>NC_091248.1:2517500-3142500 GCF_042477335.2 Ovis canadensis | reverse complement strand
CTCCTGGATTTTCTCGAGTTGCGGCAGGTGCTCTCGACTTACGACGGGGATCTCAGGGAACCGCTCTGGTGGCCTCAGGAAAGGCCAGTCCCCATGCGAGTTCCTCGGGGGCCTCTCGGGATTCCTCTCCCGTCGATGCAGGGGCCTAAGACCTTGTGTGGAGTCGGGGGCGGAACCTGAGGATTCCTCTCCAGTGCTGACATGGATCTTGGGGTACTTCTGGAGTCTCTCCAGGGGAGTCAGTCCTCGTCTCGAATGCGGGCATGCACTTGCGCTTTCCTCCAGAGCAGTAGCAGCAGTGTCACGCAGTCCGCCGCGTGGATCACAGGATCTATGGTTTTCCCTCCAGTCTTTCCCACGAGGCTTTCCCACGAGGCTTTCCCACAGGGCTGTCCCACGTGCACACGTGGTGGGAGTCGATCCTCGGCTTGAACGTCAAGGCAGTGCAGGGAAAACAGGTTCCTCTGGAATGGACTGACACATCTGGGGGACTCTTGGAATGGTGGCACGACCCTGGTGTTCCTCTCGCCTTTGCTGTGGAGAGCGCTTCCTCTTGAGATGCGACGGGAACGCCGGGAATTCTTTCCCTACGAAACAGGGAAAGGATCCCTCATCTCGAGCTAGGAGGCGGAAATGGGGCTCCCCTGGATGTTTGCGGGACCCACGTGCTTCCTCTCGAGTGGAGACGGGTATGTCGGGGAACTTCTTGAGTTACAGCAAGGGTGTGAAGGACCCTTTGGAAGTTCCAGTGTTTAGACGTGATTAGCCTCTAGAAGCCTCAGCGGAAATGGGCCTCATCTCGCCTGGAGGGCAAAACCTCCTGGATTTTCTCGAGTTGTGGCAGGTGCTCTCGACTTACGACGGGGACCTCAGGGACCCGCTCTGGTGGCCTCAGGAAAGGCCAGTCCCCATGCGAGTTCAACGGGGGCCTCTCGGGATTCGTCTCCCGTCGATGCCGGGGCCTAAGACCTTGTGTGGAGTCGGGGCCGGAACCTGAGGATTCCTCTCCAGTGCTGACATGGATCTTGGGGTACTTCTGGAGTCTCCCCAGGGGAGTCAGTCCTCGTCTCGAATGCGGGCATGCACTTGCGCTTTCCTCCAGAGCGGTAGCAGCAGTGTCACGCAGTCCGCCGCGTGGATCAAAGGATCTATGGTTTTCCCTCGAGTCTTTCCCACGAGGCTTTCCCACGAGGCTTTCCTACAGGGCTGTCCCACGTGCACACGTGGTGGGAGTCGATCCTCGGCTTGAACGTCAAGGCAGTGCAGGGAAAACAGGTTCCTCTGGAATGGACTGACACATCTGGGGGACTCTTGGAATGGTGGCACGACCCTGGAGTTCCTCTCGCCTTTCCTGTGGAGAGCGCCTCCTCTTGAGATGCGACGGGAACGCCGGGAATTCTTTCCCTACGAAACAGGGAAAGGATCCCTCATCTCGAGCTAGGAGGTGGAAACGGGGCTCCCCTGGATGTGTGCGGGAACCCACGTGCTTCCTCTCGAGTGGAGACGGGTATGTCGGGGATCTTCTTGAGTTGCAGCAAGGGTGTGAAGGACCCTTTGGAAGTTCCAGTGGTTAGATGTGATTGGCCTCGAGAAGCCTCAGCGGAAATGGGCCTCATCTCGCCTGGAGGGCAAAACCTCCTGGATTTTCTCGAGTTGCGGCAGGTGCTCTCGACTTACGACAAGGACCTCAGGGACCCGCTCTGGTGGCCTCAGGAAAGGCCAGTCCCCATGCGAGTTCCTCTGGGGATTCCTCTCCCGTCGATGCCGGGGCCTAAGACCTTGTGTGGAGTCGGGGCCGGAACCTGAGGATTCCTCTCCAGTGCTGACATGGATCTTGGGGTACTTCTGGAGTCTCCCCAGGGGAGTCAGTCCTCGTCTCGAATGCGGGCATGCACTTGCGCTTTCCTCCAGAGCGGTAGCAGCAGTGTCACGCAGTCCGCCGCGTGGATCAAAGGATCTATGGTTTTCCCTCGAGTCTTTCCCACGAGGCTTTCCCACGAGGCTTTCCCACAGGGCTGTCCCACGTGCACACGTGGTGGGAGTCGATCCTCGGCTTGAACGTCAAGGCAGTGCAGGGAAAACAGGTTCCTCTGGAATGGACTGACACATCTGGGGGACTCTTGGAATGGTGGCACGACACTGGAGTTCCTCTCGCCTTTCCTGTGGAGAGCGCCTCCTCTTGAGATGCGACGGGAACGCCGGGAATTCTTTCGCTAAGAAACAGGGAAAGGATCCCTCATCTCGAGCTAGGAGGCGGAAACGGGGCTCCCCTGGATGTGTGCGGGACCCCACGTGCTTCCTCTCAACTGCAGACGGGTATGTCGGGGAACTTCTTGAGTTGCAGCAAGGGTGTGAAGGACCCTTTGGAAGTTCCAGTGGTTAGACGTGATTAGCCTCGAGAAGCCTCAGCGGAAATGAGCCTCATCTCGCCTGGAGGGCAAAACCTCCTGGATTTTCTCGAGTTGCGGCAGGTGATCTCGACTGACGATGGGGACCTCAGGGACCCGCTCTGGTGGCCTCAGGAAAAGCCAGTCCCCATGCGAGTTCCTCGGGGGCCTCTCGGGATCCCTATCCCGTCGATGCCGGGGACTAAGACCTTGTGTGGAGTCGGGGCCGGAACCTGAGGATTCCTCTCCAGTGCTGACATGGATCTTGGGGTACTTCTGGAGTCTCCCCAGGGGAGTCAGTCCTCGTCTCGTATGCGGGCATGCACTTGCGCTTTCCTCCAGAGCGGTAGCAGCAGTGTCACGCAGTCCGCCGCGTGGATCAAAGGATCTATGGTTTTCCCTCGAGTCTTTCCCACGAGGCTTTCCCACGAGGCTTTCCCACAGGGCTGTCCCACGTGCACACGTGGTGGGAGTCGATCCTCGGCTTGAACGTCAAGGCAGTGCAGGGAAAACAGGTTCCTCTGGAATGGACTGACACATCTGGGGTCTCTTGGAATGGTGGCACGACCCTGGAGTTCCTCTCGCCTTTTCTGTGGAGAGCGCCTCCTCTTGAGATGCGACGGGAATGCCGGGAAATCTTTCCGTATGAAACAGGGAAAGGATCCCTCATCTCGAGCTAGGAGGCGGAAACGGGGCTCCCCTGGATGTGTGAGGGACCCCACGTGCTTCCTCTCGAGTGGAGACGGGTACGTCGGGGAACTTCTTGAGTTGCAGCAATGGTGTGAAGGACCCTTTGGAAGTTCCAGTGGTTAGATGTGATTGGCCTCGAGAAGCCTCAGCGAAATGGGCCTCATCTCGCCTGAAGGGCAAAACCTCCTGGATTTTCTCGAGTTGCGGCAGGTGCTCTCGACTTACGAAGGGGACCTCAGGAACCGCTCTGGTGGCCTCAGGAAAGGCCAGTCCCCATGCGAGTTCCTCGGGGGCCTCTCGGGATTCCTCTCCCGTCGATGCCAGGGCCTAAGACCTTGTGTGGAGTCGAGGCCGGATCCTGGGGATTCCTCTCCAGTGCTGACATGGATCTAGGGGTACTTCTGGAGTCTCCCCAGGGGAGTCAGTCCTCGTCTCGAATGCGGGCATGCACTTGCGCTTTCCTCCAGAGCGGTAGCAGCAGTGTCACGCAGTCCGCCGCGTGGATCAAAGGATCTATGGTTTTCCCTCGAGTCTTTCCCACGAGGCTTTCCCACGAGGCTTTCCCACAGGGCTGTCCCACGTGCACACGTGGTGGGAGTCGATCCTCGGCTTGAACGTCAAGGCAGTGCAGGGAAAACAGTTTCCTCTGGAATGGACTGACACATCTGGGGGACTCTTGCAATGGTGGCATGACCCTGGAGTTCCTCTCGCCTTTCCTGTGGAGAGCGCCTCCTCTTGAGATGCGACGGGAACGCCGGGAATTCTTTCCCTACGAAACAGGGAAAGGATCCCTCATCTCGAGCTAGGAGGCAGAAACGGGGCTCCCCTGGTTGTGTGCGGGACACCACGTGCTTCCTCTCGAGTGCAGACGGGTATGTCGGGGAACTTCTTGAGTTGCAGCAAGGGTGTGAAGGACCCTTTGGAAGTTCCAGTGGTTAGATGTGATTGGCCTCGAGAAGCCTCAGCGGAAATGGGCCTCATCTCGCCTGGAGGGCAAAACCTCCTGGATTTTCTCGAGTTGCGGCAGGTGCTCTCGACTTACGACGGGGACCTCAGGGACCCGCTCTGGTGGCCTCAGGAAAGGCCAGTCCCCATGCGAGTTCCTCGGGGGCCTCTAGGGATTCCTCTCCCGTCGATGCCGGGGCCTAAGACCTTGTGTGGAGTCGGGGCCGGAACCTGAGGATTCCTCTCCAGTGCTGACATGGATCTTGGGGTACTTCTGGAGTCTCCCCAGGGGAGTCAGTCCTCGTCTCGAATGCGGGCATGCACTTGCGCTTTCCTCCAGAACGGTAGCAGCAGTGTCACGCAGTCCTCCGCGTGGATCAAAGGATCTATGGTTTTCCCTCGAGTCTTTCCCACGAGGCTTTCCCACGAGGCTTTCCCACAGGGCTGTCCCACGTGCACACGTGGTGGGAGTCGATCCTCGGCTTGAACGTCAAGGCAGTGCAGGGAAAACAGGTTCCTCTGGAATGGACTGACACATCTGGGGGACTCTTGGAATGGTGGCATGACCCTGGAGTTCCTCTCGCCTTTCCTGTGGAGAGCGCCTCCTCTTGAGATGCGACGGGAACGCCGGGAATTCTTTCCCTACGAAACAGGGAAAGGATCCCTCATCTCGAGCTAGGAGGCGGAAACGGGGCTCCCCTGGATGTGTGCGGGACCCCACGTGCTTCCTCTCGAGTGGAGACGGGTATGTCGGGGAACTTCTTGAGTTGCAGCAATGGTGTGAAGGACCCTTTGGAAGTTGCAGTGGTTAGATGTTATTGGCCTCGAGAAGCCTCAGGGGAAATGGGCCTCATCTCGCCAAGAGGGCAAAACCTCCTGGATTTTCTCGAGTTGCGGCAGGTGCTCTCGACTTACGACGGGGACCTCAGGGACCCGCTCTGGTGGCCTCAGGAAAGGCCAGTCCCCATGCGAGTTCCTCGGGGGCGTCTCGGGATTCCTCTCCCGTCGATGCCGGGGCCTAAGACCTTGTGTGGAGTCGGGGCCGGAACCTGAGGATTCCTCTCCAGTGCTGACATGGATCTTGGGGTACTTCTGGAGTCTCCCCAGGGGAGTCAGTCCTCGTCTCGAATGCGGGCATGCACTTGCGCTTTCCTCCAGAGCGGTAGCAGCAGTGTCACGCAGTCCGCTGCGTGGATCAAAGGATCTATGGTTTTCCCTCGAGTCTTTCCCACGAGGCTTTCCCACGAGGCTTTCCCACAGGGCTGTCCCACGTGCACACGTGGTGGGAGTCGATCCTCGGCTTGAACGTCAAGGCAGTGCAGGGAAAACAGGTTCATCTGGAATGGACTGACACATCTGGGGGACTCTTGGAATGGTGGCACGACCCTCGAGTTCCTCTCGCCTTTCCTGTGGAGAGCGCCTCCTCTTGAGATGCGACGGGAACGCCGGGAGTTCTTTCCATACGAAACAGGGAAAGGATCCCTCATCTCGAGCTAGGAGGCGGAAACGGGGCTCCCTTGGATGTGTGCGAGACACCACGTGCTTCCTCTCGAGTGGAGACGGGTATGTCGGGGAACTTCGTGAGTTGCAGCAAGGGTGTGAAGGACCCTTTGGAAGTTCCAGTGGTTAGACGTGATTGGCCTCGAGAAGCCGCAGCGGAAATGGGCCTCATCTCTCCTGGAGGGCAAAACCTCCTGGATTTCTTCGAGTTGTGGCAGGTGCTCTCGACTTACGACGGGGACCTCAGGGAACCGCTCTGGTGGCCTCAGGAAAGGCCAGTCCCCATGCGAGTTCCTCGGGGGCCTCTCGGGATTCCTCTCCCGAGGATGCCGGGGCCTAAGACCTTGTGTGGAGTCGGGGCCGGAACCTGAGGATTCCGCTCCAGTGCTGACATGGATCTTGGGGTACTTCTGGAGTCTCCCCAAGGGAGTCAGTCCTCGTCTCGAATGCGGGCATGCACTTGCGCTTTCCTCCAGAGCGGTAGCAGCAGTGTCACGCTACCGCCGCGTGGATCAAAGGATCTATGGTTTTCCCTCGAGTCTTTCCCAGGAGGCTTTCCCACGAGGGTTTCCCACAGGGCTGTCCCACGTGCACACGAGGTGGGAGTCGATCCTCGGCTTGAACGTCAAGGCAGTGCAGGGAAAACAGGTTCCTCTGGAATGGACTGACACATCTGGGGAACTCTTGGAATGGTGGCACGACCCTGGAGTTCCTCTCGCCTTTCCTGTGGAGAGCGCCTCCTCTTGAGATGCGACGGAAACGCCGGGAATTCTTTCCCTACGAAACAGGGAAAGGATCCCTCATCTCGAGCTAGGAGGCGGAAACGGGGCTCCCCTGGATGTGTGCGGGACACCACGTGCTTCCTCTCGAGTGGAGACGGGTATGTCGGGGAACTTCTTGAGTTGCAGCAAGGGTGTGAAGGACCCTTTGGAAGTTCCAGTGGTTAGACGTGATTGGCCTCGAGAAGCCTCAGCGGAAATGGGCCTCATCTCGCCTGGAGGGCAAAACCTCCTGGATTTTCTCGAGTTGCGGCAGGTGCTCTCGACTTACGACGGGGACCTCAGGGACCCGCTCTGGTGGCCTCAGGAAAGGCCAGTCCCCATGCGAGTTCCTCGGGGGCCTCTCGGGATTCCTCTCCCGTCGATGCCGGGGCCTAAGACCTTGTGTGGAGTCGGGGCCGGAACCTGAGGATTCCTCTCCAGTGCTGACATGGATCTTGGGGTACTTCTGGAGTCTCCCCAGGGGAGTCAGTCCTCGTCTCGAATGCGGGCATGCACTTGCGCTTTCCTCCAGAGCGGTAGCAGCAGTGTCACGCAGTCCGCCGCGTGGATCAAAGGATCTATGGTTTTCCCTCGAGTCTTTCCCACGAGGCTTTCCCACGAGGCTTTCCCACAGGGCTGTCCCACGTGCACACGTGGTGGGAGTCGATCCTCGGCTTGAACGTCAAGGCAGTGCAGGGAAACAGGTTCCTCCTGAATGGACTGACACATCTGGGGGACTCTTGGAATGGTGGCACGACCCTGGAGTTCCTCTCGCCTTTCCTGTGGAGAGCGCCTCCTCTTGAGATGCGATGGGAACGCCGGGAATTCTTTCCCTACGAAACAGGGAAAGGATCCCTCATCTCGAGCTAGGAGGCGGAAACGGGGCTCCCCTGGATGTGTGCGGGACCCCACGTGCTTCCTCTCGAGTGGAGACGGGTATGTCGGGGAACTTCTTGAGTTGCAGCAAGGATGTGAAGGAACCTTTGGAAGTTCCAGTGGTTAGACGTGATTAGCCTCGAGAAGCCTCAGCGGAAATGGGCCTCATCTCGCCTGGAGGGCAAAACCTCCTGGATTTTCTCGAGTTGCGGCAGGTGCTCTCGACTTACGACGGGGACCTCAGGGACCCGCTCTGGTGGCCTCAGGAAAGGCCAGTCCCCATGCGAGTTCCTCGGGGGCCTCTCGGGATTCCTCTCCCGTCGATGCCGGTGCCTAAGACCTTGTGTGGAGTCGGGGCCGGAACCTGAGGATTCCTCTCCAGTGCTGACATGGATCTTGGGGTACTTCTGGAGTCTCCCCAGGGGAGTCAGTCCTCGTCTCAAATGCGGGCATGCACTTGCGCTTTCCTCCAGAGCGGTAGCAGCAGTGTCACGCAGTCCGACGCGTGGATCAAAGGATCTATGGTTTTGCCTCGAGTCTTTCCCACGAGGCTTTCCCACGAGGCTTTCCCACACGGCTATCCCACGTGCACACGTGGTGGGAATCGATCCTCGGCTTGAACGTCAAGGCAGTGCAGGGAAAAAAGTTTCCTCTGGAATGGAATGACACATCTGGGGGACTCTTGGAATGGTGGCATGACCCTGGAGTTCCTCTCGCCTTTCCTGTTGAGAGCGCCACCTCTTGAGATGCGACGGGAACGCCGGGAATTCTTTCCCTACGAAGCAGGGAAAGGATCCCTCATCTCGAACTAGGAGGCGGAAACGGGGCTCCCCTGGATGTGTGCGGGACACCACGTGCTTCCTCTCGAGTGCAGACGGGTATGTCGGGGAACTTCTGGACTTGCAGCAAGGGTGTGAAGGACCCTTTGGAAGTTCCAGTGGTTAGATGTGATTGGCCTCGAGAAGCCTCAGCGGAAATGGGCCTCATCTCGCCTGGAGGGCAAAACCTCCTGGATTTTCTCGAGTTGCGGCAGGTGCTCTCGACTTACGACGGGGACCACAGGGACCCGCTCTGGTGGCCTCAGGAAAGGCCAGTCCCCATTCGAGTTCCTCGGGGGCCTCTCGGGATTCCTCTCCCGTCGATGCCGGGGCCTAAGACCTTGTGTGGAGTCGGGGCCGGAACCTGAGGATTCCTCTCCAGTGCTGACATGGATCTTGGGGTACTTCTGGAGTCTCCCCAGGGGAGTCAGTCCTCGTCTCGAATGCGGGCATGCACTTGCGCTTTCCTCCAGAGCGGTAGCAGCAGTGTCACGCAGTCCGCCGCGTGGATCAAAGGATCTATGGTTTTTCCTCGAGTCTTTCCCACTTAGCTTTCCCACGAGGCTTTCCCACAGGGCTGTCCCACGTGCACACGTGGTGGGAGTCGATCCTCGGCTTGAACGTCAAGGCAGTGCAGGGAAAACAGGTTCCTCTGGAATGGACTGACACATCTGGGGGACTCTTGGAATGGTGGCACGACCCTGGAGTTCCTCTCGCCTTTCCTGTGGAGAGCGCCTCCTCTTGAGATGCGACGGGAACGCCGGGAATTCTGTCCCTACGAAACAGGGAAAGGATGCCTCATCTCGAGCTAGGAGGCGGAAACGGGGCTCCCCTGGATGTGTGCGGGACCCCACGTGCTTCGTCTCGAGTGGAGACGGGTATGTCGAGGAACTTCTTGAGTTGCAGCAAGGGTGTGAAGGACCCTTTGGAAGTTCCAGTGTTTAGACGTGATTAGCCTCGAGAAGCCTCAGCGGAAATGAGCCTCATCTCGCCTGGAGGGCAAAACCTCCTGGATTTTCTCCAGTTGCGGCAGGTGATCTCGACTTACGACGGGGACCTCAGGGACCCGCTCTGGTGGCCTCAGGAAAAGCCAGGCCCCATGCGAGTTCCTCGGGGGCCTCTCGGATTCCCTCTCCCGTTGATGCCGGGGCCTAAGACCTTGTGTGGAGTCGGGGCCGGAACCTGAGGATTCCTCTCCAGTGCTGACATGGATCTTGGTGTACTTCTGGAGTCTCCCCAGGGGAGTCAGTCCTCGTCTCGAATGCGGGCATGCACTTGCGATTTCCTCCAGAGCGGTAGCAGCAGTGTCACGCAGTCCGCCGCGTGGATCAAAGGATCTATGGTTTTCCCTCGAGTCTTTCCCACGAGGCTTTCCCACGAGGCTTTCCCACAGGGCTGTCCCACGTGCACACGTGGTGGTAGTCGATCCTCGGCTTGAACGTCAAGGCAGTGCAGGGAAAACAGGTTCCTCTGTAATGGACTGACACATCTGGGGGTCTCTTGGAATGGTGGCACGACCCTGGAGTTCCTCTCGCTTTTCCTGTGGAGAGCGCCTCCTCTGGAAATGCGACGGGAACGCCAGGAATTCTTTCCCTACGAAACAGGGAAAGGATCCCTCATCTCGAGCTAGGAGGCGGAAACGGGGCTCCCCTGGATGTGTGCGGGACCCCACGTGCTTCCTCTCGAGTGCAGACGGGTATGTCGGGGAACTTCTGGACTTGCAGCAATGGTGTGAAGGACCCTTTGGAAGTTCCAGTGGTTAGACGTGATTAGCCTCGAGAAGCCTCAGCGGAAATGGGCCTCATCTCGCCTGGAGGGCAAAACCTCCTGGATTTTCTCGAGTTGCGGCAGGTGCTCTCGACTTACGACGGGGACCACAGGGACCCGCTCTGGTGGCCTCAGGAAAGGCCAGTCCCCATGCGAGTTCCTCGGGGGCCTCTCGGGATTCCTCTCCCGTCGATGCCGGGGCCTAAGACCTTGTGTGGAGTCGGGGCCGGAACCTGAGGATTCCTCTCCAGTGCTGACATGGATCTTGGGGTACTTCTGGAGTCTCCCCAGGGGAGTCAGTCCTCGTCTCGAATGCGGGCATGCACTTGCGCTTTCCTCCAGAGGGGTAGCAGCAGTGTCACGCAGTCCGCCGCGTGGATCAAAGGATCTATGGTTTTTCCTCGAGTCTTTCCCACTTAGCTTTCCCACGAGGCTTTCCCACAGGGCTGTCCCACGTGCACACGTGGTGGGAGTCGATCCTCGGCTTGAACGTCAAGGCAGTGCAGGGAAAACAGGTTCCTCTGGAATGGACTGACACATCTGGGGGACTCTTGGAATGGTGGCACGACCCTGGAGTTCCTCTCGCCTTTCCTGTGGAGAGCGCCTCCTCTTGAGATGCGACGGGAACGCCGGGAATTCTTTCCCTACGAAACAGGGAAAGGATGCCTCATCTCGAGCTAGGAGGCGGAAACGGGGCTCCCCTGGATGTGTGCGGGACCCCACGTGCTTCGTCTCGAGTGGAGACGGGTATGTCGAGGAACTTCTTGAGTTGCAGCAAGGGTGTGAAGGACCCTTTGGAAGTTCCAGTGTTTAGACGTGATTAGCCTCGAGAAGCCTCAGCGGAAATGAGCCTCATCTCGCCTGGAGGGCAAAACCTCCTGGATTTTCTCCAGTTGCGGCAGGTGATCTCGACTTACGACGGGGACCTCAGGGACCCGCTCTGGTGGCCTCAGGAAAAGCCAGGCCCCATGCGAGTTCCTCGGGGGCCTCTCGGATTCCCTCTCCCGTTGATGCCGGGGCCTAAGACCTTGTGTGGAGTCGGGGCCGGAACCTGAGGATTCCTCTCCAGTGCTGACATGGATCTTGGTGTACTTCTGGAGTCTCCCCAGGGGAGTCAGTCCTCGTCTCGAATGCGGGCATGCACTTGCGATTTCCTCCAGAGCGGTAGCAGCAGTGTCACGCAGTCCGCCGCGTGGATCAAAGGATCTATGGTTTTCCCTCGAGTCTTTCCCACGAGTCTTTCCCACGAGGCTTTCCCACAGGGCTGTCCCACGTGCACACGTGGTGGTAGTCGATCCTCGGCTTGAACGTCAAGGCAGTGCAGGGAAAACAGGTTCCTCTGTAATGGACTGACACATCTGGGGGTCTCTTGGAATGGTGGCACGACCCTGGAGTTCCTCTCGCCTTTCCTGTGGAGAGCGCCTCCTCTGGAAATGCGACGGGAACGCCAGGAATTCTTTCCCTACGAAACAGGGAAAGGATCCCTCATCTCGAGCTAGGAGGCGGAAACGGGGCTCCCCTGGATGTGTGCGGGACCCGACGTGCTTCCTCTCGAGTGCAGACGGGTATGTCGGGGAACTTCTGGACTTGCAGCAAGGGTGTGAAGGACCCTTTGGAAGTTCCAGTGGTTAGACGTGATTAGCCTCGAGAAGCCTCAGCGGAAATGGGCCTCATCTCGCCTGGAGGGCAAAACCTCCTGGATTTTCTCGAGTTGCGGCAGGTGCTCTCGACTTACGACGGGGACCTCAGGGAACCGCTCTGGTGGCCTCAGGAAAGGCCAGTCCCCATGCGAGTTCCTCGGGGGCCTCTCGGGATTCCTCTCCCGTCGATGCCGGAGCCTAAGTCCTTGTGTGGAGTCGGGGCCGGAACCTGAGGATTCCTCTCCAGTGCTGACATGGATCTTGGGGTACTTCTGGAGTCTCCCCAGGGGAGTCAGTCCTCGTCTCGAATGCGGGCATGCACTTGCGCTTTCCTCCAGAGCGGTAGCAGCAGTGCCACGCAGTCCGCCGCATGGATCAAAGGATCTATGGTTTTCCCTCGAGTCTTTCCCACGAGGCTTTCCCACGAGGCTTTCCCACAGGGCTGTGCCACGTGCACACGTGGTGGGAGTCGATCCTCGGCTTGAACGTCAAGGCAGTGCAGGGAAAACAGAATCCTCTGGAATGGACTGACACATCTGGGGGACTCTTGGAATGGTGTCACGACCCTGGAGTTCCTCTCGCATTTCCTGTGGAGAGCGCCTCCTCTTGAGATGCGACGGGAACGCCGGGAATTCTTTCCCTACGAAACAGGGAAAGGATCCCTCATCTCGAGCTAGGAGGCGGAAACGGGGCTCCCCTGGATGTGTGCGGGACCCCACGTGCTTCCTCTCGAGTGGAGACGGGTATGTCGGGGAACTTCTTGAGTTGCAGCAATGGTGTGAAGGACCGTTTGGAAGTTCCAGTGGTTAGATGTGATTGGCCTCGAGAAGCCTCAGCGGAAATGGGCCTCATCTGGCCTGGAGGGCAAAACCTCCTGGATTTTCTCGAGTTGCGGCAGGTGCTCTAGACTTACGACGGGGACCTCAGGGAACCGCTCTTGTGGCCTCAGGAAAGGCCAGTCCCCATGCGAGTTCCTCGGGGGCGTCTCGGGATTCTTCTCCCTACGATGCCGGGGCCTAAGACCTTGTGTGGAGTCGGGGCCGGAACCTGAGGATTCCTCTCCAGTGCTGACATGGATCTTGGGGTACTTCTGGAGTCTCCCCAGGGGAGTCAGTCCTCATCTCGAATGCGGGCATGCACTTGCGCTTTCCTCCAGAGCGGTAGCAGTAGTGTCACGCAGTCTGCCGCGTGGATAAAAGGATCTATGGTTTTCCCTCGAGTCTTTCCCACGAGGCTTTCCCACGAGGGTTTCCCACAGGGCTGTCCCACGTGCACACGTGGTGGGAGTCGATCCTCGGCTTGAACGTCAAGGCAGTGCAGGGAAAACAGGTTCCTCTGGAATGGACTGATACATCTGTGGGACTCTTGGAATGGTGGCACGACCCTGGAGTTCCTCTCGCCTTTCCTGTGGAGAGCGCCTCCTCTTGAGATGCGATGGGAACGCCGGGAATTCTTTCCCTACGAAACAGGGAAAGGATCCCTCATCTCGAGCTAGGAGGCGGAATCGGTGCTCCCCTGGATGTGTGCGGGACCAACGTGCTTCCTCTCGAGTGGAGACGGGTATGTCGGGGAACTTCTTGAGTTGCAGCAAGGGTGTGAAGGACCCTTTGGAAGTTCCAGTGGTTAGATGTGATTGGCCTCGAGAAGCCTCAGCGGAAATAGGCCTCATCTCGCCTGGAGGGCAAAACCTCCTGGATTATCTCGAGTTGCGGCAGGTGCTCTCGACTTACGACGGGGTCCTCAGGGACCCGCTCTGGTGGCCTCAGGAAAGGCCAGTCCCCATGCGAGTTCCTCGGGGGCCTCTGGGGATTCCTCTCCCGTCGATGCCGGGGCCTAAGACCTTGTGTGGAGTCGGGGCCGGAACCTGAGGATTCCTCTCCAGTGCTGACATGGATCTTGGGGTACTTCTGGAGTCTCCCCAGGGGAGTCAGTCCTCGTCTCGAATGCGGGCATGCACTTGCGCTTTCCTCCAGAGCGGTAGCAGCAGTGTAACGCAGTCCGCCCCGTTGATCAAAGGATCTATGGTTTTCCCTCGAGTCTTTCCCACGAGGCTTTCCCACGAGGCTTTCCCACAGGGCTGTCCCACGTGCACACGTGGTGGGAGTCGATCCTCGGCTTGAACGTCAAGGCAGTGCAGGGAAAACAGGTTCCTCTTGAATGTACTGACACATCTGGGGGACTCTTGGAATGGTGTCTCGACCCTGGAGTTCCTCTCGCCTTTCCTGTGGAGAGCGCCTCCTCTTGAGATTCGACGGGAACGCCGGGAATTCTTTCCCTACGAAACAGGGAAAGGATCCCTCATCTCGAGCTAGGAGGCGGAAACGGGGCTCCCCTGGATGTGTGCGGGACCCACGTGCTTCCTCTCGAGTGGAGACGGGTATGTCGGGGAAGTTCTTGAGTTGCAGCAAGGGTGTGAAGGACCCTTTGGAAGTTCCAGTGGTTAGACGTGATTAGCCTCGAGAAGCCTCAGCGGAAATGGGCCTCATCTCGCCTGGAGGGCAAAACCTCCTGGATTTTCTCGAGTTGCGGCAGGTGCTCTCGACTTACGACGGGGACCTCAGGGACCCGCTCTGGTGGCCTCAGGAAAGGCCAGTCCCCATGCGAGTTCCTCGGGGGCGTCTCGGGATTCCTCTCCCGTCGATGCCGGGGCCTAAGACCTTGTGTGGAGTCGGGGCCGGAACCTGAGTTTTCCTCTCCAGTGCTGACATGGATCTTGGGGTACTTCTGGAGTCTCCCCAGGGGAGTCAGTCCTCGTCTCGAATGCGGGCATGCACTTGCGCTTTCCTCCAGAGCGGTAGCAGCAGTGTCACGCAGTCCGCCGCGTGGATCAAAGGATCTATGGTTTTCCCTCGAGTCTTTCTCACGAGGCTTTCCCACGAGGCTTTCCCACAGGGCTGTCCCACGTGCACACGTGGTGGGAGTCGATCCTCGGCTTGAACGTCAAGGCAGTGCAGGGAAAACAGGTTCCTCGGGAATGGACTGACACATCTGGGGGACTCGTGGAATGGTGGCACGACCCTAGAGTTCCTCTCGCCTTTCCTGTGGAGAGCGCCTCCTCTTGAGATGCGACGGGAACGCCGGGAAATCTTTCCCTAAGAAACAGGGAAAGGATCCCTCATCTCGAGCTAGGAGGCGGAAACGGGGCTCCCCTGGATGTGTGCGGGACCCACGTGCTTCCTCTCGAGTGGAGACGGGTATGTCGGGGAACTTCTTGAGTTGCAGCAAGGGTGTGAAGGACCCTTTGGAAGTTCCAGTGGTTAGATGTGATTGGCCTCGAGAAGCCTCAGCGGAAATGGGCCTCATCTCGCCTGGAGGGCAAAACCTCCTGGATTTTCTCGAGTTGCGGCAGGTGCTCTCGACTTACGACGGGGACCTCAGGGACCCGCTCTGGTGGCCTCAGGAAAGGCCAGTCCCCATGCGAGTTCCTCGGGGGCGTCTCGGGATTCCTCTCCCGTCGATGCCGGGGCCTAAGACCTTGTGTGGAGTCGGGGCCGGAACCTGAGGATTCCTCTCCAGTGCTGACATGGATCTTGGGGTACTTCTGGAGTCTCCCCAGGGGAGTCAGTCCTCGTCTCGAATGCGGGCATGCACTTGCGCTTTCCTCCAGAGCGGTAGCAGCAGTGTCACGCAGTCCGCCGCGTGGATCAAAGGATCTATGGTTTTCCCTCGAGTCTTTCCCACGAGGCTTTCCCACGAGGCTTTCCCACAGGGCTGTCCCACGTGCACACGTGGTGGGAGTCGATCCTCGGCTTGAACGTCAAGGCAGTGCAGGGAAAACAGGTTCCTCTGGAATGGACTGACACATCTGGGGGTCTCTTGGAATGGTGGCACGATCCTGGAGTTCCTCTCCCCTTTCCTGTGGAGAGCGCCTCCTCTTGAGATGCGACGGGAACGCCGGGAATTCTTTCCCTACGAAACAGGGAAAGGATCCCTCATCTCGAGCTAGGAGGCGGAAACGGGGCTCCCCTGGATGTGTGCGGGACCCCACGTGCTTCCTCTCGAGTGGAGACGGGTATGTCGGGGAACTTCTTGAGTTGCAGCAAGGGTGTGAAGGACCCTTTGGATGTTCCAGTGGTTAGACGTGATTAGCCTCGAGAAGCCTCAGCGGAAATGGGCCTCATCTCGCCTGGAGGGCAAAACCTCCTGGATTTTCTCGAGTTGCGGCAGGTGCTCACGACTTACGACGGGGACCTCAGGGACCCGCTCTGGTGGCCTCAGGAAAGGCCAGACCCCATGCGAGTTCCTCGGGGGCCTCTGGGGATTCCTCTCCCGTCGATGCCGGGGCTTAAGTCCTTGTGTGGAGTCGGGGCCGGAACCTGAGGATTCCTCTCCAGTGCTGACATGGATCTTGGGGTACTTCTGGAGTCTCCCCAAGGGAGTCAGTCTTCGTCTCAAATGCGGGCATGCACTTGCGCTTTCCTCCAGAGCGGTAGCAGCAGTGTCACGCAGTCCGCCTCGTGGATCAAAGGATCGATGGTTTTCCCTCGAGTCTTTTCCACGAGGCTTTCCCACGAGGCTTTCCCACAGGGCTGTCCCACGTGCACACGTGGTGGGAGTCGATCCTTGGCTTGAACGTCAAGGCAGTGCAGGGAAAACAGGTTCCTCTGGAATGGACTGACACATCTGGGGGACTCTTGGAATGGTGTCACGACCCTGGAGTTCCTCTCGCCTTTCCTGTGGAGAGCGCCTCCTCTTGAGATGCGACGGGAACGCCGGGAATTCTTTCCCTACGAAACAGGGAAAGGATCCCTAATCTCGAGCTAGGAGGCTGAAACGGGGCTCCCCTGGTTGTGTGCGGGACCCCACGTGCTTCCATTCGAGTGGAGACGGGTATGTCGGGGAACTTCCTGAGTTGCAGCAAGGGTGTGAAGGACCCTTTGGAAGTTCCAGTGGTTAGACGTGATTAGCCTCGAGAAGCCTCAGCGGAAATGAGCCTCATCTCGCCTGGAGGGCAAAACCTCCCGGATTTTCTCGAGTTGCGGCAGGTGATCTCGACTTACGACGGGGACCTCAGGGACCCGCTCTGGTGGCCTCAGGAAAAGCCAGTCCCCATGCGAGTTCCTCGGGGGCCTCTCGGGATCCCTCTCCCGTCGATGCCAGGGCCTAAGTCCTTCTGTGGAGTCGGGGCCGGAAACTGAGGATTCCTCTCCAGTGCTGACATGGATCTTGGGGTACTTCTGGAGTCTCCCCAGGGGAGTCAGTCCTCGTCTCGAATGCGGGCATGCACTTGCGCTTTCCTCCAGAGCGGTAGCAGCAGTGTCACGCAGTCCGCCGCGTGGATCAAAGGATCTATGGTTTTCCCTCGAGTCTTTCCCACGAGGCTTTCCCACAGGGCTGTCCCACGTGCACACGTGGTGGGAGTCGATCCTTGGCTTGAACGTCAAGGCAGTGCAGGGAAAACAGGTTCCTCTGGAATGGACTGACACATCTGGGGGACTCTTGGAATGGTGGCACGACCCTTGAGTTCCTCTCGCCTTTCCTGTGGAGAGCGCCTCCTCTTGAGATGCGACGGGAACGCCGGGAATTCTTTCCCTACGAAACAGGGAAAGGATCCCTCATCTCGAGCTAGGAGGCGCAAACGGGGCTCCCCTGGATGTGTGCGGGACCCCACGTGCTTCCTCTCGAGTGGAGACGGGTATGTTGGGGAAGTTCTTGAGTTGCAGCAAGGGTGTGAAAGACCCTTTGGAAGTTCCAGTGGTTAGATGTGATTAGCCTCGAGAAGCCTCAGCGGAAATGGGCCTCATCTCGCCTGGAGGGCAAAACCTCCTGGATTTTCTCGAGTTGCGGCAGGTGCTCTCGACTTACGACGGGGACCTCAGGGACCCGCTCTGGTGGCCTCAGGAAAGGCCAGTCCCCATGCGACTTCCTCGGGGACCTCTGGGGATTCCTCTCCCGTCGATGCCAGGGCCTAAGTCCTTGTGTGGAGTCGGGGCCGGAACCTGAGGATTCCTCTCCAGTGCTGACATGGATCTTGGGGTACTTCTGGAGTCTCCCCAGGGGAGTCAGTCCTCGTCTCGAATGCGGGCATGCACTTGCGCTTTCCTCCAGAGCGGTAGCAGCAGTGTCACGCAGTCCGCCGCATGGATCAAAGGATCTATGGTTTTCCCTCGAGTCTTTCCCACGAGGCTTTCCCACGAGGCTTTCCCACAGGGCTGTCCCACGTGCACACGTGGTGGGAGTCGATCCTCGGCTTGAACGTCAAGGCAGTGCAGGGAAAACAGGTTCCTCTGTAATGGACTGACACATCTGGGGGTCTCTTGGAATGGTGGCACGACCCTGGAGTTCCTCTCCCCTTTCCTGTGGAGAGCGCCTCCTCTTGAGATGCGACGGGAACGCCGGGAATTCTTTCCCTACGAAACAGGGAAAGGATCCCTCATCTCGAGCTAGGAGGCGGAAACGGGGCTCCCCTGGATGTGTGCGGGACCCCACGTGCTTCCTCTCGAGTGGAGACGGGTATGTCGGGGAAGTTCTTGAGTTGCAGCAAGGGTGTGAAGGACCCTTTGGAAGTTCCAGTGGTTAGACGTGATTAGCCTCGAGAAGCCTCAGCGGAAATGGGCCTCATCTCGCCTGGAGGGCAAAACCTCCTGGATTTTCTCGAGTTGCAGCAGGTGCTCTCGACTTATGACGGGGACCTCAGGGACCCGCTCTGGTGGCCTCAGGAAAGGCCAGTCCCCATGCGAGTTCCTCGGGGGCCTCTGGGGATTCCTCTCCCGTCGATGCCGGGGCCTAAGTCCTTGTGTGGAGTCGGGGCCGGAACCTGAGGATTCCTCTCCAGTGCTGACATGGATCTTGGGGTAATTCTGGAGTCTCCCCAGGGGAGTCAGTCTTCGTCTCGAATGCGGGCATGCACTTGCGCTTTCCTCCAGAGCGGTAGCAGCAGTGTCACGCAGTCCGCCTCGTGGATCAAAGGATCTATGGTTTTCCCTCGAGTCTTTCCCACGAGGCTTTCCCACGAGGCTTTCCCACAGGGATGTCCCACGTGCACACGTGGTGGGAGTCGATCCTCGGCTTGAACGTCAAGGCAGTGAAGGGAAAATAGGTTCCTCTGAAATGGACTGACACATCTGGGGGACTCTTGGAATGGTGTCACGACCCTGGAGTTCCTCTCGCCTTTCCTGTGGAGAGCGCCTCCTCTTGAGATGCGACGGGAACGCCGGGAATTCTTTCCCTACGAAACAGGGAAAGGATCCCTCATCTCGAGCTAGGAGGCGGAAACGGGGCTCCCCTGGATGTGTGCGGGACCCCACGTGCTTCCTCTCGAGTGGAGACGGGTATGTCGGGGAAGTTCTTGAGTTGCAGCAAGGGTGTGAAGGACCCTTTGGAAGTTCCAGTGGTTAGACGTGATTAGCCTCGAGAAGCCTCAGCGGAAATGGGCCTCATCTCGCCTGGAGGGCAAAACCTCCTGGATTTTCTCGAGTTGCAGCAGGTGCTCTCGACTTATGACGGGGACCTCAGGGACCCGCTCTGGTGGCCTCAGGAAAGGCCAGTCCCCATGCGAGTTCCTCGGGGGCCTCTGGGGATTCCTCTCCCGTCGATGCCGGGGCCTAAGTCCTTGTGTGGAGTCGGGGCCGGAACCTGAGGATTCCTCTCCAGTGCTGACATGGATCTTGGGGTAATTCTGGAGTCTCCCCAGGGGAGTCAGTCTTCGTCTCGAATGCGGGCATGCACTTGCGCTTTCCTCCAGAGCGGTAGCAGCAGTGTCACGCAGTCCGCCTCGTGGATCAAAGGATCTATGGTTTTCCCTCGAGTCTTTCCCACGAGGCTTTCCCACGAGGCTTTCCCACAGGGATGTCCCACGTGCACACGTGGTGGGAGTCGATCCTCGGCTTGAACGTCAAGGCAGTGAAGGGAAAATAGGTTCCTCTGAAATGGACTGACACATCTGGGGGACTCTTGGAATGGTGTCACGACCCTGGAGTTCCTCTCGCCTTTCCTGTGGAGAGCGCCTCCTCTTGAGATGCGACGGGAACGCCGGGAATTCTTTCCCTACGAAACAGGGAAAGGATCCCTCATCTCGAGCTAGGTGTCGGAAATGGAGCTCCCCTGGATGTGGGCGGGACACCACGTGCTTCCTCTCAATTGGAGACGGGTATGTCGGGGAACTTCTTGAGTTGCAGCAAGGGTGTGAAGGACCCTTTGGAAGTTCCAGTGGTTAGACGTGATTAGCCTCGAGAAGCCTCAGCGGAAATGGGCCTCATCTCGCCTGGAGGGCAAAACCTCCTGGATTTTCTCGAGTTGCGGCAGGTGCTCTCGACTTACGACGGGGACCTCAGGGACCCGCTCTGGTGGCCTCAGGAAAGGCCAGTATCCATGCGAGTTCCTCGGGGGCCTCTGGGGATTCCTCTCCCTTCGATGCCGGGGCCTAAGACCTTGTGTGGAGTCGGGGCCGGAACCTGAGGATTCCTCTCCAGTGCTGACATGGATCTTGGGGTACTTCTGGAGTCTCCCCAGGGGAGTCAGTCCTCGTCTCGAATGCGGGCATGCACTTGCGCTTTCCTCCAGAGCGGTAGCAGCAGTGTCACGCAGTCCGCCGCGTGGATCAAAGGATCTATGGTTTTCCCTCGAGTCTTTCCCACGAGGCTTTCCCACAGGGCTGTCCCACGTGCACACGTGGTGGGAGTCGATCCTCGGCTTGAACATCAAGGCAGTGCAGGGAAAACAGGTTCCTCTGAAATGGACTGACACATCTGGGGGTCTCTTGGAATGGTGGCACGACCCTGGAGTTCCTCTCGCCTTTCCTGTGGAGAGCGCCTCCTCTTGAGATGCGACGGGAACGCCGGGAATTCTTTCCCTTCGAAACAGGGAAAGGATCGCTCATCTCGAGCTAGGAGGCGGAAATGGTGCTCCCCTGGATGTGTGCGGGACACCACGTGCTTCCTCTCGAGTGCAGACGGGTATGTCGGGGAACTTCTTGAGTTGCAGCAATGGTGTCAAGGACCCTTTGGAAGTTCCAGTGGTTAGATGTGATTGGCCTCGAGAAGCCTCAGCGGAAATGGGCCTCATCTCGCCTGGAGGGCAAAACCTCCTGGATTTTCTCGAGTTGCGGCAGGTGCTCTCGACTTACGACGGGGATCTCAGGGAACCGCTTTGGTGGCCTCAGGAAAGGCCAGTCCCCATGCGAGTTCCTCGGGGGCCTCTCGGGATTCCTCTCCCGTCGATGCAGGGGCCTAAGACCTTGTGTGGAGTCGGGGGCGGAACCTGAGGATTCCTCTCCAGTGCTGACATGGATCTTGGGGTACTTCTGGAGTCTCTCCAGGGGAGTCAGTCCTCGTCTCGAATGCGGGCATGCACTTGCGCTTTCCTCCAGAGCGGTAGCAGCAGTGTCACGCAGTCCGCCGCGTGGATCAAAGGATCTATGGTTTTCCCTCGAGTCTTTCCCACGAGGCTTTCCCACGAGGCTTTCCCACAGGGCTGTCCCACGTGCACACGTGGTGGGAGTCGATCCTCGGCTTGAACGTCAAGGCAGAGCAGGGAAAACAGGTTCCTCTGGAATGGACTGACACATCTGGGGGACTCTTGGAATGGTGGCACGACCCTGGTGTTCCTCTCGCCTTTGCTGTGGAGAGCGCTTCCTCTTGAGATGCGACGGGAACGCCGGGAATTCTTTCCCTACGAAACAGGGAAAGGATCCCTCATCTCGAGCTAGGATGCGGAAACGGGGCTCCCCTGGATGTTTGCGGGACCCACGTGCTTCCTCTCGAGTGGAGACGGGTATGTCGGGGAACTTCTTGAGTTACAGCAAGGGTGTGAAGGACCCTTTGGAAGTTCCAGTGTTTAGACGTGATTAGCCTCTAGAAGCCTCAGCGGAAATGGGCCTCATCTCGCCTGGAGGGCAAAACCTCCTGGATTTTCTCGAGTTGCGGCAGGTGATCTCGACTGACGATGGGGACCTCAGGGACCCGCTCTGGTGGCCTCAGGAAAAGCCAGTCCCCATGCGAGTTCCTCGGGGGCCTCTCGGGATCCCTATCCCGTCGATGCCGGGGACTAAGACCTTGTGTGGAGTCGGGGCCGGAACCTGAGGATTCCTCTCCAGTGCTGACATGGATCTTGGGGTACTTCTGGAGTCTCCCCAGGGGAGTCAGTCCTCGTCTCGTATGCGGGCATGCACTTGCACTTTCCTCCAGAGCGGTAGCAGCAGTGTCACGCAGTCCGCCGCGTGGATCAAAGGATCTATGGTTTTCCCTCGAGTCTTTCCCACGAGGCTTTCCCACGAGGCTTTCCCACAGGGCTGTCCCACGTGCACACGTGGTGGGAGTCGATCCTCGGCTTGAACGTCAAGGCAGTGCAGGGAAAACAGGTTCCTCTGGAATGGACTGACACATCTGGGGTCTCTTGGAATGGTGGCACGACCCTGGAGTTCCTCTCGCCTTTCCTGTGGAGAGCGCCTCCTCTTGAGATGCGACGGGAATGCCGGGAAATCTTTCCGTACGAAACAGGGAAAGGATCCCTCATCTCGAGCTAGGAGGCGGAAACGGGGCTCCCCTGGATGTGTGAGGGACCCCACGCGCTTCCTCTCGAGTGGAGACGGGTACGTCGGGGAACTTCTTGAGTTGCAGCAATGGTGTGAAGGACCCTTTGGAAGTTCCAGTGGTTAGATGTGATTGGCCTCGAGAAGCCTCAGCGAAATGGGCCTCATCTCGCCTGAAGGGCAAAACCTCCTGGATTTTCTCGAGTTGCGGCAGGTGCTCTCGACTTACGACGGGGACCTCAGGGACCCGCTCTGGTGGCCTCAGGAAAGGCCAGTCCCCATGCGAGTTCCTCGGGGGCCTCTCGGGATTCCTCTCCCGTCGATGCCAGGGCCTAAGACCTTGTGTGGAGTCGAGGCCGGATCCTGGGGATTCCTCTCCAGTGCTGACATGGATCTAGGGGTACTTCTGGAGTCTCCCCAGGGGAGTCAGTCCTCGTCTCGAATGCGGGCATGCACTTGCCCTTTCCTCCAGAGCGGTAGCAGCAGTGTCACGCAGTCCGCCGCGTGGATCAAAGGATCTATGGTTTTCCCTCGAGTCTTTCCCACGAGGCTTTCCCACGAGGCTTTCCCACAGGGCTGTCCCACGTGCACACGTTGTGGGAGTCGATCCTCGGCTTGAACGTCAAGGCAGTGCAGGGAAAACAGGTTCCTCTGGAATGGACTGACACATCTGGGGGACTCTTGCAATGGTGGCATGACCCTGGAGTTCCTCTCGCCTTTCCTGTGGAGAGCGCCTCCTCTTGAGATGCGACGGGAACGCCGGGAATTCTTTCCCTACGAAACAGGGAAAGGATCCCTCATCTCGAGCTAGGAGGCAGAAACGGGGCTCCCCTGGATGTGTGCGGGACACCACGTGCTTCCTCTCGAGTGCAGACGGGTATGTCGGGGAACTTCTTGAGTTGCAGCAAGGGTGTGAAGGACACTTTGGCAGTTCCAGTGGTTAGATGTGATTGGCCTCGAGAAGCCTCAGCGGAAATGGGCCTCATCTGGCCTGGAGGGCAAAACCTCCTGGATTTTCTCCAGTTCCGGCAGGTGCTCTCGACTTACGACGGGGACCTCAGGGACCCGCTCTGGTGGCCTCAGGAAAGGCCAGTCCCGATGCGAGTTCCTCGGGGGCCTCTCGGGATTCCTCTCCCGTCGATGCCGGGGCCTAAGACCTTGTGTGGAGTCGGGGCCGGAACCTGAGGATTCCTCTCCAGTGCTGACATGGATCTTGGGGTACTTCTGGAGTCTCCCCAGGGGAGTCAGTCCTCGTCTCGAATGCGGGCATGCACTTGCGCTTTCCTCCAGAGCGGTAGCAGCAGTGTCACGCAGTCCGCCGCGTGGATCAAAGGATCTATGGTTTTCCCTCGAGTCTTTCCCACGAGGCTTTCCCACGAGGCTTTCTCACAGGGCTGTCCCACGTGCACACGTGGTGGGAGTCGATCCTCGGCTTGAACGTCAAGGCAGTGCAGGGAAAACAGGTTCCTCTGGAATGGACTGACACATCTGGGGGACTCTTGGAATGGTGGCACGACCCTGGAGTTCCTCTCGCGTTTCCTGTGGAGAGCGCCTCCTCTTGAGATGCGACGGGAACGCCGGGAATTCTTTCCCTACGAAACAGGGAAAGGATCCCTCATCTTGAGCTAGGAGGCGGAAACGGGGCTCCCCTGGATGTGTGCGGGACCCCACGTGCTTCCTCTCGAGTGGAGACGGGTATGTCGGGGAACGTCTTGAGTTGCAGCAATGGTGTGAAGGACCCTTTGGAAGTTCCAGTGGTTAGATGTGATTGGACTCGAGAAGCCTCAGCGGAAATGGGCCTCATCTCGCCTGGAGGGCAAAACCTCCTGGATTTTCTCGAGTTCCGGCAAGTGCTCTCTACTTACGACGGGGACCTCAGGGAACCGCTCTGGTATCCTCAGGAAAGGCCAGTCCCCATGCGAGTTCCTCGGGGGCGTCTCGGGATTCCTCTCCCATCGATGCCGGGGCCTAAGACCTTGTGTGGAGTCGGGGCCGGAACCTGAGGATTCCTCTCCAGTGCTGACATGGATCTTGGGGTATTTCTGGAGTCTCCCCAGGGGAGTCAGTCCTCGTCTCGAATGCGGGCATGCACTTGTGCTTTCCTCCAGAGCGGTAGCAGCAGTGTCACGCAGTCCGCCGCGTGGATCAAAGGATCTATGGTTTTCCCTCGAGTCTTTCCCACGAGGCTTTCCCACGAGGCTTTCCCACAGGGCTGTCCCACGTGCACACGTGGTGGGAGTCGATCCTCGGCTTGAACGTCAAGGCAGTGCAGGGAAAACAGGTTCCTCTGGAATTGACTGACACATCTGGGGGACTCTTGGAATGGTGTCACGACCCTGGAGTTCCTCTCCCCTTTCCTGTGGAGAGCGCCTCCTCTTGAGATGCGACGGGAACGCCGGGAATTCTTTCCCTACGAAACTGGGAAAGGATCCCTCATCTCGAGCTAGGAGGCGGAAACGGGGCTCCCCTGGATGTGTGCGGGACACCACGTGCTTCCTCTCGAGTGGAGACGGGTATGTCGGGGAACTTCTTGAGTTGCAGCAAGGGTGTGAAGGACCCTTTGGAAGTTCCAGTGGTTAGACGTGATTGGCCTCGAGAAGCCTCAGCGGAAATGGGCCTCATCTCGCCTGGAGGGCAAAACCTCCTGGATTTTCTCGAGTTGCGGCAGGTGCTCTCGACTTACGACGGGGACCTCAGGGACCCGCTCTGGTGGCCTCAGGAAAGGCCAGTCCCCATGCGAGTTCCTCGGGGGCCTCTCGGGATTCCTCTCCCGTCGATGCCGGGGCCTAAGACCTTGTGTGGAGTCGGGGCCGGAACCTGAGGATTCCTCTCCAGTGCTGACATGGATCTTGGGGTACTTCTGGAGTCTCCCCAGGGGAGTCAGTCCTCGTCTCGAATGCGGGCATGCACTTGCGCTTTCCTCCAGAGCGGTAGCAGCAGTGTCACGCAGTCCGCCGCGTGGATCAAAGGATCTATGGTTTTCCCTCGAGTCTTTCCCACGAGGCTTTCCCACGAGGCTTTCCCACAGGGCTGTCCCACGTGCACACGTGGTGGGAGTCGATCCTCGGCTTGAACATCAAGGCAGTGCCGGGAAACAGGTTCCTCCTGAATGGACTGACACATCTGGGGGACTCTTGGAATGGTGGCACGACCCTGGAGTTCCTCTCGCCTTTCCTGTGGAGAGCGCCTCCTCTTTAGATGCGACGGGAACGCCGGGAATTCTTTCCCTACGAAACAGGGAAAGGATCCCTCATCTCGAGCTAGTAGGCGGAAACGGGGCTCCCCTGGATGTGTGCGGGACCCCACGTGCTTCCTCTCGAGTGGAGACGGGTATGTCGGGGAACTTCTTGAGTTGCAGCAAGGGTGTGAAGGACCCTTTGGAAGTTCCAGTGGTTAGACGTGATTAGCCTCGAGAAGCCTCAGCGGAAATGGGCCTCATCTCGCCTGGAGGGCAAAACCTCCTGGATTTTCTCGAGTTGCGGCAGGTGCTCTCGACTTACGACGGGGACCTCAGGGACCCGCTCTGGTGGCCTCAGGAAAGGCCAGTCCCCATGCGAGTTCCTCGGGGGCGTCTCGGGATTCCTCTCCCGTCGATGCCGGGGCCTAAGACCTTGTGTGGAGTCGGGGCCGGAACCTGAGGATTCCTCTCCAGTGCTGACATGGATCTTGGGGTACTTCTGGAGTCTCCCCAGGGGAGTCAGTCCTCCTCTCAAATGCGGGCATGCACTTGCGCTTTCCTCCAGAGCGGTAGCAGCAGTGTCACGCAGTCCGACGCGTGTATCAAAGGATCTATGGTTTTGCCTCGAGTCTTTCCCACGAGGCTTTCCCACGAGGCTTTCCCACAGGGCTATCCCACGTGCACAGGTGGTGGGAATCGATCCTCGGCTTGAACGTCAAGGCAGTGCAGGGAAAAAAGGTTCCTCTGGAATGGAATGACACATCTGGGGGACTCTTGGAATGGTGGCATGACCCTGGAGTTCCTCTCGCCTTTCCTGTTGAGAGCGCCACCTCTTGAGATGCGACGGGAACGCCGGGAATTCTTTCCCTACGAAGCAGGGAAAGGATCCCTCATCTCGAACTAGGAGGCGGAAACGGGGCTCCCCTGGATGTGTGCGGGACACCACGTGCTTCCTCTCGAGTGCAGACGGGTATGTCGGGGAACTTCTGGACTTGCAGCAAGGGTGTGAAGGACCCTTTGGAAGTTCCAGTGGTTAGATGTGATTGGCCTCGAGAAGCCTCAGCGGAAATGGGCCTCATCTCGCCTGGAGGGCAAAACCTCCTGGATTTTCTCGAGTTGCGGCAGGTGCTCTCGACTTACGACGGGGACCACAGGGACCCGCTCTGGTGGCCTCAGGAAAGGCCAGTCCCCATGCGAGTTCCTCGGGGGCCTCTCGGGATTCCTCTCCCGTCGATGCCGGGGCCTAAGACCTTGTGTGGAGTCGGGGCCGGAACCTGAGGATTCCTCTCCAGTGCTGACATGGATCTTGGGGTACTTCTGGAGTCTCCCCAGGGGAGTCAGTCCTCGTCTCGAATGCGGGCATGCACTTGCGCTTTCCTCCAGAGCGGTAGCAGCAGTGTCACGCAGTCCGCCGCGTGGATCAAAGGATCTATGGTTTTCCCTCGAGTCTTTCCCACGAGGCTTTCCCACGAGGCTTTCCCACAGGGCTGTCCCACGTGCACACGTGGTGGGAGTCGATCCTCGGCTTGAACGTCAAGGCAGTGCAGGGAAAACAGGTTCCTCTGGAATGGACTGACACATCTGGGGGACTCTTGGAATGGTGGCACGACCCTGGAGTTCCTCTCGCCTTTCCTGTGGAGAGCGCCTCCTCTTGAGATGCGATGGGAACGCCGGGAATTCTTTCCCTACGAAACAGGGAAAGGATGCCTCATCTCGAGCTAGGAGGCGGAAACGGGGCTCCCCTGGATGTGTGCGGGACCCCACGTGCTTCGTCTCGAGTGGAGACGGGTATGTCGAGGAACTTCTTGAGTTGCAGCAAGGGTGTGAAGGACCCTTTGGAAGTTCCAGTGTTTAGACGTGATTAGCCTCGAGAAGCCTCAGCGGAAATGAGCCTCATCTCGCCTGGAGGGCAAAACCTCCTGGATTTTCTCGAGTTGCGGCAGGTGCTCTCGACTTACGACGGGGACCTCAGGGACCCGCTCTGGTGGCCTCAGGAAAGGCCAGTCCCCATGCGAGTTCCTCGGGGGCCTCTCGGGATTCCTCTCCCGTCGATGCCGGGGCCAAAGACCTTGTGTGGAGTCGGGGCCGGAACCTGAGGATTCCTCTCCAGTGCTGACATGGATCTTGGGGTACTTCTGGAGTCTCCCCAGGGGAGTCAGTCCTCGTCTCGAATGCGGGCATGCACTTGCGCTTTCCTCCAGAGCGGTAGCAGCAGTGTCACGCAGTCCGCCGCGTGGATCAAAGGATCTATGGTTTTCCCTCGAGTCTTTCCCACGAGGCTTTCCCACGAGGCTTTCCCACAGGGCTGTCCCACGTGCACACGTGGTGGGAGTCGATCCTCGGCTTGAACATCAAGGCAGTGCAGGGAAACAGGTTCCTCCTGAATGGACTGACACATCTGGGGGACTCTTGGAATGGTGGCACGACCCTGGAGTTCCTCTCGCCTTTCCTGTGGAGAGCGCCTCCTCTTGAGATGCGACGGGAATGCCGGGAATTCTTTCCCTACGAAACAGGGAAAGGATCCCTCATCTCGAGCTAGGAGGCGGAAACGGGGCTCCCCTGGATGTGTGCGGGACACCACGAGCTTCCTCTCGAGTGGAGACGGGTATGTCGGGGAACTTCTTGAGTTGCAGCAAGGTTGTGAAGGACCCTTTGGAAGTTCCAGTTGTTAGACGTGATTGGCCTCGAGAAGCCTCAGCGGAAATGGGCCTCATCTCGCCTGGAGGGCAAAACCTCCTGGATTTTCTCGAGTTGTGGCAGGTGCTCTCGACTTACGACGGGGACCTCAGGGACCCGCTCTGGTGGCCTCAGGAAAGGCCAGTCCCCATGCGAGTTCCTCGGGGGCCTCTCGGGATTCCTCTCCCGTCGATGCCGGGGCCTAAGACCTTGTGTGGAGTCGGGGCCGGAACCTGAGGATTCCTCTCCAGTGCTGACATGGATCTTGGGGTACTTCTGGAGTCTCCCCAGGGGAGTCAGTCCTCGTCTCAAATGCGGGCATGCACTTGCGCTTTCCTCCAGAGCGGTAGCAGCAGTGTCACGCAGTCCGACGCGTGGATCAAAGGATCTATGGTTTTGCCTCGAGTCTTTCCCACGAGGCTTTCCCACGAGGCTTTCCCACAGGGCTGTCCCACGTGCACACGTGGTGGGAATCGATCCTCGGCTTGAACGTCAAGGCAGTGCAGGGAAAAAAGGTTCCTCTGGAATGGACTGACACATCTGGGGGACTCTTGGAATGGCGGCATGACCCTGGAGTTCCTCTCGCCTTTCCTGTTGAGAGCGCCACCTCTTGAGATGCGACGGGAACGCCGGGAATTCTTTCCCTACGAAGCAGGGAAAGGATCCCTCATCTCGAACTAGGAGGCGGAAACGGGGCTCCCCTGGATGTGTGCGGGACACCACGTGCTTCCTCTCGAGTGCAGACGGGTATGTCGGGGAACTTCTGGACTTGCAGCAAGGGTGTGAAGGACCCTTTGGAAGTTCCAGTGGTTAGATGTGATTGGCCTCGAGAAGCCTCAGCGGAAATGGGCCTCATCTCGCCTGGAGGGCAAAACCTCCTGGATTTTCTCGAGTTGCGGCAGGTGCTCTCGACTTACGACGGGGACCACAGGGACCCGCTCTGGTGGCCTCAGGAAAGGCCAGTCCCCATGCGAGTTCCTCGGGGGCCTCTCGGGATTCCTCTCCCGTCGATGCCGGGGCCTAAGACCTTGTGTGGAGTCGGGGCCGGAACCTGAGGATTCCTCTCCAGTGCTGACATGGATCTTGGGGTACTTCTGGAGTCTCCCCAGGGGAGTCAGTCCTCGTCTCGAATGCGGGCATGCACTTGCGCTTTCCTCCAGAGCGGTAGCAGCAGTGTCACGCAGTCCGCCGCGTGGATCAAAGGATCTATGGTTTTCCCTCGAGTCTTTCCCACGAGGCTTTCCCACGAGGCTTTCCCACAGGGCTGTCCCACGTGCACACGTGGTGGGAGTCGATCCTCGGCTTGAACGTCAAGGCAGTGCAGGGAAAACAGGTTCCTCTGGAATTGACTGACACATCTGGGGGACTCTTGGAATGGTGTCACGACCCTGGAGTTCCTCTCCCCTTTCCTGTGGAGAGCGCCTCCTCTTGAGATGCGACGGGAACGCCGGGAATTCTTTCCCTACGAAACTGGGAAAGGATCCCTCATCTCGAGCTAGGAGGCGGAAACGGGGCTCCCCTGGATGTGTGCGGGACACCACGTGCTTCCTCTCGAGTGGAGACGGGTATGTCGGGGAACTTCTTGAGTTGCAGCAAGGGTGTGAAGGACCCTTTGGAAGTTCCAGTGGTTAGACGTGATTGGCCTCGAGAAGCCTCAGCGGAAATGGGCCTCATCTCGCCTGGAGGGCAAAACCTCCTGGATTTTCTCGAGTTGCGGCAGGTGCTCTCGACTTACGACGGGGACCTCAGGGACCCGCTCTGGTGGCCTCAGGAAAGGCCAGTCCCCATGCGAGTTCCTCGGGGGCCTCTCGGGATTCCTCTCCCGTCGATGCCGGGGCCTAAGACCTTGTGTGGAGTCGGGGCCGGAACCTGAGGATTCCTCTCCAGTGCTGACATGGATCTTGGGGTACTTCTGGAGTCTCCCCAGGGGAGTCAGTCCTCGTCTCGAATGCGGGCATGCACTTGCGCTTTCCTCCAGAGCGGTAGCAGCAGTGTCACGCAGTCCGCCGCGTGGATCAAAGGATCTATGGTTTTCCCTCGAGTCTTTCCCACGAGGCTTTCCCACGAGGCTTTCCCACAGGGCTGTCCCACGTGCACACGTGGTGGGAGTCGATCCTCGGCTTGAACATCAAGGCAGTGCCGGGAAACAGGTTCCTCCTGAATGGACTGACACATCTGGGGGACTCTTGGAATGGTGGCACGACCCTGGAGTTCCTCTCGCCTTTCCTGTGGAGAGCGCCTCCTCTTGAGATGCGACGGGAACGCCGGGAATTCTTTCCCTACGAAACAGGGAAAGGATCCCTCATCTCGAGCTAGTAGGCGGAAACGGGGCTCCCCTGGATGTGTGCGGGACCCCACGTGCTTCCTCTCGAGTGGAGACGGGTATGTCGGGGAACTTCTTGAGTTGCAGCAAGGGTGTGAAGGACCCTTTGGAAGTTCCAGTGGTTAGACGTGATTAGCCTCGAGAAGCCTCAGCGGAAATGGGCCTCATCTCGCCTGGAGGGCAAAACCTCCTGGATTTTCTCGAGTTGCGGCAGGTGCTCTCGACTTACGACGGGGACCTCAGGGACCCGCTCTGGTGGCCTCAGGAAAGGCCAGTCCCCATGCGAGTTCCTCGGGGGCGTCTCGGGATTCCTCTCCCGTCGATGCCGGGGCCTAAGACCTTGTGTGGAGTCGGGGCCGGAACCTGAGGATTCCTCTCCAGTGCTGACATGGATCTTGGGGTACTTCTGGAGTCTCCCCAGGGGAGTCAGTCCTCCTCTCAAATGCGGGCATGCACTTGCGCTTTCCTCCAGAGCGGTAGCAGCAGTGTCACGCAGTCCGACGCGTGTATCAAAGGATCTATGGTTTTGCCTCGAGTCTTTCCCACGAGGCTTTCCCACGAGGCTTTCCCACAGGGCTATCCCACGTGCACAGGTGGTGGGAATCGATCCTCGGCTTGAACGTCAAGGCAGTGCAGGGAAAAAAGGTTCCTCTGGAATGGAATGACACATCTGGGGGACTCTTGGAATGGTGGCATGACCCTGGAGTTCCTCTCGCCTTTCCTGTTGAGAGCGCCACCTCTTGAGATGCGACGGGAACGCCGGGAATTCTTTCCCTACGAAGCAGGGAAAGGATCCCTCATCTCGAACTAGGAGGCGGAAACGGGGCTCCCCTGGATGTGTGCGGGACACCACGTGCTTCCTCTCGAGTGCAGACGGGTATGTCGGGGAACTTCTGGACTTGCAGCAAGGGTGTGAAGGACCCTTTGGAAGTTCCAGTGGTTAGATGTGATTGGCCTCGAGAAGCCTCAGCGGAAATGGGCCTCATCTCGCCTGGAGGGCAAAACCTCCTGGATTTTCTCGAGTTGCGGCAGGTGCTCTCGACTTACGACGGGGACCACAGGGACCCGCTCTGGTGGCCTCAGGAAAGGCCAGTCCCCATGCGAGTTCCTCGGGGGCCTCTCGGGATTCCTCTCCCGTCGATGCCGGGGCCTAAGACCTTGTGTGGAGTCGGGGCCGGAACCTGAGGATTCCTCTCCAGTGCTGACATGGATCTTGGGGTACTTCTGGAGTCTCCCCAGGGGAGTCAGTCCTCGTCTCGAATGCGGGCATGCACTTGCGCTTTCCTCCAGAGCGGTAGCAGCAGTGTCACGCAGTCCGCCGCGTGGATCAAAGGATCTATGGTTTTCCCTCGAGTCTTTCCCACGAGGCTTTCCCACGAGGCTTTCCCACAGGGCTGTCCCACGTGCACACGTGGTGGGAGTCGATCCTCGGCTTGAACGTCAAGGCAGTGCAGGGAAAACAGGTTCCTCTGGAATGGACTGACACATCTGGGGGACTCTTGGAATGGTGGCACGACCCTGGAGTTCCTCTCGCCTTTCCTGTGGAGAGCGCCTCCTCTTGAGATGCGATGGGAACGCCGGGAATTCTTTCCCTACGAAACAGGGAAAGGATGCCTCATCTCGAGCTAGGAGGCGGAAACGGGGCTCCCCTGGATGTGTGCGGGACCCCACGTGCTTCGTCTCGAGTGGAGACGGGTATGTCGAGGAACTTCTTGAGTTGCAGCAAGGGTGTGAAGGACCCTTTGGAAGTTCCAGTGTTTAGACGTGATTAGCCTCGAGAAGCCTCAGCGGAAATGAGCCTCATCTCGCCTGGAGGGCAAAACCTCCTGGATTTTCTCGAGTTGCGGCAGGTGCTCTCGACTTACGACGGGGACCTCAGGGACCCGCTCTGGTGGCCTCAGGAAAGGCCAGTCCCCATGCGAGTTCCTCGGGGGCCTCTCGGGATTCCTCTCCCGTCGATGCCGGGGCCAAAGACCTTGTGTGGAGTCGGGGCCGGAACCTGAGGATTCCTCTCCAGTGCTGACATGGATCTTGGGGTACTTCTGGAGTCTCCCCAGGGGAGTCAGTCCTCGTCTCGAATGCGGGCATGCACTTGCGCTTTCCTCCAGAGCGGTAGCAGCAGTGTCACGCAGTCCGCCGCGTGGATCAAAGGATCTATGGTTTTCCCTCGAGTCTTTCCCACGAGGCTTTCCCACGAGGCTTTCCCACAGGGCTGTCCCACGTGCACACGTGGTGGGAGTCGATCCTCGGCTTGAACATCAAGGCAGTGCAGGGAAACAGGTTCCTCCTGAATGGACTGACACATCTGGGGGACTCTTGGAATGGTGGCACGACCCTGGAGTTCCTCTCGCCTTTCCTGTGGAGAGCGCCTCCTCTTGAGATGCGACGGGAATGCCGGGAATTCTTTCCCTACGAAACAGGGAAAGGATCCCTCATCTCGAGCTAGGAGGCGGAAACGGGGCTCCCCTGGATGTGTGCGGGACACCACGAGCTTCCTCTCGAGTGGAGACGGGTATGTCGGGGAACTTCTTGAGTTGCAGCAAGGTTGTGAAGGACCCTTTGGAAGTTCCAGTTGTTAGACGTGATTGGCCTCGAGAAGCCTCAGCGGAAATGGGCCTCATCTCGCCTGGAGGGCAAAACCTCCTGGATTTTCTCGAGTTGTGGCAGGTGCTCTCGACTTACGACGGGGACCTCAGGGACCCGCTCTGGTGGCCTCAGGAAAGGCCAGTCCCCATGCGAGTTCCTCGGGGGCCTCTCGGGATTCCTCTCCCGTCGATGCCGGGGCCTAAGACCTTGTGTGGAGTCGGGGCCGGAACCTGAGGATTCCTCTCCAGTGCTGACATGGATCTTGGGGTACTTCTGGAGTCTCCCCAGGGGAGTCAGTCCTCGTCTCAAATGCGGGCATGCACTTGCGCTTTCCTCCAGAGCGGTAGCAGCAGTGTCACGCAGTCCGACGCGTGGATCAAAGGATCTATGGTTTTGCCTCGAGTCTTTCCCACGAGGCTTTCCCACGAGGCTTTCCCACAGGGCTGTCCCACGTGCACACGTGGTGGGAATCGATCCTCGGCTTGAACGTCAAGGCAGTGCAGGGAAAAAAGGTTCCTCTGGAATGGACTGACACATCTGGGGGACTCTTGGAATGGTGGCATGACCCTGGAGTTCCTCTCGCCTTTCCTGTTGAGAGCGCCACCTCTTGAGATGCGACGGGAACGCCGGGAATTCTTTCCCTACGAAGCAGGGAAAGGATCCCTCATCTCGAACTAGGAGGCGGAAACGGGGCTCCCCTGGATGTGTGCGGGACACCACGTGCTTCCTCTCGAGTGCAGACGGGTATGTCGGGGAACTTCTGGACTTGCAGCAAGGGTGTGAAGGACCCTTTGGAAGTTCCAGTGGTTAGATGTGATTGGCCTCGAGAAGCCTCAGCGGAAATGGGCCTCATCTCGCCTGGAGGGCAAAACCTCCTGGATTTTCTCGAGTTGCGGCAGGTGCTCTCGACTTACGACGGGGACCACAGGGACCCGCTCTGGTGGCCTCAGGAAAGGCCAGTCCCCATGCGAGTTCCTCGGGGGCCTCTCGGGATTCCTCTCCCGTCGATGCCGGGGCCTAAGACCTTGTGTGGAGTCGGGGCCGGAACCTGAGGATTCCTCTCCAGTGCTGACATGGATCTTGGGGTACTTCTGGAGTCTCCCCAGGGGAGTCAGTCCTCGTCTCGAATGCGGGCATGCACTTGCGCTTTCCTCCAGAGCGGTAGCAGCAGTGTCACGCAGTCCGCCGCGTGGATCAAAGGATCTATGGTTTTCCCTCGAGTCTTTCCCACGAGGCTTTCCCACGAGGCTTTCCCACAGGGCTGTCCCACGTGCACACGTGGTGGGAGTCGATCCTCGGCTTGAACGTCAAGGCAGTGCAGGGAAAACAGGTTCCTCTTGAATGTACTGACACATCTGGGGGACTCTTGGAATGGTGTCTCGACCCTGGAGTTCCTCTCGCCTTTCCTGTGGAGAGCGCCTCCTCTTGAGATTCGACGGGAACGCCGGGAATTCTTTCCCTACGAAACAGGGAAAGGATCCCTCATCTCGAGCTAGGAGGCGGAAACGGGGCTCCCCTGGATGTGTGCGGGACCCACGTGCTTCCTCTCGAGTGGAGACGGGTATGTCGGGGAAGTTCTTGAGTTGCAGCAAGGGTGTGAAGGACCCTTTGGAAGTTCCAGTGGTTAGACGTTATTAGCCTCGAGAAGCCTCAGCGGAAATGGGCCTCATCTCGCCTGGAGGGCAAAACCTCCTGGATTTTCTCGAGTTGCGGCAGGTGCTCTCGACTTACGACGGGGACCTCAGGGACCCGCTCTGGTGGCCTCAGGAAAGGCCAGTCCCCATGCGAGTTCCTCGGGGGCCTCTCGGGATTCCTCTCCCGTCGATGCCGGGGCCTAAGACCTTGTGTGGAGTCGGGGCCGGAACCTGAGGATTCCTCTCCAGTGCTGACATGGATCTTGGGGTACTTCTGGAGTCTCCCCAGGGGAGTCAGTCCTCGTCTCGAATGCGGGCATGCACTTGCGCTTTCCTCCAGAGCGGTAGCAGCTGTGTCACGCAGTCCACCGCGTGGATCAAAGGATCTATGGTTTTCCCTCGAGTATTTCCCACGAGGCTTTCCCACGAGGCTTTCCCACAGGGCTGTCCCACGTGCACACGAGGTGGGAGTCGATCCTCGGCTTGAACGTCAAGGCAGTGCAGGGAAAACAGGTTCCTCTGGAATGGACTGACACATCTGGGGAACTCTTGGAATGGTGGCACGACCCTGGAGTTCCTCTCGCCTTTCCTGTGGAGAGCGCCTCCTCTTGAGATGCGACGGAAACGCCGGGAATTCTTTCCCTACGAAACAGGGAAAGGATCCCTCATCTCGAGCTAGGAGGCTGAAACGGGGCTCCCCTGGATGTGTGCGGGACACCACGTGCTTCCTCTCGAGTGGAGACGGGTATGTCGGGGAACTTCTTGAGTTGCAGCAAGGTTGTGAAGGACCCTTTGGAAGTTCCAGTGGTTAGACGTGATTGGCCTCGAGAAGCCTCAGCGGAAATGGGCCTCATCTCGCCTGGAGGGCAAAACCTCCTGGATTTTCTCGAGTTGCGGCAGGTGCTCTCGACTTACGACGGGGACCTCAGGGACCCGCTCTGGTGGCCTCAGGAAAGGCCAGTCCCCATGCGAGTTCCTCGGGGGCCTCTCGGGATTCCTCTCCCGTCGATGCCGGGGCCTAAGACCTTGTGTGGAGTCGGGGCCGGAACCTGAGGATTCCTCTCCAGTGCTGACATGGATCTTGGGGTACTTCTGGAGTCTCCCCAGGGGAGTCAGTCCTCGTCTCGAATGCGGGCATGCACTTGCGCTTTCCTCCAGAGCGGTAGCAGCAGTGTCACGCAGTCCGCCGCGTGGATCAAAGGATCTATGGTTTTCCCTCGAGTCTTTCCCACGAGGCTTTCCCACGAGGCTTTCCCACAGGGCTGTCCCACGTGCACACGTGGTGGGAGTCGATCCTCGGCTTGAACGTCAAGGCAGTGCAGGGAAACAGGTTCCTCCTGAATGGACTGACACATCTGGGGGACTCTTGGAATGGTGGCACGACCCTGGAGTTCCTCTCGCCTTTCCTGTGGAGAGCGCCTCCTCTTGAGATGCGACGGGAACGCCGGGAATTCTTTCCCTACGAAACAGGGAAAGGATCCCTCATCTCGAGCTAGGAGGCGGAAACGGGGCTCCCCTGGATGTGTGCGGGACCCCACGTGCTTCCTCTCGAGTGGAGACGGGTATGTCGGGGAACTTCTTGAGTTGCAGCAAGGGTGTGAAGGACCCTTTGGAAGTTCCAGTGGTTAGACGTGATTAGCCTCGAGAAGCCTCAGCGGAAATGGGCCTCATCTCGCCTGGAGGGCAAAACCTCCTGGATTTTCTCGAGTTGCGGCAGGTGCTCTCGACTTACGACGGGGACCACAGGGACCCGCTCTGGTGGCTTCAGGAAAGGCCAGTCCCCATGCGAGTTCCTCGGGGGCCTCTCGGGATTCCTCTCCCGTCGATGCCGGGGCCTAAGACCTTGTGTGGAGTCGGGGCCGGAACCTGAGGATTCCTCTCCAGTGCTGACATGGATCTTGGGGTACTTCTGGAGTCTCCCCAGGGGAGTCAGTCCTCGTCTCAAATGCGGGCATGCACTTGCGCTTTCCTCCAGAGCGGTAGCAGCAGTGTCACGCAGTCCGACGCGTGGATCAAAGGATCTATGGTTTTGCCTCGAGTCTTTCCCACGAGGCTTTCCCACGAGGCTTTCCCACAGGGCTATCCCACGTGCACACGTGGTGGGAATCGATCCTCGGCTTGAACGTCAAGGCAGTGCAGGGAAAAAAGGTTCCTCTGGAATGGACTGACACATCTGGGGGACTCTTGGAATGGTGGCATGACCCTTGAGTTCCTCTCGCCTTTCCTGTTGAGAGCGCCACCTCTTGAGATGCGACGGGAACGCCGGGAATTCTTTCCCTACGAAGCAGGGAAAGGATCCCTCATCTCGAACTAGGAGGCGGAAACGGGGCTCCCCTGGATGTGTGCGGGACACCACGTGCTTCCTCTCGAGTGCAGACGGGTATGTCGGGGAACTTCTGGACTTGCAGCAAGGGTGTGAAGGACCCTTTGGAAGTTCCAGTGGTTAGATGTGATTGGCCTCGAGAAGCCTCAGCGGAAATGGGCCTCATCTCGCCTGGAGGGCAAAACCTCCTGGATTTTCTCGAGTTGCGGCAGGTGCTCTCGACTTACGACGGGGACCACAGGGACCCGCTCTGGTGGCCTCAGGAAAGGCCAGTCCCCATGCGAGTTCCTCGGGGGTCTCTCGGGATTCCTCTCCCGTCGATGCCGGGGCCTAAGACCTTGTGTGGAGTCGGGGCCGGAACCTGAGGATTCCTCTCCAGTGCTGACATGGATCTTGGGGTACTTCTGGAGTCTCCCCAGGGGAGTCAGTCCTCGTCTCGAATGCGGGCATGCACTTGCGCTTTCCTCCAGAGCGGTAGCAGCAGTGTCACGCAGTCCGCCGCGTGGATCAAAGGATCTATGGTTTTCCCTCGAGTCTTTCCCACGAGGCTTTCCCACGAGGCTTTCCCACAGGGCTGTCCCACGTGCACACGTGGTGGGAGTCGATCCTCGGCTTGAACGTCAAGGCAGTGCAGGGAAAACAGGTTCCTCTTGAATGTACTGACACATCTGGGGGACTCTTGGAATGGTGTCTCGACCCTGGAGTTCCTCTCGCCTTTCCTGTGGAGAGCGCCTCCTCTTGAGATTCGACGGGAACGCCGGGAATTCTTTCCCTACGAAACAGGGAAAGGATCCCTCATCTCGAGCTAGGAGGCGGAAACGGGGCTCCCCTGGATGTGTGCGGGACCCACGTGCTTCCTCTCGAGTGGAGACGGGTATGTCGGGGAAGTTCTTGAGTTGCAGCAAGGGTGTGAAGGACCCTTTGGAAGTTCCAGTGGTTAGACGTTATTAGCCTCGAGAAGCCTCAGCGGAAATGGGCCTCATCTCGCCTGGAGGGCAAAACCTCCTGGATTTTCTCGAGTTGCGGCAGGTGCTCTCGACTTACGACGGGGACCTCAGGGACCCGCTCTGGTGGCCTCAGGAAAGGCCAGTCCCCATGCGAGTTCCTCGGGGGCCTCTCGGGATCCCTCTCCCGTCGATGCCGGGGCCTAAGACCTTGTGTGGAGTCGGGGCCGGAACCTGAGGATTCCTCTCCAGTGCTGACATGGATCTTGGGGTACTTCTGGAGTCTCCCCAGGGGAGTCAGTCCTCGTCTCGAATGCGGGCATGCACTTGCGCTTTCCTCCAGAGCGGTAGCAGCAGTGTCACGCAGTCCGCCGCGTGGATCAAAGGATCTATGGTTTTCCCTCGAGTCTTTCCCACGAGGCTTTCCCACGAGGCTTTCCCACAGGGCTGTCCCACGTGCACACGTGGTGGGAGTCGATCCTCGGCTTGAACGTCAAGGCAGTGCAGGGAAAACAGGTTCCTCTGGAATGGACTGACACATCTGGGGGACTCTTGGAATGGTGGCATGACCCTGGAGTTCCTCTCGGCTTTCCTGTGGAGAGCGCCTCCTCTTGAGATGCGACGGGAACGCCGGGAATTCTTTCCCTACGAAACAGGGAAAGGATCCCTCATCTCGAGCTAGGAGGCGGAAACGGGGCTCCCCTGGATGTGTGCGGGACCCCACGTGCTTCCTCTCGAGTGGAGACGGGTATGTCGGGGAACTTCTTGAGTTGCAGCAAGGGTGTGAAGGACCCTTTGGAAGTTCCAGTGGTTAGACGTGATTAGCCTCGAGAAGCCTCAGCGGAAATGGGCCTCATCTCGCCTGGAGGACAAAACCTCCTGGATTTTCTCGAGTTGCGGCAGGTGCTCTCGACTTACGACGGGGACTTCAGGGACCCGCTCTGGTGGCCTCAGGAAAGGCCAGTCCCCATGCGAGTTCATCGGGGGCCTCTCGGCATTCCTCTCCCGTCGATGCCGGGGCCTAAGACCTTGTGTGGAGTCGGGGCCGGAACCTGAGGATTCCTCTCCAGTGCTGACATGGATCTTGGGGTACTTCTGGAGTCTCCCCAGGGGAGTCAGTCCTCGTCTCGAATGCGGGCATGCACTTGCGCTTTCCTCCAGAGCGGTAGCAGCAGTGTCACTCAGTCCGCCGCGTGGATCAAAGGATCTATGGTTTTCCCTCGAGTCTTTCCCACGAGGCTTTCCCACGAGGCTTTCCCACAGGGCTGTCCTACGTGCACACGTGGTGGGAGTCGATCCTCGGCTTGAACGTCAAGGCAGTGCAGGGAAAACAGGTTCCTCTGGAATGGACTGACACATCTGGGGGACTCTTGGAATGGTGGCAAGACACTGGAGTTCCTCTCGCCTTTCCTGTGGAGAGCGCCTCCTCTTGAGATGCGACGGGAACGCCGGGAATTCTTTCCCTACGAAACAGGGAAAGGATCCCACATCTCGAGCTAGGAGGCGGAAACGGGGCTCCCCTGGATGTGTGCGGGAACCCACGTGCTTCCTCTCGAGTGGAGACGGGTATGTCGGGGAACTTCTTGAGTTGCAGCAAGGGTGTGAAGGACCCTTTGGAAGTTCCAGCGGTTAGATGTGATTAGCCTCGAGAAGCCTCAGCGGAAATGGGCCTCATCTCGCCTGGTGGGCAAAACCTCCTGGATTTTCTCGAGTTGCGGCAGGTGCTCTCGACTTACGATGGGGACCTCAGGGACCCGCTCTGGTGGCCTCAGGAAAGGCCAGTCCCCATTCGAGTTCCTCGGGGGCCTCTCGGCATTCCTCTCCCGTCGATGCCGGGGCCTAAGACCTTGTGTGGAGTCGGGGCCGGAACCTGAGGATTCCTCTCCAGTGCTGACATAGATCTTGGGGTACTTCTGGAGTCTCCCCAGGGGAGTCAGTCCTCGTCTCGAATGCGGGCATGCACTTGCGCTTTCCTCCAGAGCGGTAGCAGCAGTGTCAAGCAGTCCGCCGCGTGGATCAAAGGATCTATGGTTTTCCCTCGAGTTTTCCCACGAGGCTTTCCCACGAGGCTTTCCCACAGGGCTGTCCCACGTGCACACGTGGTGGGAGTCGATCCTCGGCTTGAACGTCAAGGCAGTGCAGGGAAAACAGGTTCCTCTGGAATGGACTGACACATCTGGGGGACTCTTGGAATGGTGGCATGACCCTGGAGTTCTTCTCGGCTTTCCTGTGGAGAGCGCCTCCTCTTGAGATGCGACGGGAACGCCGGGAATTCTTTCCCTACGAAACAGGGAAAGGATCCCTCATCTCGAGCTAGGAGGCGGAAACGGGGCTCCCCTGGATGTGTGCGGGACCCCACGTGCTTCCTCTCGAGTGGAGACGGGTATGTCGGGGAACTTCTTGAGTTGCAGCAAGGGTGTGAAGGACCCTTTGGAAGTTCCAGTGGTTAGACGTGATTAGCCTCGAGAAGCCTCAGCGGAAATGGGCCTCATCTCGCCTGGAGGGCAAAACCTCCTGGATTTTCTCGAGTTGCGGCAGGTGCTCTCGACTCATGACGGGGACCTCAGGGACCCGCTCTGGTGGCCTCAGGAAAGGCCAGTCCCCATGCGAGTTCCTCGGGGGCCTCTCGGCATTCCTCTCCCGTCGATGTCGGTGCCTAACACCTTGTGTGGAGTCGGGGCCGGAACCTGAGGATTCCTCTCCAGTGCTGACATGGATCTTGGGGTACTTCTGGAGTCTCCCCAGGGGAGTCAGTCCTCGTCTCGAATGCGGGCATGCACTTGCGCTTTCCTCCAGAGCGGTAGCAGCAGTGTCACGCAGTCCGCCGCGTGGATCAAAGGATCTATGGTTTTCCCTCGAGTTTTCCCACGAGGCTTTCCCACGAGGCTTTCCCACAGGGCTGTCCCACGTGCACACGTGGTGGGAGTCGATCCTCGGCTTGAAAGTCAAGGCAGTGCAGGGAAAACAGGTTCCTCTGGAATGGACTGACACATCTGGGGGACTCTTGGAATGGTGGCATGACCCGGGAGTTCCTCTCGGCTTTCCTGTGGAGAGCGCCTCCTCTTGAGATGCGACGGGAACGCCGGGAATTCTTTCCCTACGAAACAGGGAAAGGATCCCTCATCTCGAGCTAGGAGGCGGAAACGGGGCTCCCCTGGATGTGTGCGGGACCCCACGTGCTTCCTCTCGAGTGGAGACGGGTATGTCGGGGAACTTCTTGAGTTGCAGCAATGCTGTGAAGGACCCTTTGGAAGTTCCAGTGGTTAGACGTGATTAGCCTCGAGAAGCCTCAGCGGAAATGGGCCTCATCTCGCCTGGAGGGCAAAACCTCCTGGATTTTCTCGAGTTGGGGCAGGTGCTCTCGACTTACGACGGGGACCTCAGGGACCCGCTCTGGTGGCCTCAGGAAAGGCCAGTCCCCATGCGAGTTCCTCGGGGGCCTCTCGGGATCCCTCTCCCGTCGATGCCGGGGCCTAAGACCTTGTGTGGAGTCGGGGCCGGAACCTGAGGATTCCTCTCCAGTGCTGACATGGATCTTGGGGTACTTCTGGAGTCTCCCCACGGGAGTCAGTCCTCGTCTCGAATGCGGGCATGTACTTGCGCTTTCCTCCAGAGCGGTAGCAACAGTGTCACGCAGTCCGCCGCGTGGATCAAAGGATCTATGGTTTTCCCTCGAGTCTTTCCCACGAGGCTTTCCCACGAGGCTTTCCCACAGGGCTGTCCCACGTGCACACGTGGTGGGAGTCGATCCTCGGCTTGAACGTCAAGGCAGTGCAGGGAAAACAGGTTCCTCTGGAATGGACTGACACATCTGGGGGACTCTTGGAATGGTGGCATGACCCTGGAGTTCCTCTCGCCTTTCCTGTGGAGAGCGCCTCCTCTTGAGATGCGACGGGAACGCCGGGAATTCTTTCCCTACGAAACAGGGAAAGGATCCCTCATCTCGAGCTAAGAGGCGGAAACGGGGCTCCCCTGGATGTGTGCGGGACCCCACGTGCTTCCTCTCGAGTGGAGACGGGTATGTCGGGGAACTTCTTGAGTTGCAGCAAGGGTGTGAAGGACCCTTTGGAAGTTCCAGTGGTTAGACGTGATTAGCCTCGAGAAGCCTCAGCGGAAATGGGCCTCATCTCGCCTGGAGGGCAAAACCTCCTGGATTTTCTCGAGTTGCGGCAGGTGCTCTCGACTTACGACGGGGACCTCAGGGACCCGCTCTGGTGGCCTCAGGAAAGGCCAGTCCCCATGCGAGTTCCTCGGGGGCCTCTCGGCATTCCTCTCCCGTCGATGCCGGGGCCTAAGACCTTGTGTGGAGTCGGGGCCGGAACCTGAGGATTCCTCTCCAGTGCTGACATGGATCTTGGGGTACTTCTGGAGTCTCCCCAGGGGAGTCAGTCCTCGTCTCGAATGCGGGCATGCACTTGCGCTTTCCTCCAGAGCGGTAGCAGCAGTGTCACGCAGTCCGCCGCGTGGATCAAAGGATCTATGGTTTTCCCTCGAGTCTTTCCCACGAGGCTTTCCCACGAGGCTTTCCCACAGGGCTGTCCCACGTGCACACGTGGTGGGAGTGGATCCTCGGCTTGAACGTCAAGGCAGTGCAGGGAAAACAGGTTCCTCTGGAATGGACTGACACATCTGGGGGACTCTTGGAATGGTGGCACGACCCTGGAGTTCCTCTCGCCTTTCCTGTGGAGAGCGCCTCCTCTTGAGATGCGACGGGAACGCCGGGAATTCTTTCCCTAAGAAACAGGGAAAGGATCCCTCATCTCGAGCTAGGAGGCGGAAACGGGGCTCCCCTGGATGTGTGCGGGACCCCACGTGCTTCCTCTCGAGTGGAGACGGGTATGTCGGGGAACTTCTTGAGTTGCAGCAAGGGTGTGAAGGACCCTTTGGAAGTTCCAGTGGTTAGACGTGATTAGCCTCGAGAAGCCTCAGCGGAAATGGGCCTCATCTCGCCTGGAGGGCAAAACCTCCTGGATTTTCTCGAGTTGCGGCAGGTGCTCTCGACTTACGACGGGGACCTCAGGGACCCGCTCTGGTGGCCTCAGGAAAGGCCAGTCCCCATGCGAGTTCCTCGGGGGCCTCTCGGGATTCCTCTCCCGTCGATGCCGGGGCCTAAGACCTTGTGTGGAGTCGGGGCCGGAACCTGAGGATTCCTCTCCAGTGCTGACATGGATCTTGGGGTACTTCTGGAGTCTCCCCAGGGGAGTCAGTCCTCTTCTCGAATGCGGGCATGCACTTGCGCTTTCCTCCAGAGCGGTAGCAGCAGTGTCACGCAGTCCGCCGCGTGGATCAAAGGATCTATTGTTTTCCCTCGTGTCTTTCCCACGAGGCTTTCCCACGAGGCTTTCCCACAGGGCTGTCCCACGTGCACACGTGGTGGCAGTGGATCCTCGGCTTGAACGTCAAGGCAGTGCAGGGAAAACATGTTCCTCTGGAATGGACTGACACATCTGGGGGACTCTTGGAATGGTGGCACGACCCTGGAGTTCCTCTCGCCTTTCCTGTGGAGAGCGCCTCCTCTTGAGATGCGACGGGAACGCCGGGAATTCTTTCCCTACGAAACAGGGAAAGGATCCCTCATCTCGAGCTAGGAGGCGGAAACGGGGCTCCCCTACATGTGTGCGGGACCCCACGTGCTTCCTCTCGAGTGGAGACGGGTATGTCGGGGAACTTCTTGAGTTGCAGCAAGGGTGTGAAGGACCCTTTGGAAGTTCCAGTGGTTAGATGTGATTAGCCTCGAGAAGCCTCAGCGGAAATGGGCCTCATCTCGCCTGGAGGGCAAAACCTCCTGGATTTTCTCGAGTTACGGCAGGTGCTCTCGACTTACGACGGGGACCTCAGGGACCCGCTCTGGTGGCCTCAGGAAAGGCCAGTCCCCATGCTAATTCCTCGGGGGCCTCTCGGGATTACTCTCCCGTCGATGCCGGGGCCTAAGACCTTGTGTGGAGTCGGGGCCGGAACCTGAGGATTCCTCTCCAGTGCTGACATGGATCTTGGGGTACTTCTGGAGTCTCCCCAGGGGAGTCAGTCCTCGTCTCGAATGCGGGCATGCACTTGCGCTTTCCTCCAGAGCGGTAGCAGCAGTGTCACGCAGTCCGCCGCGTGGATCAAAGGATCTATGGTTTTCCCTCGAGTTTTCCAACGAGGCTTTCCCACGAGGCTTTCCCACAGGGCTGTCCCACGTGCACACGTGGTGGGAGTCGATCCTCGGCTTGAACGTCAAGGCAGTGCAGGGAAAACAGTTTCCTCTGGAATGGACTGACACATCTGGGGGACTCTTGGAATGGTGGCATGACCCTGGAGTTCCTCTCGGCTTTCCTGTGGAGAGCGCCTCCTCTTGAGATGCGACGGGAACGCCGGGAATTCTTTCCCTACGAAACAGGGAAAGGATCCCTCATCTCGAGCTAGGAGGCGGAAACGGGGCTCCCCTGGATGTGTGCGGGACCCCACGTGCTTCCTCTCGAGTGGAGACGGGTATGTCGGGGAACTTCTTGAGTTGCACCAATGCTGTGAAGGACCCTTTGGAAGTTCCAGTGGTTAGACGTGATTAGCCTCGAGAAGCCTCAGCGGAAATGGGCCTCATCTCGCCTGGAGGGCAAAACCTCCTGGATTTTCTCGAGTTGCGGCAGGTGCTCTCGACTTACGACGGGGACCTCAGGGACCCGCTCTGGTGGACTCAGGAAAGGCCAGTCCCCATGCGAGTTCCTCGGGGGCCTCTCGGGATCCCTCTCCCGTCGATGCCGGGGCCTAAGACCTTGTGTGGAGTCGGGGCCGGAACCTGAGGATTCCTCTCCAGTGCTGACATGGATCTTGGGGTACTTCTGGAGTCTCCCCAGGGGAGTCAGTCCTCGTCTCGAATGCGGGCATGCACTTGCGCTTTCCTCCAGAGCGGTAGCAGCAGTGTCACGCAGTCCGCCGCGTGGATCAAAGGATCTATGGTTTTCCCTCGAGTCTTTCCCACGAGGCTTTCCCACGAGGCTTTCCCACAGGGCTGTCCCACGTGCACACGTGGTGGGAGTCGATCCTCGGCTTGAACGTCAAGGCAGTGCAGGGAAAACAGGTTCCTCTGGAATGGACTGACACATCTGGGGGACTCTTGGAATGGTGGCATGACCCTGGTGTTCCTCTCGCCTTTCCTGTGGAGAGCGCCTCCTCTTGAGATGCGACGGGAACGCCGGGAATTCTTTCCCTACGAAACAGGGAAAGGATCCCTCATCTCGAGCTAGGAGGCGGAAACGGGGCTCCCCTGGATGTGTGCGGGACCCCACGTGCTTCCTCTCGAGTGGAGACGGGTATGTCGGGGAACTTCTTGAGTTGCACCAATGCTGTGAAGGACCCTTTGGAAGTTCCAGTGGTTAGACGTGATTAGCCTCGAGAAGCCTCAGCGGAAATGGGCCTCATCTCGCCTGGAGGGCAAAACCTCCTGGATTTTCTCGAGTTGCGGCAGGTGCTCTCGACTTACGACGGGGACCTCAGGGACCCGCTCTGGTGGCCTCAGGAAAGGCCAGTCCCCATGCGAGTTCCTCGGGGGCCTCTCGGGATTCCTCTCCCGTCGATGCCGGGGCCTAAGACCTTGTGTGGAGTCGGGGCCGGAACCTGAGGATTCCTCTCCAGTGCTGACATGGATCTTGGGGTACTTCTGGAGTCTCCCCAGGGGAGTCAGTCCTCGTCTCGAATGCGGGCAGGCACTTGCGCTTTCCTCCAGAGCGGTAGCAGCAGTGTCACGCAGTCCGCCGCGTGGATCAAAGGATCTATGGTTTTCCCTCGAGTCTTTCCCACGAGGCTTTCCCACGAGGCTTTCCCACAGGGCTGTCCCACGTGAACACGTGGTGGGAGTGGATCCTCGGCTTGAACGTCAAGGCAGTGCAGGGAAAACAGGTTCCTCTGGAATGGACTGACACATCTGGGGGACTCTTGGAATGGTGGCACGACCCTGGAGTTCCTCTCGCCTTTCCTGTGGAGAGCGCCTCCTCTTGAGATGCGACGGGAACGCCGGGAATTCTTTCCCTACGAAACAGGGAAAGGATCCCTCATCTCGAGCTAGGAGGCGGAAACGGGGCTGCCCTGGATGTGTGCGGGACCCCACGTGCTTACTCTCGAGTGGAGACGGGTATGTCGGGGAACTTCTTGAGTTGCAGCAAGGTTGTGAAGGACCCTTTGGAAGTTCCAGTGGTTAGACGTGATTAGCCTCGAGAAGCCTCAGCGGAAATGGGCCTCATCTCGGCTGGAGGGCAAAACCTCCTGGATTTTCTCGAGTTGCGGCAGGTGCTCTCGACTTACGACGGGGACCTCAGGGACCCGCTCTGGTGGCCTCAGGAAAGGCCAGTCCCCATGCGAGTTCCTCGGGGGCCTCTCGGCATTCCTCTCCCGTCGATGCCGGGGCCTAAGACCTTGTGTGGAGTCGGGGCCGGAACCTGAGGATTCCTCTCCAGTGCTGACATGGATCTTGGGGTACTTCTGGAGTCTCCCCAGGGGAGTCAGTCCTCGTCTCGAATGCGGACATGAACTTGCGCTTTCCTCCAGAGCGGTAGCAGCAGTGTCACGCAGTCCGCCGCGTGGATCAAAGGATCTATGGTTTTCCCTCGAGTCTTTCCCACGAGGCTTTCCCACGAGGCTTTCCCACAGGGCTGTCCCACGTGCACACGTGGTGGGAGTGGATCCTCGGCTTGAACGTCAAGGCAGTGCAGGGAAAACAGGTTCCTCTGGAATGGACTGACACATCTGGGGGACTCTTGGAATGGTGGCACGACCCTGGAGTTCCTCTCGCCTTTCCTGTGGAGAGCGCCTCCTCTTGAGATGCGACGGGAACGCCGGGAATTCTTTCCCTACGAAACAGGGAAAGGATCCCTCATCTCGAGCTAGGAGGCGGAAACGGGGCTCCCCTGGATGTGTGCGGGACCCCACGTGCTTCCTCTCGAGTGGAGACGGGTATGTCGGGGAACTTCTTGAGTTGCAGCAATGGTGTGAAGGACCCTTTGGAAGTTCCAGTGGTTAGACGTGATTAGCCTCGAGAAGCCTCAGCGGAAATGGGCCTCATCTCGCCTGGAGGGCAAAACCTCCTGGATTTTCTCGAGTTGCGGCAGGTGCTCTCGACTTACGACGGGGACCTCAGGGACCCGCTCTGGTGGACTCAGGAAAGGCCAGTCCCCATGCGAGTTCCTCGGGGGCCTCTCGGCATTCCTCTCCCGTCGATGCCGGGGCCTAAGACCTTGTGTGGAGTCGGGGCCGGAACCTGAGGATTCCTCTCCAGTGCTGACATGGATCTTGGGGTACTTCTGGAGTCTCCCCAGGGGAGTCAGTCCTCGTCTCGAATGCGGGCATGCACTTGCGCTTTCCTCCAGAGCGGTAGCAGCAGTGTCACGCAGTCCGCCGCGTGGATCAAAGGATCTATGGTTTTCCCTCGAGTCTTTCCCACGAGGCTTTCCCACGAGGCTTTCCCACAGGGCTGTCCCACGTGCACACGTGGTGGGAGTGGATCCTCGGCTTGAACGTCAAGGCAGTGCAGGGAAAACAGGTTCCTCTGGAATGGACTGACACATCTGGGGGACTCTTGGAATGGTGGCACGACCCTGGAGTTCCTCTCGCCTTTCCTGTGGAGAGCGCCTCCTCTTGAGATGCGACGGGAACGCCGGGAATTCTTTCCCTAAGAAACAGGGAAAGGATCCCTCATCTCGAGCTAGGAGGCGGAAACGGGGCTCCCCTGGATGTGTGCGGGACCCCACGTGCTTCCTCTCGAGTGGAGACGGGTATGTCGGGGAACTTCTTGAGTTGCAGCAAGGGTGTGAAGGACCCTTTGGAAGTTCCAGTGGTTAGACGTGATTAGCCTCGAGAAGCCTCAGCGGAAATGGGCCTCATCTCGCCTGGAGGGCAAAACCTCCTGGATTTTCTCGAGTTGCGGCAGGTGCTCTCGACTTACGACGGGGACCTCAGGGACCCGCTCTGGTGGCCTCAGGAAAGGCCAGTCCCCATGCGAGTTCCTCGGGGGCCTCTCGGGATTCCTCTCCCGTCGATGCCGGGGCCTAAGACCTTGTGTGGAGTCGGGGCCGGAACCTGAGGATTCCTCTCCAGTGCTGACATGGATCTTGGGGTACTTCTGGAGTCTCCCCAGGGGAGTCAGTCCTCTTCTCGAATGCGGGCATGCACTTGCGCTTTCCTCCAGAGCGGTAGCAGCAGTGTCACGCAGTCCGCCGCGTGGATCAAAGGATCTATTGTTTTCCCTCGTGTCTTTCCCACGAGGCTTTCCCACGAGGCTTTCCCACAGGGCTGTCCCACGTGCACACGTGGTGGCAGTGGATCCTCGGCTTGAACGTCAAGGCAGTGCAGGGAAAACATGTTCCTCTGGAATGGACTGACACATCTGGGGGACTTTTGGAATGGTGGCACGACCCTGGAGTTCCTCTCGCCTTTCCTGTGGAGAGCGCCTCCTCTTGAGATGCGACGGGAACGCCGGGAATTCTTTCCCTACGAAACAGGGAAAGGATCCCTCATCTCGAGCTAGGAGGCGGAAACGGGGCTCCCCTGGATGTGTGCGGGACCCCACGTGCTTCCTCTCGAGTGGAGACGGGTATGTCGGGGAACTTCTTGAGTTGCAGCAAGGGTGTGAAGGACCCTTTGGAAGTTCCAGTGGTTAGATGTGATTAGCCTCGAGAAGCCTCAGCGGAAATGGGCCTCATCTCGCCTGGAGGGCAAAACCTCCTGGATTTTCTCGAGTTACGGCAGGTGCTCTCGACTTACGACGGGGACCTCAGGGACCCGCTCTGGTGGCCTCAGGAAAGGCCAGTCCCCATGCTAATTCCTCGGGGGCCTCTCGGGATTACTCTCCCGTCGATGCCGGGGCCTAAGACCTTGTGTGGAGTCGGGGCCGGAACCTGAGGATTCCTCTCCAGTGCTGACATGGATCTTGGGGTACTTCTGGAGTCTCCCCAGGGGAGTCAGTCCTCGTCTCGAATGCGGGCATGCACTTGCGCTTTCCTCCAGAGCGGTAGCAGCAGTGTCACGCAGTCCGCCGCGTGGATCAAAGGATCTATGGTTTTCCCTCGAGTTTTCCAACGAGGCTTTCCCACGAGGCTTTCCCACAGGGCTGTCCCACGTGCACACGTGGTGGGAGTCGATCCTCGGCTTGAACGTCAAGGCAGTGCAGGGAAAACAGTTTCCTCTGGAATGGACTGACACATCTGGGGGACTCTTGGAATGGTGGCATGACCCTGGAGTTCCTCTCGGCTTTCCTGTGGAGAGCGCCTCCTCTTGAGATGCGACGGGAACGCCGGGAATTCTTTCCCTACGAAACAGGGAAAGGATCCCTCATCTCGAGCTAGGAGGCGGAAACGGGGCTCCCCTGGATGTGTGCGGGACCCCACGTGCTTCCTCTCGAGTGGAGACGGGTATGTCGGGGAACTTCTTGAGTTGCACCAATGCTGTGAAGGACCCTTTGGAAGTTCCAGTGGTTAGACGTGATTAGCCTCGAGAAGCCTCAGCGGAAATGGGCCTCATCTCGCCTGGAGGGCAAAACCTCCTGGATTTTCTCGAGTTGCGGCAGGTGCTCTCGACTTACGACGGGGACCTCAGGGACCCGCTCTGGTGGACTCAGGAAAGGCCAGTCCCCATGCGAGTTCCTCGGGGGCCTCTCGGGATCCCTCTCCCGTCGATGCCGGGGCCTAAGACCTTGTGTGGAGTCGGGGCCGGAACCTGAGGATTCCTCTCCAGTGCTGACATGGATCTTGGGGTACTTCTGGAGTCTCCCCAGGGGAGTCAGTCCTCGTCTCGAATGCGGGCATGCACTTGCGCTTTCCTCCAGAGCGGTAGCAGCAGTGTCACGCAGTCCGCCGCGTGGATCAAAGGATCTATGGTTTTCCCTCGAGTCTTTCCCACGAGGCTTTCCCACGAGGCTTTCCCACAGGGCTGTCCCACGTGCACACGTGGTGGGAGTCGATCCTCGGCTTGAACGTCAAGGCAGTGCAGGGAAAACAGGTTCCTCTGGAATGGACTGACACATCTGGGGGACTCTTGGAATGGTGGCATGACCCTGGTGTTCCTCTCGCCTTTCCTGTGGAGAGCGCCTCCTCTTGAGATGCGACGGGAACGCCGGGAATTCTTTCCCTACGAAACAGGGAAAGGATCCCTCATCTCGAGCTAGGAGGCGGAAACGGGGCTCCCCTGGATGTGTGCGGGACCCCACGTGCTTCCTCTCGAGTGGAGACGGGTATGTCGGGGAACTTCTTGAGTTGCACCAATGCTGTGAAGGACCCTTTGGAAGTTCCAGTGGTTAGACGTGATTAGCCTCGAGAAGCCTCAGCGGAAATGGGCCTCATCTCGCCTGGAGGGCAAAACCTCCTGGATTTTCTCGAGTTGCGGCAGGTGCTCTCGACTTACGACGGGGACCTCAGGGACCCGCTCTGGTGGCCTCAGGAAAGGCCAGTCCCCATGCGAGTTCCTCGGGGGCCTCTCGGGATTCCTCTCCCGTCGATGCCGGGGCCTAAGACCTTGTGTGGAGTCGGGGCCGGAACCTGAGGATTCCTCTCCAGTGCTGACATGGATCTTGGGGTACTTCTGGAGTCTCCCCAGGGGAGTCAGTCCTCGTCTCGAATGCGGGCAGGCACTTGCGCTTTCCTCCAGAGCGGTAGCAGCAGTGTCACGCAGTCCGCCGCGTGGATCAAAGGATCTATGGTTTTCCCTCGAGTCTTTCCCACGAGGCTTTCCCACGAGGCTTTCCCACAGGGCTGTCCCACGTGAACACGTGGTGGGAGTGGATCCTCGGCTTGAACGTCAAGGCAGTGCAGGGAAAACAGGTTCCTCTGGAATGGACTGACACATCTGGGGGACTCTTGGAATGGTGGCACGACCCTGGAGTTCCTCTCGCCTTTCCTGTGGAGAGCGCCTCCTCTTGAGATGCGACGGGAACGCCGGGAATTCTTTCCCTACGAAACAGGGAAAGGATCCCTCATCTCGAGCTAGGAGGCGGAAACGGGGCTGCCCTGGATGTGTGCGGGACCCCACGTGCTTACTCTCGAGTGGAGACGGGTATGTCGGGGAACTTCTTGAGTTGCAGCAAGGTTGTGAAGGACCCTTTGGAAGTTCCAGTGGTTAGACGTGATTAGCCTCGAGAAGCCTCAGCGGAAATGGGCCTCATCTCGCCTGGAGGGCAAAACCTCCTGGATTTTCTCGAGTTGCGGCAGGTGCTCTCGACTTACGACGGGGACCTCAGGGACCCGCTCTGGTGGCCTCAGGAAAGGCCAGTCCCCATGCGAGTTCCTCGGGGGCCTCTCGGGATTCCTCTCCCGTCGATGCCGGGGCCTAAGACCTTGTGTGGAGTCGGGGCCGGAACCTGAGGATTCCTCTCCAGTGCTGACATGGATCTTGGGGTACTTCTGGAGTCTCCCCAGGGGAGTCAGTCCTCGTCTCGAATGCGGGCAGGCACTTGCGCTTTCCTCCAGAGCGGTAGCAGCAGTGTCACGCAGTCCGCCGCGTGGATCAAAGGATCTATGGTTTTCCCTCGAGTCTTTCCCACGAGGCTTTCCCACGAGGCTTTCCCACAGGGCTGTCCCACGTGAACACGTGGTGGGAGTGGATCCTCGGCTTGAACGTCAAGGCAGTGCAGGGAAAACAGGTTCCTCTGGAATGGACTGACACATCTGGGGGACTCTTGGAATGGTGGCACGACCCTGGAGTTCCTCTCGCCTTTCCTGTGGAGAGCGCCTCCTCTTGAGATGCGACGGGAACGCCGGGAATTCTTTCCCTACGAAACAGGGAAAGGATCCCTCATCTCGAGCTAGGAGGCGGAAACGGGGCTGCCCTGGATGTGTGCGGGACCCCACGTGCTTACTCTCGAGTGGAGACGGGTATGTCGGGGAACTTCTTGAGTTGCAGCAAGGTTGTGAAGGACCCTTTGGAAGTTCCAGTGGTTAGACGTGATTAGCCTCGAGAAGCCTCAGCGGAAATGGGCCTCATCTCGGCTGGAGGGCAAAACCTCCTGGATTTTCTCGAGTTGCGGCAGGTGCTCTCGACTTACGACGGGGACCTCAGGGACCCGCTCTGGTGGCCTCAGGAAAGGCCAGTCCCCATGCGAGTTCCTCGGGGGCCTCTCGGCATTCCTCTCCCGTCGATGCCGGGGCCTAAGACCTTGTGTGGAGTCGGGGCCGGAACCTGAGGATTCCTCTCCAGTGCTGACATGGATCTTGGGGTACTTCTGGAGTCTCCCCAGGGGAGTCAGTCCTCGTCTCGAATGCGGACATGAACTTGCGCTTTCCTCCAGAGCGGTAGCAGCAGTGTCACGCAGTCCGCCGCGTGGATCAAAGGATCTATGGTTTTCCCTCGAGTCTTTCCCACGAGGCTTTCCCACGAGGCTTTCCCACAGGGCTGTCCCACGTGCACACGTGGTGGGAGTGGATCCTCGGCTTGAACGTCAAGGCAGTGCAGGGAAAACAGGTTCCTCTGGAATGGACTGACACATCTGGGGGACTCTTGGAATGGTGGCACGACCCTGGAGTTCCTCTCGCCTTTCCTGTGGAGAGCGCCTCCTCTTGAGATGCGACGGGAACGCCGGGAATTCTTTCCCTACGAAACAGGGAAAGGATCCCTCATCTCGAGCTAGGAGGCGGAAACGGGGCTCCCCTGGATGTGTGCGGGACCCCACGTGCTTCCTCTCGAGTGGAGACGGGTATGTCGGGGAACTTCTTGAGTTGCAGCAATGGTGTGAAGGACCCTTTGGAAGTTCCAGTGGTTAGACGTGATTAGCCTCGAGAAGCCTCAGCGGAAATGGGCCTCATCTCGCCTGGAGGGCAAAACCTCCTGGATTTTCTCGAGTTGCGGCAGGTGCTCTCGACTTACGACGGGGACCTCAGGGACCCGCTCTGGTGGACTCAGGAAAGGCCAGTCCCCATGCGAGTTCCTCGGGGGCCTCTCGGGATTACTCTCCCGTCGATGCCGGGGCCTAAGACCTTGTGTGGAGTCGGGGCCGGAACCTGAGGATTCCTCTCCAGTGCTGACATGGATCTTGGGGTACTTCTGGAGTCTCCCCAGGGGAGTCAGTCCTCGTCTCGAATGCGGGCATGCACTTGCGCTTTCCTCCAGAGCGGTAGCAGCAGTGTCACGCAGTCCGCCGCGTGGATCAAAGGATCTATGGTTTTCCCTCGAGTCTTTCCCACGAGGCTTTCCCACGAGGCTTTCCCACAGGGCTGTCCCACGTGCACACGTGGTGGGAGTGGATCCTCGGCTTGAACGTCAAGGCAGTGCAGGGAAAACAGGTTCCTCTGGAATGGACTGACACATCTGGGGGACTCTTGGAATGGTGGCACGACCCTGGAGTTCCTCTCGCCTTTCCTGTGGAGAGCGCCTCCTCTTGAGATGCGACGGGAACGCCGGGAATTCTTTCCCTAAGAAACAGGGAAAGGATCCCTCATCTCGAGCTAGGAGGCGGAAACGGGGCTCCCCTGGATGTGTGCGGGACCCCACGTGCTTCCTCTCGAGTGGAGACGGGTATGTCGGGGAACTTCTTGAGTTGCAGCAAGGGTGTGAAGGACCCTTTGGAAGTTCCAGTGGTTAGACGTGATTAGCCTCGAGAAGCCTCAGCGGAAATGGGCCTCATCTCGCCTGGAGGGCAAAACCTCCTGGATTTTCTCGAGTTGCGGCAGGTGCTCTCGACTTACGACGGGGACCTCAGGGACCCGCTCTGGTGGCCTCAGGAAAGGCCAGTCCCCATGCGAGTTCCTCGGGGGCCTCTCGGGATTCCTCTCCCGTCGATGCCGGGGCCTAAGACCTTGTGTGGAGTCGGGGCCGGAACCTGAGGATTCCTCTCCAGTGCTGACATGGATCTTGGGGTACTTCTGGAGTCTCCCCAGGGGAGTCAGTCCTCTTCTCGAATGCGGGCATGCACTTGCGCTTTCCTCCAGAGCGGTAGCAGCAGTGTCACGCAGTCCGCCGCGTGGATCAAAGGATCTATTGTTTTCCCTCGTGTCTTTCCCACGAGGCTTTCCCACGAGGCTTTCCCACAGGGCTGTCCCACGTGCACACGTGGTGGCAGTGGATCCTCGGCTTGAACGTCAAGGCAGTGCAGGGAAAACATGTTCCTCTGGAATGGACTGACACATCTGGGGGACTCTTGGAATGGTGGCACGACCCTGGAGTTCCTCTCGCCTTTCCTGTGGAGAGCGCCTCCTCTTGAGATGCGACGGGAACGCCGGGAATTCTTTCCCTACGAAACAGGGAAAGGATCCCTCATCTCGAGCTAGGAGGCGGAAACGGGGCTCCCCTGGATGTGTGCGGGACCCCACGTGCTTCCTCTCGAGTGGAGACGGGTATGTCGGGGAACTTCTTGAGTTGCAGCAAGGGTGTGAAGGACCCTTTGGAAGTTCCAGTGGTTAGATGTGATTAGCCTCGAGAAGCCTCAGCGGAAATGGGCCTCATCTCGCCTGGAGGGCAAAACCTCCTGGATTTTCTCGAGTTACGGCAGGTGCTCTCGACTTACGACGGGGACCTCAGGGACCCGCTCTGGTGGCCTCAGGAAAGGCCAGTCCCCATGCTAATTCCTCGGGGGCCTCTCGGGATTACTCTCCCGTCGATGCCGGGGCCTAAGACCTTGTGTGGAGTCGGGGCCGGAACCTGAGGATTCCTCTCCAGTGCTGACATGGATCTTGGGGTACTTCTGGAGTCTCCCCAGGGGAGTCAGTCCTCGTCTCGAATGCGGGCATGCACTTGCGCTTTCCTCCAGAGCGGTAGCAGCAGTGTCACGCAGTCCGCCGCGTGGATCAAAGGATCTATGGTTTTCCCTCGAGTTTTCCAACGAGGCTTTCCCACGAGGCTTTCCCACAGGGCTGTCCCACGTGCACACGTGGTGGGAGTCGATCCTCGGCTTGAACGTCAAGGCAGTGCAGGGAAAACAGTTTCCTCTGGAATGGACTGACACATCTGGGGGACTCTTGGAATGGTGGCATGACCCTGGAGTTCCTCTCGGCTTTCCTGTGGAGAGCGCCTCCTCTTGAGATGCGACGGGAACGCCGGGAATTCTTTCCCTACGAAACAGGGAAAGGATCCCTCATCTCGAGCTAGGAGGCGGAAACGGGGCTCCCCTGGATGTGTGCGGGACCCCACGTGCTTCCTCTCGAGTGGAGACGGGTATGTCGGGGAACTTCTTGAGTTGCACCAATGCTGTGAAGGACCCTTTGGAAGTTCCAGTGGTTAGACGTGATTAGCCTCGAGAAGCCTCAGCGGAAATGGGCCTCATCTCGCCTGGAGGGCAAAACCTCCTGGATTTTCTCGAGTTGCGGCAGGTGCTCTCGACTTACGACGGGGACCTCAGGGACCCGCTCTGGTGGACTCAGGAAAGGCCAGTCCCCATGCGAGCTCCTCGGGGGCCTCTCGGGATCCCTCTCCCGTCGATGCCGGGGCCTAAGACCTTGTGTGGAGTCGGGGCCGGAACCTGAGGATTCCTCTCCAGTGCTGACATGGATCTTGGGGTACTTCTGGAGTCTCCCCAGGGGAGTCAGTCCTCGTCTCGAATGCGGGCATGCACTTGCGCTTTCCTCCAGAGCGGTAGCAGCAGTGTCACGCAGTCCGCCGCGTGGATCAAAGGATCTATGGTTTTCCCTCGAGTCTTTCCCACGAGGCTTTCCCACGAGGCTTTCCCACAGGGCTGTCCCACGTGCACACGTGGTGGGAGTCGATCCTCGGCTTGAACGTCAAGGCAGTGCAGGGAAAACAGGTTCCTCTGGAATGGACTGACACATCTGGGGGACTCTTGGAATGGTGGCATGACCCTGGTGTTCCTCTCGCCTTTCCTGTGGAGAGCGCCTCCTCTTGAGATGCGACGGGAACGCCGGGAATTCTTTCCCTACGAAACAGGGAAAGGATCCCTCATCTCGAGCTAGGAGGCGGAAACGGGGCTCCCCTGGATGTGTGCGGGACCCCACGTGCTTCCTCTCGAGTGGAGACGGGTATGTCGGGGAACTTCTTGAGTTGCACCAATGCTGTGAAGGACCCTTTGGAAGTTCCAGTGGTTAGACGTGATTAGCCTCGAGAAGCCTCAGCGGAAATGGGCCTCATCTCGCCTGGAGGGCAAAACCTCCTGGATTTTCTCGAGTTGCGGCAGGTGCTCTCGACTTACGACGGGGACCTCAGGGACCCGCTCTGGTGGCCTCAGGAAAGGCCAGTCCCCATGCGAGTTCCTCGGGGGCCTCTCGGGATTCCTCTCCCGTCGATGCCGGGGCCTAAGACCTTGTGTGGAGCCGGGGCCGGAACCTGAGGATTCCTCTCCAGTGCTGACATGGATCTTGGGGTACTTCTGGAGTCTCCCCAGGGGAGTCAGTCCTCGTCTCGAATGCGGGCAGGCACTTGCGCTTTCCTCCAGAGCGGTAGCAGCAGTGTCACGCAGTCCGCCGCGTGGATCAAAGGATCTATGGTTTTCCCTCGAGTCTTTCCCACGAGGCTTTCCCACGAGGCTTTCCCACAGGGCTGTCCCACGTGAACACGTGGTGGGAGTGGATCCTCGGCTTGAACGTCAAGGCAGTGCAGGGAAAACAGGTTCCTCTGGAATGGACTGACACATCTGGGGGACTCTTGGAATGGTGGCACGACCCTGGAGTTCCTCTCGCCTTTCCTGTGGAGAGCGCCTCCTCTTGAGATGCGACGGGAACGCCGGGAATTCTTTCCCTACGAAACAGGGAAAGGATCCCTCATCTCGAGCTAGGAGGCGGAAACGGGGCTGCCCTGGATGTGTGCGGGACCCCACGTGCTTACTCTCGAGTGGAGACGGGTATGTCGGGGAACTTCTTGAGTTGCAGCAAGGTTGTGAAGGACCCTTTGGAAGTTCCAGTGGTTAGACGTGATTAGCCTCGAGAAGCCTCAGCGGAAATGGGCCTCATCTCGGCTGGAGGGCAAAACCTCCTGGATTTTCTCGAGTTGCGGCAGGTGCTCTCGACTTACGACGGGGACCTCAGGGACCCGCTCTGGTGGCCTCAGGAAAGGCCAGTCCCCATGCGAGTTCCTCGGGGGCCTCTCGGCATTCCTCTCCCGTCGATGCCGGGGCCTAAGACCTTGTGTGGAGTCGGGGCCGGAACCTGAGGATTCCTCTCCAGTGCTGACATGGATCTTGGGGTACTTCTGGAGTCTCCCCAGGGGAGTCAGTCCTCGTCTCGAATGCGGACATGAACTTGCGCTTTCCTCCAGAGCGGTAGCAGCAGTGTCACGCAGTCCGCCGCGTGGATCAAAGGATCTATGGTTTTCCCTCGAGTCTTTCCCACGAGGCTTTCCCACGAGGCTTTCCCACAGGGCTGTCCCACGTGCACACGTGGTGGGAGTGGATCCTCGGCTTGAACGTCAAGGCAGTGCAGGGAAAACAGGTTCCTCTGGAATGGACTGACACATCTGGGGGACTCTTGGAATGGTGGCACGACCCTGGAGTTCCTCTCGCCTTTCCTGTGGAGAGCGCCTCCTCTTGAGATGCGACGGGAACGCCGGGAATTCTTTCCCTACGAAACAGGGAAAGGATCCCTCATCTCGAGCTAGGAGGCGGAAACGGGGCTCCCCTGGATGTGTGCGGGACCCCACGTGCTTCCTCTCGAGTGGAGACGGGTATGTCGGGGAACTTCTTGAGTTGCAGCAATGGTGTGAAGGACCCTTTGGATGTTCCAGTGGTTAGACGTGATTAGCCTCGAGAAGCCTCAGCGGAAATGGGCCTCATCTCGCCTGGAGGGCAAAACCTCCTGGATTTTCTCGAGTTGCGGCAGGTGCTCTCGACTTACGACGGGGACCTCAGGGACCCGCTCTGGTGGACTCAGGAAAGGCCAGTCCCCATGCGAGTTCCTCGGGGGCCTCTCGGGATTACTCTCCCGTCGATGCCGGGGCCTAAGACCTTGTGTGGAGTCGGGGCCGGAACCTGAGGATTCCTCTCCAGTGCTGACATGGATCTTGGGGTACTTCTGGAGTCTCCCCAGGGGAGTCAGTCCTCGTCTCGAATGCGGGCATGCACTTGCGCTTTCCTCCAGAGCGGTAGCAGCAGTGTCACGCAGTCCGCCGCGTGGATCAAAGGATCTATGGTTTTCCCTCGAGTCTTTCCCACGAGGCTTTCCCACGAGGCTTTCCCACAGGGCTGTCCCACGTGCACACGTGGTGGGAGTCGATCCTCGGCTTGAACGTCAAGGCAGTGCAGGGAAAACAGGTTCCTCTGGAATGGACTGACACATCTGGGGGACTCTTGGAATGGTGGCATGACCCTGGAGTTCCTCTCGCCTTTCCTGTGGAGAGCGCCTCCTCTTGAGATGCGACGGGAACGCCGGGAATTCTTTCCCTACGAAACAGGGAAAGGATCCCTCATCTCGAGCTAGGAGGCGGAAACGGGGCTCCCCTGGATGTGTGCGGGACCCCACGTGCTTCCTCTCGAGTGGAGACGGGTATGTCGGGGAACTTTTTGAGTTGCAGCAAGGGTGTGAAGGACCCTTTGGAAGTTCCAGTGGTTAGACGTGATTAGCCTCGAGAAGCCTCAGCGGAAATGGGCCTCATCTCGCCTGGAGGGCAAAACCTCCTGGATTTTCTCGAGTTGCGGCAGGTGCTCTCGACTTACGACGGGGACCTCAGGGAACCGCTCTGGTGGCCTCAGGAAAGGCCAGTCCCCATGCGAGTTCCTCGGGGGCCTCTCGGCATTCCTCTCCCGTCGATGCCGGGGCCTAAGACCTTGTGTGGAGTCGGGGCCGGAACCTGAGGATTACTCTCCAGTGCTGACATGGATCTTGGGGTACTTCTGGAGTCTCCCCAGGGGAGTCAGTCCTCGTCTCGAATGCGGGCATGCACTTGCGCTTTCCTCCAGAGCGGTAGCAGCAGTGTCACGCAGTCCGCCGCGTGGATCAAAGGATCTATGGTTTTCCCTCGTGTCTTTCCCACGAGGCTTTCCCACGAGGCTTTCCCACAGGGCTGTCCCACGTGCACACGTGGTGGCAGTGGATCCTCGGCTTGAACGTCAAGGCAGTGCAGGGAAAACAGGTTCCTCTGGAATGGACTGACACATCTGGGGGACTCTTGGAATGGTGGCACGACCCTGGAGTTCCTGTCGCCTTTCCTGTGGAGAGCGCCTCCTCTTGAGATGCGACGGGAACGCCGGGAATTCTTTCCCTACGAAACAGGGAAAGGATCCCTAATCTCGAGCTAGGAGGCGGAAACGGGGCTCCCCTGGATGTGTGCGGGACCCCACGTGCTTCCTCTCGAGTGGAGACGGGTATGTCGGGGAACTTCTTGAGTTGCAGCAAGGGTGTGAAGGACCCTTTGGAAGTTCCAGTTGTTAGACCTGATTAGCCTCGAGAAGCCTCAGCGGAAATGGGCCTCATCTCGCCTGGAGGGCAAAACCTCCTGGATTTTCTCGAGTTACGGCAGGTGCTCTCGACTTACGACGGGGACCTCAGGGACCCGCTCTGGTGGCCTCAGGAAAGGCCAGTCCCCATGCGAATTCCTCGGGGGCCTCTCGGGATTACTCTCCCGTCGATCCCGGGGCCTAAGACCTTGTGTGGAGTCGGGGCCGGAAACTGAGGATTCCTCTCCAGTGCTGACATGGATCTTGGGGTACTTCTGGAGTCTCCCCAGGGGAGTCAGTCCTCGTCTCGAATGCCGGCATGCACTTGCGCTTTCCTCCAGAGCGGTAGCAGCAGTGTCACGCAGTCCGCCACGTGGATCAAAGGATCTATGGTTTTCCCTCGAGTTTTCCCACGAGGCTTTCCCACGAGGCTTTCCCACAGGGCTGTCCCACGTGCACACGTGGTGGGAGTGGATCCTCGGCTTGAACGTCAAGGCAGTGCAGGGAAAACAGGTTCCTCTGGAATGGACTGACACATCTGGCGGACTCTTGGAATGGTGGCATGACCCTGGAGTTCCTCTCGGCTTTCCTGTGGAGAGCGCCTCCTCTTGAGATGCGACGGGAACGCCGGGAATTCTTTCCCTACGAAACAGGGAAAGGATCCCTCATCTCGAGCTAGGAGGCGGAAACGGGGCTCCCCTGGATGTGTGCGGGACCCCACGTGCTTCCTCTCGAGTGGAGACGGGTATGTCGGGGAACTTCTTGAGTTGCAGCAAGGTTGTGAAGGACCCTTTGGAAGTTCCAGTGGTTAGACGTGATTAGCCTCGAGAAGCCTCAGCGGAAATGGGCCTCATCTCGCCTGGAGGGCAAAACCTCCTGGATTTTCTCGAGTTGCGGCAGGTGCTCTCGACTTACGACGGGGACCTCAGGGACCCGCTCTGGTGGCCTCAGGAAAGGCCAGTCCCCATGCGAGTTCCTCGGGGGCCTCTCGGCATTCCTCTCCCGTCGATGCCGGGGCCTAAGACCTTGTGTGGAGTCGGGGCCGGAACCTGAGGATTCCTCTCCAGTGCTGACATGGATCTTGGGGTACTTCTGGAGTCTCCCCAGGGGAGTCAGTCCTCGTCTCGAATGCGGGCATGCACTTGCGCTTTCCTCCAGAGCGGTAGCAGCAGTGTCACGCAGTCCGCCGCGTGGATCAAAGGATCTATGGTTTTCCCTCGAGTCTTTCCCACGAGGCTTTCCCACGAGGCTTTCCCACAGGGCTGTCCCACGTGCACACGTGGTGGGAGTGGATCCTCGGCTTGAACGTCAAGGCAGTGCAGGGAAAACAGGTTCCTCTGGAATGGACTGACACATCTGGGGGACTCTTGGAATGGTGGCACGACCCTGGAGTTCCTCTCGCCTTTCCTGTGGGGAGCGCCTCCTCTTGAGATGCGACGGGAACGCCGTGAATTCTTTCCCTACGAAACAGGGAAAGGATCCCTCATCTCGAGCTAGGAGGCGGAAACGGGGCTCCCCTGGATGTGTGCGGGACCCCACGTGCTTCCTCTCGAGTGGAGACGGGTATGTCGGGGAACTTCTTGAGTTGCAGCAAGGGTGTGAAGGACCCTTTGGAAGTTCCAGTGGTTAGACGTGATTAGCCTCGAGAAGCCTCAGCGGAAATGGGCCTCATCTCGCCTGGAGGGCAAAACCTCCTGGATTTTCTCGAGTTGCGGCAGGTGCTCTCGACTTACGACGGGGACCTCAGGGACCTGCTCTGGTGGACTCAGGAAAGGCCAGTCCCCATGCGAGTTCCTCGGGGGCCTCTCGGGATTCCTCTCCCGTCGATGCCGGGGCCTAAGACCTTGTGTGGAGTCGGGGCCGGAACCTGAGGATTCCTCTCCAGTGCTGACATGGATCTTGGGGTACTTCTGGAGTCTCCCCAAGGGAGTCAGTCCTCTTCTTGAATGCGGGCATGCACTTGCGCTTTCCTCCAGAGCGGTAGCAGCAGTGTCACGCAGTCCGCCGCGTGGATCAAAGGATCTATTGTTTTCCCTCGTGTCTTTCCCACGAGGCTTTCCCACGAGGCTTTCCCACAGGGCTGTCCCACGTGCACACGTGGTGGCAGTGGATCCTCGGCTTGAACGTCAAGGCAGTGCAGGGAAAACATGTTCCTCTGGAATGGACTGACACATCTGGGGGACTCTTGGAATGGTGGCACGACCCTGGAGTTCCTCTCGCCTTTCCTGTGGAGAGCGCCTCCTCTTGAGATGCGACGGGAACGCCGGGAATTCTTTCCCTACGAAACAGGGAAAGGATCCCTAATCTCGAGCTAGGAGGCGGAAACGGGGCTCCCCTGGATGTGTGCGGGACCCCACGTGCTTCCTCTCGAGTGGAGACGGGTATGTCGGGGAACTTCTTGAGTTGCAGCAAGGGTGTGAAGGACCCTTTGGAAGTTCCAGTTGTTAGACCTGATTAGCCTCGAGAAGCCTCAGCGGAAATGGGCCTCATCTCGCCTGGAGGGCAAAACCTCCTGAATTTTCTCGAGTTGCGGCAGGTGCTCTCGACTTACGACGGGGACCTCAGGGACCCGCTCTGTTGGCCTCAGGAAAGGCCAGTCCCCATGCGAATTCCTCGGGGGCCTCTCGGGATTACTCTCCCGTCGATGCCGGGGCCTAAGACCTTGTGTGGAGTCGGGGCCGGAACCTGAGGATTCCTCTCCAGTGCTGACATGGATCTTGGGGTACTTCTGGAGTCTCCCCAGGGGAGTCAGTCCTCGTCTCGAATGCGGGCATGCACTTGCGCTTTCCTCCAGAGCGGTAGCAGCAGTGTCACGCAGTCCGCCGCGTGGATCAAAGGATCTATGGTTTTCCCTCGAGTTTTCCAACGAGGCTTTCCCACGAGGCTTTCCCACAGGGCTGTCCCACGTGCACACGTGGTGGGAGTGGATCCTCGGCTTGAACGTCAAGGCAGTGCAGGGAAAACAGGTTCCTCTGGAATGGACTGACACATCTGGGGGACTCTTGGAATGGTGGCATGACCCTGGAGTTCCTCTCGGCTTTCCTGTGGAGAGCGCCTCCTCTTGAGATGCGACGGGAACGCCGGGAATTCTTTCCCTACGAAACAGGGAAAGGATCCCTCATCTCGAGCTAGGAGGCGGAAACGGGGCTCCCCTGGATGTGTGCGGGACCCCACGTGCTTCCTCTCGAGTGGAGACGGGTATGTCGGGGAACTTCTTGAGTTGCACCAATGCTGTGAAGGACCCTTTGGAAGTTCCAGTGGTTAGACGTGATTAGCCTCGAGAAGCCTCAGCGGAAATGGGCCTCATCTCGCCTGGAGGGCAAAACCTCCTGGATTTTCTCGAGTTGCGGCAGGTGCTCTCGACTTACGACGGGGACCTCAGGGACCCGCTCTGGTGGCCTCAGGAAAGGCCAGTCCCCATGCGAGTTCCTCGGGGGCCTCTCGGCATTCCTCTCCCGTCGATGCCGGGGCCTAAGACCTTGTGTGGAGTCGGGGTCGGAACCTGAGGATTCCTCTCCAGTGCTGACATGGATCTTGGGGTACTTCTGGAGTCTCCCCAGGGGAGTCAGTCCTCGTCTCGAATGCGGGCATGCACTTGCGCTTTCCTCCAGAGCGGTAGCAGCAGTGTCACGCAGTCCGCCGCGTGGATCAAAGGATCTATGGTTTTCCCTCGAGTCTTTCCCACGAGGCTTTCCCACGAGGCTTTCCCACAGGGCTGTCCCACGTGCACACGTGGTGGGAGTGGATCCTCGGCTTGAACGTCAAGGCAGTGCAGGGAAAACAGGTTCCTCTGGAATGGACTGACACATCTGGGGGACTCTTGGAATGGTGGCACGACCCTGGAGTTCCTCTCGCCTTTCCTGTGGAGAGCGCCTCCTCTTGAGATGCGACGGGAACGCCGGGAATTCTTTCCCTACGAAACAGGGAAAGGATCCCTCATCTCGAGCTAGGAGGCGGAAACGGGGCTCCCCTGGATGTGTGCGGGACCCCACGTGCTTCCTCTCGAGTGGAGACGGGTATGTCGGGGAACTTGTTGAGTTGCAGCAAGGGTGTGAAGGACCCTTTGGAAGTTCCAGTGGTTAGACGTGATTAGCCTCGAGAAGCCTCAGCGGAAATGGGCCTCATCTCGCCTGGAGGGCAAAACCTCCTGGATTTTCTCGAGTTGCGGCAGGTGCTCTCGACTTACGATGGGGACCTCAGGGACCCGCTCTGGTGGACTCAGGAAAGGCCAGTCCCCATGCAAGTTCCTCGGGGGCCTCTCGGGATTCCTCTCCCGTCAATGCCGGGGCCTAAGACCTTGTGTGGAGTCGGGGCCGGAACCTGAGGATTCCTCTCCAGTGCTGACATGGATCTTGGGGTACTTCTGGAGTCTCCCCAGGGGAGTCAGTCCTCTTCTCGAATGCGGGCATGCACTTGCGCTTTCCTCCAGAGCGGTAGCAGCAGTGTCACGCAGTCCGCCGCGTGGATCAAAGGATCTATTGTTTTCCCTCGTGTCTTTCCCACGAGGCTTTCCCACGAGGCTTTCCCACAGGGCTGTCCCACGTGCACACGTGGTGGCAGTGGATCCTCGGCTTGAACGTCAAGGCAGTGCAGGGAAAACATGTTCCTCTGGAATGGACTGACACATCTGGGGGACTCTTGGAATGGTGGCACGACCCTTCAGTTCCTCTCGCCTTTCCTGTGGAGAGCGCCTCCTCTTGAGATGCGACGGGAACGCCGGGAATTCTTTCCCTACAAAACAGGGAAAGGATCCCTAATCTCGAGCTAGGAGGCGGAAACGGGGCTCCCCTGGATGTGTGCGGGACCCCACGTGCTTCCTCTCGAGTGGAGACGGGTATGTCGGGGAACTTCTTGAGTTGCAGCAAGGGTGTGAAGGACCCTTTGGAAGTTCCAGTTGTTAGACCTGATTAGCCTCGAGAAGCCTCAGCGGAAATGGGCCTCATCTCGCCTGGAGGGCAAAACCTCCTGGATTTTCTCGAGTTGCGGCAGGTGCTCTCGACTTACGACGGGGACCTCAGGGACCCGCTCTGGTGGCCTCAGGAAAGGCCAGTCCCCATGCGAATTCCTCGGGGGCCTCTCGGGATTACTCTCCCGTCGATGCCGGGGCCTAAGACCTTGTGTGGAGTCGGGGCCGGAACCTGAGGATTCCTCTCCAGTGCTGACATGGATCTTGGGGTACTTCTGGAGTCTCCCCAGGGGAGTCAGTCCTCGTTTCGAATGCGGGCATGCACTTGCGCTTTCCTCCAGAGCGGTAGCAGCAGTGTCACGCAGTCCGCCGCGTGGATCAAAGGATCTATGGTTTTCCCTCGAGTTTTCCAACGAGGCTTTCCCACGAGGCTTTCCCACAGGGCTGTCCCACGTGCACACGTGGTGGGAGTGGATCCTCGGCTTGAACGTCAAGGCAGTGCAGGGAAAACAGGTTCCTCTGGAATGGACTGACACATCTGGGGGACTCTTGGAATGGTGGCATGACCCTGGAGTTCCTCTCGCCTTTCCTGTGGAGAGCGCCTCCTCTTGAGATGCGACGGGAACGCCGGGAATTCTTTCCCTACGAAACAGGGAAAGGATCCCTCATCTCGAGCTAGGAGGCGGAAACGGGGCTCCCCTGGATGTGTGCGGGACCCCACGTGCTTCCTCTCGAGTGGAGACGGGTATGTCGGGGAACTTCTTGAGTTGCAGCAAGGGTGTGAAGGACCCTTTGGAAGTTCCAGTGGTTAGACGTGATTAGCCTCGAGAAGCCTCAGCGGAAATGGGCCTCATCTCGCCTGGAGGGCAAAACCTCCTGGATTTTCTCGAGTTGCGGCAGGTGCTCTCGACTTACGACGGGGACCTCAGGGACCCGCTCTGGTGGCCTCAGGAAAGGCCAGTACCCATGCGAGTTCCTCGGGGGCCTCTCGGGATCCCTCTCCCGTCGATGCCGGGGCCTAAGGCCTTGTGTGGAGTCGGGGCCGGAACCTGAGGATTCCTCTCCAGTGCTGACATGGATCTTGGGGTACTTCTGGAGTCTCCCCAGGGGAGTCAGTCCTCTTCTCGAATGCGGGCATGCACTTGCGCTTTCCTCCAGAGCGGTAGCAGCAGTGTCACGCAGTCCGCCGCGTGGATCAAAGGATCTATTGTTTTCCCTCGTGTCTTTCCCACGAGGCTTTCCCACGAGGCTTTCCCACAGGGCTGTCCCACGTGCACACGTGGTGGCAGTGGATCCTCGGCTTGAACGTCAAGGCAGTGCAGGGAAAACATGTTCCTCTGGAATGGACTGACACATCTGGGGGACTCTTGGAATGGTGGCACGACCCTGGAGTTCCTCTCGCCTTTCCTGTGGAGAGCGCCTCCTCTTGAGATGCGACGGGAACGCCGGGAATTCTTTCCCTACAAAACAGGGAAAGGATCCCTAATCTCGAGCTAGGAGGCGGAAACGGGGCTCCCCTGGATGTGTGCGGGACCCCACGTGCTTCCTCTCGAGTGGAGACGGGTATGTCGGGGAACTTCTTGAGTTGCAGCAAGGGTGTGAAGGACCCTTTGGAAGTTCCAGTTGTTAGACCTGATTAGCCTCGAGAAGCCTCAGCGGAAATGGGCCTCATCTCGCCTGGAGGGCAAACCTCCTGGATTTTCTCGAGTTACGGCAGGTGCTCTCGACTTACGACGGGGACCTCAGGGACCCGCTCTGGTGGCCTCAGGAAAGGCCAGTCCCCATGCGAATTCCTCGGGGGCCTCTCGGGATTACTCTCCCTTCGATGCCGGGGCCTAAGACCTTGTGTGGAGTCGGGGCCGGAAACTGAGGATTCCTCTCCAGTGCTGACATGGATCTTGGGGTACTTCTGGAGTCTCCCCAGGGGAGTCAGTCCTCGTCTCGAATGCGGGCATGCACTTGCGCTTTCCTCCAGAGCGGTAGCAGCAGTGTCACGCAGTCCGCCGCGTGGATCAAAGGATCTATGGTTTTCCCTCGAGTCTTTCCCACGAGGCTTTCCCACGAGGCTTTCCCACAGGGCTGTCCCACGTGCACACGTGGTGGGAGTGGATCCTCGGCTTGAACGTCAAGGCAGTGCAGGGAAAACAGGTTCCTCTGGAATGGACTGACACATCTGGGGGACTCTTGGAATGGTGGCACGACCCTGGAGTTCCTCTCGCCTTTCCTGTGGAGAGCGCCTCCTCTTGAGATTCGACGGGAACGCCGGGAATTCTTTCCCTACGAAACAGGGAAAGGATCCCTCATCTCGAGCTAGGAGGCGGAAACGGGGCTCCCCTGGATGTGTGCGGGACCCCACGTGCTTCCTCTCGAGTGGAGACGGGTATGTCGGGGAACTTCTTGAGTTGCAGCAAGGGTGTGAAGGACCCTTTGGAAGTTCCAGTGGTTAGACGTGATTAGCCTCGAGAAGCCTTAGCGGAAATGGGCCTCATCTCGCCTGGAGGGCAAAACCTCCTGGATTTTCTCGAGTTGCGGCAGGTGCTCTCGACTTACGACGGGGACCTCAGGGACCCGCTCTGGTGGCCTCAGGAAAGGCCAGTCCCCATGCGAGTTCCTCGGGGGCCTCTCGGGATCCCTCTCCCGTCGATGCCGGGGCCTAAGACCTTGTGTGGAGTCGGGGCCGGTTCCTGAGGATTCCTCTCCAGTGCTGACATGGATCTTGGGGTACTTCTGGAGTCTCCCCAGGGGAGTCAGTCCTCGTCTCGAATGCGGGCATGCACTTGCGCTTTCCTCCAGAGCGGTAGCAGCAGTGTCACGCAGTCCGCCGCGTGGATCAAAGGATCTATGGGTTTCCCTCGAGTCTTTCCCACGAGGCTTTCCCACGAGGCTTTCCCACAGGGCTGTCCCACGTGCACACGTGGTAGGAGTGGATCCTCGGCTTGAACGTCAAGGCAGTGCAGGGAAAACAGGTTCCTCTGGAATGGACTGACACATCTGGGGGACTCTTGGAATGGTGGCACGACCCTGGAGTTCCTCTCGCCTTTCCTGTGGAGAGCGCCTCCTCTTGAGATGCGACGGGAACGCCGGGAATTCTTTCCCTACGAAACAGGGAAAGGATCCCTCATCTCGAGCTAGGAGGCGGAAACGGGGCTCCCCTGGATGTGTGCGGGACCCCACGTGCTTCCTCTCGAGTGGAGACGGGTATGTCGGGGAACTTCTTGAGTTGCAGCAAGGGTGTGAAGGACCCTTTGGAAGTTCCAGTTGTTAGACGTGATTAGCCTCGAGAAGCCTCAGCGGAAATGGGCCTCATCTCGCCTGGAGGGCAAAACCTCCTGGATTTTCTCGAGTTGCGGCAGGTGCTCTCGACTTACGACGGGGACCTCAGGGACCCGCTCTGGTGGCCTCAGGAAAGGCCAGTCCCCATGCTAATTCCTCGGGGGCCTCTCGGGACTACTCTCCCGTCGATGCCGGGGCCTAAGACCTTGTGTGGAGTCGGGGCCGGAAACTGAGGATTCCTCTCCAGTGCTGACATGGATCTTGGGGTACTTCTGGAGTCTCCCCAGGGGAGTCAGTCCTCGTCTCGAATGCGGGCATGCACTTGCGCTTTCCTCCAGAGCGGTAGCAGCAGTGTCACGCAGTCCGCCGCGTGGATCAAAGGATCTATGGTTTTCCCTCGAGTCTTTCCCACGAGGCTTTCCCACGAGGCTTTCCCACAGGGCTGTCCCACGTGCACACGTGGTGGGAGTGGATCCTCGGCTTGAACGTCAAGGCAGTGCAGGGAAACAGGTTCCTCTGGAATGGACTGACACATCTGGGGGACTCTTGGAATGGTGGCACGACCCTGGAGTTCCTCTCCCCTTTCCTGTGGAGAGCGCCTCCTCTTGAGATGCGACGGGAACGCCGGGAATTCTTTCCCTACGAAACAGGGAAAGGATCCCTCATCTCGAGCTAGGAGGCGGAAACGTGGCTCCCCTGGATGTGTGCGGGACCCCACGTGCTTCCTCTCGAGTGGAGACGGGTATGTCGGGGAACTTCTTGAGTTGCAGCAAGGGTGTGAAGGACCCTTTGGAAGTTCCAGTGGTTAGACGTGATTAGCCTCGAGAAGCCTCAGCGGAAATGGGCCTCATCTCGCCTGGAGGGCAAAACCTCCTGGATTTTCTCGAGTTGCGGCAGGTGCTCTCGACTTACGACGGGGACCTCAGGGACCCGCTCTGGTGGACTCAGGAAAGGCCAGTCCCCATGCGAGTTCCTCGGGGGCCTCTCGGGATCCCTCTCCCGTCGATGCCGGGGCCTAAGACCTTGTGTGGAGTCGGGGCCGGAACCTGAGGATTCCTCTCCAGTGCTGACATGGATCTTGGGGTACTTCTGGAGTCTCCCCAGGGGAGTCAGTCCTCGTCTCGAATGCGGGCATGCACTTGCGCTTTCCTCCAGAGCGGTAGCCGCAGTGTCACGCAGTCCGCCGCGTGGATCAAAGGATCTATGGTTTTCCCTCGAGTCTTTCCCACGAGGCTTTCCCACGAGGCTTTCCCACAGGGCTGTCCCACGTGCACACGTGGTGGCAGTGGATCCTCAGCTTGAACGTCAAGGCAGTGCAGGGAAAACAGGTTCCTCTGGAATGGACTGACACATCTGGGGGACTCTTGGAATGGTGGCACGACCCTGGAGTTCCTCTCGCCTTTCCTGTGGAGAGCGCCTCCTCTTGAGATGCGACGGGAACGCCGGGAATTCTTTCCCTACGAAACAGGGAAAGGATCCCTCATCTCGAGCTAGGAGGCGGAAACAGGGCTCCCCTGGATGTGTGCGGGACCCCACGTGCTTCCTCTCGAGTGGAGACGGGTATGTCGGGGAACTTCTTGAGTTGCAGCAAGGGTGTGAAGGACCCTTTGGAAGTTCCAGTGGTTAGACGTGATTAGCCTCGAGAAGCCTCAGCGGAAATGGGCCTCATCTCGCCTGGAGGGCAAAACCTCCTGGATTTTCTCGAGTTGCGGCAGGTGCTCTCGACTTACGACGGGGACCTCAGGGACCCGCTCTGGTGGCCTCAGGAAAGGCCAGTCCCCATGCGAGTTCCTCGGGGGCCTCTCGGGATTCCTCTCCCGTCGATGCCGGGGCCTAAGACCTTGTGTGGAGTCGGGGCCGGAACCTGAGGATTCCTCTCCAGTGCTGACATGGATCTTGGGGTACTTCTGGAGTCTACCCAGGGGAGTCAGTCCTCGTCTCGAATGCGGGCATGCACTTGCGCTTTCCTCCAGAGCGGTAGCAGCAGTGTCACGCAGTCCGCCGCGTGGATCAAAGGATCTATGATTTTCCCTCGAGTCTTTCCCACGAGGCTTTCCCACGAGGCTTTCCCACAGGGCTGTCCCACGTGCACACGTGGTGGGAGTAGATCCTCGGCTTGAACGTCAAGGCAGTGCAGGGAAAACAGGTTCCTCTGGAATGGACTGACACATCTGGGGTACTCTTGGAATGGTGGCACGACCCTGGAGTTCCTCTCGGCTTTCCTGTGGAGAGCGCCTCCTCTTGAGATGCGACGGGAACGCCGGGAATTCTTTCCCTACGAAACAGGGAAAGGATCCCTCATCTCGAGCTAGGAGGCAGAAACGGGGCTCCCCTGGATGTGTGCGGGACCCCACGTGCTTCCTCTCGAGTGGAGACGGGTATGTCGGGGAACTTCTTGAGTTGCAGCAATGCTGTGAAGGACCCTTTGGAAGTTCCAGTGGTTAGAGGTGATTAGCCTCGAGAAGCCTCAGCGGAAATGGGCCTCATCTCGCCTGGAGGGCAAAACCTCCTGGATTTTCTCGAGTTGCGGCAGGTGCTCTCGACTTACGACGGGGACCTCAGGGACCCGCTCTGGTGGACTCAGGAAAGGCCAGTCCCCATGCGAGTTCCTCGGGGGCCTCTCGGGATCCCTCTCCCGTCGATGCCGGGGCCTAAGACCTTGTGTGGAGTCGGGGCCGGAACCTGAGGATTCCTCTCCAGTGCTGACATGGATCTTGGGGTACTTCTGGAGTCTCCCCAGGGGAGTCAGTCCTCGTCTCGAATGCGGGCATGCACTTGCGCTTTCCTCCAGAGCGGTAGCAGCAGTGTCACGCAGTCTGCCGCGTGGATCAAAGGATCTATGGTTTTCCCCCGAGTCTTTCCCAGGAGGCTTTCCCACGAGGCTTTCACACAGGGCTGTACCACGTGCACACGTGGTGGGAGTCGATCCTCGGCTTGAACGTCAAGGCAGTGCAGGGAAAACAGGTTCCTCTGGAATGGACTGACACATCTGGGGGACTCTTGGAATGGTGGCATGACCCTGGAGTTCCTCTCGCCTTTCCTGTGGAGAGCGCCTCCTCTTGAGATGCGACGGGAACGCCGGGAATTCTTTCCCTACGAAACAGGGAAAGGATCCCTCATCTCGAGCTAGGAGGCGGAAACGGGGCTCCCCTGGATGTGTGCGGGACCCCACGTGCTTCCTCTCGAGTGGAGACGGGTATGTCGGGGAACTTCTTGAGTTGCAGCAAGGGTGTGAAGGACCCTTTGGAAGTTCCAGTGGTTAGACGTGATTAGCCTCGAGAAGCCTCAGCGGAAATGGGCCTCATCTCGCCTGGAGGGCAAAACCTCCTGGATTTTCTCGAGTTGCGGCAGGTGCTCTCGACTTACGACGGGGACCTCAGGGACCCGCTCTGGTGGACTCAGGAAAGGCCAGTCCCCATGCGAGTTCCTCGGGGGCCTCTCGGCATTCCTCTCCCGTCGATGCCGGGGCCTAAGACCTTGTGTGGAGTCGGGGCCGGAACCTGAGGATTCCTCTCCAGTGCTGACATGGATCTTGGGGTACTTCTGGAGTCTCCCCAGGGGAGTCAGTCCTCGTCTCGAATGCGGGCATGCACTTGCGCTTTCCTCCAGAGCGGTAGCAGCAGTGTCACGCAGTCCGCCGCGTGGATCAAAGGATCTATGGTTTTCCCTCGAGTCTTTCCCACGAGGCTTTCCCACAGGGCTGTCACACGTGCACACGTGGTGGGAGTGGATCCTCGGCTTGAACGTCAAGGCAGTGCAGGGAAAACAGGTTCCTCTGGAATGGACTGACACATCTGGGGGACTCTTGGAATGGTGGCACGACCCTGGAGTTCCTCTCGCCTTTCCTGTGGAGAGCGCCTCCTCTTGAGATGCGACGGGAACGCCGGGAATTCTTTCCCTACGAAACAGGGAAAGGATCCCTAATCTCGAGCTAGGAGGCGGAAACGGGGCTCCCCTGGATGTGTGCGGGACCCCACGTGCTTCCTCTCGAGTGGAGACGGGTATGTCGGGGAACTTCTTGAGTTGCAGCAAGGGTGTGAAGGACCCTTTGGAAGTTCCAGTGGTTAGACGTGATTAGCCTCGAGAAGCCTCAGCGGAAATGGGCCTCATCTCGCCTAGAGGGCAAAACCTCCTGGATTTTCTCGAGTTGCGGCAGGTGCTCTCGACTTACGACGGGGACCTCAGGGACCCGCTCTGGTGGACTCAGGAAAGGCCAGTCCCCATGCGAGTTCCTCGGGGGCCTCTCGGGATTCCTCTCCCGTCGATGCCGGGGCCTAAGACCTTGTGTGGAGTCGGGGCAGGAACCTGAGGATTCCTCTCCAGTGCTGACATGGATCTTGGGGTACTTCTGGAGTCTCCCCAGGGGAGTCAGTCCTCTTCTCGAATGCGGGCATGCACTTGCGCTTTCCTCCAGAGCGGTAGCAGCAGTGTCACGCAGTCCGCCGCGTGGATCAAAGGATCTATGATTTTCCCTCGAGTCTTTCCCACGAGGCTTTCCCACGAGGCTTTCCCACAGGGCTGTGCCACGTGCACACGTGGTGGGAGTGGATCCTCGGCTTGAACGTCAAGGCAGTGCAGGGAAAACAGGTTCCTCTGGAATGGACTGACACATCTGGGGTACTCTTGGAATGGTGGCACGACCCTGGAGTTCCTCTCGGCTTTCCTGTGGAGAGCGCCTCCTCTTGAGATGCGACGGGAACGCCGGGAATTCTTTCCCTACGAAACAGGGAAAGGATCCCTCATCTCGAGCTAGGAGGCAGAAACGGGGCTCCCCTGGATGTGTGCGGGACCCCACGTGCTTCCTCTCGAGTGGAGACGGGTATGTCGGGGAACTTCTTGAGTTGCAGCAATGCTGTGAAGGACCCTTTGGAAGTTCCAGTGGTTAGAGGTGATTAGCCTCGAGAAGCCTCAGCGGAAATGGGCCTCATCTCGCCTGGAGGGCAAAACCTCCTGGATTTTCTCGAGTTGCGGCAGGTGCTCTCGACTTACGACGGGGACCTCAGGGACCCGCTCTGGTGGACTCAGGAAAGGCCAGTCCCCATGCGAGTTCCTCGGGGGCCTCTCGGGATCCCTCTCCCGTCGATGCCGGGGCCTAAGACCTTGTGTGGAGTCGGGGCCGGAACCTGAGGATTCCTCTCCAGTGCTGACATGGATCTTGGGGTACTTCTGGAGTCTCCCCGGGGGAGTCAGTCCTCGTCTCGAATGCGGGCATGCACTTGCGCTTTCCTCCAGAGCGGTAGCAGCAGTGTCACGCAGTCTGCCGCGTGGATCAAAGGATCTATGGTTTTCCCCCGAGTCTTTCCCAGGAGGCTTTCCCACGAGGCTTTCCCACAGGGCTGTACCACGTGCACACGTGGTGGGAGTCGATCCTCGGCTTGAACGTCAAGGCAGTGCAGGGAAAACAGGTTCCTCTGGAATGGACTGACACATCTGGGGGACTCTTGGAATGGTGGCATGACCCTGGAGTTCCTCTCGCCTTTCCTGTGGAGAGCGCCTCCTCTTGAGATGCGACGGGAACGCCGGGAATTCTTTCCCTACGAAACAGGGAAAGGATCCCTCATCTCGAGCTAGGAGGCGGAAACGGGGCTCCCCTGGATGTGTGCGGGACCCCACGTGCTTCCTCTCGAGTGGAGACGGGTATGTCGGGGAACTTCTTGAGTTGCAGCAAGGGTGTGAAGGACCCTTTGGAAGTTCCAGTGGTTAGACGTGATTAGCCTCGAGAAGCCTCAGCGGAAATGGGCCTCATCTCGCCTGGAGGGCAAAACCTCCTGGATTTTCTCGAGTTGCGGCAGGTGCTCTCGACTTACGACGGGGACCTCAGGGACCCGCTCTGGTGGCCTCAGGAAAGGCCAGTCCCCATGCAAGTTCCTCGGGGGCCTCTCGGCATTCCTCTCCCGTCGATGCCGGGGCCTAAGACCTTGTGTGGAGTCGGGGCCGGAACCTGAGGATTCCTCTCCAGTGCTGACATGGATCTTGGGGTACTTCTGGAGTCTCCCCAGGGGAGTCAGTCCTCGTCTCGAATGCGGGCATGCACTTGCGCTTTCCTCCAGAGCGGTAGCAGCAGTGTCACGCAGTCCGCCGCGTGGATCAAAGGATCTATGGTTTTCCCTCGAGTCTTTCCCACGAGGCTTTCCCACAGGGCTGTCCCACGTGCACACGTGGTGGGAGTGGATCCTCGGCTTGAACGTCAAGGCAGTGCAGGGAAAACAGGTTCCTCTGGAATGGACTGACACATCTGGGGGACTCTTGGAATGGTGGCACGACCCTGGAGTTCCTCTCGCCTTTCCTGTGGAGAGCGCCTCCTCTTGAGATGCGACGGGAACGCCGGGAATTCTTTCCGTACGAAACAGGGAAAGGATCCCTAATCTCGAGCTAGGAGGCGGAAACGGGGCTCCCCTGGATGTGTGCGGGACCCCACGTGCTTCCTCTCGAGTGGAGACGGGTATGTCGGGGAACTTCTTGAGTTGCAGCAAGGGTGTGAAGGACCCTTTGGAAGTTCCAGTGGTTAGACGTGATTAGCCTCGAGAAGCCTCAGCGGAAATGGGCCTCATCTCGCCTAGAGGGCAAAACCTCCTGGATTTTCTCGAGTTGCGGCAGGTGCTCTCGACTTACGACGGGGACCTCAGGGACCCGCTCTGGTGGACTCAGGAAAGGCCAGTCCCCATGCGAGTTCCTCGGGGGCCTCTCGGGATTCCTCTCCCGTCGATGCCGGGGCCTAAGACCTTGTGTGGAGTCGGGGCCGGAACCTGAGGATTCCTCTCCAGTGCTGACATGGATCTTGGGGTACTTCTGGAGTCTCCCCAGGGGAGTCAGTCCTCTTCTCGAATGCGGGCATGCACTTGCGCTTTCCTCCAGAGCGGTAGCAGCAGTGTCACGCAGTCCGCCGCGTGGATCAAAGGATCTATGATTTTCCCTCGAGTCTTTCCCACGAGGCTTTCCCACGAGGCTTTCCCACAGGGCTGTCCCACGTGCACACGTGGTGGGAGTGGATCCTCGGCTTGAACGTCAAGGCAGTGCAGGGAAAACAGGTTCCTCTGGAATGGACTGACACATCTGGGGTACTCTTGGAATGGTGGCACGACCCTGGAGTTCCTCTCGGCTTTCCTGTGGAGAGCGCCTCCTCTTGAGATGCGACGGGAACGCCGGGAATTCTTTCCCTACGAAACAGGGAAAGGATCCCTCATCTCGAGCTAGGAGGCAGAAACGGGGCTCCCCTGGATGTGTGCGGGACCCCACGTGCTTCCTCTCGAGTGGAGACGGGTATGTCGGGGAACTTCTTGAGTTGCAGCAATGCTGTGAAGGACCCTTTGGAAGTTCCAGTGGTTAGAGGTGATTAGCCTCGAGAAGCCTCAGCGGAAATGGGCCTCATCTCGCCTGGAGGGCAAAACCTCCTGGATTTTCTCGAGTTGCGGCAGGTGCTCTCGACTTACGACGGGGACCTCAGGGACCCGCTCTGGTGGACTCAGGAAAGGCCAGTCCCCATGCGAGTTCCTCGGGGGCCTCTCGGGATCCCTCTTCCGTCGATGCCGGGGCCTAAGACCTTGTGTGGAATCGGGGCCGGAACCTGAGGATTCCTCTCCAGTGCTGACATGGATCTTGGGGTACTTCTGGAGTCTCCCCAGGGGAGTCAGTCCTCGTCTCGAATGCGGGCATGCACTTGCGCTTTCCTCCAGAGCGGTAGCAGCAGTGTCACGCAGTCCGCCGCGTGGATCAAAGGATCTATTGTTTTCCCTCGTGTCTTTCCCACGAGGCTTTCCCACGAGGCTTTCCCACAGGGCTATCCCACGTGCACACGTGGTGGGAGTGGATCCTCGGCTTGAACGTCAAGGCAGTGCAGGGAAAACATGTTCCTCTGGAATGGACTGACACATCTGGCGGACTCTTGGAATGGTGGCACGACCCTGGAGTTCCTCTCGCCTTTCCTGTGGAGAGCGCCTCCTCTTGAGATGCGACGGGAACGCCGGGAATTCTTTCCCTACGAAACAGGGAAAGGATCCCTCATCTCGAGCTAGGAGGCGGAAACGGGGCTCCCCTGGATGTGTGCGGGACCCCACGTGCTTCCTCTCGAGTGGAGACGGGTATGTCGGGGAACTTCTTGAGTTGCAGCAAGGGTGTGAAGGACCCTTTGGAAGTTCCAGTTGTTAGACGTGATTAGCCTCGAGAAGCCTCAGCGGAAATGGGCCTCATCTCGCCTGGAGGGCAAAACCTCCTGGATTTTCTCGAGTTGCGGCAGGTGCTCTCGACTTACGACGGGGACCTCAGGGACCCGCTCTGGTGGCCTCAGGAAAGGCCAGTCCCCATGCTAATTCCTCGGGGGCCTCTCGGGACTACTCTCCCGTCGATGCCGGGGCCTAAGACCTTGTGTGGAGTCGGGGCCGGAAACTGAGGATTCCTCTCCAGTGCTGACATGGATCTTGGGGTACTTCTGGAGTCTCCCCAGGGGAGTCAGTCCTCGTCTCGAATGCGGGCATGCACTTGCGCTTTCCTCCAGAGCGGTAGCAGCAGTGTCACGCAGTCCGCCGCGTGGATCAAAGGATCTATGGTTTTCCCTCGAGTCTTTCCCACGAGGCTTTCCCACGAGGCTTTCCCACAGGGCTGTCCCACGTGCACACGTGGTGGGAGTGGATCCTCGGCTTGAACGTCAAGGCAGTGCAGGGAAACAGGTTCCTCTGGAATGGACTGACACATCTGGGGGACTCTTGGAATGGTGGCACGACCCTGGAGTTCCTCTCGCCTTTCCTGTGGAGAGCGCCTCCTCTTGAGATGCGACGGGAACGCCGGGAATTCTTTCCCTACGAAACAGGGAAAGGATCCCTCATCTCGAGCTAGGAGGCGGAAACGTGGCTCCCCTGGATGTGTGCGGGACCCCACGTGCTTCCTCTCGAGTGGAGACGGGTATGTCGGGGAACTTCTTGAGTTGCAGCAAGGGTGTGAAGGACCCTTTGGAAGTTCCAGTGGTTAGACGTGATTAGCCTCGAGAAGCCTCAGCGGAAATGGGCCTCATCTCGCCTGGAGGGCAAAACCTCCTGGATTTTCTCGAGTTGCGGCAGGTGCTCTCGACTTACGACGGGGACCTCAGGGACCCGCTCTGGTGGACTCAGGAAAGGCCAGTCCCCATGCGAGTTCCTCGGGGGCCTCTCGGGATCCCTCTCCCGTCGATGCCGGGGCCTAAGACCTTGTGTGGAGTCAGGGCCGGAACCTGAGGATTCCTCTCCAGTGCTGACATGGATCTTGGGGTACTTCTGGAGTCTCCCCAGGGGAGTCAGTCCTCGTCTCGAATGCGGGCATGCACTTGCGCTTTCCTCCAGAGCGGTAGCCGCAGTGTCACGCAGTCCGCCGCGTGGATCAAAGGATCTATGGTTTTCCCTCGAGTCTTTCCCACGAGGCTTTCCCACGAGGCTTTCCCACAGGGCTGTCCCACGTGCACACGTGGTGGCAGTGGATCCTCAGCTTGAACGTCAAGGCAGTGCAGGGAAAACAGGTTCCTCTGGAATGGACTGACACATCTGGGGGACTCTTGGAATGGTGGCACGACCCTGGAGTTCCTCTCGCCTTTCCTGTGGAGAGCGCCTCCTCTTGAGATGCGACGGGAACGCCGGGAATTCTTTCCCTACGAAACAGGGAAAGGATCCCTCATCTCGAGCTAGGAGGCGGAAACAGGGCTCCCCTGGATGTGTGCGGGACCCCACGTGCTTCCTCTCGAGTGGAGACGGGTATGTCGGGGAACTTCTTGAGTTGCAGCAAGGGTGTGAAGGACCCTTTGGAAGTTCCAGTGGTTAGACGTGATTAGCCTCGAGAAGCCTCAGCGGAAATGGGCCTCATCTCGCCTGGAGGGCAAAACCTCCTGGATTTTCTCGAGTTGCGGCAGGTGCTCTCGACTTACGACGGGGACCTCAGGGACCCGCTCTGGTGGCCTCAGGAAAGGCCAGTCCCCATGCGAGTTCCTCGGGGGCCTCTCGGGATTCCTCTCCCGTCGATGCCGGGGCCTAAGACCTTGTGTGGAGTCGGGGCCGGAACCTGAGGATTCCTCTCCAGTGCTGACATGGATCTTGGGGTACTTCTGGAGTCTACCCAGGGGAGTCAGTCCTCGTCTCGAATGCGGGCATGCACTTGCGCTTTCCTCCAGAGCGGTAGCAGCAGTGTCACGCAGTCCGCCGCGTGGATCAAAGGATCTATGATTTTCCCTCGAGTCTTTCCCACGAGGCTTTCCCACGAGGCTTTCCCACAGGGCTGTCCCACGTGCACACGTGGTGGGAGTGGATCCTCGGCTTGAACGTCAAGGCAGTGCAGGGAAAACAGGTTCCTCTGGAATGGACTGACACATCTGGGGTACTCTTGGAATGGTGGCACGACCCTGGAGTTCCTCTCGGCTTTCCTGTGGAGAGCGCCTCCTCTTGAGATGCGACGGGAACGCCGGGAATTCTTTCCCTACGAAACAGGGAAAGGATCCCTCATCTCGAGCTAGGAGGCAGAAACGGGGCTCCCCTGGATGTGTGCGGGACCCCACGTGCTTCCTCTCCAGTGGAGACGGGTATGTCGGGGAACTTCTTGAGTTGCAGCAATGCTGTGAAGGACCCTTTGGAAGTTCCAGTGGTTAGAGGTGATTAGCCTCGAGAAGCCTCAGCGGAAATGGGCCTCATCTCGCCTGGAGGGCAAAACCTCCTGGATTTTCTCGAGTTGCGGCAGGTGCTCTCGACTTACGACGGGGACCTCAGGGACCCGCTCTGGTGGACTCAGGAAAGGCCAGTCCCCATGCGAGTTCCTCGGGGGCCTCTCGGGATCCCTCTCCCGTCGATGCCGGGGCCTAAGACCTTGTGTGGAGTCGGGGCCGGAACCTGAGGATTCCTCTCCAGTGCTGACATGGATCTTGGGGTACTTCTGGAGTCTCCCCAGGGGAGTCAGTCCTCGTCTCGAATGCGGGCATGCACTTGCGCTTTCCTCCAGAGCGGTAGCAGCAGTGTCACGCAGTCTGCCGCGTGGATCAAAGGATCTATGGTTTTCCCCCGAGTCTTTCCCAGGAGGCTTTCCCACGAGGCTTTCACACAGGGCTGTACCACGTGCACACGTGGTGGGAGTCGATCCTCGGCTTGAACGTCAAGGCAGTGCAGGGAAAACAGGTTCCTCTGGAATGGACTGACACATCTGGGGGACTCTTGGAATGGTGGCATGACCCTGGAGTTCCTCTCGCCTTTCCTGTGGAGAGCGCCTCCTCTTGAGATGCGACGGGAACGCCGGGAATTCTTTCCCTACGAAACAGGGAAAGGATCCCTCATCTCGAGCTAGGAGGCGGAAACGGGGCTCCCCTGGATGTGTGCGGGACCCCACGTGCTTCCTCTCGAGTGGAGACGGGTATGTCGGGGAACTTCTTGAGTTGCAGCAAGGGTGTGAAGGACCCTTTGGAAGTTCCAGTGGTTAGACGTGATTAGCCTCGAGAAGCCTCAGCGGAAATGGGCCTCATCTCGCCTGGAGGGCAAAACCTCCTGGATTTTCTCGAGTTGCGGCAGGTGCTCTCGACTTACGACGGGGACCTCAGGGACCCGCTCTGGTGGACTCAGGAAAGGCCAGTCCCCATGCGAGTTCCTCGGGGGCCTCTCGGCATTCCTCTCCCGTCGATGCCGGGGCCTAAGACCTTGTGTGGAGTCGGGGCCGGAACCTGAGGATTCCTCTCCAGTGCTGACATGGATCTTGGGGTACTTCTGGAGTCTCCCCAGGGGAGTCAGTCCTCGTCTCGAATGCGGGCATGCACTTGCGCTTTCCTCCAGAGCGGTAGCAGCAGTGTCACGCAGTCCGCCGCGTGGATCAAAGGATCTATGGTTTTCCCTCGAGTCTTTCCCACGAGGCTTTCCCACAGGGCTGTCCCACGTGCACACGTGGTGGGAGTGGATCCTCGGCTTGAACGTCAAGGCAGTGCAGGGAAAACAGGTTCCTCTGGAATGGACTGACACATCTGGGGGACTCTTGGAATGGTGGCACGACCCTGGAGTTCCTCTCGCCTTTCCTGTGGAGAGCGCCTCCTCTTGAGATGCGACGGGAACGCCGGGAATTCTTTCCCTACGAAACAGGGAAAGGATCCCTAATCTCGAGCTAGGAGGCGGAAACGGGGCTCCCCTGGATGTGTGCGGGACCCCACGTGCTTCCTCTCGAGTGGAGACGGGTATGTCGGGGAACTTCTTGAGTTGCAGCAAGGGTGTGAAGGACCCTTTGGAAGTTCCAGTGGTTAGACGTGATTAGCCTCGAGAAGCCTCAGCGGAAATGGGCCTCATCTCGCCTAGAGGGCAAAACCTCCTGGATTTTCTCGAGTTGCGGCAGGTGCTCTCGACTTACGACGGGGACCTCAGGGACCCGCTCTGGTGGACTCAGGAAAGGCCAGTCCCCATGCGAGTTCCTCGGGGGCCTCTCGGGATTCCTCTCCCGTCGATGCCGGGGCCTAAGACCTTGTGTGGAGTCGGGGCCGGAACCTGAGGATTCCTCTCCAGTGCTGACATGGATCTTGGGGTACTTCTGGAGTCTCCCCAGGGGAGTCAGTCCTCTTCTCGAATGCGGGCATGCACTTGCGCTTTCCTCCAGAGCGGTAGCAGCAGTGTCACGCAGTCCGCCGCGTGGATCAAAGGATCTATGATTTTCCCTCGAGTCTTTCCCACGAGGCTTTCCCACGAGGCTTTCCCACAGGGCTGTCCCACGTGCACACGTGGTGGGAGTGGATCCTCGGCTTGAACGTCAAGGCAGTGCAGGGAAAACAGGTTCCTCTGGAATGGACTGACACATCTGGGGTACTCTTGGAATGGTGGCACGACCCTGGAGTTCCTCTCGGCTTTCCTGTGGAGAGCGCCTCCTCTTGAGATGCGACGGGAACGCCGGGAATTCTTTCCCTACGAAACAGGGAAAGGATCCCTCATCTCGAGCTAGGAGGCAGAAACGGGGCTCCCCTGGATGTGTGCGGGAACCCACGTGCTTCCTCTCGAGTGGAGACGGGTATGTCGGGGAACTTCTTGAGTTGCAGCAATGCTGTGAAGGACCCTTTGGAAGTTCCAGTGGTTAGAGGTGATTAGCCTCGAGAAGCCTCAGCGGAAATGGGCCTCATCTCGCCTGGAGGGCAAAACCTCCTGGATTTTCTCGAGTTGCGGCAGGTGCTCTCGACTTACGACGGGGACCTCAGGGACCCGCTCTGGTGGACTCAGGAAAGGCCAGTCCCCATGCGAGTTCCTCGGGGGCCTCTCGGGATCCCTCTCCCGTCGATGCCGGGGCCTAAGACCTTGTGTGGAGTCGGGGCCGGAACCTGAGGATTCCTCTCCAGTGCTGACATGGATCTTGGGGTACTTCTGGAGTCTCCCCGGGGGAGTCAGTCCTCGTCTCGAATGCGGGCATGCACTTGCGCTTTCCTCCAGAGCGGTAGCAGCAGTGTCACGCAGTCCGCCGCGTGGATCAAAGGATCTATGGTTTTCCCCCGAGTCTTTCCCAGGAGGCTTTCCCACGAGGCTTTCCCACAGGGCTGTACCACGTGCACACGTGGTGGGAGTCGATCCTCGGCTTGAACGTCAAGGCAGTGCAGGGAAAACAGGTTCCTCTGGAATGGACTGACACATCTGGGGGACTCTTGGAATGGTGGCATGACCCTGGAGTTCCTCTCGCCTTTCCTGTGGAGAGCGCCTCCTCTTGAGATGCGACGGGAACGCCGGGAATTCTTTCCCTACGAAACAGGGAAAGGATCCCTCATCTCGAGCTAGGAGGCGGAAACGGGGCTCCCCTGGATGTGTGCGGGACCCCACGTGCTTCCTCTCGAGTGGAGACGGGTATGTCGGGGAACTTCTTGAGTTGCAGCAAGGGTGTGAAGGACCCTTTGGAAGTTCCAGTGGTTAGACGTGATTAGCCTCGAGAAGCCTCAGCGGAAATGGGCCTCATCTCGCCTGGAGGGCAAAACCTCCTGGATTTTCTCGAGTTGCGGCAGGTGCTCTCGACTTACGACGGGGACCTCAGGGACCCGCTCTGGTGGCCTCAGGAAAGGCCAGTCCCCATGCGAGTTCCTCGGGGGCCTCTCGGCATTCCTCTCCCGTCGATGCCGGGGCCTAAGACCTTGTGTGGAGTCGGGGCCGGAACCTGAGGATTCCTCTCCAGTGCTGACATGGATCTTGGGGTACTTCTGGAGTCTCCCCAGGGGAGTCAGTCCTCGTCTCGAATGCGGGCATGCACTTGCGCTTTCCTCCAGAGCGGTAGCAGCAGTGTCACGCAGTCCGCCGCGTGGATCAAAGGATCTATGGTTTTCCCTCGAGTCTTTCCCACGAGGCTTTCCCACAGGGCTGTCCCACGTGCACACGTGGTGGGAGTGGATCCTCGGCTTGAACGTCAAGGCAGTGCAGGGAAAACAGGTTCCTCTGGAATGGACTGACACATCTGGGGGACTCTTGGAATGGTGGCACGACCCTGGAGTTCCTCTCGCCTTTCCTGTGGAGAGCGACTCCTCTTGAGATGCGACGGGAACACCGGGAATTCTTTCCGTACGAAACAGGGAAAGGATCCCTAATCTCGAGCTAGGAGGCGGAAACGGGGCTCCCCTGGATGTGTGCGGGACCCCACGTGCTTCCTCTCGAGTGGAGACGGGTATGTCGGGGAACTTCTTGAGTTGCAGCAAGGGTGTGAAGGACCCTTTGGAAGTTCCAGTGGTTAGACGTGATTAGCCTCGAGAAGCCTCAGCGGAAATGGGCCTCATCTCGCCTAGAGGGCAAAACCTCCTGGATTTTCTCGAGTTGCGGCAGGTGCTCTCGACTTACGACGGGGACCTCAGGGACCCGCTCTGGTGGACTCAGGAAAGGCCAGTCCCCATGCGAGTTCCTCGGGGGCCTCTCGGGATTCCTCTCCCGTCGATGCCGGGGCCTAAGACCTTGTGTGGAGTCGGGGCCGGAACCTGAGGATTCCTCTCCAGTGCTGACATGGATCTTGGGGTACTTCTGGAGTCTCCCCAGGGGAGTCAGTCCTCTTCTCGAATGCGGGCATGCACTTGCGCTTTCCTCCAGAGCGGTAGCAGCAGTGTCACGCAGTCCGCCGCGTGGATCAAAGGATCTATGATTTTCCCTCGAGTCTTTCCCACGAGGCTTTCCCACGAGGCTTTCCCACAGGGCTGTCCCACGTGCACACGTGGTGGGAGTGGATCCTCGGCTTGAACGTCAAGGCAGTGCAGGGAAAACAGGTTCCTCTGGAATGGACTGACACATCTGGGGTACTCTTGGAATGGTGGCACGACCCTGGAGTTCCTCTCGGCTTTCCTGTGGAGAGCGCCTCCTCTTGAGATGCGACGGGAACGCCGGGAATTCTTTCCCTACGAAACAGGGAAAGGATCCCTCATCTCGAGCTAGGAGGCAGAAACGGGGCTCCCCTGGATGTGTGCGGGACCCCACGTGCTTCCTCTCGAGTGGAGACGGGTATGTCGGGGAACTTCTTGAGTTGCAGCAATGCTGTGAAGGACCCTTTGGAAGTTCCAGTGGTTAGAGGTGATTAGCCTCGAGAAGCCTCAGCGGAAATGGGCCTCATCTCGCCTGGAGGGCAAAACCTCCTGGATTTTCTCGAGTTGCGGCAGGTGCTCTCGACTTACGACGGGGACCTCAGGGACCCGCTCTGGTGGACTCAGGAAAGGCCAGTCCCCATGCGAGTTCCTCGGGGGCCTCTCGGGATCCCTCTTCCGTCGATGCCGGGGCCTAAGACCTTGTGTGGAGTCGGGGCCGGAACATGAGGATTCCTCTCCAGTGCTGATATGGATCTTGGGGTACTTCTGGAGTCTCCCCGGGGGAGTCAGTCCTCGTCTCGAATGCGGGCATGCACTTGCGCTTTCCTCCAGAGCGGTAGCAGCAGTGTCACGCAGTCTGCCGCGTGGATCAAAGGATCTATGGTTTTCCCCCGAGTCTTTCCCAGGAGGCTTTCCCACGAGGCTTTCCCACAGGGCTGTACCACGTGCACACGTGGTGGGAGTCGATCCTCGGCTTGAACGTCAAGGCAGTGCAGGGAAAACAGGTTCCTCTGGAATGGACTGACACATCTGGGGGACTCTTGGAATGGTGGCATGACCCTGGAGTTCCTCTCGCCTTTCCTGTGGAGAGCGCCTCCTCTTGAGATGCGACGGGAACGCCGGGAATTCTTTCCCTACGAAACAGGGAAAGGATCCCTCATCTCGAGCTAGGAGGCGGAAACGGGGCTCCCCTGGATGTGTGCGGGACCCCACGTGCTTCCTCTCGAGTGGAGACGGGTATGTCGGGGAACTTCTTGAGTTGCAGCAAGGGTGTGAAGGACCCTTTGGAAGTTCCAGTGGTTAGACGTGATTAGCCTCGAGAAGCCTCAGCGGAAATGGGCCTCATCTCGCCTGGAGGGCAAAACCTCCTGGATTTTCTCGAGTTGCGGCAGGTGCTCTCGACTTACGACGGGGACCTCAGGGACCCGCTCTGGTGGCCTCAGGAAAGGCCAGTCCCCATGCGAGTTCCTCGGGGGCCTCTCGGCATTCCTCTCCCGTCGATGCCGGGGCCTAAGACCTTGTGTGGAGTCGGGGCCGGAACCTGAGGATTCCTCTCCAGTGCTGACATGGATCTTGGGGTACTTCTGGAGTCTCCCCAGGGGAGTCAGTCCTCGTCTCGAATGCGGGCATGCACTTGCGCTTTCCTCCAGAGCGGTAGCAGCAGTGTCACGCAGTCCGCCGCGTGGATCAAAGGATCTATGGTTTTCCCTCGAGTCTTTCCCACGAGGCTTTCCCACGAGGCTTTCCCACAGGGCTGTCCCACGTGCACACGTGGTGGGAGTGGATCCTCGGCTTGAACGTCAAGGCAGTGCAGGGAAAACAGGTTCCTCTGGAATGGACTGACACATCTGGGGGACTCTTGGAATGGTGGCACGACCCTGGAGTTCCTCTCGCCTTTCCTGTGGAGAGCGCCTCCTCTTGAGATGCGACGGGAACGCCGGGAATTCTTTCCCTACGAAACAGGGAAAGGATCCCTAATCTCGAGCTAGGAGGCGGAAACGGGGCTCCCCTGGATGTGTGCGGGACCCCACGTGCTTCCTCTCGAGTGGAGACGGGTATGTCGGGGAACTTCTTGAGTTGCAGCAAGGGTGTGAAGGACCCTTTGGAAGTTCCAGTGGTTAGATGTGATTGGCCTCGAGAAGCCTCAGCGGAAATGGGCCTCATCTCGCCTGGAGGGCAAAACCTCCTGGATTTTCTCGAGTTGCGGCAGGTGCTCTCGACTTACGACGGGGACCTCAGGGACCCGCTCTGGTGGCCTCAGGAAAGGCCAGTCCCCATGCGAATTCCACGGGGGCCTCTCGGGATTCCTCTCCCGTCGATGCCGGGGCCTAAGACCTTGTGTGGAGTCGGGGCCGGAAACTGAGGATTCCTCTCCAGTGCTGACATGGATCTTGGGGTACTTCTGGAGTCTCCCCGGGGGAGTCAGTCCTCGTCTCGAATGCGGGCATGCACTTGCGCTTTCCTCCAGAGCGGTAGCAGCAGTGTCACGCAGTCTGCCGCGTGGATCAAAGGATCTATGGTTTTCCCCCGAGTCTTTCCCAGGAGGCTTTCCCACGAGGCTTTCCCACAGGGCTGTACCACGTGCACACGTGGTGGGAGTCGATCCTCGGCTTGAACGTCAAGGCAGTGCAGGGAAAACAGGTTCCTCTGGAATGGACTGACACATCTGGGGGACTCTTGGAATGGTGGCATGACCCTGGAGTTCCTCTCGCCTTTCCTGTGGAGAGCGCCTCCTCTTGAGATGCGACGGGAACGCCGGGAATTCTTTCCCTACGAAACAGGGAAAGGATCCCTCATCTCGAGCTAGGAGGCGGAAACGGGGCTCCCCTGGATGTGTGCGGGACCCCACGTGCTTCCTCTCGAGTGGAGACGGGTATGTCGGGGAACTTCTTGAGTTGCAGCAAGGGTGTGAAGGACCCTTTGGAAGTTCCAGTGGTTAGACGTGATTAGCCTCGAGAAGCCTCAGCGGAAATGGGCCTCATCTCGCCTGGAGGGCAAAACCTCCTGGATTTTCTCGAGTTGCGGCAGGTGCTCTCGACTTACGACGGGGACCTCAGGGACCCGCTCTGGTGGCCTCAGGAAAGGCCAGTCCCCATGCGAGTTCCTCGGGGGCCTCTCGGCATTCCTCTCCCGTCGATGCCGGGGCCTAAGACCTTGTGTGGAGTCGGGGCCGGAACCTGAGGATTCCTCTCCAGTGCTGACATGGATCTTGGGGTACTTCTGGAGTCTCCCCAGGGGAGTCAGTCCTCGTCTCGAATGCGGGCATGCACTTGCGCTTTCCTCCAGAGCGGTAGCAGCAGTGTCACGCAGTCCGCCGCGTGGATCAAAGGATCTATGGTTTTCCCTCGAGTCTTTCCCACGAGGCTTTCCCACAGGGCTGTCCCACGTGCACACGTGGTGGGAGTGGATCCTCGGCTTGAACGTCAAGGCAGTGCAGGGAAAACAGGTTCCTCTGGAATGGACTGACACATCTGGGGGACTCTTGGAATGGTGGCACGACCCTGGAGTTCCTCTCGCCTTTCCTGTGGAGAGCGCCTCCTCTTGAGATGCGACGGGAACGCCGGGAATTCTTTCCGTACGAAACAGGGAAAGGATCCCTAATCTCGAGCTAGGAGGCGGAAACGGGGCTCCCCTGGATGTGTGCGGGACCCCACGTGCTTCCTCTCGAGTGGAGACGGGTATGTCGGGGAACTTCTTGAGTTGCAGCAAGGGTGTGAAGGACCCTTTGGAAGTTCCAGTGGTTAGACGTGATTAGCCTCGAGAAGCCTCAGCGGAAATGGGCCTCATCTCGCCTAGAGGGCAAAACCTCCTGGATTTTCTCGAGTTGCGGCAGGTGCTCTCGACTTACGACGGGGACCTCAGGGACCCGCTCTGGTGGACTCAGGAAAGGCCAGTCCCCATGCGAGTTCCTCGAGGGCCTCTCGGGATTCCTCTCCCGTCGATGCCGGGGCCTAAGACCTTGTGTGGAGTCGGGGCCGGAACCTGAGGATTCCTCTCCAGTGCTGACATGGATCTTGGGGTACTTCTGGAGTCTCCCCAGGGGAGTCAGTCCTCTTCTCGAATGCGGGCATGCACTTGCGCTTTCCTCCAGAGCGGTAGCAGCAGTGTCACGCAGTCCGCCGCGTGGATCAAAGGATCTATGATTTTCCCTCGAGTCTTTCCCACGAGGCTTTCCCACGAGGCTTTCCCACAGGGCTGTCCCACGTGCACACGTGGTGGGAGTGGATCCTCGGCTTGAACGTCAAGGCAGTGCAGGGAAAACAGGTTCCTCTGGAATGGACTGACACATCTGGGGTACTCTTGGAATGGTGGCACGACCCTGGAGTTCCTCTCGGCTTTCCTGTGGAGAGCGCCTCCTCTTGAGATGCGACGGGAACGCCGGGAATTCTTTCCCTACGAAACAGGGAAAGGATCCCTCATCTCGAGCTAGGAGGCAGAAACGGGGCTCCCCTGGATGTGTGCGGGACCCCACGTGCTTCCTCTCGAGTGGAGACGGGTATGTCGGGGAACTTCTTGAGTTGCAGCAATGCTGTGAAGGACCCTTTGGAAGTTCCAGTGGTTAGAGGTGATTAGCCTCGAGAAGCCTCAGCGGAAATGGGCCTCATCTCGCCTGGAGGGCAAAACCTCCTGGATTTTCTCGAGTTGCGGCAGGTGCTCTCGACTTACGACGGGGACCTCAGGGACCCGCTCTGGTGGACTCAGGAAAGGCCAGTCCCCATGCGAGTTCCTCGGGGGCCTCTCGGGATCCCTCTTCCGTCGATGCCGGGGCCTAAGACCTTGTGTGGAGTCGGGGCCGGAACCTGAGGATTCCTCTCCAGTGCTGACATGGATCTTGGGGTACTTCTGGAGTCTCCCCGGGGGAGTCAGTCCTCGTCTCGAATGCGGGCATGCACTTGCGCTTTCCTCCAGAGCGGTAGCAGCAGTGTCACGCAGTCTGCCGCGTGGATCAAAGGATCTATGGTTTTCCCCCGAGTCTTTCCCAGGAGGCTTTCCCACGAGGCTTTCCCACAGGGCTGTACCACGTGCACACGTGGTGGGAGTCGATCCTCGGCTTGAACGTCAAGGCAGTGCAGGGAAAACAGGTTCCTCTGGAATGGACTGACACATCTGGGGGACTCTTGGAATGGTGGCATGACCCTGGAGTTCCTCTCGCCTTTCCTGTGGAGAGCGCCTCCTCTTGAGATGCGACGGGAACGCCGGGAATTCTTTCCCTACGAAACAGGGAAAGGATCCCTCATCTCGAGCTAGGAGGCGGAAACGGGGCTCCCCTGGATGTGTGCGGGACCCCACGTGCTTCCTCTCGAGTGGAGACGGGTATGTCGGGGAACTTCTTGAGTTGCAGCAAGGGTGTGAAGGACCCTTTGGAAGTTCCAGTGGTTAGACGTGATTAGCCTCGAGAAGCCTCAGCGGAAATGGGCCTCATCTCGCCTGGAGGGCAAAACCTCCTGGATTTTCTCGAGTTGCGGCAGGTGCTCTCGACTTACGACGGGGACCTCAGGGACCCGCTCTGGTGGCCTCAGGAAAGGCCAGTCCCCATGCGAGTTCCTCGGGGGCCTCTCGGCATTCCTCTCCCGTCGATGCCGGGGCCTAAGACCTTGTGTGGAGTCGGGGCCGGAACCTGAGGATTCCTCTCCAGTGCTGACATGGATCTTGGGGTACTTCTGGAGTCTCCCCAGGGGAGTCAGTCCTAGTCTCGAATGCGGGCATGCACTTGCGCTTTCCTCCAGAGCGGTAGCAGCAGTGTCACGCAGTCCGCCGCGTGGATCAAAGGATCTATGGTTTTCCCTCGAGTCTTTCCCACGAGGCTTTCCCACAGGGCTGTCCCACGTGCACACGTGGTGGGAGTGGATCCTCGGCTTGAACGTCAAGGCAGTGCAGGGAAAACAGGTTCCTCTGGAATGGACTGACACATCTGGGGGACTCTTGGAATGGTGGCACGACCCTGGAGTTCCTCTCGCCTTTCCTGTGGAGAGCGCCTCCTCTTGAGATGCGACGGGAACGCCGGGAATTCTTTCCGTACGAAACAGGGAAAGGATCCCTAATCTCGAGCTAGGAGGCGGAAACGGGGCTCCCCTGGATGTGTGCGGGACCCCACGTGCTTCCTCTCGAGTGGAGACGGGTATGTCGGGGAACTTCTTGAGTTGCAGCAAGGGTGTGAAGGACCCTTTGGAAGTTCCAGTGGTTAGACGTGATTAGCCTCGAGAAGCCTCAGCGGAAATGGGCCTCATCTCGCCTAGAGGGCAAAACCTCCTGGATTTTCTCGAGTTGCGGCAGGTGCTCTCGACTTACGACGGGGACCTCAGGGACCCGCTCTGGTGGACTCAGGAAAGGCCAGTCCCCATGCGAGTTCCTCGGGGGCCTCTCGGGATTCCTCTCCCGTCGATGCCGGGGCCTAAGACCTTGTGTGGAGTCGGGGCCGGAACCTGAGGATTCCTCTCCAGTGCTGACATGGATCTTGGGGTACTTCTGGAGTCTCCCCAGGGGAGTCAGTCCTCTTCTCGAATGCGGGCATGCACTTGCGCTTTCCTCCAGAGCGGTAGCAGCAGTGTCACGCAGTCCGCCGCGTGGATCAAAGGATCTATGATTTTCCCTCGAGTCTTTCCCACGAGGCTTTCCCACGAGGCTTTCCCACAGGGCTGTCCCACGTGCACACGTGGTGGGAGTGGATCCTCGGCTTGAACGTCAAGGCAGTGCAGGGAAAACAGGTTCCTCTGGAATGGACTGACACATCTGGGGTACTCTTGGAATGGTGGCACGACCCTGGAGTTCCTCTCGGCTTTCCTGTGGAGAGCGCCTCCTCTTGAGATGCGACGGGAACGCCGGGAATTCTTTCCCTACGAAACAGGGAAAGGATCCCTCATCTCGAGCTAGGAGGCAGAAACGGGGCTCCCCTGGATGTGTGCGGGACCCCACGTGCTTCCTCTCGAGTGGAGACGGGTATGTCGGGGAACTTCTTGAGTTGCAGCAATGCTGTGAAGGACCCTTTGGAAGTTCCAGTGGTTAGAGGTGATTAGCCTCGAGAAGTCTCAGCGGAAATGGGCCTCATCTCGCCTGGAGGGCAAAACCTCCTGGATTTTCTCGAGTTGCGGCAGGTGCTCTCGACTTACGACGGGGACCTCAGGGACCCGCTCTGGTGGACTCAGGAAAGGCCAGTCCCCATGCGAGTTCCTCGGGGGCCTCTCGGGATCCCTCTTCCGTCGATGCCGGGGCCTAAGACCTTGTGTGGAGTCGGGGCCGGAACCTGAGGATTCCTCTCCAGTGCTGACATGGATCTTGGGGTACTTCTGGAGTCTCCCCGGGGGAGTCAGTCCTCGTCTCGAATGCGGGCATGCACTTGCGCTTTCCTCCAGAGCGGTAGCAGCAGTGTCACGCAGTCTGCCGCGTGGATCAAAGGATCTATGGTTTTCCCCCGAGTCTTTCCCAGGAGGCTTTCCCACGAGGCTTTCCCACAGGGCTGTACCACGTGCACACGTGGTGGGAGTCGATCCTCGGCTTGAACGTCAAGGCAGTGCAGGGAAAACAGGTTCCTCTGGAATGGACTGACACATCTGGGGGACTCTTGGAATGGTGGCATGACCCTGGAGTTCCTCTCGCCTTTCCTGTGGAGAGCGCCTCCTCTTGAGATGCGACGGGAACGCCGGGAATTCTTTCCCTACGAAACAGGGAAAGGATCCCTCATCTCGAGCTAGGAGGCGGAAACGGGGCTCCCCTGGATGTGTGCGGGACCCCACGTGCTTCCTCTCGAGTGGAGACGGGTATGTCGGGGAACTTCTTGAGTTGCAGCAAGGGTGTGAAGGACCCTTTGGAAGTTCCAGTGGTTAGACGTGATTAGCCTCGAGAAGCCTCAGCGGAAATGGGCCTCATCTCGCCTGGAGGGCAAAACCTCCTGGATTTTCTCGAGTTGCGGCAGGTGCTCTCGACTTACGACGGGGACCTCAGGGACCCGCTCTGGTGGCCTCAGGAAAGGCCAGTCCCCATGCGAGTTCCTCGGGGGCCTCTCGGCATTCCTCTCCCGTCGATGCCGGGGCCTAAGACCTTGTGTGGAGTCGGGGCCGGAACCTGAGGATTCCTCTCCAGTGCTGACATGGATCTTGGGGTACTTCTCGAGTCTCCCCAGGGGAGTCAGTCCTCGTCTCGAATGCGGGCATGCACTTGCGCTTTCCTCCAGAGCGGTAGCAGCAGTGTCACGCAGTCCGCCGCGTGGATCAAAGGATCTATGGTTTTCCCTCGAGTCTTTCCCACGAGGCTTTCCCACAGGGCTGTCCCACGTGCACACGTGGTGGGAGTGGATCCTCGGCTTGAACGTCAAGGCAGTGCAGGGAAAACAGGTTCCTCTGGAATGGACTGACTCATCTGGGGGACTCTTGGAATGGTGGCACGACCCTGGAGTTCCTCTCGCCTTTCCTGTGGAGAGCGCCTCCTCTTTAGATGCGACGGGAACGCCGGGAATTCTTTCCCTACGAAACAGGGAAAGGATCCCTCATCTCGAGCTAGGAGGCGGAAACGGGGCTCCCCTGGATGTGTGCGGGACCCCACGTGCTTCCTCTCGAGTGGAGACGGGTATGTCGGGGAACTTCTTGAGTTGCAGCAAGGGTGTGAAGGACCCTTTGGAAGTTCCAGTGGTTAGACGTGATTAGCCTCGAGAAGCCTCAGCGGAAATGGGCCTCATCTCGCCTGGAGGGCAAAACCTCCTGGATTTTCTCGAGTTGCGGCAGGTGCTCTCGACTTACGACGGGGACCTCAGGGAACCGCTCTGGTGGCCTCAGGAAAGGCCAGTCCCCATGCGAGTTCCTCGGGGGCCTCTCGGGATACCTCTCCCGTCGATGCCGGGGCCTAAGACCTTGTGTGGAGTCGGGGCCGGTTCCTGAGGATTCCTCTCCAGTGCTGACATGGATCTTGGGGTACTTCTGGAGTCTCCCCAGGGGAGTCAGTCCTCGTCTCGAATGCGGGCATGCACTTGCGCTTTCCTCCAGAGCGGTAGCAGCAGTGTCACGCAGTCCGCCGCGTGGATCAAAGGATCTATGGTTTTCCCTCGAGTCTTTCCCACGAGGCTTTCCCACGAGGCTTTCCCACAGGGCTGTCCCACGAGCACACGTGGTGGGAGTCGATCCTCGGCTTGAACGTCAAGGCAGTGCAGGGAAAACAGGTTCCTCTGGAATGGACTGACACATATGGGGTCTCTTGGGATGGTGGCACGACCCTGGAGTTCCTCTCGCCTTTCCTGTGGCAGCGCCTCCTCTTGAGATGCGACGGGAACGCCGGAAATTCTTTCCCTACGAAACAGGGAAAGGATCCCTCATCTCGAGCTAGGAGGTGGAAACGGGGCTACCCTGGATGTGTGCGGGACCCTCGTGCTTCCTCTCGAGTGGAGACGGGTATGTCGGGGAACTTCTAGAGTTGCAGCAAGGGTGTGAAGGACCCTTTGGAAGTTCCAGTGGTTAGATGTGATTAGCCTCGAGAAGCCTCAGCGGAAATGGGCTTCATCTCGCCTGGAGGGCAAAATCTCCTGGATTTTCTCGAGTTGTGGCAGGTGCTCTCGACTTACGACGGGGACCTCAGGGACCCGCTCTGGTGACCTCAGGAAAGGCCAGTCCCCATGCGAATTCCTCGGGGGCCTCTCGGGATTCCTCTCCCGTCGATGCCGGGGCCTAAGACCTTGTGTGGAGTCGGGGCCGGGACCTGAGGATTCCTCTCCAGTGCTGACATGGATCTTGGGGTACTTCTGGAGTCTCCCCAGGGGAGTCAGTCCTCGTCTCGAATGCGGGCATGCACTTGCGCTTTCCTCCAGAGCGGTAGCAGCAGTGTCACGCAGTCCGCCGCGTGGATCAAAGGATCTATGGTTTTCCCTCGAGGCTTTCCCACGAGGCTTTCCCACAGGGCTGTCCCACGTGCACACGTGGTGGGAGTCGATCCTCGGCTTGAACGTCAAGGCAGTGCAGGGAAAACAGGTTCCTCTGGAATGGACTTACACATCTGGGGGACTCTTGGAATGGTGGCACGACCCTGGAGTTCCTCTCGCCTTTCCTGTGGAGAGCGCCTCCTCTTGAGATGCGCCGGGAACGCCGGGAATTCTTTCCCTACGAAACAGAGAAAGGATCCCTCATCTCGAGCTAGGAGGCGGAAACGGGGCTCCCCTGGATGTGTGCGGGACACCACGTGCTTCCTCTCGAGTGCAGACGGGTATGTCGGGGAACTTCTTGAGTTGCAGCAAGGGTGTGAAGGACCCTTTGGAAGTTCCAGTGGTTAGATGTGATTCGCCTCGAGAAGCCTCAGCGGAAATGGGCCTCATCTCGCCTGGAGGGCAAAACCTCCTGGATTTTCTCGCGTTGCGGCAGGTGCTCTCGACTTACGACGGGGACCTCAGGGACCCGCTCTGGTGGCCTCAGGAAAGGCCAGTCCCCATGCGAGTTCCTCGGGGGCGTCTCGGGATTCCTCTCCCGTCGATGCCGGGGCCTAAGACCTTGTGTGGAGTCGGGGCCGGAACCTGAGGATTCCTCTCCAGTGCTGACATGGATCTTGGGGTACTTCTGGAGTCTCCCCAGGGGAGTCAGTCCTCGTCTCGAATGCGGGCATGCACTTGCGCTTTCCTCCAGAGCGGTAGCAGCAGTGTCACGCAGTCTGCCGCGTGGATCAAAGGATCTATGGTTTTCCCTCGAGTCTTTCCCACGAGGCTTTCCCACGAGGCTTTCCCACAGGGCTGTCCCACGTGTACACGTGGTGGGAGTCTATCCTCGGCTTGAACGTCAAGGCAGTGCAGGGAAAACAGGTTCCTCAGGAATGGACTGACACATCTGGGGGCCTCTTGGAATGGTGTCACGACCCTGGAGTCCCTCTCGCCTTTCCTGTGGAGAGCGCCTCCTCTTGAGATGCGACGGGAACGCCGGGAATTCTTTCCCTACGAAACAGGGAAAGGATCCCTCATCTCGAGCTAGGAGGCGGAAACGGGGCTCCCCTGGATGTGTGCGGGACCCCACGTGCTTCCTCTCGAGTGCAGACGGGTATGTCGGGGAGCTTCTTGAGTTGCAGCAAGGGTGTGAAGGACCCTTTGGAAGTTCCAGTGGTTAGATGTGATTAGCCTCGAGAAGCCTCAGCCGAAATGGGCCTCATCTCGCCTGGATGCAAAACCTCCTGGATTTTCTCCAGTTGCGGCAGGTGCTCTCGACTTACTACGGGGACCTCAGGGACCCGCTCTGGTGGCCTCAGGAAAGGCCAGTCCCCATGCGAGTTTCTCGGGGGCCTCTGGGGATTCCTCTCCTGTCGATGCCGGGGCCTAAGACCTTGTGTGGAGTCGGGGCCGGAACCTGAGGATTCCTCTCCAGTGCTGACATGGATCTTGGGGTACTTCTGGAGTCTCCCCAGGGGAGTCAGTCCTCGTCTCGAATGCGGGCATGCACTTGCGCTTTCCTCCAGAGCGGTAGCAGCAGTGTCACGCAGTCCGCCGCGTGGATCAAAGGATCTATGGTTTTCCCTCGAGTCTTTCCCACGAGGCTTTCCCACGAGGCTTTCCCACAGGGCTGTCCCACGTGCACACGTGGTGGGAGTCGATCCTCGGCTTGAACGTCAAGGCAGTGCAGGGAAAACAGGTTCCTCTGGAATGGACTGACACATCTGGGGGACTCTTGGAATGGTGTCACGACCCTGGAGTTCCTCTCGCCTTTCCTGTGGAGAGCGCCTCCTCTTGAGATGCGACAGGAACGCCGGGAATTCTTTCCCTACGAAACAGGGAAAGGATCCCTCATCTCGAGCTAGGAGGTGGAAACGGGGCTCCCCTGGATGTGTGCGGGACCCCACGTGCTTCCTCTCGAGTGGAGACGGGTATGTCGGGAAACTTCTTGAGTTGCAGCAATGGTGTGAAGGACCCTTTGGAAGTTCCAGTGGTTAGATGTGATTGGCCTCGAGAAGCCTCAGCGGAAATGGGCCTCATCTCGCCTGGAGGGCAAAACCTCCTGGATTTTCTCCAGTTGCGGCAGGTGCTCTCGACTTGCGACGGGGACCTCAGGGAACCGCTCAGGTGGCCTCAGGAAAGGCCAGTCCCCATGCGAGTTCCTCGGGGGCCTCTCGGGATTCCTCTCCCGTCGATGCCGGGGCCTAAGACCTTGTGTGGAGTCGGGGCCGGAACCTGAGGATTCCTCTCCAGTGCTGACATGGATCTTGGGGTATTTCTGGAGTCTCCCCAGGGGAGTCAGTCCTCGTGTCGAATGCGGGCATGCACTTGCGCTTTCCTCCAGAGCGGTAGCAGCAGTGTCACGCAGTCCGCCGCGTGGATCAAAGGATCTATGGTTTTCCCTCGAGTCTTTCCCACGAGGCTTTCCCACGAGGCTTTCCCACAGAGCTGTCCCACGTGCACACGTGGTGGGAGTCGATCCTCGGCTTGAACGTCAAGGCAGTGCAGGGAAAACAGGTTCCTCTGGAATGGACTGACACATCTGGGGGACTCTTGGAATGGTGGCACGACCCTGGAGTTCCTCTCGCCTTTCCTGTGGAGAGCGCCTCCTCTTGAGATGCGACGGGAACGCCGGGAATTCTTTCCCTACGAAACAGGGAAAGGATCCCTCATCTCGAGCTAGGAGGCGGAAACGGGGCTCCCCTGGATGTGTGCGGGACCCCACGTGCTTCCTCTGGAGTGGAGACGGGTATGGTGGGGAGCTTCTTTAGTCGTAGCAAGGGTGTGAAAGACCCGTTGGAAGTTCCAGTAATTAGACGTGATTAGCCTCGAGAAGCCTCAGCGGAAATGGGCCTCATCTCGCCTGGAGGGCAAAACCGCCTGGATTTTCTCGAGTTGCGGCAGGTGCTCTCGACTTACGACGGGGACCTCAGGGACCCGCTCTGGTGACCTCAGGAAAGGCCAGTCCCCATGCGAGTTCCTCGGGGGCCTCTCGGGATTCCTCTCCCATCGATGCCGGTGCCTAAGACCTTGAGTGGAGTCGGGGCCGGAACCTGAGGATTCCTCTCCAGTGCTGACATGGATCTTGGGGTACTTCTGGAGTCTCCCCAGGGGAGTCAGTCCTCGTCTCGAATGCGGGCATGCACTTACGCTTTCCTCCAGAGCGGTAGCAGCAGTGTCACGCAGTCCGCCGCGTGGATCAAAGGATCTATTGTTTTCCCTCGAGTCTTTCCCACGAGGCTTTCCCACGAAGCTTTCCCACAGGGCTGTCCCACGTGCACACGTGTTGGGAGTCGATCCTCGGCTTGAACGTTAAGGCAGTGCAGGGAAAACAGGTTCCTCTGGAATGGACTGACACATCTGGGGGACTCTTGGAATGGTGGCACGACCCTGGAGTTCCTCTCGCCTTTCCTGTGGAGAGCGCCTCCTCTTGAGATGCGACGGGAACGCCGGGAATTCTTTCCCTACGAAACAGAGAAACGATCCCTCATCTCGAGCTAGGAGGCGGAAACGGGGCTCCCCTGGATGTGTGCGGGACACCACGTGCTTCCTCTCGAGTGCAGACGGGTATGTCGGGGAACTTCTTGAGTTGCAGCAAGGGTGTGAAGGACCCTTTGGAAGTTCCAGAGGTTAGATGTGATTGGCCTCAAGAAGCCTCAGCGGAAATGGGCCTCATCTCGCCTGGAGGGCAAAACCTCCTGGATTTTCTCGAGTTGCGGCAGGTGCTCTCGGCTTACGAGGGGGACCTCAGGGAACCGCTCTGGTGGCCTCAGGAAAGGCCAGTCCCCATGCGAGTTCCTCGGGGGCCTCTCGGGATTCCTCTCCCGTCGATGCCGGGGCCTAAGACCTTGTGTGGAGTTGAGGCCGGAACCTGAGGATTCCTCTCCAGTGCTGACATGGATCTTGGGGTACTTCTGGAGTCTCCCGAGGGGAGTCAGTCCTCGTCTCGAATGCGGGCATGCACTTGCGCTTTCCTCCAGAGCGGTAGCAGCAGTGTCACGCAGTCTGCCGCGTGGATCAAAGGATCTATGGTTTTCCCTCGAGTCTTTCCCACGAGGTTTTCCCACGAGGCTTTCCCACAGGGCTGTCCCACGTGCACACGTGGTGGGAGTCGATCCTCGGCTTGAACGTCAAGGCAGTGCAGGGAAAACAGGTTCCTCTGGAATGGACTGACACATCTGGGGGACTCTTGGAATGGTGGCACGACCATGGAGTTCCTCTCGCCTTTCCTGTGGAGAGCGCCTCCTCTTGAGATGCGACGGGAACGCCGGGAATTCTTTCCCTACGAAACAGGAAAAGGATCACTCATCTCGAGCTAGGAGGCGGAAACGGGGCTCCCCTGGATGTGTGCGGGACCCACGTGCTTCCTCTCGAGTGGAGACGGGTATGTCGGGGAACTTCTTGAGTTGCAGCAAGGGTGTGAAGGACCCTTTGGAAGTTCCAGTGGTTAGATGTGATTGGCCTCGAGAAGCCTCAGCGGAAATGGGCCTCATCTCGCCTGGAGGGCAAAACCTCCTGGATTTTCTCGAGTTGCGGCAGGTGCTCTCGACTTACGACGGGGACCTCAGGGACCCGCTCTGGTGGCCTCAGGAAAGGCCAGTCCCCATGCGAATTCCTCGGGGGCTTCTCGGGATTCCTCTCCCGTCGATGCCGGGGCCTAAGACCTTGTGTGGAGTCGGGGCCGGAACCTGAGGATTCCTCTCCAGTGCTGACATGGATCTTGGGGTACCTCTGGAGTCTCCCCAGGGGAGTCAGTCCTCGTCTCGAATGCGGGCATGCACTTGCGCTTTCCTCCAGAGCGGTAGCAGCAGTGTCACGCAGTCCGCCGCGTGGATCAAAGGATCTATGGTTTTCCCTCGAGTCTTTCCCACGAGGCTTTCCCACGAGGCTTTCCCACAGGGCTGTCCCACGTGCACACGTGGTGGGAGTCGATCCTCGGCTTGAACGTCAAGGCAGTGCAGGGAAAACAGGTTCCTCTGGAATGGACTGACACATCTGGGGGACTCTTGGAATGGTGTCACGACCCTGGAGTTCCTCTCGCCTTTCCTGTGGAGAGCGCCTCCTCTTGAGATGCGACGGGAACGCCGGGAATTCTTTCCCTACGAAACAGGGAAAGGATCCCTCATCTCGAGCTAGGAGGCGGAAACGGGGCTCCCCTGGATGTGTGTGGGACACCACGTGCTTGCTCTCGAGTGGAGACGGGTATGTCGGGGAACTTCTTGAGTTGCAGCAAGGGTGTGAAGGACCCTTTGGAAGTTCCAGTGGTTAGATGTGATTGGCCTCGAGAAGCCTCAGCGGAAATGGGCCTCATCTCGCCTGGAGGGCAAAACCTCCTGGATTTTCTCGAGTTGCGGCAGGTGCTCTCGACTTACGACGGGGACCACAGGGAACCGCTCTGGTGGCCTCAGGAAAGGCCAGTCCCCATGCGAGTTCCTCGGGGGCCTCTCGGGATTCCTCTCCCGTCGATGCCGGGGCCTAAGACCTTGTGTGGAGTCGGGGCCGGAACCTGAGGATTCCTCTCCAGTGCTGACATGGATCTGGGGTACTTCTGAAGTCTCCCCAGGGGAGTCAGTCCCTGTCTCGAATGCGGACATGCATTGCGCTTTCCTCCAGAGCGGTAGCAGCAGTGTCACGCAGTCCAGCGTGTGGATCAAAGGATCTATGGTTTTCCCTCGAGTCATTCCCACGAGGCTTTCCTACGAGGCTTTCCCACAGGGCTGTCCCACGTGCACACGTGGTGGGAGTCGATCCTCGGCTTGAACGTCAAGGCAGTGCAGGGAAAAGAGGTTCCTCTGGAATGGACTGACACATCTGGGGGACTCTTGGAATGGTGGCACGACCCTGGAGTTCCTCTCGCCTTTCCTGTGGAGAGCGCCTCCTCTTGAGATGCGACGGGAACGCCGGGAATTCTTTCCCTAAGAAACAGGGAAAGGATCCCTCATCTCGAGCTAGGAGGCGGAAACGGGGCTCCCCTGGATGTGTGCGGGACCCCACGTGCTTCCTCTCGAGTGGAGACGGGTATGTCGGGGAGCTTCTTGAGTTGCAGCAAGGGTGTGAAGGACCCTTTGGAAGTTCCAGTGGTTAGACGTGATTGGCCTCGAGAAGCCTCAGCGGAAATGGGCCTCATCTCGCCTGGAGGGCAAAACCTCCTGGATTTTCTCGAGTTGCCAAAGGTGCTCTCGATTTACGACGGGGACCTCAGGGACCCGCTCTGGTGGCCTCAGGAAAGGCCCGTCCCCATGCGAGTTCCTCGGGGCGTCTCGGGATTCTTCTCCCGTCGAAGCCGGGGCCTAAGACCTTGTGTGGAGTCAGGGCCGGAACCTGAGGATTCCTCTCCAGTGCTGACATGGATCTTGGTTTACTTCTGGAGTCTCCCCAGGGGAGTCAGTCCTCGTCTCGAATGCGGGCATGCACTTGCGCTTTCGTCCAGAGCGATAGCAGTAGTGTCACGCAGTCTGCCGCGTGGATCAAAGGATCTATGGTTTTCCCTCGAGTCTTTCCCACGAGGCTTTCCCACGAGGCTTTCCCACAGGGCTGTCCCACGTGCACACGTGGTGGGAGTCGATCCTCGGCTTGAACGTCAAGGCAGTGCAGGGAAAACAGGTTCCTCTGGAATGGACTGATACATCTGTGGGACTCTTGGAATGGTGGCACGACCCTGGAGTTCCTCTCGCCTTTCCTGTGGAGAGCGCCTCCTCTTGAGATGCGACGGGAACGCCGGGAATTCTTTCCCTACGAAACAGGGAAAGGATCCCTCATCTCGAGCTAGGAGGCGGAAACGGGGCTCCCCTGGATGTGTGCGGGACCCACGTACTTCCTCTCGAGTGGAGACGGGTATGTCGGGGAACTTCTTGAGTTGCAGCAAGGGTGTGAAGGACCCTTTGGAAGTTCCAGTGGTTAGACGTGATTAGCCTCGAGAAGCCTCAGCGGAAATGGGCCTCATCTCGCCTGGAGGGCAAAACCTCCTGGATTTTCTCGAGTTGCGGCAGGTGCTCTCGACTTACGACAGGGACCTCAGGGACCCGCTCTGGTGGCGTCAGGAAAGGCCAGTCCCCATGCGAGTTCCTCGGGGGCCTCTCGGGATTCCTCTCCCGTCGATGCCGGGGCCTAAGACCTTGTGTGGAGTCGGGGCCGGAACCTGAGGATTCCTCTCCAGTGCTGACATGGATCTGGGGTACTTCTGAAGTCTCCCCAGGGGAGTCAGTCCTCGTCTCGAATGCGGGCATGCACTTGCGCTTTCCTCCAGAGCGGTAGCAGCAGTGTCACGCAGTCCGCCGCGTGGATCAAAGGATCTATGGTTTTCCCTCGAGTCTTTCCCACGAGGCTTCCCACGAGGCTTTCCCACAGGGCTGTCCCACGTGCACACGTGGTGGGAGTCGATCCTCGGCTTGAACGTCAAGGCAGTGCAGGGAAAACAGGTTCCTCTGGAATGGACTGACACATCTGGTGGACTCTTGGAATGGTGGCACGACCCTGGAGTTCCTCTCGCCTTTCCTGTGGAGAGCGCCTCCTCTTGAGATGCGACGGGAACGCCGGGAATTCTTTCCCTACGAAACAGGGAAAGGATCCCTCATCTCGAGCTAGGAGGCGGAAACGGGGCTCCCCTGGATGTGTGCGGGACCCCACGTGCTTCCTCTCGAGTGGAGACGGGTATGTCGGGGAACTTCTTGAGTTGCAGCAAGGGTGTGAAGGACCCCTTGGAAGTTCCAGTGGTTAGATGTGATTGGCCTCGAGAAGCCTCAGCGGAAATGGGCCTCATCTCGCCTGGAGGGCAAAACCTCCTGGATTTTCTCGAGTTGCGGCAGGTGCTCTCGACTTACGACGGGGACCTCAGGGACCCGCTCTGGTGGCCTCAGGAAAGGCCAGTCCCCATGCGAGTTCCTCGGGGGCGTCTCGGGATTCCTCTCCCGTCGATGCCGGGGCCTAAGACCTTGTGTGGAGTCGGGGCCGGAACCTGAGGATTCCTCTCCAGGGCTGGCATGGATCTTGGGGTACTTCTGGAGTCTCCCCAGGGGAGTCAGTCCTCGTCTCGAATGCGGGCATGCACTTGCGCTTTCCTCCAGAGCGGTAGCAGCAGTGTCACGCAGTCCGCCGCGTGGATCAAAGGATCTATGGTTTTCCCTCGAGTCTTTCCCACGAGGCTTTCCCACGAGGCTTTCCCACAGGGCTGTCCCACGTGCACACGTGGTGGGAGTCGATCCTCGGCTTGAACGTCAAGGCAGAGCAGGGAAAACAGGTTCCTCTGGAATGGACTGACACATCTGGGGGACTCTTGGAATGGTGGCACGACCCTGGAGTTCCTCTCGCCTTTCCTGTGGAGAGCGCCTCCTCTTGAGATGCGACGGGAACGCCGGGAATTCTTTCCCTACGAAACAGAGAAAGGATCCCTCATCTCGAGCTAGGAGGCGGAAACGGGGCTCCCCTGGATGTGTGCGGGACACCACGTGCTTCCTCTCGAGTGCAGACGGGTATGTCGGGGAACTTCTTGAGTTGCAGCAAGTGTGTGAAGGACCCTTTGGAAGTTCCAGAGGTTAGATGTGATTGGCCTCGAGAAGCCTCAGCGGAAATGGGCCTCATCTCGCCTGGAGGGCAAAACCTCCTGGATTTTCTCGAGTTGCGGCAGGTGCTCTCGACTTACGACGGGGACCTCAGGGACCCGCTCTGGTGGCCTCAGGAAAGGCCAGTCCCCATGCGAGTTCCTCGGGGGCCTCTCGGGATTGCTCTCCCGTCGATGCCGGGGCCTAAGACCTTGTGTGGAGTCGGGGCCGGAACCTGAGGATTCCTCTCCAGTGCTGACATGGATCTTGGGGTACTTCTGGAGTCTCCCCAGGGGAGTCAGTCCTCGTCTCGAATGCGGGCATGCACTTGCGCTTTCTTCCAGAGCGGTAGCAGCAGTGTCACGCAGTCCGCCGCGTGGATCAAAGGATCTATGGTTTTCCCTCGAGTCTTTCCCACGAGGCTTTCCCACGAGGCTTTCCCACAGGGCTGTCCCACGTGCACACGTGGTGGGAGTCGATCCTCGGCTTGAACGTCAAGGCAGTGCAGGGAAAACAGGTTCCTCTGGAATGGACTGACACATCTGGGGGACTCTTGGAATGGTGGCACGACCCTGGAGTTCCTCTCGCCTTTCCTGTTGAGAGCGCCTCCTCTTGAGATGCGACGGGAACGCCGGGAATTCTTTCCCTACGAAACAGGGAAAGGATCCCTCATCTCGAGCTAGGAGGCGGAAACGGGGCTCCCCTGGATGTGTGCGGGACACCACGTGCTTCCTCTCGAGTGCAGACGGGTATGTCGGGGAACTTCTTGAGTTGCAGCAAGGGTGTGAAGGACCCTTTGGAAGTTCCAGTGTTTAGATGTGATTGGCCTCGAGAAGCCTCAGCGGAAATGGGCCTCATCTCGCCTGGAGGGAAAACCTCCTGGATTTTCTCGAGTTGCGGCATGTGCTCTCGACTTATGACGGGGACCTCAGGGACCCGCTCTGGTGGCCTCAGGAAAGGCCAGTCCCCATGCGAGTTCCTCGGGGGCGTCTCGGGATTCCTCTCCCGTCGATGCCGGGGCCTAAGACCTTGTGTGGAGTCGGGGCCGGAACCTGAGGATTCCTCTCCAGGGCTGACATGGATCTTGGGGTACTTCTGGAGTCTCCCCAGGGGAGTCAGTCCTCGTCTCGAATGCGGGCATGCACTTGCGCTTTCCTCCAGAGCGGTAGCAGCAGTGTCACGCAGTCCGCCGCGTGGATCAAAGGATCTATGGTTTTCCCTCGAGTCTTTCCCACGAGGCTTTCCCACGAGGCTTTCCCACAGGGCTGTCCCACGTGCACACGTGGTGGGAGTCGATCCTCGGCTTGAACGTCAAGGCAGTGCAGGGAAAACAGGTTCCTCTGGAATGGACTGACACATCTGGGGGACTCTTGGAATGGTGGCACGACCCTGGAGTTCCTCTCGCCTTTCCTGTGGAGAGCGCCTCCTCTTGAGATGCGACGGGAACGCCGGGAATTCTTTCCCTACGAAACAGGGAAAGGATCCCTCATCTCGAGCTAGGAGGCGGAAACGGGGCTCCCCTGGATGTGTGCGGGACCCCACGTGCTTCCTCTCGAGTGGAGACGGGTATGTCGGGGAACTTCTTGAGTTGCAGCAAGGGTGTGAAGGACCCTTTGGAAGTTCCAGTGGTTAGACGTGATTAGCCTCGAGAAGCCTCAGTGGAAATGGGCCTCATCTCGCCTGGAGGGCAAAACCTCCTGGATTTTCTCGAGTTGCGGAAGGTGCTCTCGACTTACGACGGGGACCTCAGGGACCCGCTCTGGTGGCCTCAGGAAAGGCCAGTCCCCATGCGAGTTCCTCGGGGGCCTCTCGGGATTCCTCTCCCGTCGATGCCGGGGCCTAAAACCTTGTGTGGAGTCGGGGCCGGAACCTGAGGATTCCTCTCCAGTGCTGACATGGATCTTGGGGTACTTCTGGAGTCTCCCCAGGGGAGTCAGTCCTCGTCTCGAATGCGGGCATGCACTTGCGCTTTCCTCCAGAGCGGTAGCAGCAGTGTCACGCAGTCCGCCGCGTGGATCAAAGCATCTATGGTTTTCCCTCGAGTCTTTCCCACGAGGCTTTCCCACGAGGCTTTCCCACAGGGCTGTCCCACGTGCACACGTGGTGGGAGTCGATCCTCGGCTTGAAAGTCAAGGCAGTGCAGGGAAAACAGGTTCCTCTGGAATGGACTGACACATCTGGGGGACTCTTGGAATGGTGTCACGTCCCTGGAGTTCCTCTCTACTTTCCTGTGGAGAGCGCCTCCTCTTGAGATGCGACGGGAACGCCGGGAATTCTTTCCCTACGAAACAGGGAAAGGATCCCTCATCTCTAGCTAGGAGGCGGAAACGGGGCTCCCCTGGATGTGTGCGGGAACCCACGTGCTTCTTCTCGAGTGGAGACGGGTATGTCGGGGAACTTCTTGAGTTGCAGCAATGGTGTGAAGGATCCTTTGGAAGATCCAGTGGTTAGATGTGAGTGGCCTCGAGAAGCCTCAGCGGAAATGGGCCTCATCTCGCCTGGAGGGCAAAACCTCCTGGATTTTCTCGAGTTGCGGCAGGTGCTCTAGACTTACGACGGGGACCTCAGGGAACCGCTCTTGTGGCCTCAGGAAAGGCCAGTCCCCATGCGAGTTCCTCGGGGGCGTCTCGGGATTCTTCTCCCGTCGATGCCGGGGCCTAAGACCTTGTGTGGAGTCGGGGCCGGAACCTGAGGATTCCTCTCCAGTGCTGACATGGATCTTGGGGTACTTCTGGAGTCTCCCCAGGGGAGTCAGTCCTCGTCTCGAATGCGGGCATGCACTTGCGCTTTCCTCCAGAGCGGTAGCAGCAGTGTCACGCAGTCCGCCGCGTGGATCAAAGGATCTATGGTTTTCCCTCGAGTCTTTCCCACGAGGCTTTCCCACGAGGCTTTCCCACAGGGCTGTCCCACGTGCACACGTGGTGGGAGTCGATCCTCGGCTTGAACGTCAAGGCAGTGCAGGGAAAACAGGTTCCTCTGGAATGGACTGACACATCTGGGGGACTCTTGGAATGGTGGCACGACCCTGGAGTTCCTCTCGCCTTTCCTGTGGAGAGCGCCTCCTCTTGAGATGCGACGGGAACGCCGGGAATTCTTTCCCTATGAAACAGTGAAATGATCCCTCATCTAGAGCTAGGAGGCGGAAACGGGGCTCCCCTGGATGTGTGCGGGACCCCACGTGCTTCCTCTCGAGTGCAGACGGGTATGTCTGGGAACTTCTTGATTTGCAGCAAGGGTGTGAAGGACCCTTTGGAAGATCCAGAGGTTAGATGTGATTGGCCTCGAGAAGCCTCAGCGGAAATGGGCCTCATCTCGCCTGGAGGGCAAAACCTCCTGGATTTTCTCGAGTTGCGGCAGGTGCTCTCGACTTACGACGGGGACCTCAGGGACCCGCTCTGGTGGACTCAGGAAAGGCCAGTCCCCATGCGAGTTCCTCGGGGGCCTCTCGGTATTCCTCTCCCGTCGATGCCGGGGCCTAAGACCTTGTGTGGAGTCAGGGCCGGAACCTGAGGATTCCTCTCCAGTGCTGACATGGATCTTGGGGTACTTCTGGAGTCTCCCCAGGGGAGTCAGTCCACGTCTCGAATGCGGGCATGCACTTGCGCTTTCCTCCAGAGCGGTAGCAGCAGTGTCACGCAGTCCGCCGCGTGGATCAAAGGATCTATGGTTTTCCCTCGAGTCTTTCCCACGAGGCTTTCCTACGAGGCTTTCCCACAGGGCTGTCCCACGTGCACACGTGGTGGGAGTCGATCCTCGGCTTGAACGTCAAGGCAGTGCAGGGAAAACAGGTTCCTCTGGAATGGACTGACACATCTGGGGGACTCTTGGAATGGTGTCTCGACCCTGGAGTTCCTCTCGCCTTTCCTGTGGAGAGCGCCTCCTCTTGAGATGCGACGGGAACGCCGGGAATTCTTTCCCTACGAAACAGGGAAAGGATCCCTCATCTCGAGCTAGGAGGCGGAAACGGGGCTCCCCTGGATGTGTGCGGGACTCCACGTGCTTCCTCTCGAGTGGAGACGGGTATGTCGGGGAACTTCTTGAGTTGCAGCAATGGTGTGAAGGACCCTTTGGAAGTTCCAGTGGTTAGATGTGATTGGCTTCGAGAAGCCTCAGCGGAAATGGGCCTCATCTCGCCTGGAGGGCAAAACCTCCTGGATTTTCTCGAGTTGCGGCAGGTGCTCTCGACTTACGACGGGGACCTCAGGGACCCGCTCTGGTGGCCTCAGGAAAGGCCAGTCCCCATGCGAGTTCCTCGGGGGCCTCTCGGGATTCCTCTCCCGTCGATGCCGGGGCCTAAGACCTTGTGTGGAGTCGGGGCCGGAACCTGAGGATTCCTCTCCAGTGCTGACATGGATCTTGGGGTACTTCTGGGGTCTCCCCAGGGGAGTCAGTCCTCGTCTCGAATGCGGGCATGCACTTGCGCTTTCCTCCAGAGCGGTAGCAGCAGTGTCACGCATTCCGCCGCGTGGATCAAAGGATCTATGGTTTTCCCTCGAGTCTTTCCCACGAGGCTTTCCCACGAGGCTTTCCCACAGGGCTGTCCCACGTGCACACCTGGTGGGAGTCGATCCTCGGCTTGAATGTCAAGGCAGCGCAGGGAAAACAGGTTCCTCTGGAATGGACTGACACATCTGGGGGACTCTTGGAATGGTGGCACGACCCTGGAGTTCCTCTCGCCTTTCCTGTGGAGAGCGCCTCCTCTTGAGATGCGACGGGAACGCCGGGAATTCTTTCCCTACGAAACAGGGAAAGGATCCCTCATCTCGAGCTAGGAGGCGAAACGGGGCTCCCCTGGATGTGTGCGGGACACCACGTGCTTCCTCTCGAGTGCAGACGGGTATGTCGGGGAACTTCTTGAGTTGCAGCAAGGGTGTGAAGGACCCTTTGGAAGTTCCAGTGGTTAGAGGTGATTGGCCTCGAGAAGCCTCAGCGGAAATGGGCCTCATCTCGCCTGGAGGGCAAAACCTCCTGGATTTTCTCGAGTTGCGGCAGGTGCTCTCGACTTACGACGGGGACCTCAGGGACCCGCTCTGGTGGCCTCAGGAAAGGCCAGTCCCCATGCGAGTTCCTCGGGGGCGTCTCGGGATTCCTCTCCCGTCGATGCCGGGGCCTAAGACCTTGTGTGGAGTCGGGGCCGGAACCTGAGGATTCCTCTCCAGTGCTGACATGGATCTTGGGGTACTTCTGGAGTCTCCCCAGGGGAGTCAGTCCTCGTCTCGAATGCGGGCATGCACTGGCGCTTTCCTCCAGAGCGGTAGCAGCAGTGTCACGCATTCCGCCGCGTGGATCAAAGGATCTATGGTTTTCCCTCGAGTCTTTCCCACGAGGCTTTCCCACGAGGCTTTCCCACAGGGCTGTCCCACGTGCACACTTGGTGGGAGTCGATCCTCGGCTTGAACCTCAAGGCAGTGCAGCGAAAACAGGTTCCTCTGGAATGGACTGACACATCTGGGGGACTCTTGGAATGGTGGCACGACCCTGGAGTTCCTCTCGCCTTTCCTGTGGAGAGCGCCTCCTCTTGAGATGCGACGGGAACGCCGAGAATTCTTTCCCTACGAAACAGGGAAAGGATCCCTCATCTCGAGCTAGGAGGCGGAAACGGGGCTCCCCTGGATGTGTGCGGGACACCACGTGCTTCCTCTCGAGTGGAGACGGGTATGTCGGGGAACTTCTTGAGTTGCAGCAAGGGTGTGAAGGACCCTTTGGAAGTTCCAGTGGTTAGACGTGATTGGCCTCGAGAAGCCTCAGCGGAAATGGGCCTCATCTCGCCTGGAGGGCAAAACCTCCTGGATTTTCTCGAGTTGCGGCAGGTGCTCTCGACTTACGACGGGGACCTCAGGGACCCGCTCTGGTGGCCTCAGGAAAGGCCAGTCCCCATGCGAGTTCCTCGGGGGCCTCTCGGGATTCCTCTCCCGTCGATGCCGGGGCCTAAGACCTTGTGTGGAGTCGGGGCCGGTACCTTAGGATTCCTCTCCCTTGCTGACATGGATCTTGGGGTACTTCTGGAGTCTCCCCAGGGGAGTCAGTCCTCGTCTCGAATGCGGGCATGCACTTGCGCTTTCCTCCAGAGCGGTAGCAGCAGTGTCACGCATTCCGCCGCGTGGATCAAAGGATCTATGGTTTTCCCTCGAGTCTTTCCCACGAGGCTTTCCCACGAGGCTTTCCCACAGGGCTGTCCCACGTGCACACGTGGTGGGAGTGGATCCTCGGCTTGAACGTCAAGGCAGTGCAGGGAAAACAGGTTCCTCTGGAATGGACTGACACATCTGGGGGACTCTTGGAATGGTGTCTCGACCCTGGAGTTCCTCTCGCCTTTCCTGTGGAGAGCGCCTCCTCTTGAGATGCGACGGGAACGCCGGGAATTCTTTCCCTACGAAACAGGGAAAGGATCCCTCATCTCGAGTAGGAGGCGGAAACGGGGCTCCCCTGGATGTGTGCGGGACCCCACGTGCTTCCTCTCGAGTGGAGAAGGGTACGTCGGGGAATTTCTTGAGTTGCAGCAATGGTGTGAAGGACCCTTTGGAAGTTCCAGTGGTTAGATGTGATTGGCCTCGAGAAGCCTCAGCGGAAATGGGCCTCATCTCGCCTGGAGGGCAAAACCTCCTGGATTTTCTCGAGTTGCGGCAGGTGCTCTCGACTTACGACGGGGACCTCAGGGACCCGCTCTGGTGGCCTCAGGAAAGGCCAGTCCCCATGCGAGTTCCTCGGGGGCCTCTCGGGATTCCTCTCCCGTCGATGCCGGGGCCTAAGACCTTGTGTGGAGTCGGGGCCGGAACCTGAGGATTCCTCTTCAGTCCTGACATGGATCTTGGGGTACTTCTGGAGTCTCCCCAGGGGAGTCAGTCCTCGTCTCGAATGCGGGCATGCACTTGCGCTTTCCTCCAGAGCGGTAGCAGCAGTGTCACGCAGTCCGCCGCGTGGATCAAAAGATCTATGGTTTTCCCTCGAGTCTTTCCCACGAGGCTTTCCCACGAGGCTTTCCCCCAGGGCTGTCCCACGTGCACACGTGGTGGGAGTCGATCCTCGGCTTGAACGTCAAGGCAGTGCAGGGAAAACAGTTTCCTCTGGAATGGACTGACACATCTGGGGGACTCTTGGAATGGTGGCACGACCCTGGAGTTCCTCTCGCCTTTCCTGTGGAGAGCGCCTCCTCTTGAGATGCGACGGGAACGCCGGGAATTCTTTCCCTACGAAACAGGGAAAGGATCCCTCATCTCGAGCTAGGAGGCGAAACGGGGCTCCCCTGGATGTGTGCGGGACACCACGTGCTTCCTCTCGAGTGGAGACGGGTATGTCGGGGAACTTCTTGAGTTGCAGCAAGGGTGTGAAGGACCCTTTGGAAGTTCCAGTGGTTAGAGGTGATTGGCCTCGAGAAGCCTCAGCGGAAATGGGCCTCATCTCGCCTGGAGGGCAAAACCTCCTGGATTTTCTCGAGTTGCGGCAGGTGCTCTCGACTTACGACGGGGACCTCAGGGACCCGCTCTGGTGGCCTCAGGAAAGGCCAGTCCCCATGCGAGTTCCTCGGGGGCCTCTCGGGATTCCTCTCCCATCGATGCCGGGGCCTAAGACCTTGTGTGGAGTCGGGGCCGGAACCTGAGGATTCCTCTCCAGTGCTGACATGGATCTTGGGCTACTTCTGGAGTCTCCCCAGGGGAGCCAGTCCTCGTCTCGAATGCGGGCATGCACTGGCGCTTTCCTCCAGAGCGGTAGCAGCAGTGTCACGGATTCCGCCGCGTGGATCAAAGGATCTATGGTTTTCCCTCGAGTCTTTCCCACGAGGCTTTCCCACGAGGCTTTCCCACAGGGCTGTCCCACGTGCACACGTGGTGGGAGTCGATCCTCGGCTTGAACGTCAAGGCAGTGCAGGGAAAACAGGTTCCTCTGGAATGGACTGACACATCTGGGGGACTCTTGGAATGGTGGCACGACCCTGGAGTTCCTCTCGCCTTTCCTGTGGAGAGCGCCTCCTCTTGAGATGCGACGGGAACGCCGAGAATTCTTTCCCTACGAAACAGGGAAAGGATCCCTCATCTCGAGCTAGGAGGCGGAAACGGGGCTCCCCTGGATGTGTGCGGGACCCCACGTGCTTCCTCTCGAGTGGAGACGGGTATGTCGGGGAACTTCTTGAGTTGCAGCAATAGTGTGAAGGACCCTTTGGAAGTTCCAGTGGTTAGATGTGATTAGCCTCGAGAAGCCTCAGTGGAAATGGGCCTCATCTCGCCTGGAGGGCAAAACCTCCTGGATTTTCTCGACTTGCGGCAGGTGCTCTCGACTTACGACGGGGACCTCAGGGACCCGCTCTGGTGGCCTCAGGAACGGACAGTCCCCATGCGAGTTCCTTGGGGGCCTCTCGGGATTCCTCTCCCGTCAATGCCGGGGCCTAAGACCTTGTGTGGAGTTGGGGCCGGAACCTGAGGATTCCTCTCCAGTGCTGACATGGATCTTGGGGTACTTCTGGAGTCTCCCCAGGGGAGTCAGTCCTCGTCTCGAATGCGGGCATGCACTTGCGCTTTCCTCCAGAGCGGTAGCAGCAGTGTCACGCAGTCCGCCGCGTGGATCAAAGGATCTATGGTTTTCCCTCGAGTCTTTCCCACGAGGCTTTCCCACGAGGCTTTCCCACAGGGCTGTCCCACGTGCACACGTGGAGGGAGTCGATCCTCGGCTTGAACGTCAAGGCAGTGCAGGGAAAACAGGTTCCTCTGGAATGGACTGACACATCTGGGGGACTCTTGGAATGGTGGCACGACCCTGGAGTTCCTCTCGCCTTTCCTGTGGAGAGCGCCTCCTCTTGAGATGCGACGGGAACGCCGGGAATTCTTTCCCTACGAAACAGGGAAAGGATCCCTCATCTCGAGCTAGGAGGCGGAAACGTGGCTCCCCTGGATGTGTGCGGGACCCCACGTGCTTCCTCTCGAGTGGAGACGGGTATGTCGGGGAACTTCTTGAGTTGCAGCAAGGGTGTGAAGGACCCTTTGGAAGTTCCAGTGGTTAGATGTGATTGGCCTCGAGAAGCCTCAGCGGAAATGGGCCTCATCTCGCCTGGAGGGCAAAACCTCCTGGATTTTCTCGAGTTGCGGCAGGTGCTCTCGACTTACGACGGGGACCTCAGGGACCCGCTCTGGTGGCCTCAGGAAAGGCCAGTCCCCATGCGAGTTCCTCGGGGGCCTCTCGGGATTCCTCTCCCGTCGATGCCGGGGCCTAAGACCTTGTGTGGAGTCGGGGCCGGAACCTGAGGCTTCCTCTCCAGTGCTGACATGGATCTTGGGGTACTTCTGGGGTCTCCCCAGGGGAGTCAGTCCTCGTCTCGAATGCGGGCATGCACTTGAGCTTTCCTCCAGAGCGGTAGCAGCAGTGTCACGCAGTCCGCCGCGTGGATCAAAGGATCTATGGTTTTCCCTCGAGTCTTTCCCACGAGGCTTTCCCACGAGGCTTTCCCACAGGGCTGTCCCACGTGCACACGTGGTGGGAGTCGATCCTCGGCTTGAACGTCAAGGCAGTGCAGGGAAAACAGGTTCCTCTGGAATGGACTGACACATCTGGGGGACTCTTGGAATGGTGGCACGACCCTGGAGTTCCTCTCGCCTTTCCTGTGGAGAGCGCCTCCTCTTGAGATGCGACGGGAACGCCGGGAATTCTTTCCCTACGAAACAGGGAAAGGATCCCTCATCTCGAGCTAGGAGGCGAAACGGGGCTCCCCTGGATGTGTGCGGGACACCACGTGCTTCCTCTCGAGTGCAGACGGGTATGTCGGGGAACTTCTTGAGTTGCAGCAAGGGTGTGAAGGACCCTTTGGAAGTTCCAGTGGTTAGATGTGATTGGCCTCGAGAAGCCTCAGCGGAAATGGGCCTCATCTCGCCTGGAGGGCAAAACCTCCTGGATTTTCTCGAGTTGCGGCAGGTGCTCTCGACTTACGACGGGGACCTCAGGGACCCGCTCTGGTGGCCTCAGGAAAGGCCAGTCCCCATGCGAGTTCCTTGGGGCCTCTCGGGATTCCTCTCCCGTCGATGCCGGGGCCTAAGACCTTGTGTGGAGTCGGGGCCGGAACCTGAGGATTCCTCTCCAGTGCTGACATGGATCTTGGGGTACTTCTGGAGTCTCCCCAGGGGAGTCAGTCCTCGTCTCGAATGCGGGCATGCACTGGCGCTTTCCTCCAGAGCGGTAGCAGCAGTGTCACGCCGTCCGCCGCGTGGATCAAAGGATCTATGGTTTTCCCTCGAGTCTTTCCCACGAGGCTTTCCCACGAGGCTTTCCCACAGGGCTGTCCCACGTGCACACGTGGTGGGAGTCGATCCTCGGCTTGAACGTCAAGGCAGTGCAGGGAAAACAGTTTCCTCTGGAATGGACTGACACATCTGGGGGACTCTTGGAATGGTGGCACGACCCTGGAGTTCCTCTCGCCTTTCCTGTGGAGAGCGCCTCCTTGAGATGCGACGGGAACGCCGGGAATTCTTTCCCTACGAAACAGGGAAAGGATCCCTCATCTCGAGCTAGGAGGCGGAAACGGGGCTCCCCTGGATGTGTGCGGGACCCCACGTGCTTCCTCTCGAGTGGAGACGGGTATGTCGGGGACCTTCTTGAGTTGCAGCAAGGGTGTGAAGGACCCTTTGGAAGTTCCAGTGGTTAGATGTGATTAGCCTCGAGAAGCCTCAGCGGAAATGGGCCTCATCTCGCCTGGAGGGCAAAACCTCCTGGATTTTCTCGAGTTGCGGCAGGTGCTCTCGACTTACGACGGGGACCTCAGGGACCCGCTCTGGTGGCCTCAGGAAAGGCCAGTCCCCATGCGAGTTCCTCGGGGGTCTCTCGGGATTCCTCTCCCGTCGATGCCGGGGCCTAAGACCTTGTGTGGAGTCGGGGCCGGAACCTGAGGATTCCTCTCCAGTGCTGACATGGATCTTGGGGTATTTCTGGAGTCTCCCCAGGGGAGTCAGTCCTCGTCTCGAATGCGGGCATGCACTTGCGCTTTCCTCCAGAGCGGTAGCAGCAGTGTCACGCAGTCCGCCGCCTGCATCAAAGGATCTATGGTTTTCCCTTGAGTCTTTCCCACGAGGCTTTCCCTCGAGGCTTTCCCACAGGGCTGTCCCACGTGCACACGTGGTGGGAGTCGATCCTCGGCTTGAATGTCAAGGCAGTGCAGGAAAAACAGGTTCCTCTGGAATGGACTGACACATCTGGGGGACTCTTGTAATGGTGGCACGACCCTGGAGTTCCTCTTGCCTTTCCTGTGGACAGCGCCTCCTCTTGAGATGCGACGGGAACGCCGGGAATTCTTTCCCTACGAAACAGGGAAAGGATCCCTCATCTCGAGGTGGGAGGCGGAAACGGGACTCCCCTGGATGTGTGCGGGACACCACGTGCTTCCTCTCGAGTGGAGACGGGTATGTCGGGGAACTTCTTGAGTTGCAGCAAGGGTGTGAGGACCCTTTGGAAGTTCCAGTGGTTAGATGTGATTGGCCTCGAGAAGCCTCAGCGGAAATGGGCCTCATCTCGCCTGGAGGGCAAAACCTCCTGGATTTTCTCGAGTTGCGGCAGGTGCTCTCGACTTACGACGGGGACGGCAGGGACCCGCTCTGGTGGCCTCAGGAAAGGCCAGTCCCCATGCGAGTTCCTCGGGGGCCTCTCGGGATTCCTCTCCCGTCGATGCCGGGGCCTAAGACCTTGTGTGGAGTCGGGGCCGGAACCTGAGGATTCCTCTCCAGTGCTGACATGGATCTTGGGGTACTTCTGGAGTCTCCCCAGGGGAGTCAGTCCTCGTCTCGAATGCGGGCATGCACTTGCGCTTTCCTCCAGAGCGGTAGCAGCAGTGTCACGCATTCCGCCGCGTGGATCAAAGGATCTATGGTTTTCCCTCGAGTCTTTCCCACGAGGCTTTCCCACGAGGCTTTCCCACAGGGCTGTCCCACGTGCACACGTGGTGGGAGTCGATCCTCGGCTTGAACGTCAAGGCAGTGCAGGGAAAACAGGTTCCTCTGGAATGGACTGACACATCTGGGGGACTCTTGGAATGGTGTCTCGACCCTGGAGTTCCTCTCGCCTTTCCTGTGGAGAGCGCCTCCTCTTGAGATGCGACGGGAACGCCGGGAATTCTTTCCCTACGAAACAGGGAAAGGATCCCTCATCTCGAGCTAGGAGGCGGAAACGGGGCTCCCCTGGATGTGTGCGGGACACCACGTGCTTGCTCTCGAGTGGAGACGGGTATGTCGGGGAACTTCTTGAGTTGCAGCAAGGGTGTGAAGGACCCTTTGGAAGTTCCAGTGGTTAGATGTGATTGGCCTCGAGAAGCCTCAGCGGAAATGGGCCTCATCTCTCCTGGAGGGCAAAACCTCCTGGATTTTCTCGAGTTGCGGCAGGTGCTCTCGACTTACGACGGGGACCTCAGGGACCCACTCTGGTGGCCTCAGGAAAGGCCAGTCCCCATGCGAGTTCTTCGGGGGCCTCTCGGGATTCCTCTCCCGTCGATGCCGGGGCCTAAGACCTTGTGTGGAGTCGGGGCCGGAACCTGAGGATTCCTCTCCAGTGCTGACATGGATCTTGGGGTACTTCTGGAGTCTCCCCAGGGGAGTCAGTCCTCGTCTCGAATGCGGGCATGCACTTGCGCTTTCCTCCAGAGCGGTAGCAGCAGTGTCACGCAGTCCGCCGCGTGGATCAAAGGATCTATGGTTTTCCCTCGAGTCTTTCCCACGAGGCTTTCCCACGAGGCTTTCCCACAGGGCTGTCCCACGTGCACACGTGGTGGGAGTCGATCCTCGGCTTGAACGTCAAGGCAGTGCAGGGAAAACAGGTTCCTCTGGAATGGACTGACACATCTGGGGGCCTCTTGGAATGGTGGCATGACCCTGGAGTTCCTCTCGCCTTTCCTGTGGAGAGCGCCTCCTCTTGAGATGCGACGGGAACACCGGGAATTCTTTCCCTACGAAACAGGGAAAGGATCCCTCATCTCGAGCTAGGAGGCGGAAACGTGGCTCCCCTGGATGTGTGCGGGACCCCACGTGCTTCCTCTCGAGTGGAGACGGGTATGTCGGGGAACTTCTTGAGTTGCAGCAAGGGTGTGAAGGACCCTTTGGAAGTTCCAGTGGTTAGATGTGATTGGCCTCGAGAAGCCTCAGCGGAAATGGGCCTCATCTCGCCTGGAGGGCAAAACCTCCTGGATTTTCTCGAGTTGCGGCAGGTGCTCTCGACTTACGACGGGACCTCAGGGACCCGCTCTGGTGGCCTCAGGACAGGCCAGTCCCCATGCGAGTTCCTCGGGGGCCTCTCGGGATTCCTCTCCCGTCGATGCCGGGGCCTAAGACCTTGTGTGGAGTCGGGGCCGGAACCTGAGGATTCCTCTCCAGGGCTGACATGGATCTTGGGGTACTTCTGGAGTCTCCCCAGGGGAGTCAGTCCTCGTCTCGAATGCGGGCATGCACTTGCGCTTTCCTCCAGAGCGGTAGCAGCAGTGTCACGCAGTCCACCGCGTGGATCAAAGGATCTATGGTTTTCCCTCGAGTCTTTCCCACGAGGCTTTCCCACGAGGCTTTCCCACAGGGCTGTCCCACGTGCACACGTGGTGGGAGTCGATCCTCGGCTTGAACGTCAAGGCAGTGCAGGGAAAACAGGTTCCTCTGGAATGGACTGACACATCAGGGGGACTCTTGGAATGGTGTCACGACCCTGGAGTTCCTCTCGCCTTTCCTGTGGAGAGCGCCTCCTCTTGAGATGCGACGGGAACGCCGGGAATTCTTTCCCTACGAAACAGGGAAAGGATCCCTCATCTCGAGCTAGGAGGCGGAAACGGGGCTCCCCTGGATGTGTGCGGGACACCACGTGCTTGCTCTCGAGTGGAGACGGGTATGTCGGGGAACTTCTTGAGTTGCAGCAAGGGTGTGAAGGACCCTTTGGAAGTTCCAGTGGTTAGATGTGATTGGCCTCGAGAAGCCTCAGCGGAAATGGGCCTCATCTCGCCTGGAGGGCAAAACCTCCTGGATTTTCTCGAGTTGCGGCAGGTGCTCTCGACTTACGACGGGGACATCAGGGACCCACTCTGGTGGCCTCAGGAAAGGCCAGTCCCCATGCGAGTTCTTCGGGGGCCTCTCGGGATTCCTCTCCCGTCGATGCCGGGGCCTAAGACCTTGTGTGGAGTCGGGGCCGGAACCTGAGGATTCCTCTCCAGTGCTGACATGGATCTTGGGGTACTTCTGGAGTCTCCCCAGGGGAGTCAGTCCTCGTCTCGAATGCGGGCATGCACTTGCGCTTTCCTCCAGAGCGGTAGCAGCAGTGTCACGCAGTCCGCCGCGTGGATCAAAGGATCTATGGTTTTCCCTCGAGTCTTTCCCACGAGGCTTTCCCACGAGGCTTTCCCACAGGGCTGTCCCACGTGCACACGTGTTGGGAGTCGATCCTCGGCTTGAACGTCAAGGCAGTGCAGGGAAAACAGGTTCCTCTGGAATGGACTGACACATCTGGGGGCCTGTTGGAATGGTGGCATGACCCTGGAGTTCCTCTCGCCTTTCCTGTGGAGAGCGCCTCCTCTTGAGATGCGACGGGAACGCCGGGAATTCTTTCCCTACGAAACAGGGAAAGGATCCCTCATCTCGAGCTAGGAGGCGGAAACGGGGCTCCCCTGGATGTGTGCGGGACACCACGTGCTTCCTCTCGAGTGGAGACGGGTATGTCGGGGAACTTCTTGAGTTGCAGCAAGGGTGTGAAGGACCCTTTGGAAGTTCCAGTGGTTAGATGTGATTGGCCTCGAGAAGCCTCAGCGGAAATGGGCCTCATCTCGCCTGGAGGGCAAAACCTCCTGGATTTTCTCGAGTTGCGGCAGGTGCTCTCGACTTACGACGGGGACCGCAGGGACCCGCTCTGGTGGCCTCAGGAAAGGCCAGTCCCCATGCGAGTTCCTTGGGGCCTCTCGGGATTCCTCTCCCGTCGATGCCGGGGCCTAAGACCTTGTGTGGAGTCGGGGCCGGAACCTGAGGATTCCTCTCCAGTGCTGACATGGATCTTGGGGTACTTCTGGAGTCTCCCCAGGGGAGTCAGTCCTCGTCTCGAATGCGGGCATGCACTTGCGCTTTCCTCCAGAGCGGTAGCAGCAGTGTCACGCCGTCCGCCACGTGGATCAAAGGATCTATGGTTTTCCCTCGAGTCTTTCCCACGAGGCTTTCCCACGAGGCTTTCCCACAGGGCTGTCCCACGTGCACACGTGGTGGGAGTCGATCCTCGGCTTGAACGTCAAGGCAGTGCAGGGAAAACAGTTTCCTCTGGAATGGACTGACACATCTGGGGGACTCTTGGAATGGTGGCACGACCCTGGAGTTCCTCTCGCCTTTCCTGTGGAGAGCGCCTCCTTGAGATGCGACGGGAACGCCGGGAATTCTTTCCCTACGAAACAGGGAAAGGATCCCTCATCTCGAGCTAGGAGGCGGAAACGGGGCTCCCCTGGATGTGTGCGGGACCCCACGTGCTTCCTCTCGAGTGGAGACGGGTATGTCGGGGACCTTCTTGAGTTGCAGCAAGGGTGTGAAGGACCCTTTGGAAGTTCCAGTGGTTAGATGTGATTAGCCTCGAGAAGCCTCAGCGGAAATGGGCCTCATCTCGCCTGGAGGGCAAAACCTCCTGGATTTTCTCGAGTTGCGGCAGGTGCTCTCGACTTACGACGGGGACCTCAGGGACCCGCTCTGGTGGCCTCAGGAAAGGCCAGTCCCCATGCGAGTTCCTCGGGGGTCTCTCGGGATTCCTCTCCCGTCGATGCCGGGGCTTAAGACCTTGTGTGGAGTCGGGGCCGGAACCTGAGGATTCCTCTCCAGTGCTGACATGGATCTTGGGGTATTTCTGGAGTCTCCCCAGGGGAGTCAGTCCTCGTCTCGAATGCGGGCATGCACTTGCGCTTTCCTCCAGAGCGGTAGCAGCAGTGTCACGCAGTCCGCCGCCTGCATCAAAGGATCTATGGTTTTCCCTTGAGTCTTTCCCACGAGGCTTTCCCTCGAGGCTTTCCCACAGGGCTGTCCCACGTGCACACGTGGTGGGAGTCGATCCTCGGCTTGAATGTCAAGGCAGTGCAGGAAAAACAGGTTCCTCTGGAATGGACTGACACATCTGGGGGACTCTTGTAATGGTGGCACGACCCTGGAGTTCCTCTCGCCTTTCCTGTGGACAGCGCCTCCTCTTGAGATGCGACGGGAACGCCGGGAATTCTTTCCCTACGAAACAGGGAAAGGATCCCTCATCTCGAGGTGGGAGGCGGAAACGGGACTCCCCTGGATGTGTGCGGGACACCACGTGCTTCCTCTCGAGTGGAGACGGGTATGTCGGGGAACTTCTTGAGTTGCAGCAAGGGTGTGAGGACCCTTTGGAAGTTCCAGTGGTTAGATGTGATTGGCCTCGAGAAGCCTCAGCGGAAATGGGCCTCATCTCGCCTGGAGGGCAAAACCTCCTGGATTTTCTCGAGTTGCGGCAGGTGCTCTCGACTTACGACGGGGACGGCAGGGACCCGCTCTGGTGGCCTCAGGAAAGGCCAGTCCCCATGCGAGTTCCTCGGGGGCCTCTCGGCATTCCTCTCCCGTCGATGCCGGGGCCTAAGACCTTGTGTGGAGTCGGGGCCGGAACCTGAGGATTCCTCTCCAGTGCTGACATGGATCTTGGGGTACTTCTGGAGTCTCCCCAGGGGAGTCAGTCCTCGTCTCGAATGCGGGCATGCACTTGCGCTTTCCTCCAGAGCGGTAGCAGCAGTGTCACGCATTCCGCCGCGTGGATCAAAGGATCTATGGTTTTCCCTCGAGTCTTTCCCACGAGGCTTTCCCACGAGGCTTTCCCACAGGGCTGTCCCACGTGCACACGTGGTGGGAGTCGATCCTCGGCTTGAACGTCAAGGCAGTGCAGGGAAAACAGGTTCCTCTGGAATGGACTGACACATCTGGGGGACTCTTGGAATGGTGGCACGACCCTGGAGTTCCTCTCGCCTTTCCTGTGGAGAGCGCCTCCTCTTGAGATGCGACGGGAACGCCGGGAATTCTTTCCCTACGAAACAGGGAAAGGATCCCTCATCTCGAGCTAGGAGGCGAAACGGGGCTCCCCTGGATGTGTGCGGGACACCACGTGCTTCCTCTCGAGTGCAGACGGGTATGTCGGGGAAATTCTTGAGTTGCAGCAAGGGTGTGAAGGACCCTTTGGAAGTTCCAGTGGTTAGAGGTGATTGGCCTCGAGAAGCCTCAGCGGAAATGGGCCTCATCTCGCCTGGAGGGCAAAACCTCCTGGATTTTCTCGAGTTGCGGCAGGTGCTCTCGACTTACGACGGGGACCTCAGGGACCCGCTCTGGTGGCCTCAGGAAAGGCCAGTCCCCATGCGAGTTCCTCGGGGGCCTCTCGGGATTCCTCTCCCATCGATGCCGGGGCCTAAGACCTTGTGTGGTGTCGGGGCCGGAACCTGAGGATTCCTCTCCAGTGCTGACATGGATCTTGGGGTACTTCTGGAGTCTCCCCAGGGGAGTCAGTCCTCGTCTCGAATGCGGGCATGCACTTGCGCTTTCCTCCAGAGCGGTAGCAGCAGTGTCACGCAGTCCGCCGCGTGGATCAAAGGATCTATGGTTTTCCCTCGAGTCTTTCCCACGAGGCTTTCCCACGAGGCTTTCCCACAGGGCTGTCCCACGTGCACACGTGTTGGGAGTCGATCCTCGGCTTGAACGTCAAGGCAGTGCAGGGAAAACAGGTTCCTCTGGAATGGACTGACACATCTGGGGGCCTCTTGGAATGGTGGCATGACCCTGGAGTTCCTCTTGCCTTTCCTGTGGAGAGCGCCTCCTCTTGAGATGCGACGGGAACGCCGGGAATTCTTTCCCTACGAAACAGGGAAAGGATCCCTCATCTCGAGCTAGGAGGCGGAAACGTGGCTCCCCTGGATGTGTGCGGGACCCCACGTGCTTCCTCTCGAGTGGAGACGGGTATGTCGGGGAACTTCTTGAGTTGCAGCAAGGGTGTGAAGGACCCTTTGGAAGTTCCAGTGGTTAGATGTGATTGGCCTCGAGAAGCCTCAGCGGAAATGGGCCTCATCTCGCCTGGAGGGCAAAACCTCCTGGATTTTCTCGAGTTGCGGCAGGTGCTCTCGACTTACGACGGGACCTCAGGGACCCGCTCTGGTGGCCTCAGGACAGGCCAGTCCCCATGCGAGTTCCTCGGGGGCCTCTCGGGATTCCTCTCCCGTCGATGCCGGGGCCTAAGACCTTGTGTGGAGTCGGGGCCGGAACCTGAGGCTTCCTCTCCAGTGCTGACATGGATCTTGGGGTACTTCTGGGGTCTCCCCAGGGGAGTCAGTCCTCGTCTCGAATGCGGGCATGCACTTGAGCTTTCCTCCAGAGCGGTAGCAGCAGTGTCACGCAGTCCGCCGCGTGGATCAAAGGATCTATGGTTTTCCCTCGAGTCTTTCCCACGAGGCTTTCCCACGAGGCTTTCCCACAGGGCTGTCCCACGTGCACACGTGTTGGGAGTCGATCCTCGGCTTGAACGTCAAGGCAGTGCAGGGAAAACAGGTTCCTCTGGAATGGACTGACACATCTGGGGGACTCTTGGAATGGTGGCACGACCCTGGAGTTCCTCTCGCCTTTCCTGTGGAGAGCGCCTCCTCTTGAGATGCGACGGGAACGCCGGGAATTCTTTCCCTACGAAACAGGGAAAGGATCCCTCATCTCGAGCTAGGAGGCGAAACGGGGCTCCCCTGGATGTGTGCGGGACACCACGTGCTTCCTCTCGAGTGCAGACGGGTATGTCGGGGAAATTCTTGAGTTGCAGCAAGGGTGTGAAGGACCCTTTGGAAGTTCCAGTGGTTAGAGGTGATTGGCCTCGAGAAGCCTCAGCGGAAATGGGCCTCATCTCGCCTGGAGGGCAAAACCTCCTGGATTTTCTCGAGTTGCGGCAGGTGCTCTCGACTTACGACGGGGACCTCAGGGACCCGCTCTGGTGGCCTCAGGAAAGGCCAGTCCCCATGCGAGTTCCTCGGGGGCCTCTCGGGATTCCTCTCCCATCGATGCCGGGGCCTAAGACCTTGTGTGGAGTCGGGGCCGGAACCTGAGGATTCCTCTCCAGTGCTGACATGGATCTTGGGGTACTTCTGGAGTCTCCCCAGGGGAGTCAGTCCTCGTCTCTAATGCGGGCATGCACTGGCGCTTTCCTCCAGAGCGGTAGCAGCAGTGTCACGCATTCCGCCGCGTGGATCAAAGGATCTATGGTTTTCCCTCGAGTCTTTCCCACGAGGCTTTCCCACGAGGCTTTCCCACAGGGCTGTCCCACGTGCACACTTGGTGGGAGTCGATCCTCGGCTTGAACGTCAAGGCAGTGCAGGGAAGACAGGTTCCTCTGGAATGGACTGACACATCTGGGGGACTCTTGGAATGGTGGCACGACCCTGGAGTTCCTCTCGCCTTTCCTGTGGAGAGCGCCTCCTCTTGAGATGCGACGGGAACGCCGAGAATTCTTTCCCTACGAAACAGGGAAAGGATCCCTCATCTCGAGCTAGGAGGCGGAAACGGGGCTCCCCTGGATGTGTGCGGGACCCCACGTGCTTCCTCTCGAGTGGAGACGGGTATGTCGGGGAACTTCTTGAGTTGCAGCAATGGTGTGAAGGACCCTTTGGAAGTTCCAGTGGTTAGATGTGATTAGCCTCGAGAAGCCTCAGCGGAAATGGGCCTCATCTCGCCTGGAGGGCAAAACCTCCTGGATTTTCTCGAGTTGCGGCAGGTGCTCTCGACTTACGACGGGGACCTCAGGGACCCGCTCTGGTGGCCTCAGGAACGGACAGTCCCCATGCGAGTTCCTTGGGGGCCTTTCGGGATTCCTCTCCCGTCGATGCTGGGGCCTAAGTCCTTGTGTGGAGTCGGGGCCGGAACCTGAGGATTCCTCTCCAGTGCTGACATGGATCTTGGGGTACTTCTGGAGTCTCCCCAGGGGAGTCAGTCCTCGTCTCGAATGCGGGCATGCACTGGCGCTTTCCTCCAGAGCGGTAGCAGCAGTGTCACGCATTCCGCCGCGTGGATCAAAGGATCTATGGTTTTCCCTCGAGTCTTTCCCACGAGGCTTTCCCACGAGGCTTTCCCACAGGGCTGTCCCACGTGCACACTTGGTGGGAGTCGATCCTCGGCTTGAACGTCAAGGCAGTGCAGGGAAAACAGGTTCCTCTGGAATGGACTGACACATCTGGGGGACTCTTGGAATGGTGGCACGACCCTGGAGTTCCTCTCGCCTTTCCTGTGGAGAGCGCCTTCTCTTGAGATGCGACGGGAACGCCGAGAATTCTTTCCCTACGAAACAGGGAAAGGATCCCTCATCTCGAGCTAGGAGGCGGAAACGGGGCTCCCCTGGATGTGTGCGGGACCCCACGTGCTTCCTCTCGAGTGGAGACGGGTATGTCGGGGAACTTCTTGAGTTGCAGCAATGGTGTGAAGGACCCTTTGGAAGTTCCAGTGGTTAGATGTGATTAGCCTCGAGAAGCCTCAGCGGAAATGGGCCTCATCTCGCCTGGAGGGCAAAACCTCCTGGATTTTCTCGAGTTGCGGCAGGTGCTCTCGACTTACGACGGGGACCTCAGGGACCCGCTCTGGTGGCCTCAGGAACGGACAGTCCCCATGCGAGTTCCTTGGGGGCCTCTCGGGATTCCTCTCCCGTCGATGCCGGGGCCTAAGACCTTGTGTGGAGTTGGGGCCGGAACCTGAGGATTCCTCTCCAGTGCTGACATGGATCTTGGGGTACTTCTGGAGTCTCCCCAGGGGAGTCAGTCCTCGTCTCGAATGCGGGCATACACTTGCGCTTTCCTCCAGAGCGGTAGCAGCAGTGTCATGCAGTCCGCCGCGTGGATCAAAGGATCTATGGTTTTCCCTCGAGTCTTTCCCACGAGGCTTTCCCACGAGGCTTTCCCACAGGGCTGTCCCACGTGCACACGTGGAGGGAGTCGATCCTCGGCTTGAACGTCAAGGCAGTGCAGGGAAAACAGGTTCCTCTGGAATGGACTGACACATCTGGGGGACTCTTGGAATGGTGGCACGACCCTGGAGTTCCTCTCGGCTTTCCTGTGGAGAGCGCCTCCTCTTGAGATGCGACGGGAACGCCGGGAATTCTTTCCCTACGAAACAGGGAAAGGATCCCTCATCTCGAGCTAGGAGGCGGAAACGTGGCTCCCCTGGATGTGTGCGGGACCCCACGTGCTTCCTCTCGAGTGGAGACGGGTATGTCGGGGAACTTCTTGAGTTGCAGCAAGGGTGTGAAGGACCCTTTGGAAGTTCCAGTGGTTAGATGTGATTGGCCTCGAGAAGCCTCAGCGGAAATGGGCCTCATCTCGCCTGGAGGGCAAAACCTCCTGGATTTTCTCGAGTTGCGGCAGGTGCTCTCGACTTACGACGGGACCTCAGGGACCCGCTCTGGTGGCCTCAGGACAGGCCAGTCCCCATGCGAGTTCCTCGGGGGCCTCTCCGGATTCCTCTCCCGTCGATGCCGGGGCCTAAGACCTTGTGTGGAGTCGGGGCCGGAACCTGAGGATTCCTCTCCAGGGCTGACATGGATCTTGGGGTACTTCTGGAGTCTCCCCAGGGGAGTCAGTCCTCGTCTCGAATGCGGGCATGCACTTGCGCTTTCCTCCAGAGCGGTAGCAGCAGTGTCACGCAGTCCGCCGCCTGCATCAAAGGATCTATGGTTTTCCCTTGAGTCTTTCCCACGAGGCTTTCCCTCGAGGCTTTCCCACAGGGCTGTCCCACGTGCACACGTGGTGGGAGTCGATCCTCGGCTTGAATGTCAAGGCAGTGCAGGAAAAACAGGTTCCTCTGGAATGGACTGACACATCTGGGGGACTCTTGTAATGGTGGCACGACCCTGGAGTTCCTCTCGCCTTTCCTGTGGACAGCGCCTCCTCTTGAGATGCGACGGGAACGCCGGGAATTCTTTCCCTACGAAACAGGGAAAGGATCCCTCATCTCGAGGTGGGAGGCGGAAACGGGACTCCCCTGGATGTGTGCGGGACACCACGTGCTTCCTCTCGTGTGGAGACGGGTATGTCGGGGAACTTCTTGAGTTGCAGCAAGGGTGTGAGGACCCTTTGGAAGTTCCAGTGGTTAGATGTGATTGGCCTCGAGAAGCCTCAGCGGAAATGGGCCTCATCTCGCCTGGAGGGCAAAACCTCCTGGATTTTCTCGAGTTGCGGCAGGTGCTCTCGACTTACGACGGGGACGGCAGGGACCCGCTCTGGTGGCCTCAGGAAAGGCCAGTCCCCATGCGAGTTCCTCGGGGGCCTCTCGGGATTCCTCTCCCGTCGATGCCGGGGCCTAAGACCTTGTGTGGAGTCGGGGCCGGAACCTGAGGATTCCTCTCCAGTGCTGACATGGATCTTGGGGTACTTCTGGAGTCTCCCCAGGGGAGTCAGTCCTCGTCTCGAATGCGGGCATGCACTTGCGCTTTCCTCCAGAGCGGTAGCAGCAGTGTCACGTATTCCGCCGCGTGGATCAAAGGATCTATGGTTTTCCCTCGAGTCTTTCCCACGAGGCTTTCCCACGAGGCTTTCCCACAGGGCTGTCCCACGTGCACACGTGGTGGGAGTCGATCCTCGGCTTGAACGTCAAGATAGTGCAGGGAAAACAGGTTCCTCTGGAATGGACTGACACATCTGGGGGACTCTTGGAATGGTGGCACGACCCTGGAGTTCCTCTCGCCTTTCCTGTGGAGAGCGCCTCCTCTTGAGATGCGACGGGAACGCCGGGAATTCTTTCCCTACGAAACAGGGAAAGGATCCCTCATCTCGAGCTAGGAGGCGAAACGGGGCTCCCCTGGATGTGTGCGGGACACCACGTGCTTCCTCTCGAGTGCAGACGGGTATGTCGGGGAAATTCTTGAGTTGCAGCAAGGGTGTGAAGGACCCTTTGGAAGTTCCAGTGGTTAGAGGTGATTGGCCTCGAGAAGCCTCAGCGGAAATGGGCCTCATCTCGCCTGGAGGGCAAAACCTCCTGGATTTTCTCGAGTTGCGGCAGGTGCTCTCGACTTACGACGGGGACCTCAGGGACCCGCTCTGGTGGCCTCAGGAAAGGCCAGTCCCCATGCGAGTTCCTCGGGGGCCTCTCGGGATTCCTCTCCCATCGATGCCGGGGCCTAAGACCTTGTGTGGAGTCGGGGCCGGAACCTGAGGATTCCTCTCCAGTGCTGACATGGATCTTGGGGTACTTCTGGAGTCTCCCCAGGGGAGTCAGTCCTCGTCTCGAATGCGGGCATGCACTTGCGCTTTCCTCCAGAGCGGTAGCAGCAGTGTCACGCAGTCCGCCGCGTGGATCAAAGGATCTATGGTTTTCCCTCGAGTCTTTCCCACGAGGCTTTCCCACGAGGCTTTCCCACAGGGCTGTCCCACGTGCACACGTGTTGGGAGTCGATCCTCGGCTTGAACGTCAAGGCAGTGCAGGGAAAACAGGTTCCTCTGGAATGGACTGACACATCTGGGGGCCTCTTGGAATGGTGGCATGACCCTGGAGTTCCTCTTGCCTTTCCTGTGGAGAGCGCCTCCTCTTGAGATGCGACGGGAACGCCGGGAATTCTTTCCCTACGAAACAGGGAAAGGATCCCTCATCTCGAGCTAGGAGGCGGAAACGTGGCTCCCCTGGATGTGTGCGGGACCCCACGTGCTTCCTCTCGAGTGGAGACGGGTATGTCGGGGAACTTATTGAGTTGCAGCAAGGGTGTGAAGGACCCTTTGGAAGTTCCAGTGGTTAGATGTGATTGGACTCGAGAAGCCTCAGCGGAAATGGGCCTCATCTCGCCTGGAGGGCAAAACCTCCTGGATTTTCTCGAGTTGCGGCAGGTGCTCTCGACTTACGACGGGACCTCAGGGACCCGCTCTGGTGGCCTCAGGACAGGCCAGTCCCCATGCGAGTTCCTCGGGGGCCTCTCGGGATTCCTCTCCCGTCGATGCCGGGGCCTAAGACCTTGTGTGGAGTCGGGGCCGGAACCTGAGGCTTCCTCTCCAGTGCTGACATGGATCTTGGGGTACTTCTGGGGTCTCCCCAGGGGAGTCAGTCCTCGTCTCGAATGCGGGCATGCACTTGAGCTTTCCTCCAGAGCGGTAGCAGCAGTGTCACGCAGTCCGCCGCGTGGATCAAAGGATCTATGGTTTTCCCTCGAGTCTTTCCCACGAGGCTTTCCCACGAGGCTTTCCCACAGGGCTGTCCCACGTGCACACGTGTTGGGAGTCGATCCTCGGCTTGAACGTCAAGGCAGTGCAGGGAAAACAGGTTCCTCTGGAATGGACTGACACATCTGGGGGACTCTTGGAATGGTGGCACGACCCTGGAGTTCCTCTCGCCTTTCCTGTGGAGAGCGCCTCCTCTTGAGATGCGACGGGAACGCCGGGAATTCTTTCCCTACGAAACAGGGAAAGGATCCCTCATCTCGAGCTAGGAGGCGAAACGGGGCTCCCCTGGATGTGTGCGGGACACCACGTGCTTCCTCTCGAGTGGAGACGGGTATGTCGGGGAAATTCTTGAGTTGCAGCAAGGGTGTGAAGGACCCTTTGGAAGTTCCAGTGGTTAGAGGTGATTGGCCTCGAGAAGCCTCAGCGGAAATGGGCCTCATCTCGCCTGGAGGGCAAAACCTCCTGGATTTTCTCGAGTTGCGGCAGGTGCTCTCGACTTACGACGGGGACCTCAGGGACCCGCTCTGGTGGCCTCAGGAAAGGCCAGTCCCCATGCGAGTTCCTCGGGGGCCTCTCGGGATTCCTCTCCCATCGATGCCGGGGCCTAAGACCTTGTGTGGAGTCGGGGCCGGAACCTGAGGATTCCTCTCCAGTGCTGACATGGATCTTGGGGTACTTCTGGAGTCTCCCCAGGGGAGTCAGTCCTCGTCTCTAATGCGGGCATGCACTGGCGCTTTCCTCCAGAGCGGTAGCAGCAGTGTCACGCATTCCGCCGCGTGGATCAAAGGATCTATGGTTTTCCCTCGAGTCTTTCCCACGAGGCTTTCCCACGAGGCTTTCCCACAGGGCTGTCCCACGTGCACACTTGGTGGGAGTCGATCCTCGGCTTGAACGTCAAGGCAGTGCAGGGAAGACAGGTTCCTCTGGAATGGACTGACACATCTGGGGGACTCTTGGAATGGTGGCACGACCCTGGAGTTCCTCTCGCCTTTCCTGTGGAGAGCGCCTCCTCTTGAGATGCGACGGGAACGCCGAGAATTCTTTCCCTACGAAACAGGGAAAGGATCCCTCATCTCGAGCTAGGAGGCGGAAACGGGGCTCCCCTGGATGTGTGCGGGACCCCACGTGCTTCCTCTCGAGTGGAGACGGGTATGTCGGGGAACTTCTTGAGTTGCAGCAATGGTGTGAAGGACCCTTTGGAAGTTCCAGTGGTTAGATGTGATTAGCCTCGAGAAGCCTCAGCGGAAATGGGCCTCATCTCGCCTGGAGGGCAAAACCTCCTGGATTTTCTCGAGTTGCGGCAGGTGCTCTCGACTTACGACGGGGACCTCAGGGACCCGCTCTGGTGGCCTCAGGAACGGACAGTCCCCATGCGAGTTCCTTGGGGGCCTTTCGGGATTCCTCTCCCGTCGATGCTGGGGCCTAAGTCCTTGTGTGGAGTCGGGGCCGGAACCTGAGGATTCCTCTCCAGTGCTGACATGGATCTTGGGGTACTTCTGGAGTCTCCCCAGGGGAGTCAGTCCTCGTCTCGAATGCGGGCATGCACTGGCGCTTTCCTCCAGAGCGGTAGCAGCAGTGTCATGCATTCCGCCGCGTGGATCAAAGGATCTATGGTTTTCCCTCGAGTCTTTCCCACGAGGCTTTCCCACGAGGCTTTCCCACAGGGCTGTCCCACGTGCACACTTGGTGGGAGTCGATCCTCGGCTTGAACGTCAAGGCAGTGCAGGGAAAACAGGTTCCTCTGGAATGGACTGACACATCTGGGGGACTCTTGGAATGGTGGCACGACCCTGGAGTTCCTCTCGCCTTTCCTGTGGAGAGCGCCTTCTCTTGAGATGCGACGGGAACGCCGAGAATTCTTTCCCTACGAAACAGGGAAAGGATCCCTCATCTCGAGCTAGGAGGCGGAAACGGGGCTCCCCTGGATGTGTGCGGGACCCCACGTGCTTCCTCTCGAGTGGAGACGGGTATGTCGGGGAACTTCTTGAGTTGCAGCAATGGTGTGAAGGACCCTTTGGAAGTTCCAGTGGTTAGATGTGATTAGCCTCGAGAAGCCTCAGCGGAAATGGGCCTCATCTCGCCTGGAGGGCAAAACCTCCTGGATTTTCTCGAGTTGCGGCAGGTGCTCTCGACTTACGACGGGGACCTCAGGGACCCGCTCTGGTGGCCTCAGGAACGGACAGTCCCCATGCGAGTTCCTTGGGGGCCTCTCGGGATTCCTCTCCCGTCGATGCCGGGGCCTAAGACCTTGTGTGGAGTTGGGGCCGGAACCTGAGGATTCCTCTCCAGTGCTGACATGGATCTTGGGGTACTTCTGGAGTCTCCCCAGGGGAGTCAGTCCTCGTCTCGAATGCGGGCATGCACTTGCGCTTTCCTCCAGAGCGGTAGCAGCAGTGTCATGCAGTCCGCCGCGTGGATCAAAGGATCTATGGTTTTCCCTCGAGTCTTTCCCACGAGGCTTTCCCACGAGGCTTTCCCACAGGGCTGTCCCACGTTCACACGTGGAGGGAGTCGATCCTCGGCTTGAACGTCAAGGCAGTGCAGGGAAAACAGGTTCCTCTGGAATGGACTGACACATCTGGGGGACTCTTGGAATGGTGGCACGACCCTGGAGTTCCTCTCGGCTTTCCTGTGGAGAGCGCCTCCTCTTGAGATGCGACGGGAACGCCGGGAATTCTTTCCCTACGAAACAGGGAAAAGATCCCTCATCTCGAGCTAGGAGGCGGAAACGTGGCTCCCCTGGATGTGTGCGGGACCCCACGTGCTTCCTCTCGAGTGGAGACGGGTATGTCGGGGAACTTCTTGAGTTGCAGCAAGGGTGTGAAGGACCATCTGGAAGTTCCAGTGGTTAGATGTGATTGGCCTCGAGAAGCCTCAGCGGAAATGGGCCTCATCTCGCCTGGAGGGCAAAACCTCCTGGATTTTCTCGAGTTGCGGCAGGTGCTCTCGACTTACGACGGGACCTCAGGGACCCGCTCTGGTGGCCTCAGGACAGGCCAGTCCCCATGCGAGTTCCTCGGGGGCCTCTCGGGATTCCTCTCCCGTCGATGCCGGGGCCTAAGACCTTGTGTGGAGTCGGGGCCGGAACCTGAGGATTCCTCTCCAGGGCTGACATGGATCTTGGGGTACTTCTGGAGTCTCCCCAGGGGAGTCAGTCCTCGTCTCGAATGCGGGCATGCACTTGCGCTTTCCTCCAGAGCGGTAGCAGCAGTGTCACGCAGTCCACCGCGTGGATCAAAGGATCTATGGTTTTCCCTCGAGTCTTTCCCACGAGGCTTTCCCACGAGGCTTTCCCACAGGGCTGTCCCACGTGCACACGTGGTGGGAGTCGATCCTCGGCTTGAACGTCAAGGCAGTGCAGGGAAAACAGGTTCCTCTGGAATGGACTGACACATCAGGGGGACTCTTGGAATGGTGTCACGACCCTGGAGTTCCTCTCGCCTTTCCTGTGGAGAGCGCCTCCTCTTGAGATGCGACGGGAACGCCGGGAATTCTTTCCCTACGAAACAGGGAAAGGATCCCTCATCTCGAGCTAGGAGGCGGAAACGGGGCTCCCCTGGATGTGTGCGGGACACCACGTGCTTGCTCTCGAGTGGAGACGGGTATGTCGGGGAACTTCTTGAGTTGCAGCAAGGGTGTGAAGGACCCTTTGGAAGTTCCAGTGGTTAGATGTGATTGGCCTCGAGAAGCCTCAGCGGAAATGGGCCTCATCTCGCCTGGAGGGCAAAACCTCCTGGATTTTCTCGAGTTGCGGCAGGTGCTCTCGACTTACGACGGGGACCTCAGGGACCCACTCTGGTGGCCTCAGGAAAGGCCAGTCCCCATGCGAGTTCTTCGGGGGCCTCTCGGGATTCCTCTCCCGTCGATGCCGGGGCCTAAGACCTTGTGTGGAGTCGGGGCCGGAACCTGAGGATTCCTCTCCAGTGCTGACATGGATCTTGGGGTACTTCTGGAGTCTCCCCAGGGGAGTCAGTCCTCGTCTCGAATGCGGGCATGCACTTGCGCTTTCCTCCAGAGCGGTAGCAGCAGTGTCACGCAGTCCGCCGCGTGGATCAAAGGATCTATGGTTTTCCCTCGAGTCTTTCCCACGAGGCTTTCCCACGAGGCTTTCCCACAGGGCTGTCCCACGTGCACACGTGTTGGGAGTCGATCCTCGGCTTGAACGTCAAGGCAGTGCAGGGAAAAGAGGTTCCTCTGGAATGGACTGACACATCTGGGGGCCTCTTGGAATGGTGGCATGACCCTGGAGTTCCTCTCGCCTTTCCTGTGGAGAGCGCCTCCTCTTGAGATGCGACGGGAACGCCGGGAATTCTTTCCCTACGAAACAGGGAAAGGATCCCTCATCTCGAGCTAGGAGGCGGAAACGTGGCTCCCCTGGATGTGTGCCGGACCCCACGTGCTTCCTCTCGAGTGGAGACGGGTATGTCGGGGAACTTCTTGAGTTGCAGCAACCGTGTGAAGGACCCTTTGGAAGTTCCAGTGGTTAGATGTGATTGGCCTCGAGAAGCCTCAGCGGAAATGGGCCTCATCTCGCCTGGAGGGCAAAACCTCCTGGATTTTCTCGAGTTGCGGCAGGTGCTCTCGACTTACGACGGGACCTCAGGGACCCGCTCTGGTGGCGTCAGGACAGGCCAGTCCCCATGCGAGTTCCTCGGGGGCCTCTCGGGATTCCTCTCCCGTCGATGCCGGGGCCTAAGACGTTGTGTGGAGTCGGGGCCGGAACCTGAGGATTCCTCTCCAGGGCTGACATGGATCTTGGGGTACTTCTGGAGTCTCCCCAGGGGAGTCAGTCCTCGTCTCGAATGCGGGCATGCACTTGCGCTTTCCTCCAGAGCGGTAGCAGCAGTGTCACGCAGTCCACCGCGTGGATCAAAGGATCTATGGTTTTCCCTCGAGTCTTTCCCACGAGGCTTTCCCACGAGGCTTTCCCACAGGGCTGTCCCACGTGCACACGTGGTGGGAGTCGATCCTCGGCTTGAACGTCAAGGCAGTGCAGGGAAAACAGGTTCCTCTGGAATGGACTGACACATCAGGGGGACTCTTGGAATGGTGTCACGACCCTGGAGTTCCTCTCGCCTTTCCTGTGGAGAGCGCCTCCTCTTGAGATGCGACGGGAACGCCGGGAATTCTTTCCCTACGAAACAGGGAAAGGATCCCTCATCTCGAGCTAGGAGGCGGAAACGGGGCTCCCCTGGATGTGTGCGGGACACCACGTGCTTGCTCTCGAGTGGAGACGGGTATGTCGGGGAACTTCTTGAGTTGCAGCAAGGGTGTGAAGGACCCTTTGGAAGTTCCAGTGGTTAGATGTGATTGGCCTCGAGAAGCCTCAGCGGAAATGGGCCTCATCTCGCCTGGAGGGCAAAACCTCCTGGATTTTCTCGAGTTGCGGCAGGTGCTCTCGACTTACGACGGGGACCTCAGGGACCCACTCTGGTGGCCTCAGGAAAGGCCAGTCCCCATGCGAGTTCTTCGGGGGCCTCTCGGGATTCCTCTCCCGTCGATGCCGGGGCCTAAGACCTTGTGTGGAGTCGGGGCCGGAACCTGAGGATTCCTCTCCAGTGCTGACATGGATCTTGGGGTACTTCTGGAGTCTCCCCAGGGGAGTCAGTCCTCGTCTCGAATGCGGGCATGCACTTGCGCTTTCCTCCAGAGCGGTAGCAGCAGTGTCACGCAGTCCGCCGCGTGGATCAAAGGATCTATGGTTTTCCCTCGAGTCTTTCCCACGAGGCTTTCCCACGAGGCTTTCCCACAGGGCTGTCCCACGTGCACACGTGGTGGGAGTCGATCCTCGGCTTGAACGTCAAGGCAGTGCAGGGAAAACAGGTTCCTCTGGAATGGACTGACACATCTGGGGGCCTCTTGGAATGGTGGCATGACCCTGGAGTTCCTCTCGCCTTTCCTGTGGAGAGCGCCTCCTCTTGAGATGCGACGGGAACCCCGGGAATTCTTTCCCTACGAAACAGGGAAAGGATCCCTCATCTCGAGCTAGGAGGCGGAAACGTGGCTCCCCTGGATGTGTGCGGGACCCCACGTGCTTCCTCTCGAGTGGAGACGGGTATGTCGGGGAACTTCTTGAGTTGCAGCAAGGGTGTGAAGGACCCTTTGGAAGTTCCAGTGGTTAGATGTGATTGGCCTCGAGAAGCCTCAGCGGAAATGGGCCTCATCTCGCCTGGAGGGCAAAACCTCCTGGATTTTCTCGAATTGCGGCAGGTGCTCTCGACTTACGACGGGACCTCAGGGACCCGCTCTGGTGGCCTCAGGACAGGCCAGTCCCCATGCGAGTTCCTCGGGGGCCTCTCGGGATTCCTCTCCCGTCGATGCCGGGGCCTAAGACCTTGTGTGGAGTCGGGGCCGGAACCTGAGGATTCCTCTCCAGGGCTGACATGGATCTTGGGGTACTTCTGGAGTCTCCCCAGGGGAGTCAGTCCTCGTCTCGAATGCGGGCATGCACTTGCGCTTTCCTCCAGAGCGGTAGCAGCAGTGTCACGCAGTCCACCGCGTGGATCAAAGGATCTATGGTTTTCCCTCGAGTCTTTCCCACGAGGCTTTCCCACGAGGCTTTCCCACAGGGCTGTCCCACGTGCACACGTGGTGGGAGTCGATCCTCGGCTTGAACGTCAAGGCAGTGCAGGGAAAACAGGTTCCTCTGGAATGGACTGACACATCAGGGGGACTCTTGGAATGGTGTCACGACCCTGGAGTTCCTCTCGCCTTTCCTGTGGAGAGCGCCTCCTCTTGCGATGCGACGGGAACGCCGGGAATTCTTTCCCTATGAAACAGGGAAAGGATCCCTCATCTCGAGCTAGGAGGCGGAAACGGGGCTCCCCTGGATGTGTGCGGGACACCACGTGCTTGCTCTCGAGTGGAGACGGGTATGTCGGGGAACTTCTTGAGTTGCAGCAAGGGTGTGAAGGACCCTTTGGAAGTTCCAGTGGTTAGATGTGATTGGCCTCGAGAAGCCTCAGCGGAAATGGGCCTCATCTCGCCTGGAGGGCAAAACCTCCTGGATTTTCTCGAGTTGCGGCAGGTGCTCTCGACTTACGACGGGGACATCAGGGACCCACTCTGGTGGCCTCAGGAAGGACCAGTCCCCATGCGAGTTCTTCGGGGGCCTCTCGGGATTCCTCTCCCGTCGATGCCGGGGCCTAAGACCTTGTGTGGAGTCGGGGCCGGAACCTGAGGATTCCTCTCCAGTGCTGACATGGATCTTGGGGTACTTCTGGAGTCTCCCCAGGGGAGTCAGTCCTCGTCTCGAATGCGGGCATGCACTTGCGCTTTCCTCCAGAGCGGTAGCAGCAGTGTCACGCAGTCCGCCGCGTGGATCAAAGGATCTATGGTTTTCCCTCGAGTCTTTCCCACGAGGCTTTCCCACGAGGCTTTCCCACAGGGCTGTCCCACGTGCACACGTGTTGGGAGTCGATCCTCGGCTTGAACGTCAAGGCAGTGCAGGGAAAACAGGTTCCTCTGGAATGGACTGACACATCTGGGGGACTCTTGGAATGGTGGCATGACCCTGGAGTTCCTCTCGCCTTTCCTGTGGAGAGCGCCTCCTTGAGATGCGACGGGAACGCCGGGAATTCTTTCCCTACGAAACAGGGAAAGGATCCCTCATCTCGAGCTAGGAGGTGGAAACGGGGCTCCCCTGGATGTGTGCGGGACCCCACGTGCTTCCTCTCGAGTGGAGACGGGTATGTCGGGGACCTTCTTGAGTTGCAGCAAGGGTGTGAAGGACCCTTTGGAAGTTCCAGTGGTTAGATGTGATTAGCCTCGAGAAGCCTCAGCGGAAATGGGCCTCATCTCGCCTGGAGGGCAAAACCTCCTGGATTTTCTCGAGTTGCGGCAGGTGCTCTCGACTTACGACGGGGACCTCAGGGACCCGCTCTGGTGGCCTCAGGAAAGGCCAGTCCCCATGCGAGTTCCTCGGGGGTCTCTCGGGATTCCTCTCCCGTCGATGCCGGGGCCTAAGACCTTGTGTGGAGTCGGGGCCGGAACCTGAGGATTCCTCTCCAGTGCTGACATGGATCTTGGGGTATTTCTGGAGTCTCCCGAGGGGAGTCAGTCCTCGTCTCGAATGCGGGCATGCACTTGCGCTTTCCTCCAGAGCGGTAGCAGCAGTGTCACGCAGTCCGCCGCCTGCATCAAAGGATCTATGGTTTTCCCTTGAGTCTTTCCCACGAGGCTTTCCCTCGAGGCTTTCCCACAGGGCTGTCCCACGTGCACACGTGGTGGGAGTCGATCCTCGGCTTGAATGTCAAGGCAGTGCAGGAAAAACAGGTTCCTCTGGAATGGACTGACACATCTGGGGGACTCTTGTAATGGTGGCACGACCCTGGAGTTCCTCTCGCCTTTCCTGTGGACAGCGCCTCCTCTTGAGATGCGACGGGAACGCCGGGAATTCTTTCCCTACGAAACAGGGAAAGGATCCCTCATCTCGAGGTGGGAGGCGGAAACGGGACTCCCCTGGATGTGTGCGGGACACCACGTGCTTCCTCTCGAGTGGAGACGGGTATGTCGGGGAACTTCTTGAGTTGCAGTAAGGGTGTGAGGACCCTTTGGAAGTTCCAGTGGTTAGATGTGATTGGCCTCGAGAAGCCTCAGCGGAAATGGGCCTCATCTCGCCTGGAGGGCAAAACCTCCTGGATTTTCTCGAGTTGCGGCAGGTGCTCTCGACTTACGACGGGGACCGCAGGGACCCGCTCTGGTGGCCTCAGGAAAGGCCAGTGCCCATGCGAGTTCCTCGGGGGCCTCTCGGGATTCCTCTCCCGTCGATGCCGGGGCCTAAGACCTTGTGTGGAGTCGGGGCCGGAACCTGAGGATTCCTTTCCAGTGCTGACATGGATCCTGGGGTACTTCTGGAGTCTCCCCAGGGGAGTCAGTCCTCGTCTCGAATGCGGGCATGCACTTGCGCTTTCCTCCAGAGCGGTAGCAGCAGTGTCACGCAGTCCGTCGCGTGGATCAAAGGATCTATGGTTTTCCCTCGAATCTTTCCCACGAGGCTTTCCCACGAGGCTTTCCCACAGGGCTGTCCCACGTGCACACGTGGTGGGAGTCGATCCTCGGCTTGAACGTCAAGGCAGTGCAGGGAAAACAGGTTCCTCTGGAATGGACTGACACATCTGGGGGACTCTTGGAATGGTGTCTCGACCCTGGAGTTCCTCTCGCCTTTCCTGTGGAGAGCGCCTCCTCTTGAGATGCGACGGGAACGCCGGGAATTCTTTCCCTACGAAACAGGGAAAGGATCCCTCATCTCGAGCTAGGAGGCGGAAACGGGGCTTCCCTGGATGTGTGCGGGACTCCACGTGCTTTCTCTCGAGTGGAGACGGGTATGTCGGGGAACTTCTTGAGTTTCAGCAAGGGTGTGAAGGACCCTTTGGAAGTTCCAGGTGTTAGATGTGATTAGCCTCGAGAAGCCTCAGCGGAAATGGGCCTCATCTCGCCTGGAGGGCAAAACCTGCTGGATTTTCTCGAGTTGCGGCAGGTGCTCTCGACTTACGACGGGGACCTCAGGGACCCGCTCTGGTGGCCTCAGGAAAGGCCAGTCCCCATGCGAGTTCCTCGGGGGCCTCTCGGGATTCCTCTCCCGTCGATGCCGGGGCCTAAGACCTTGTGTGGAGTCGGGGCCGGAACCTGAGGCTTCCTCTCCAGTGCTGACATGGATCTTGGGGTACTTCTGGGGTCTCCCCAGGGGAGTCAGTCCTCGTCTCGAATGCGGGCATGCAGTTGAGCTTTCCTCCAGAGCGGTAGCAGCAGTGTCACGCAGTCCGCCGCGTGGATCAAAGGATCTATGGTTTTCCCTCGAGTCTTTCCCACGAGGCTTTCCCACGAGGCTTTCCCACAGGGCTGTCCCACGTGCACACGTGGTGGGAGTCGATCCTCGGCTTGAACGTCAATGCAGTGCAGGGAAAACAGGTTCCTCTGGAATGGACTGACACATCTGGGGGACTCTTGGAATGGTGGCACGACCCTGGAGTTCCTCTCGCCTTTCCTGTGGAGAGCGCCTCCTCTTGAGATGCGACGGGAACGCCGGGAATTCTTTCCCTACGAAACAGGGAAAGGATCCCTCATCTCGAGCTAGGAGGCGAAACGGGGCTCCCCTGGATGTGTGCGGGACACCACGTGCTTCCTCTCGAGTGCAGACGGGTATGTCGGGGAACTTCTTGAGTTGCAGCAAGGGTGTGAAGGACCCTTTGGAAGTTCCAGTGGTTAGATGTGATTGGCCTCGAGAAGCCTCAGCGGAAATGGGCCTCATCTCGCCTGGAGGGCAAAACCTCCTGGATTTTCTCGAGTTGCGGCAGGTGCTCTCGACTTACGACGGGACCTCAGGGACCCGCTCTGGTGGCCTCAGGAACGGACAGTCCCCATGCGAGTTCCTTGGGGGCCTTTCGGGATTCCTCTCCCGTCGATGCCGGGGCCTAAGTCCTTGTGTGGAGTCGGGGCCGGAACCTGAGGATTCCTCTCCAGTGCTGACATGGATCTTGGGGTACTTCTGGAGTCTCCCCAGGGGAGTCAGTCCTCGTCTCGAATGCGGGCATGCACTGGGGCTTTCCTCCAGAGCGGTAGCAGCAGTGTCACGCATTCCGCCGCGTGGATCAAAGGATCTATGGTTTTCCCTCGAGTCTTTCCCACGAGGCTTTCCCACGAGGCTTTCCCACAGGGCTGTCCCACGTGCACACTTGGTGGGAGTCGATCCTCGGCTTGAACGTCAAGGCAGTGCAGGGAAAACAGGTTCCTCTGGAATGGACTGACACATCTGGGGGACTCTTGGAATGGTGGCACGACCCTGGAGTTCCTCTCGCCTTTCCTGTGGAGAGCGCCTTCTCTTGAGATGCGACGGGAACGCCGAGAATTCTTTCCCTACGAAACAGGGAAAGGATCCCTCATCTCGAGCAAGGAGGCGGAAACGGGGCTCCCCTGGATGTGTGCGGGACCCCACGTGCTTCCTCTCGAGTGGAGACGGGTATGTCGGGGAACTTCTTGAGTTGCAGCAATGGTGTGAAGGACCCTTTGGAAGTTCCAGTGATTAGATGTGATTAGCCTCGAGAAGCCTCAGCGGAAATGGGCCTCATCTCGCCTGGAGGGCAAAACCTCCTGGATTTTCTCGAGTTGCGGCAGGTGCTCTCGACTTACGACGGGGACCTCAGGGACCCGCTCTGGTGGCCTCAGGAACAGACAGTCCCCATGCGAGTTCCTTGGGGGCCTCTCGGGATTCCTCTCCCGTCGATGCCGGGGCCTAAGACCTTGTGTGGAGTTGGGGCCGGAACCTGAGGATTCCTCTCCAGTGCTGACATGGATCTTGGGGTACTTCTGGAGTCTCCCCAGGGGAGTCAGTCCTCGTCTCGAATGCGGGCATGCACTTGCGCTTTCCTCCAGAGCGGTAGCAGCAGTGTCACGCAGTCCGCCGCGTGGATCAAAGGATCTATGGTTTTCCCTCGAGTCTTTCCCACGAGGCTTTCCCACGAGGCTTTCCCACAGGGCTGTCCCACGTGCACACGTGGAGGGAGTCGATCCTCGGCTTGAACGTCAAGGCAGTGCAGGGAAAACAGGTTCCTCTGGAATGGACTGACACATCTGGGGGACTCTTGGAATGGTGGCACGACCCTGGAGTTCCTCTCGCCTTTCCTGTGGAGAGCGCCTCCTCTTGAGATGCGACGGGAACGCCGGGAATTCTTTCCCTACGAAACAGGGAAAGGATCCCTCATCTCGAGCTAGGAGGCGGAAACGTGGCTCCCCTGGATGTGTGCGGGACCCCACGTGCTTCCTCTCGAGTGGCGACGGGTATGTCGGGGAACTTCTTGAGTTGCAGCAAGGGTGTGAAGGACCCTTTGGAAGTTCCAGTGGTTAGATGTGATTGGCCTCGAGAAGCCTCAGCGGAAATGGGCCTCATCTCGCCTGGAGGGCAAAACCTCCTGGATTTTCTCGAGTTGCGGGAGGTGCTCTCGACTTACGACGGGACCTCAGGGACCCGCTCTGGTGGCCTCAGGACAGGCCAGTCCCCATGCGAGTTCCTCGGGGGCCTCTCGAGATTCCTCTCCCGTCGATGCCGGGGCCTAAGACCTTGTGTGGAGTCGGGGCCGGAACCTGAGGATTCCTCTTCAGGGCTGACATGGATCTTGGGGTACTTCTGGAGTCTCCCCAGGGGAGTCAGTCCTCGTCTCGAATGCGGGCATGCACTTGCGCTTTCCTCCAGAGCGGTAGCAGCAGTGTCACGCAGTCCACCGCGTGGATCAAAGGATCTATGGTTTTCCCTCGAGTCTTTCCCACGAGGCTTTCCCACGAGGCTTTCCCACAGGGCTGTCCCACGTGCACACGTGGTGGGAGTCGATCCTCGGCTTGAACGTCAAGGCAGTGCAGGGAAAACAGGTTCCTCTGGAATGGACTGACACATCAGGGGGACTCTTGGAATGGTGTCACGACCCTGGAGTTCCTCTCGCCTTTCCTGTGGAGAGCGCCTCCTCTTGAGATGCGACGGGAACGCCGGGAATTCTTTCCCTACGAAACAGGGAAAGGATCCCTCATCTCGAGCTAGGAGGCGGAAACGGGGCTCCCCTGGATGTGTGCGGGACCCCACGTGCTTCCTCTCGAGTGGAGACGGGTATGTCGGGGAACTTCTTGAGTTGCAGCAAGGGTGTGAAGGACCCTTTGGAAGTTCCAGTGGTTAGATGTGATTGGCCTCGAGAAGCCTCAGCGGAAATGGGCCTCATCTCGCCTGGAGGGCAAAACCTCCTGGATTTTCTCGAGTTGCGGCAGGTGCTCTCGACTTACGACGGGGACCTCAGGGACCCACTCTGGTGGCCTCAGGAAAGGCCAGTCCCCATGCGAGTTCTTCGGGGGCCTCTCGGGATTCCTCTCCCGTCGATGCCGGGGCCTAAGACCTTGTGTGGAGTCGGGGCCGGAACCTGAGGATTCCTCTCCAGTGCTGACATGGATCTTGGGGTACTTCTGGAGTCTCCCCAGGGGAGTCAGTCCTCGTCTCGAATGCGGGCATGCACTTGCGCTTTCCTCCAGAGCGGTAGCAGCAGTGTCACGCAGTCCGCCGCGTGGATCAAAGGATCTATGGTTTTCCCTCGAGTCTTTCCCACGAGGCTTTCCCACGAGGCTTTCCCACAGGGCTGTCCCACGTGCACACGTGTTGGGAGTCGATCCTCGGCTTGAACGTCAAGGCAGTGCAGGGAAAACAGGTTCCTCTGGAATGGACTGACACATCTGGGGGCCTCTTGGAATGGTGGCATGACCCTGGAGTTCCTCTCGCCTTTCCTGTGGAGAGCGCCTCCTCTTGAGATGCGACGGGAACCCCGGGAATTCTTTCCCTACGAAACAGGGAAAGGATCCCTCATCTCGAGCTAGGAGGCGGAAACGTGGCTCCCCTGGATGTGTGCGGGACCCCACGTGCTTCCTCTCGAGTGGAGACGGGTATGTCGGGGACCTTCTTGAGTTGCAGCAAGGGTGTGAAGGACCCTTTGGAAGTTCCAGTGGTTAGATGTGATTGGCCTCGAGAAGCCTCAGCGGAAATGGGCCTCATCTCGCCTGGAGGGCAAAACCTCCTGGATTTTCTCGAGTTGCGGCAGGTGCTCTCGACTTACGACGGGACCTCAGGGACCCGCTCTGGTGGCCTCAGGACAGGCCAGTCCCCATGCGAGTTCCTCGGGGGCCTCTCGGGATTCCTCTCCCGTCGATGCCGGGGCCTAAGACCTTGTGTGGAGTCGGGGCCGGAACCTGAGGCTTCCTCTCCAGTGCTGACATGGATCTTGGGGTACTTCTGGGGTCTCCCCAGGGGAGTCAGTCCTCGTCTCGAATGCGGGCATGCACTTGAGCTTTCCTCCAGAGCGGTAGCAGCAGTGTCACGCAGTCCGCCGCGTGGATCAAAGGATCTATGGTTTTCCCTCGAGTCTTTCCCACGAGGCTTTCCCACGAGGCTTTCCCACAGGGCTGTCCCACGTGCACACGTGGTGGGAGTCGATCCTCGGCTTGAACGTCAATGCAGTGCAGGGAAAACAGGTTCCTCTGGAATGGACTGACACATCTGGGGGACTCTTGGAATGGTGGCACGACCCTGGAGTTCCTCTCGCCTTTCCTGTGGAGAGCGCCTCCTCTTGAGATGCGACGGGAACGCCGGGAATTCTTTCCCTACGAAACAGGGAAAGGATCCCTCATCTCGAGCTAGGAGGCGAAACGGGGCTCCCCTGGATGTGTGCGGGACACCACGTGCTTCCTCTCGAGTGCAGACGGGTATGTCGGGGAACTTCTTGAGTTGCAGCAAGGGTGTGAAGGACCCTTTGGAAGTTCCAGTGGTTAGATGTGATTGGCCTCGAGAAGCCTCAGCGGAAATGGGCCTCATCTCGCCTGGAGGGCAAAACCTCCTGGATTTTCTCGAGTTGCGGCAGGTGCTCTCGACTTACGACGGGACCTCAGGGACCCGCTCTGGTGGCCTCAGGAACGGACAGTCCCCATGCGAGTTCCTTGGGGGCCTTTCGGTATTCCTCTCCCGTCGATGCCGGGGCCTAAGTCCTTGTGTGGAGTCGGGGCCGGAACCTGAGGATTCCTCTCCAGTGCTGACATGGATCTTGGGGTACTTCTGGAGTCTCCCCAGGGGAGTCAGTCCTCGTCTCGAATGCGGGCATGCACTGGGGCTTTCCTCCAGAGCGGTAGCAGCAGTGTCACGCATTCCGCCGCGTGGATCAAAGGATCTATGGTTTTCCCTCGAGTCTTTCCCACGAGGCTTTCCCACGAGGCTTTCCCACAGGGCTGTCCCACGTGCACACTTGGTGGGAGTCGATCCTCGGCTTGAACGTCAAGGCAGTGCAGGGAAAACAGGTTCCTCTGGAATGGACTGACACATCTGGGGGACTCTTGGAATGGTGGCACGACCCTGGAGTTCCTCTCGCCTTTCCTGTGGAGAGCGCCTTCTCTTGAGATGCGACGGGAACGCCGAGAATTCTTTCCCTACGAAACAGGGAAAGGATCCCTCATCTCGAGCTAGGAGGCGGAAACGGGGCTCCCCTGGATGTGTGCGGGACCCCACGTGCTTCCTCTCGAGTGGAGACGGGTATGTCGGGGAACTTCTTGAGTTGCAGCAATGGTGTGAAGGACCCTTTGGAAGTTCCAGTGATTAGATGTGATTAGCCTCGAGAAGCCTCAGCGGAAATGGGCCTCATCTCGCCTGGAGGGCAAAACCTCCTGGAATTTCTCGAGTTGCGGCAGGTGCTCTCGACTTACGACGGGGACCTCAGGGACCCGCTCTGGTGGCCTCAGGAACGGACAGTCCCCATGCGAGTTCCTTGGGGGCCTCTCGGGATTCCTCTCCCGTCGATGCCGGGGCCTAAGACCTTGTGTGGAGTTGGGGCCGGAACCTGAGGATTCCTCTCCAGTGCTGACATGGATCTTGGGGTACTTCTGGAGTCTCCCCAGGGGAGTCAGTCCTCGTCTCGAATGCGGGCATGCACTTGCGCTTTCCTCCAGAGCGGTAGCAGCAGTGTCACGCAGTCCGCCGCGTGGATCAAAGGATCTATGGTTTTCCCTCGAGTCTTTCCCACGAGGCTTTCCCACGAGGCTTTCCCACAGGGCTGTCCCACGTGCACACGTGGAGGGAGTCGATCCTCGGCTTGAACGTCAAGGCAGTGCAGGGAAAACAGGTTCCTCTGGAATGGACTGACACATCTGGGGGACTCTTGGAATGGTGGCACGACCCTGGAGTTCCTCTCGCCTTTCCTGTGGAGAGCGCCTCCTCTTGAGATGCGACGGGAACGCCGGGAATTCTTTCCCTACGAAACAGGGAAAGGATCCCTCATCTCGAGCTAGGAGGCGGAAACGTGGCTCCCCTGGATGTGTGCGGGACCCCACGTGCTTCCTCTCGAGTGGAGACGGGTATGTCGGGGAACTTCTTGAGTTGCAGCAAGGGTGTGAAGGACCCTTTGGAAGTTCCAGTGGTTAGATGTGATTGGCCTCGAGAAGCCTCAGCGGAAATGGGCCTCATCTCGCCTGGAGGGCAAAACCTCCTGGATTTTCTCGAGTTGCGGGAGGTGCTCTCGACTTACGACGGGACCTCAGGGACCCGCTCTGGTGGCCTCAGGACAGGCCAGTCCCCATGCGAGTTCCTCGGGGGCCTCTCGGGATTCCTCTCCCGTCGATGCCGGGGCCTAAGACCTTGTGTGGAGTCGGGGCCGGAACCTGAGGATTCCTCTTCAGGGCTGACATGGATCTTGGGGTACTTCTGGAGTCTCCCCAGGGGAGTCAGTCCTCGTCTCGAATGCGGGCATGCACTTGCGCTTTCCTCCAGAGCGGTAGCAGCAGTGTCACGCAGTCCACCGCGTGGATCAAAGGATCTATGGTTTTCCCTCGAGTCTTTCCCACGAGGCTTTCCCACGAGGCTTTCCCACAGGGCTGTCCCACGTGCACACGTGGTGGGAGTCGATCCTCGGCTTGAACGTCAAGGCAGTGCAGGGAAAACAGGTTCCTCTGGAATGGACTGACACATCAGGGGGACTCTTGGAATGGTGTCACGACCCTGGAGTTCCTCTCGCCTTTCCTGTGGAGAGCGCCTCCTCTTGAGATGCGACGGGAACGCCGGGAATTCTTTCCCTACGAAACAGGGAAAGGATCCCTCATCTCGAGCTAGGAGGCGGAAACGGGGCTCCCCTGGATGTGTGCGGGACACCACGTGCTTGCTCTCGAGTGGAGACGGGTATGTCGGGGAACTTCTTGAGTTGCAGCAAGGGTGTGAAGGACCCTTTGGAAGTTCCAGTGGTTAGATGTGATTGGCCTCGAGAAGCCTCAGCGGAAATGGGCCTCATCTCGCCTGGAGGGCAAAACCTCCTGGATTTTCTCGAGTTGCGGCAGGTGCTCTCGACTTACGACGGGGACCTCAGGGACCCACTCTGGTGGCCTCAGGAAAGGCCAGTCCCCATGCGAGTTCTTCGGGGGCCTCTCGGGATTCCTCTCCCGTCGATGCCGGGGCCTAAGACCTTGTGTGGAGTCGGGGCCGGAACCTGAGGATTCCTCTCCAGTGCTGACATGGATCTTGGGGTACTTCTGGAGTCTCCCCAGGGGAGTCAGTCCTCGTCTCGAATGCGGGCATGCACTTGTGCTTTCCTCCAGAGCGGTAGCAGCAGTGTCACGCAGTCCGCCGCGTGGATCAAAGGATCTATGGTTTTCCCTCGAGTCTTTCCCACGAGGCTTTCCCACGAGGCTTTCCCACAGGGCTGTCCCACGTGCACACGTGTTGGGAGTCGATCCTCGGCTTGAACGTCAAGGCAGTGCAGGGAAAACAGGTTCCTCTGGAATGGACTGACACATCTGGGGGCCTCTTGGAATGGTGGGATGACCCTGGAGTTCCTCTCGCCTTTCCTGTGGAGAGCGCCTCCTCTTGAGATGCGACGGGAACCCCGGGAATTCTTTCCCTACGAAACAGGGAAAGGATCCCTCATCTCGAGCTAGGAGGCGGAAACGTGGCTCCCCTGGATGTGTGCGGGACCCCACGTGCTTCCTCTCGAGTGGAGACGGGTATGTCGGGGAACTTCTTGAGTTGCAGCAAGGGTGTGAAGGACCCTTTGGAAGTTCCAGTGGTTAGATGTGATTGGCCTCGAGAAGCCTCAGCGGAAATGGGCCTCATCTCGCCTGGAGGGCAAAACCTCCTGGATTTTCTCGAGTTGCGGCAGGTGCTCTCGACTTACGACGGGACCTCAGGGACCCGCTCTGGTGGCCTCAGGACAGGCCAGTCCCCATGCGAGTTCCTCGGGGGCCTCTCGGGATTCCTCTCCCGTCGATGCCGGGGCCTAAGACCTTGTGTGGAGTCGGGGCCGGAACCTGAGGATTCCTCTCCAGGGCTGACATGGATCTTGGGGTACTTCTGGAGTCTCCCCAGGGGAGTCAGTCCTCGTCTCGAATGCGGGCATGCACTTGCGCTTTCCTCCAGAGCGGTAGCAGCAGTGTCACGCAGTCCACCGCGTGGATCAAAGGATCTATGGTTTTCCCTCGAGTCTTTCCCACGAGGCTTTCCCACGAGGCTTTCCCACAGGGCTGTCCCACGTGCACACGTGGTGGGAGTCGATCCTCGGCTTGAACGTCAAGGCAGTGCAGGGAAAACAGGTTCCTCTGGAATGGACTGACACATCAGGGGGACTCTTGGAATGGTGTCACGACCCTGGAGTTCCTCTCGCCTTTCCTGTGGAGAGCGCCTCCTCTTGAGATGCGACGGGAACGCCGGGAATTCTTTCCCTACGAAACAGGGAAAGGATCCCTCATCTCGAGCTAGGAGGCGGAAACGGGGCTCCCCTGGATGTGTGCGGGACACCACGTGCTTGCTCTCGAGTGGAGACGGGTATGTCGGGGAACTTCTTGAGTTGCAGCAAGGGTGTGAAGGACCCTTTGGAAGTTCCAGTGGTTAGATGTGATTGGCCTCGAGAAGCCTCAGCGGAAATGGGCCTCATCTCGCCTGGAGGGCAAAACCTCCTGGATTTTCTCGAGTTGCGGCAGGTGCTCTCGACTTACGACGGGGACCTCAGGGACCCGCTCTGGTGGCCTCAGGAAAGGCCAGTCCCCATGCGAGTTCCTCGGGGGCCTCTCGGGATTCCTCTCCCGTCGATGCCGGGGCCTAAGACCTTGTGTGGAGTCGGGGCCGGAACCTGAGGATTCCTCTCCAGTGCTGACATGGATCTTGGGGTACTTCTGGAGTCTCCCCAGGGGAGTCAGTCCTCGTCTCGAATGCGGGCATGCACTTGCGCTTTCCTCCAGAGCGGTAGCAGCAGTGTCACGCAGTCCGCCGCGTGGATCAAAGGATCTATGGTTTTCCCTCGAGTCTTTCCCACGAGGCTTTCCCACGAGGCTTTCCCACAGGGCTGTCCCACGTGCACACGTGGTGTGACTCGATCCTCGGCTTGAACGTCAAGGCAGTGCAGGGAAAACAGGTTCCTCTGGAATGGACTGACACATCTGGGGGACTCTTGGAATGGTGTCTCGACCCTGGAGTTCCTCTCGCCTTTCCTGTGGAGAGCGCCTCCTCTTGAGATGCGACGGGAACGCCGGGAATTCTTTCCCTACGAAACAGGGAAAGGATCCCTCATCTCGAGCTAGGAGGCGGAAACGGGGCTCCCCTGGATGTGTGCGGGACCCCACGTGCTTCCTCTCGAGTGGAGACGGGTATGTCGGGGAACTTCTTGAGTTGCAGCAATGGTGTGAAGGACCCTTTGGAAGTTCCAGTGGTTAGATGTGATTGGCCTCGAGAAGCCTCAGCGGAAATGGGCCTCATCTCGCCTGGAGGGCAAAACCTCCTGGATTTTCTCGAGTTGCGGCAGGTGCTCTCGACTTACGACGGGGACCTCAGGGAACCGCTCTGGTGGCCTCAGGAAAGGCCAGTCCCCATGCGAGTTCCTCGGGGGCCTCTCGGGATTCTTCTCCCGTCGATGCCGGGGCCTAAGACCTTGTGTGGAGTCGGGCCGGAACCTGAGGATTCCTCTCCAGTGCTGACATGGATCTTGGGGTACTTCTGGAGTCTCCCCAGGGGAGTCAGTCCTCGTCTCGAATGCGGGCATGCACTTGCGCTTTCCTCCAGAGCGGTAGCAGCAGTGTCACGCAGTCCGCCGCGTGGATCAAAGGATCTATGGTTTTCCCTCGAGTCTTTCCCACGAGGCTTTCCCACGAGGCTTTCCCACAGGGCTGTCCCACGTGCACACGTGGTGGGAGTCGATCCTCGGCTTGAACGTCAAGGCAGTGCAGGGAAAACAGGTTCCTCTGGAATGGACTGACACATCTGGGGGACTCTTGGAATGGTGGCATGACCGTGGAGTTCCTCTCGCCTTTCCTGTGGAGAGCGCCTCCTCTTGAGAAGCGACTGGAACGCCGGGAATTCTTTCCCTACGAAACAGGGAAAGGATCCCTCATCTCGAGCTAGGAGGCGGAAACGGGGCTCCCCTGGATGTGTGCGGGACACCACGTGCTTCCTCTCGTGTGCAGACGGGTATGTCGGGGAACTTCTTGAGTTGCAGCAAGGGTGTGAAGGACCCTTTGGAAGTTCCAGTGGTTAGATGTGATTGGCCTCGAGAAGCCTCAGCGGAAATGAGCCTCATCTCGCCTGGAGGGCAAAACCTCCTGGATTTTCTCGAGTTGCGGCAGGTGCTCTCGACTTACGACGGGGACCTCAGGGACCCGCTCTGTTGGCCTCAGGAAAGGCCAGTCCCCATGCGAGTTCCTCGGGGGCCTCTCGGGATTCCTCTCCCGTCGATGCCGGGGCCTAAGACCTTGTGTGGAGTCGGGGCCGGAACCTGAGGATTCCTCTCCAGTGCTGACATGGATCTTGGGGTACTTCTGGAGTCTCCCCAGGGGAGTCAGTCCTCGTCTCGAATGCGGGCATGCACTTGCGCTTTCCTCCAGAGCGGTAGCAGCAGTGTCACGCAGTCCGCCGCGTGGATCAAAGGATCTATGGTTTTCCCTCGAGTCTTTCCCACGAGGCTTTCCCACGAGGCTTTCCCACAGGGCTGTCCCACGTGCACACGTGGAGGGAGTCGATCCTCGGCTTGAACGTCAAGGCAGTGCAGGGAAAACAGGTTCCTCTGGAATGGACTGACACATCTGGGGGACTCTTGGAATGGTGGCACGACCCTGGAGTTCCTCTCGCCTTTCCTGTGGAGAGCGCCTCCTCTTGAGATGCGACGGGAACGCCGGGAATTCTTTCCCTACGAAACAGGGAAAGGATCACTCATCTCGAGCTAGGAGGCGGAAACGTGGCTCCCCTGGAGGTGTGCGGGACCCCACGTGCTTCCTCTCGAGTGGAGACGGGTATGTCGGGGAACTTCTTGAGTTGCAGCAAGGGTGTGAAGGACCCTTTGGAAGTTCCAGTGGTTAGATGTGATTGGCCTCGAGAAGCCTCAGCGGAAATGGGCCTCATCTCGCCTGGAGGGCAAAACCTCCTGGATTTTCTCGAGTTGCGGGAGGTGCTCTCGACTTACGACGGGGACCTCAGGGACCTGCTCTGGTGGCCTCAGGAAAGGCCAGTCCCCATGCGAGTTCCTCGGGGGCCTCTCGGGATTCCTCTCCCGTCGATGCCGGGGCCTAAGACCTTGTGTGGAGTCGGGGCCGGAACCTGAGGATTCCTCTCCAGTGCTGACATGGATCTTGGGGTACTTCTGGAGTCTCCCCAGGGGAGTCAGTCCTCGTCTCGAATGCGGGCATGTACTTGCGCTTTCCTCCAGAGCGGTAGCAGCAGTGTCACGCAGTCCGCCGCGTGGATCAAAGGATCTATGGTTTTCCCTCGAGTCTTTCCCACGAGGCTTTCCCACGAGGCTTTCCCACAGGGCTGTCCCACGTGCACACGTGGTGGGAGTCGATCCTCGGCTTGAACGTCAAGGCAGTGCAGGGAAAACAGGTTCCTCTGGAATGGACTGACACATCTAGGGGACTCTTGGAATGGTGGCATGACCCTGGAGTTCCTCTCGCCTTTCCTGTGGAGAGCGCCTCCTCTTGAGATGTGACTGGAACGCCGGGAATTCTTTCCCCACGAAACAGGGAAAGGATCCCTCATCTCGAGCTAGGAGGCGGAAACGGGGCTCCCCTGGATGTGTGCGGGACCCCACGTGCTTCCTCTCGAGTGGAGACGGGTATGTAGCGGAACTTCTTGAGTTGCAGCAATGGTGTGAAGGACCCTTTGGAAGTTCCAGTGGTTAGATGTGATTGGCCTCGAGAAGCCTCAGCGGAAATGGGCCTCATCTCGCCTGGAGGGCAAAACCTCCTGGATTTTCTCGAGTTGCGGGAGGTGCTCTCGACTTACGACGGGACCTCAGGGACCCGCTCTGGTGGCCTCAGGACAGGCCAGTCCCCATGCGAGTTCCTCGGGGGCCTCTCGGGATTCCTCTCCCGTCGATGCCGGGGCCTAAGACCTTGTGTGGAGTCGGGGCCGGAACCTGAGGATTCCTCTCCAGGGCTGACATGGATCTTGGGTTACTTCTGGAGTCTCCCCAGGGGAGTCAGTCCTCGTCTCGAATGCGGGCATGCACTTGCGCTTTCCTCCAGAGCGGTAGCAGCAGTGTCACGCAGTCCGCCGCGTGGATCAAAGGATCTATGGTTTTCCCTCGAGTCTTTCCCACGAGGCTTTCCCACGAGGCTTTCCCACAGGGCTGTCCCACGTGCACACGTTGTGGGAGTCGATCCTCGGCTTGAACGTCAAGGCAGTGCAGGGAAAACAGGTTCCTCTGGAATGGACTGACACATCTGGGGGACTCTTGGAATGGTGTCTCGACCCTGGAGTTCCTCTCGCCTTTCCTGTGGAGAGCGCCTCCTCTTGAGATGCGACGGGAACGCCGGGAATTCTTTCCCTACGAAACAGGGAAAGGATCCCTCATCTCGAGCTAGGAGGCGGAAACGGGGCTCCCCTGGATGTGTGCGGGACCCCACGTGCTTCCTCTCGAGTGGAGACGGGTATGTCGGCGAACTTCTTGTGTTGCAGCAATGGTGTGAAGGACCCTTTGGAAGTTCCAGTGGTTAGATGTGATTAGCCTCGAGAAGCCTCAGCGGAAATGGGCCTCATCTCGCCTGGAGGGCAAAACCTCCTGGATTTTCTCGAGTTGCGGCAGGTGCTCTCGACTTACGACGGGGACCTCAGGGACCCGCTCTGGTGGCCTCAGGAACGGCCAGTCCCCATGCGAGTTCCTTGGGGGCCTCTCGGGATTCCTCTCCCGTCGATGCCTGGGCCTAAGACCTTGTGTGGAGTTGAGGCCGGAACCTGAGGATTCCTCTCCAGTGCTGACATGGATCTTGGAGTACTTCTGGAGTCTCCCCTGGGGAGTCAATCCTCGTCTCGAATGCGGGCATGCACTTGCGCTTTCCTCCAGAGCGGTAGCAGCAGTGTCACGCAGTCCGCCGCGTGGATCAAAGGATCTATGGTTTTCCCTCGAGTCTTTCCCACGAGGCTTTCCCACGAGGCTTTCCCACAGGGCTGTCCCCCGTGCACACGTGGTGGGAGTCGATCCTCGGCTTGAACGTCAAGGCAGTGCAGGAAAAACAGGTTCCTCTGGAATGGACTGACACATCTGGGGGACTCTTGGAATGGTGGCACGACCCTGGAGTTCCTCTCGCCTTTCCTGTGGAGAGCGTCTCCTCTTGAGATGCGACGGGAACGCCGGGAATTCTTTCCCTACGAAACAGGGAAAGGATCCCTCATCTCGAGCTAGGAGGCGGAAACGGGGCTCCCCTGGATGTGTGCGGGACACCACGTGCGTCCTCTCGTGTGCAGACGGGTATGTCGGGGAACTTCTTGAGTTGCAGCAAGGGTGTGAAGGACCCTTGGAAGTTCCAGTGGTTAGATGTGATTGGCCTCGAGAAGCCTCAGCGGAAATGGGCCTCATCTCGCCTGGAGGGAAAACCTCCTGGATTTTCTCGAGTTGCGGCATGTGCTCTCGAATTACGACGGGGACCTCAGGGACCCGCTCTGGTGGCCTCAGGAAAGGCCAGTCCCTATGCGAGTTCCTTGGGGGCCTCTCGGGATTCCTCTCCCGTCGATGCCGGGGCCTAAGACCTTGTGTGGAGTCGGGGCCGGAACCTGAGGATTCCTCTCCAGTGCTGACATGGATCTTGGGGTACTTCTGGAGTCTCCCCAGGGGAGTCAGTCCTCCTCTCGAATGAGGGCATGCACTTGCGCTTTCCTCGAGAGCGGTAGCAGCTGTGTCACGCAGTCCGCCGCGTGGATCAAAGGATCTATGGTTTTCCCTCGAGTCTTTCCCACGAGGCTTTCCCACGAGGCTTTCCCACAGGGCTGTCCCACGTGCACACGTGGTTTGAGTCGATCCTCGGCTTGAACGTCAAGGCAGTGCAGGGAAAACAGGTTCCTCTGGAATGGACTGACACATCTGGGGGACTCTTGGAATGGTGGCACGACCCTGGAGTTCCTCTCGCCTTTCCTGTGGAGAGCGCCTCCTCTTGAGATGCGACGGGAACGCCGGGAATTCTTTCCCTACGAAACAGGGAAAGGATCCCTCATCTCGAGCTAGGAGGCGGAAACGGGGCTCCCCTGGATGTGTGCGGGACACCACGTGCTTCCTCTCGAGTGGAGACGGGTATGTCGGGGAACCTCTTGAGTTGCAGCAAGGGTGTGAAGGACCCTTTGGAAGTTCCAGTGGTTAGATGTGATTGGCCTCGAGAAGCCTCAGCGGAAATGGGCCTCATCTCGCCTGGAGGGCAAAACCTCCTGGATTTTCTCGAGTTGCGGCAGGTGCTCTCGACTTACGACGGGGACCTCAGGGACCCGCTCTGGTGGCCTCAGGACAGGCCAGTCCCCATGCGAGTTCCTCGTGGGCCTCTCGGGATTCCTCTCCCGTCGATGCCGGGGCCTAAGACCTTGTGTGGAGTCGGGGCCGGAACCTGAGGATTCCTCTCCAGTGCTGACATGGATCTTGGGGTACTTCTGGAGTCTCCCCAGGGGAGTCAGTCCTCGTCTCGAATGCGGGCATGCACTTGCGCTTTCCTCCAGAGCGGTAGCAGCAGTGTCACGCAGTCCGCCGCGTGGATCAAAGGATCTATGGTTTTCCCTCGAGTCTTTCCCACGAGGCTTTCCCACGAGGCTTTCCCACGAGGCTTTCCCACAGGGCTGTCCCACGTGCACACGTGGTGGGAGTCGATCCTCGGCTTGAAGGTCAAGGCAGTGCAGGGAAAACAGGTTCCTCTGGAATGGACTGACACATCTGGGGGACTCTTGGAATGGTGGCACGACCCTGGAGTTCCTCTCGCCTTTCCTGTGGAGAGCGCCTCCTCTTCAGATGCGACGGGAACGCCGGGAATTCTTTCCCTACGAAACAGGGAAAGGATCCCTCATCTCGAGCTAGGAGGCGGAAACGCGGCTCCCCTGGATGTGTGCGGGACACCACGTGCTTCCTCTCGAGTGGAGACGGGTATGTCGGGGAACTTCTTGAGTTGCAGCAAGGGTGTGAAGGACCCTTTGGAAGTTCCAGTGGTTAGACGTGATTGGACTCGAGAAGCCTCAGCGGAAATGGGCCTCATCTCGCCTGGAGGGCAAAACCTCCTGGATTTTCTCGAGTTGCGGCAGGTGCTCTCGACTTACGACGGGGACCTCAGGGACCCGCTCTGGTGGCCTCAGGAATGGCCAGTCCCCATGCGAGTTCCTCGGGGGCCTCTCGGGGTTCCTCTCCCGTCGATGCCGGGGCCTAAGACCTTGTGTAGTCGGGGCCGGAACCTGAGGTTTCCTCTCCAGTGCTGACATGGATCTTGGGGTACGTCTGGAGTCTCCCCAGGGGAGTCAGTCCTCGTCTGGAATGCGGGCATGCACTTGCGCTTTCCTCCAGAGCGGTAGCAGCAGTGTCACGCAGTCCGCCGTGGGGATCAAAGGATCTATGGTTTTCCCTCGAGTCTTTCCCACGAGGCTTTCCCACGAGGCTTTCCCACAGGGCTGTCCCACGTGCACACGTGGTGGGAGTCGATCCTCGGCTTGAACGTCAAGGCAGTGCAGGGAAAACAGGTTCCTCTGGAATGGACTGACACATCTGGGGGACTCTTGGAATGGTGGCACGACCCTGGAGTTCCTCTCGCCTTTCCTGTGGACAGCGCCTCCTCTTGAGATGCGACGGGAACGCCGGGAATTCTTTCCCTACGAAACAGGGAAAGGATCCCTCATCTCGAGCTAGGAGGCGGAAACGCGGCTCCCCTGGATGTGTGCGGGACCCCACGTGCTTCCTCTCGAGTGGAGACGGGTATGTCGGGGAACTTCTTGAGTTGCAGCAAGGGTGTGAAGGACCCTTTGGAAGTTCCAGTGGTTAGATGTGATTGGCCTCGAGAAACCTCAGCGGAAATGGGCCTCATCTCGCCTGGAGGGCAAAACCTCCTGGATTTTCTCGAGTTGCGGCAGGTGCTCTCGACTTACGACGGGGACCTCAGGGACCCGCTCTGGTGGCCTCAGGACAGGCCAGTCCCCATGCGAGTTCCTCGGGGGCCTCTCGGGATTCCTCTCCCGTCGATGCCGGGGCCTAAGACCTTGTGTGGAGTCGGGGCCGGAACCTGAGGATTCCTCTCCAGTGCTGACATGGATCTTGGGGTACATCTGCAGTCTCCCCAGGGGAGTCAGTCCTCGTCTCGAATGCGGGCATGCACTTGCGCTTTCCTCCAGAGCGGTAGCAGCAGTGTCACCCAGTCCACCGCGTGGATCAAAGGATCTATGGTTTTCCCTCGAGTCTTTCCCACGAGGCTTTCCCACGAGGCTTTCCCACAGGGCTGTCCCACGTGCACACGTGGTGGGAGTCGATCCTCGGCTTGAAGGTCAAGGCAGTGCAGGGAAAACAGGTTCCTCTGGAATGGACTGACACATCTGGGGGACTCTTGGAATGGTGGCACGACCCTGGAGTTCCTCTCGCCTTTCCTGTGGAGAGCGCCTCCTCTTGAGATGCGACGGGAACGCCGGGAATTCTTTCCCTACGAAATAGGGAAAGGATCCCTCATCTCGAGCTAGGAGGCGGAAACGCGGCTCCCCTGGATGTGTGCGGGACACCACGTGCTTCCTCTCGAGTGGAGACGGGTATGTCGGGGAACTTCTTGAGTTGCAGCAAGGGTGTGAAGGACCCTTTAGAAGTTCCAGTGGTTAGACGTGATTGGACTCGAGAAGCCTCAGCGGAAATGGGCCTCATCTCGCCTGGAGGGCAAAACCTCCTGGATTTTCTCGAGTTGCGGCAGGTGCTCTCGACTTACGACGGGGACCTAGGGACCCGCTCTGGTGGCCTCAGGAATGGCCAGTCCCCATGCGAGTTCCTCGGGGGCCTCTCGGGGTTCCTCTCCCGTCGATTCCGGGGCCTAAGACCTTGTGTGGAGTCGGGGCCGGAACCTGAGGATTCCTCTCCAGTGCTGACATGGATCTTGGGGTACATCTGCAGTCTCCCCAGGGGAGTCAGTCCTCGTCTGGAATGCGGGCATGCACTTGCGCTTTCCTCCAGAGCGGTAGCAGCAGTGTCACGCAGTCCGCCGTGGGGATCAAAGGATCTATGGTTTTCCCTCGAGTCTTTCTCACGAGGCTTTCCCACGAGGCTTTCCCACAGGGCTGTCCCACGTGCACACGTGGTGGGACTCGATCCTCGGCTTGAACGTCAAGGCAGTGCAGGGAAAACAGGTTCCTCTGGAATGGACTGACACATCTGGGGGACTCTTGGAATGGTGGCACGACCCTGTAGTTCCTCTCGCCTTTCCTGTGGAGAGCGCCTCCTCTTGAGATGCGACGGGAACGCCGGGAATTCTTTCCCTACGAAACAGGGAAAGGATCCCTCATCTCGAGCTAGGAGGCGGAAACGGGGCTCCCCTGGATGTGTGCGGGACCCCACGTGCTTCCTCTCGAGTGGAGACGGGTATGTCGGGGAACTTCTTGAGTTGCAGAAAGGGTGTGAAGGACCCTTTGGAAGTTCCAGTGGTTAGTTGTGATTGGCCTCGAGAAGCCTCAGCGGAAATGGGCCTCATCTCGCCTGGAGGGCAAAACCTCCTGGATTTTCTCGAGTTGCGGCAGGTGCTCTCGACTTACGACGGGGACCTCAGGGACCCGCTCTGGTGGCCTCAGGACAGGCCAGTCCCCATGCGAGTTCCTCGTGGGCCTCTCGGGATTCCTCTCCCGTCGATGCCGGGGCCTAAGACCTTGTGTGGAGTCGGGGCCGGAACCTGAGGATTCCTCTCCAGTGCTGACATGGATCTTGGGGTACTTCTGGAGTCTCCCCAGGGGAGTCAGTCCTCGTCTCGAATGCGGGCATGCACTTGCGCTTTCCTCCAGAGCGGTAGCAGCAGTGTCACGCAGTCCGCCGCGTGGATCAAAGGATCTATGGTTTTCCCTCGAGTCTTTCCCACGAGTCTTTCCCACGAGGCTTTCCCACAGGGCTGTCCCACGTGCACACGTGGTGGGAGTCGATCCTCGGCTTGAACGTCAAGGCAGTGCAGGGAAAACAGGTTCCTCTGGAATGGACTGACACATCTGGGGGACTCTTGGAATGGTGGCACGACCCTGGAGTTCCTCTCGCCTTTCCTGTGGAGAGCGCCTCCTCTTGAGATGCGACGGGAACGCCGGGAATTCTTTCCCTACGAAACAGGGAAAGGATCCCTCATCTCGAGCTAGGAGGCGGAAACAGGGCTCCCCTGGATGTGTGCGGGACACCATGTGCTTCCTCTCGAGTGGAGTCGGGTATGTCGGGGAACTTCTTGAGTTGCAGCAAGGGTGTGAAGGACCCTTTGGAAGTTCCAGTGGTTAGATGTGATTGGCCTCGAGAAGCCTCAGCGGAAATGGGCCTCATCTCGCCTGGAGGGCAAAACCTCCTGGATTTTCTCGAGTTGCGGCAGGTGCTCTCGACTTACGACGGGGACCTCAGGGACCCGCTCTGGTGGCCTCAGGAAAGGCCAGTCCCCATGCGAGTTCCTCGGGGGCCTCTCGGGGTTCCTCTCCCGTCGATGCCGGGGCCTAAGACCTTGTGTGGAGTCGGGGCCGGAACCTGAGGATTCCTCTCCAGTGCTGACATGGATCTTGGGGTACTTCTGGAGTCTCCCCAGGGGAGTCAGTCCTCGTCTCGAATGCGGGCATGCACTTGCGCTTTACTCCAGAGCGGTAGCAGCAGTGTCACGCAGTCCGCCGCGTGGATCAAAGGATCTATGGTTTTCCCTCGAGTCTTTCCCACGAGGCTTTCCCACGAGGCTTTCCCACAGGGCTGTCCCACGTGCACACGTGGTGGGAGTCGATCCTCGGCTTGAACGTCAAGGCAGTGCAGGGAAAACAGGTTCCTCTGGAAGGGACTGACACATCTGGGGGACTCTTGGAATGGTGGCACGACCCTGGAGTTCCTCTCGCCTTTCCTGTGGAGAGCGCCTCCTCTTGAGATGCGACGGGAACGCCGGGAATTCTTTCCCTACGAAACAGGGAAAGGATCCCTCATCTCGAGCTAGGAGGCGGAAACGCGGCTCCCCTGGATGTGTGCGGGACCCCACGTGCTTCCTCTCGAGTTGAGACAGGTATGTCGGGGAACTTCTTGAGTTGCAGCAAGGGTGTGAAGGACCCTTTGGAAGTTCCAGTGGTTAGATGTGATTGGCCTCGAGAAGCCTCAGCGGAAATGGGCCTCATCTCGCCTGGAGGGCAAAACCTCCTGGATTTTCTCGAGTTGCGGCAGGTGCTCTCGACTTACGACGGGGACCTCAGGGACCCGCTCTGGTGGCCTCAGGAACGGCCAGTCCCCATGCGAGTTCCTCGGGGGCCTCTCGGGGTTCCTCTCCCGTCGATGCCGGGGCCTAAGACCTTGTGTGGAGTCGGGGCCGGAACCTGAGGATTCCTCTCCAGTGCTGACATGGATCTTGGGGTACGTCTGGAGTCTCCCCAGGGGAGTCAGTCCTCGTCTCGAATGCGGGCATGCACTTGCGCTTTCCTCCAGAGCGGTAGCAGCAGTGTCACGCAGTCCGCCGTGTGGATCAAAGGATCTAAGGTTTTCCCTCGAGTCTTTCCCACGAGGCTTTCCCACAGGGCTGTCCCACGTGCCCACGTGGTGGGAGTCGATCCTCGGCTTGAACGTCAAGGCAGTGCAGGGAAAACAGGTTCCTCTGGAAGGGACTGACACATCTGGGGGTCTCTTGGAATGGTGGCATGACCCTGGAGTTCCTCTCGCCTTTCCTGTGGAGAGCGCCTCCTCTTGAGATGCGACGGGAACGCCGGGAATTCTTTCCCTACGAAACAGGGAAAGGATCCCTCATCTCGAGCTAGGAGGCGGAAACGGGGCTCCCCTGGATGTGTGCTGGACACCACGTGCTTCCTCTCGTGGGCAGACGGGTATGTCCGGGAACTTCTTGAGTTGCAGCAAGGGTGTGAAGGACCCTTTGAAGTTCCAGTGGTTAGATGTGATTGGCCTCGAGAAGCCTCAGCGGAAATGGGCCTCATCTCGCCTGGAGGGAAAACCTCCTGGATTTTCTCGAGTTGCGGCAGGTGCCTTCGAATTACGACGGGGACCTCAGGGACCCGCTCTGGTGGCCTCAGGAAAGGCCAGTCCCCATGCGAGTTCCTCGGGGGCCTCTCGTGATTCCTCTCCCGTCGATGCCGGGGCCTAAGACCTTGTGTGGAGTCGGGGCCGGAACCTGAGGATTCCTCTCCAGTGCTGAAATGGATCTTGGGGTACTTCTGGAGTCTCCCCAGGGGAGTCAGTCCTCGTCTCGAATGAGGGCATGCACTTGCGCTTTCCTCGAGAGCGGTAGCAGCAGTGTCACGCAGTCCGCCGCGTGGATCAAAGGATCTATGGTTTTCCCTCGAGTCTTTCCCACGAGGCTTTCCCACGAGGCTTTCCCACAGGGCTGTCCCACGTGCACACGTGGTTTGAGTCGATCCTCGGCTTGAACGTCAAGGCAGTGCAGGGAAAACAGGTTCCTCTGGAATGGACTGATACATCTGGGGGACTCTTGGAATGGTGGCACGACCCTGGAGTTCCTCTCGCCTTTCCTGTGGAGAGCGCCTCCTCTTGAGATGCGACGGGAACGCCGGGAATTCTTTCCTTACGAAACAGGGAAAGGATCCCTCATCTCGAGCTAGGAGGCGGAAACGGGGCTCCCCTGGATGTGTGCGGGACACCACGTGCTTCCTCTCGAGTGGAGACGGGTATGTCGGGGAACCTCTTGAGTTGCAGCAAGGGTGTGAAGGACCCTTTGGAAGTTCCAGTGGTTAGATGTGATTGGCCTCGAGAAGCCTCAGCGGAAATGGGCCTCATCTCGCCTGGAGGGCAAAACCTCCTGGATTTTCTCGAGTTGCGGCAGGTGCTCTCGACTTACGACGGGGACCTCAGGGACCCGCTCTGGTGGCCTCAGGAATGGCCAGTCCCCATGCGAGTTCCTCGGGGGCCTCTCGGGATTCCTCTCCCGTCGATGCCGGGGCCTAAGACCTTGTGTGGAGTCGGGGCCGGAACCTGAGGATTCCTCTCCAGTGCTGACATGGATCTTGGGGTACTTCTGGAGTCTCCCCAGGGGAGTCAGTCCTCGTCTCGAATGCGGGCATGCACTTGCGCTTTCCTCCAGAGCGGTAGCAGCAGTGTCACGCAGTCCGCCACGTGGATCAAAGGATCTATGGTTTTCCCTCGAGACTTTCCCACGAGGCTTTCCCACGAGGCTTTCCCACGAGGCTTTCCCACAGGGCTGTCCCACGTGCACACGTGGTGGGAGTCGATCCTCGGCTTGAACGTCAAGGCAGTGCAGGGAAAACAGGTTCCTCTGGAATGGACTGACATATCTGGGGGTCTCTTGGAATGGTGGCACGACCCTGGAGTTCCTCTCCCCTTTCCTGTGGAGAGCACCTCCTCTTGAGATGCGACGGGAACGCCGGGAATTCTTTCCCTATGAAACAGGGAAAGGATCCCTCATCTCGAGCTAGGAGGCGGAAACGGTGCTCCCCTGGATGTGTGCGGGACCCCACGTGCTTCCTCTGGAGTGGAGACGGGTATGTTGGGGAACATCTTTAGTCGCAGCAAGGGTGTGAAGGACCCGTTGGAAGTTCCAGTATTTAGACGTGATTAGCCTCGAGAAGCCTCAGCGGAAATGGGCCTCATCTCGCCTGGAGGGCAAAACCTCCTGGATTTTCTCGAGTTGCGGCAGGTGCTCTCGACTTACGACGGGGACCTCATGGACCCGCTCTGGTGGCCTCAGGAAAGGCCAGTCCCCATGCGAGTTCCTCGGGGGCCTCTGGGGATTCCTCTCCCGTCGATGCCGGTGCCTAAGACCTTGTGTGGAGTCGGGGCCGGAACCTGAGGATTCCTCTCCAGTGCTGACATGGATCTTGGGGTACTTCTGGAGTCTCCCCAGGGGAGTCAGTCCTCGTCTCGAATGCGGGCATGCACTTGCGCTTTCCTCCAGAGCGGTAGCAGCAGTGTCACGCAGTCTGCCGCGTGGATCAAAGGATCTATGGTTTTCCCTCGAGTCTTTCCCACGAGGCTTTCCCACGAGGCTTTCCCACAGGGCTGTCCCACGTGCACACGTGGTGGGAGTCGATCCTCGGCTTGAAAGTCAAGGCAGTGCAGGGAAAACAGGTTCCTCTGGAATGGACTGACACATCTGGGGGACTATTGGAATGGTGGCACGACCCTGGAGTTCCTCTCGCCTTTCCTGTGGAGAGCGCCTCCTCTTGAGATGCGACGGGAACGCCGGGAATTCTTTCCCTACGAAACAGGGAAAGGATCCCTCATCTCGAGCTAGGAGGCGGAAACGGGGCTCCCCTGGATGTGTGCGGGACCCCACGTGATTCCTCGCGAGTGGAGACGGGTATGTCGGGGAACTTCTTGAGTTGCAGCAATGGTGTGAAGGACCCTTTGGAAGTTCCAGTGGTTAGATGTGATTGGCCTCGAGAAGCCTCAGCGGAAATGGGCCTCATTTCGCCTGGATGGCAAAACCTCCTGGATTTTCTCGAGTTGCGGCAGGTGCTCTCGACTTACGACGGGGACCTCAGGGTCCCGCTCTGGTGGCCTCAGGAAAGGCCAGTCCCCATGCGAGTTCCTCGGGGACCTCTGGGGATTCCTCTCCCGTCGATGCCGGGGCCTAATACCTTGTGTGGAGTCGGGGCCGGAACCTGAGGATTCCTCTCCAGTGCTGACATGGATCTTGGGGTACTTCTGGAGTTTCCCCAGGGGAGTCAGTCCTCGTCTCGAATGCGGGCATGCACTTGCGCTTTCCTCCAGAGCGGTAGCAGCAGTGTCACGCAGTCTGCCGCGTGGATCAAAGGATCTATGGTTTTCCCTCGAGTCTTTCCCACGAGGCTTTCCCACGAGGCTTTCCCACAGGGCTGTCCCACGTGCACACGTGGTGGGAGTCGATCCTCGGCTTGATCGTCAAGGCAGTGCAGGGAAAACAGGTTCCTCTGGAATGGACTGACACATCTGGGGGACTCTTGGAATGGTGGCACGACCCTGGAGTTCCTCTCGCCTTTCCTGTGGAGCGCCTCCTCTTGAGATGCGACGGGAACGCCGGGAATTCTTTCCCTACGAAACAGGGAAAGGATCCCTCATCTCGAGCTAGGAGGCGGAAACGGGGCTCCCCTGGATGTGCGCGGGACCCTCGTGCTTCCTCTCACATGGAGACGGGTATGTCGGGGAACTTCTTGAGTTGCAGCAAGGGTGTGAAGGACCCTTTGGAAGTTCCAGTGGTTAGATGTGATTGGCCTGGAAAAGCCTCAGAGGAAATGGGCCTCATCTCGCCTGGAGGGCAAAACCGCCTGGATTTTCTCGAGTTGCGGCAGGTGCTCTCGACTTACGACGGTGACCTCAGGGAACCGCTCTGGTGGCCTCAGGAAAGGCCAGTCCCCATGCGAGTTCCTCTGGGGATTCCTCTCCCGTCGATGCCGGGGCCTAAGACCTTGTGTGGAGTCGGGGCCGGAACCTGAGGATTCCTCTCCAGTGCTGACATGGATCTTGGGGTACTTCTGGAGTTTCCCCAGGGGTGTCAGTCCTCGTCTCGAATGCGGGCATGCACTTGTGCTTTCCTACAGAGCGGTAGCAGCAGTGTCACTCAGTCCGCCGCATGGATCAATGAATCCATGGTTTTCCCTCGAGTCTTTCCCACGAGGCTTTCCCACGAGTCTTTCCCACAGGGCTGTCCCACGTGCACACGTGGTGGGAGTCGATCCTCGGCTTGAACGTCAAGGCAGTGCAGGGAAAACAGGTTCCTCTGGAATGGACTGACACATCTGGGGGACTCTTCTAATGGTGGCACGACCCTGGAGTTCCTCTCGCCTTTCCTGTGGAGAGCGCCTCCTCTTGAGATGCGACGGGAACGCCGGGAATTCTTTCCTGACGAAACAGGGAAAGGATCACTCATCTCGAGCTAGGAGGCGGAAACGGGGCTCCCCTGGATGTGTGCGGGACCCCACGTGCTTCCTCTCGAGTGGAGACGGGTATGTCGGGGAAGTTCTTGAGTTGCAGCAAGGGTGTGAAGGACCCTTTGGATGTTCCAGTGGTTAGATGTGATTGGCCTCGAGAAGCCTCAGCGGAAATGGGCCTCATCTCGCCTGGAGGGCAAAACCTCCTGGATTTTCTCGAGTTGTGGCAGGTGCTCTTGACTTACGACGAGGACCTCAGGGACCCGCTCTGGTGGCCTCAGGAAAGGCCAGTCCCCATGCGAGTTCCTCTGGGGATTCCTCTCCCGTCGATGCCAGGGCCTAAGACCTTGTGTGGAGTCGGGGCCGGAACCTGAGGATTCCTCTCCAGTGCTGACATGGATCTTGGGGTACTTCTGGAGTCTCCCCAGGGGAGTCAGTCCTCGTCTCGAATGTGGGCATGCACTTGCGCTTTCCTCCAGAGCGGTAGCAGCAGTGTCACGCAGTCCGCCGCATGGATCAAAGGATCCATGATTTTCCCTCGAGTCTTTCCCACGAGGCTTTCCCACGAGGCTTCCCACAGGGCTGTCCCACGTGCACACGTGGTGGGAGTCGATCCTCGGCTTGAACGTCAAGGCAGTGCTGGGAAAACAGGTTCACCTGGAATGGACTGACACATCTGGGGGACTCTTGGAATGGTGGCACGACCCTGGAGTTCCTCTCGCCTTTCCTGTGGAGAGCGCCTCCTCTTGAGATGCGACGGGAACGCCGGGAATTCTTTCCCTTCGAAACAGGGAAAGGATCCCTCATCTCGAGCTAGGAGGCGGAAACGGGGCTCCCCTGGATGTGTGCGGGACCCCACGTGCTTCCTCTCGAGTGGAGACGGGTATGTCGGGGAACTTCTTGAGTTGCAGCAAGGGTGTGAAGGACCCTTTGGAAGTTCCAGTGGTTAGATGTGATTAGCCTCGAGAAGCCTCAGCGGAAATGAGCCTCATCTCGCCTGGAGGGCAAAACCTCCTGGATTTTCTCGAGTTGCGGCAGGTGATCTCGACTGACGATGGGGACCTCAGGGACCCGCTCTGGTGGCCTCAGGAAAAGCCAGTCCCCATGCGAGTTCCTCGGGTGCCTCTCGGGATTCCTCTCCCGGCGATGCCGTGGCCTAAGACCTTGTGTGGAGTCGGGGCCGGAACCTGAGGGTTCCTCTCCAGTGCTGACATGGATCTTGGGGTACTTCTGGAGTCTCCCCAGGGGAGTCAGTCCTCGTCTCGAATGCGGGCATGCACTTGCGCTTTCCTCCAGAGCGGTAGCAGCAGTGTCACGCAGTCCGCCGCGTGCATCAAAGGATCTATGGTTTTCCCTCGAGTCTTTCCCACGAGGCTTTCCCACGAGGCTTTCCCACAGGGCTGTCCCACGTGCACACGTGGTGGGAGTCGATCCTCGGCTTGAACGTCAAGGCAGTGCAGGGAAAACAGGTTCCTCTGGAATGGACTGACACATCTGGGGGACTCTTCTAATGGTGGCACGACCCTGGAGTTCCTCTCGCCTTTCCTGTGGAGAGCGCCTCCTCTTGAGATGCGACGGGAACGCCCGGAATTCTTTCCTGACGAAACAGGGAAAGGATCACTCATCTCGAGCTAGGAGGCGGAAACGGGGCTCCCCTGGATGTGTGCGGGACCCCACGTGCTTCCTCTCGAGTGGAGACGGGTATGTCGGGGAAGTTCTTGAGTTGCAGCAAGGGTGTGAAGGACCCTTTGGATGTTCCAGTGGTTAGATGTGATTGGCCTCGAGAAGCCTCAGCGGAAATGGGCCTCATCTCGCCTGGAGGGCAAAACCTCCTGGATTTTCTCGAGTTGTGGCAGGTGCTCTTGACTTACGACGAGGACCTCAGGGACCCGCTCTGGTGGCCTCAGGAAAGGCCAGTCCCCATGCGAGTTCCTCTGGGGATTCCTCTCCCGTCGATGCCAGGGCCTAAGACCTTGTGTGGAGTCGGGGCCGGAACCTGAGGATTCCTCTCCAGTGCTGACATGGATCTTGGGGTACTTCTGGAGTCTCCCCAGGGGAGTCAGTCCTCGTCTCGAATGTGGGCATGCACTTGCGCTTTCCTCCAGAGCGGTAGCAGCCGTGTCACGCAGTCCGCCGCATGGATCAAAGGATCCATGATTTTCCCTCGAGTCTTTCCCACGAGGCTTTCCCACGAGGCTTCCCACAGGGCTGTCCCACGTGCACACGTGGTGGGAGTCGATCCTCGGCTTGAACGTCAAGGCAGTGCAGGGAAAACAGGTTCCTCTGGAATGGACTGACACATCTGGGGGACTCTTGGAATGGTGGCACGACCCTGGAGTTCCTCTCGCCTTTCCTGTGGACAGCGCCTCCTCTTGAGATGCGACGGGAACGCCGGGAATTCTTTCCCTACGAAACAGGGAAAGGATCCCTCATCTCGAGCTAGGAGGCGGAAACGCGGCTCCCCTGGATGTGTGCGGGACCCCACGTGCTTCCTCTCGAGTGGAGACGGGTATGTCGGGGAACTTCTTGAGTTGCAGCAAGGGTGTGAAGGACCCTTTGGAAGTTCCAGTGGTTAGATGTGATTGGCCTCGAGAAACCTCAGCGGAAATGGGCCTCATCTCGCCTGGAGGGCAAAACCTCCTGGATTTTCTCGAGTTGCGGCAGGTGCTCTCGACTTACGACGGGGACCTCTGGGACCCGCTCTGGTGGCCTCAGGACAGGCCAGTCCCCATGCGAGTTCCTCGGGGGCCTCTCGGGATTCCTCTCCCGTCGATGCCGGGGCCTAAGACCTTGTGTGGAGTCGGGGCCGGAACCTGAGGATTCCTCTCCAGTGCTGACATGGATCTTGGGGTACATCTGCAGTCTCCCCAGGGGAGTCAGTCCTCGTCTCGAATGCGGGCATGCACTTGCGCTTTCCTCCAGAGCGGTAGCAGCAGTGTCACCCAGTCCACCGCGTGGATCAAAGGATCTATGGTTTTCCCTCGAGTCTTTCCCACGAGGCTTTCCCACGAGGCTTTCCCACAGGGCTGTCCCACGTGCACACGTGGTGGGAGTCGATCCTCGGCTTGAAGGTCAAGGCAGTGCAGGGAAAACAGGTTCCTCTGGAATGGACTGACACATCTGGGGGACTCTTGGAATGGTGGCACGACCCTGGAGTTCCTCTCGCCTTTCCTGTGGAGAGCGCCTCCTCTTGAGATGCGACGGGAACGCCGGGAATTCTTTCCCTACGAAATAGGGAAAGGATCCCTCATCTCGAGCTAGGAGGCGGAAACGCGGCTCCCCTGGATGTGTGCGGGACACCACGTGCTTCCTCTCGAGTGGAGACGGGTATGTCGGGGAACTTCTTGAGTTGCAGCAAGGGTGTGAAGGACCCTTTAGAAGTTCCAGTGGTTAGACGTGATTGGACTCGAGAAGCCTCAGCGGAAATGGGCCTCATCTCGCCTGGAGGGCAAAACCTCCTGGATTTTCTCGAGTTGCGGCAGGTGCTCTCGACTTACGACGGGGACCTAGGGACCCGCTCTGGTGGCCTCAGGAATGGCCAGTCCCCATGCGAGTTCCTCGGGGGCCTCTCGGGGTTCCTCTCCCGTCGATTCCGGGGCCTAAGACCTTGTGTGGAGTCGGGGCCGGAACCTGAGGATTCCTCTCCAGTGCTGACATGGATCTTGGGGTACATCTGCAGTCTCCCCAGGGGAGTCAGTCCTCGTCTGGAATGCGGGCATGCACTTGCGCTTTCCTCCAGAGCGGTAGCAGCAGTGTCACGCAGTCCGCCGTGGGGATCAAAGGATCTATGGTTTTCCCTCGAGTCTTTCCCACGAGGCTTTCCCACGAGGCTTTCCCACAGGGCTGTCCCACGTGCACACGTGGTGGGACTCGATCCTCGGCTTGAACGTCAAGGCAGTGCAGGGAAAACAGGTTCCTCTGGAATGGACTGACACATCTGGGGGACTCTTGGAATGGTGGCACGACCCTGTAGTTCCTCTCGCCTTTCCTGTGGAGAGCGCCTCCTCTTGAGATGCGACGGGAACGCCGGGAATTCTTTCCCTACGAAACAGGGAAAGGATCCCTCATCTCGAGCTAGGAGGCGGAAACGGGGCTCCCCTGGATGTGTGCGGGACCCCACGTGCTTCCTCTCGAGTGGAGACGGGTATGTCCGGGAACTTCTTGAGTTGCAGAAAGGGTGTGAAGGACCCTTTGGAAGTTCCAGTGGTTAGTTGTGATTGGCCTCGAGAAGCCTCAGCGGAAATGGGCCTCATCTCGCCTGGAGGGCAAAACCTCCTGGATTTTCTCGAGTTGCGGCAGGTGCTCTCGACTTACGACGGGGACCTCAGGGACCCGCTCTGGTGGCCTCAGGACAGGCCAGTCCCCATGCGAGTTCCTCGTGGGCCTCTCGGGATTCCTCTCCCGTCGATGCCGGGGCCTAAGACCTTGTGTGGAGTCGGGGCCGGAACCTGAGGATTCCTCTCCAGTGCTGACATGGATCTTGGGGTACTTCTGGAGTCTCCCCAGGGGAGTCAGTCCTCGTCTCGAATGCGGGCATGCACTTGCGCTTTCCTCCAGAGCGGTAGCAGCAGTGTCACGCAGTCCGCCGCGTGGATCAAAGGATCTATGGTTTTCCCTCGAGTCTTTCCCACGAGTCTTTCCCACGAGGCTTTCCCACAGGGCTGTCCCACGTGCACACGTGGTGGGAGTCGATCCTCGGCTTGAACGTCAAGGCAGTGCAGGGAAAACAGGTTCCTCTGGAATGGACTGACACATCTGGGGGACTCTTGGAATATTGGCACGACCCTGGAGTTCCTCTCGCCTTTCCTGTGGAGAGCGCCTCCTCTTGAGATGCGACGGGAACGCCGGGAATTCTTTCCCTACGAAACAGGGAAAGGATCCCTCATCTCGAGCTAGGAGGCGGAAACGGGGCTCCCCTGGATGTGTGCGGGACACCATGTGCTTCCTCTCGAGTGGAGTCGGGTATGTCGGGGAACTTCTTGAGTTGCAGCAAGGGTGTGAAGGACCCTTTGGAAGTTCCAGTGGTTAGATGTGATTGGCCTCGAGAAGCCTCAGCGGAAATGGGCCTCATCTCGCCTGGAGGGCAAAACCTCCTGGATTTTCTCGAGTTGCGGCAGGTGCTCTCGACTTACGACGGGGACCTCAGGGACCCGCTCTGGTGGCCTCAGGAAAGGCCAGTCCCCATGCGAGTTCCTCGGGGGCCTCTCGGGGTTCCTCTCCCGTCGATGCCGGGGCCTAAGACCTTGTGTGGAGTCGGGGCCGGAACCTGAGGATTCCTCTCCAGTGCTGACATGGATCTTGGGGTACTTCTGGAGTCTCCCCAGGGGAGTCAGTCCTCGTCTCGAATGCGGGCATGCACTTGCGCTTTCCTCCAGAGCGGTAGCAGCAGTGTCACGCAGTCCGCCGCGTGGATCAAAGGATCTATGGTTTTCCCTCGAGTCTTTCCCACGAGGCTTTCCCACGAGGCTTTCCCACAGGGCTGTCCCACGTGCACACGTGGTGGGAGTCGATCCTCGGCTTGAACGTCAAGGCAGTGCAGGGAAAACAGGTTCCTCTGGAAGGGACTGACACATCTGGGGGACTCTTGGAATGGTGGCACGACCCTGGAGTTCCTCTCGCCTTTCCTGTGGAGAGCGCCTCCTCTTGAGATGCGACGGGAACGCCGGGAATTCTTTCCCTACGAAACAGGGAAAGGATCCCTCATCTCGAGCTAGGAGGCGGAAACGCGGCTCCCCTGGATGTGTGCGGGACCCCACGTGCTTCCTCTCGAGTTGAGACAGGTATGTCGGGGAACTTCTTGAGTTGCAGCAAGGGTGTGAAGGACCCTTTGGAAGTTCCAGTGGTTAGATGTGATTGGCCTCGAGAAGCCTCAGCGGAAATGGGCCTCATCTCGCCTGGAGGGCAAAACCTCCTGGATTTTCTCGAGTTGCGGCAGGTGCTCTCGACTTACGACGGGGACCTCAGGGACCCGCTCTGGTGGCCTCAGGAACGGCCAGTCCCCATGCGAGTTCCTCGGGGGCCTCTCGGGGTTCCTCTCCCGTCGATGCCGGGGCCTAAGACCTTGTGTGGAGTCGGGGCCGGAACCTGAGGATTCCTCTCCAGTGCTGACATGGATCTTGGGGTACGTCTGGAGTCTCCCCAGGGGAGTCAGTCCTCGTCTCGAATGCGGGCATGCACTTGCGCTTTCCTCCAGAGCGGTAGCAGCAGTGTCATGCAGTCCGCCGTGTGGATCAAAGGATCTAAGGTTTTCCCTCGAGTCTTTCCCACGAGGCTTTCCCACAGGGCTGTCCCACGTGCACACGTGGTGGGAGTCGATCCTCGGCTTGAACGTCAAGGCAGTGCAGGGAAAACCGGTTCCTCTGGAAGGGACTGACACATCTGGGGGTCTCTTGGAATGGTGGCATGACCCTGGAGTTCCTCTCGCCTTTCCTGTGGAGAGCGCCTCCTCTTGAGATGCGACGGGAACGCCGGGAATTCTTTCCCTACGAAACAGGGAAAGGATCCCTCATCTCGAGCTAGGAGGCGGAAACGGGGCTCCCCTGGATGTGTGCTGGACACCACGTGCTTCCTCTCGTGGGCAGACGGGTATGTCCGGGAACTTCTTGAGTTGCAGAAAGGGTGTGAAGGACCCTTGGAAGTTCCAGTGGTTAGATGTGATTGGCCTCGAGAAGCCTCAGCGGAAATGGGCCTCATCTCGCCTGGAGGGAAAACCTCCTGGATTTTCTCGAGTTGCGGCAGGTGCCTTCGAATTACGACGGGGACCTCAGGGACCCGCTCTGGTGGCCTCAGGAAAGGCCAGTCCCCATGCGAGTTCCTCGGGGGCCTCTCGGGATTCCTCTCCCGTCGATGCCGGGGCCTAAGACCTTGTGTGGAGTCGGGGCCGGAACCTGAGGATTCCTCTCCAGTGCTGAAATGGATCTTGGGGTACTTCTGGAGTCTCCCCAGGGGAGTCAGTCCTCGTCTCGAATGAGGGCATGCACTTGCGCTTTCCTCGAGAGCGGTAGCAGCAGTGTCACGCAGTCCGCCGCGTGGATCAAAGGATCTATGGTTTTCCCTCGAGTCTTTCCCACGAGGCTTTCCCACGAGGCTTTCCCACAGGGCTGTCCCACGTGCACACGTGGTTTGAGTCGATCCTCGGCTTGAACGTCAAGGCAGTGCAGGGAAAACAGGTTCCTCTGGAATGGACTGATACATCTGGGGGACTCTTGGAATGGTGGCACGACCCTGGAGTTCCTCTCGCCTTTCCTGTGGAGAGCGCCTCCTCTTGAGATGCGACGGGAACGCCGGGAATTCTTTCCTTACGAAACAGGGAAAGGATCCCTCATCTCGAGCTAGGAGGCGGAAACGGGGCTCCCCTGGATGTGTGCGGGACACCACGTGCTTCCTCTCGAGTGGAGACGGGTATGTCGGGGAACCTCTTGAGTTGCAGCAAGGGTGTGAAGGACCCTTTGGAAGTTCCAGTGGTTAGATGTGATTGGCCTCGAGAAGCCTCAGCGGAAATGGGCCTCATCTCGCCTGGAGGGCAAAACCTCCTGGATTTTCTCGAGTTGCGGCAGGTGCTCTCGACTTACGACGGGGACCTCAGGGACCCGCTCTGGTGGCCTCAGGAATGGCCAGTCCCCATGCGAGTTCCTCGGGGGCCTCTCGGGATTCCTCTCCCGTCGATGCCGGGGCCTAAGACCTTGTGTGGAGTCGGGGCCGGAACCTGAGGATTCCTCTCCAGTGCTGACATGGATCTTGGGGTACTTCTGGAGTCTCCCCAGGGGAGTCAGTCCTCGTCTCGAATGCGGGCATGCACTTGCGCTTTCCTCCAGAGCGGTAGCAGCAGTGTCACGCAGTCCGCCACGTGGATCAAAGGATCTATGGTTTTCCCTCGAGACTTTCCCACGAGGCTTTCCCACGAGGCTTTCCCACGAGGCTTTCCCACAGGGCTGTCCCACGTGCACACGAGGTGGGAGTCGATCCTCGGCTTGAACGTCAAGGCAGTGCAGGGAAAACAGGTTCCTCTGTAATGGACTGACATATCTGGGGGTCTCTTGGAATGGTGGCACGACCCTGGAGTTCCTCTCCCCTTTCCTGTGGAGAGCACCTCCTCTTGAGATGCGACGGGAACGCCCGGAATTCTTTCCCTATGAAACAGGGAAAGGATCCCTCATCTCGAGCTAGGAGGCGGAAACGGTGCTCCCCTGGATGTGTGCGGGACCCCACGTGCTTCCTCTGGAGTGGAGACGGGTATGTTGGGGAACATCTTTAGTCGCAGCAAGGGTGTGAAGGACCCGTTGGAAGTTCCAGTATTTAGACGTGATTAGACTCGAGAAGCCTCAGCGGAAATGGGCCTCATCTCGCCTGGAGGGCAAAACCTCCTGGATTTTCTCGAGTTGCGGCAGGTGCTCTCGACTTACGACGGGGACCTCAGGGACCCGCTCTGGTGGCCTCAGGAAAGGCCAGTCCCCATGCGAGTTCCTCGGGGGCCTCTGGGGATTCCTCTCCCGTCGATGCCGGTGCCTAAGACCTTGTGTGGAGTCGGGGCCGGAACCTGAGGATTCCTCTCCAGTGCTGACATGGATCTTGGGGTACTTCTGGAGTCTCCCCAGGGGAGTCAGTCCTCGTCTCGAATGCGGGCATGCACTTGCGCTTTCCTCCAGAGCGGTAGCAGCAGTGTCACGCAGTCTGCCGCGTGGATCAAAGGATCTATGGTTTTCCCTCGAGTCTTTCCCACGAGGCTTTCCCACGAGGCTTTCCCACAGGGCTGTCCCACGTGCACACGTGGTGGGAGTCGATCCTCGGCTTGAAAGTCAAGGCAGTGCAGGGAAAACAGGTTCCTCTGGAATGGACTGACACATCTGGGGGACTATTGGAATGGTGGCACGACCCTGGAGTTCCTCTCGCCTTTCCTGTGGAGAGCGCCTCCTCTTGAGATGCGACGGGAACGCCGGGAATTCTTTCCCTACGAAACAGGGAAAGGATCCCTCATCTCGAGCTAGGAGGCGGAAACGGGGCTCCCCTGGATGTGTGCGGGACCCCACGTGATTCCTCGCGAGTGGAGACGGGTATGTCGGGGAACTTCTTGAGTTGCAGCAATGGTGTGAAGGACCCTTTGGAAGTTCCAGTGGTTAGATGTGATTGGCCTCGAGAAGCCTCAGCGGAAATGGGCCTCATTTCGCCTGGATGGCAAAACCTCCTGGATTTTCTCGAGTTGCGGCAGGTGCTCTCGACTTACGACGGGGACCTCAGGGTCCCGCTCTGGTGGCCTCAGGAAAGGCCAGTCCCCATGCGAGTTCCTCGGGGACCTCTGGGGATTCCTCTCCCGTCGATGCCGGGGCCTAATACCTTGTGTGGAGTCGGGGCCGGAACCTGAGGATTCCTCTCCAGTGCTGACATGGATCTTGGGGTACTTCTGGAGTTTCCCCAGGGGAGTCAGTCCTCGTCTCGAATGCGGGCATGCACTTGCGCTTTCCTCCAGAGCGGTAGCAGCAGTGTCACGCAGTCTGCCGCGTGGATCAAAGGATCTATGGTTTTCCCTCGAGTCTTTCCCACGAGGCTTTCCCACGAGGCTTTCCCACAGGGCTGTCCCACGTGCACACGTGGTGGGAGTCGATCCTCGGCTTGATCGTCAAGGCAGTGCAGGGAAAACAGGTTCCTCTGGAATGGACTGACACATCTGGGGGACTCTTGGAATGGTGGCACGACCCTGGAGTTCCTCTCGCCTTTCCTGTGGAGCGCCTCCTCTTGAGATGCGACGGGAACGCCGGGAATTCTTTCCCTACGAAACAGGGAAAGGATCCCTCATCTCGAGCTAGGAGGCGGAAACGGGGCTCCCCTGGATGTGCGCGGGACCCTCGTGCTTCCTCTCACATGGAGACGGGTATGTCGGGGAACTTCTTGAGTTGCAGCAAGGGTGTGAAGGACCCTTTGGAAGTTCCAGTGGTTAGATGTGATTGGCCTGGAGAAGCCTCAGCGGAAATGGGCCTCATCTCGCCTGGAGGGCAAAACCGCCTGGATTTTCTCGAGTTGCGGCAGGTGCTCTCGACTTACGACGGTGACCTCAGGGAACCGCTCTGGTGGCCTCAGGAAAGGCCAGTCCCCATGCGAGTTCCTCTGGGGATTCCTCTCCCGTCGATGCCGGGGCCTAAGACCTTGTGTGGAGTCGGGGCCGGAACCTGAGGATTCCTCTCCAGTGCTGACATGGATCTTGGGGTACTTCTGGAGTTTCCCCAGGGGTGTCAGTCCTCGTCTCGAATGCGGGCATGCACTTGTGCTTTCCTACAGAGCGGTAGCAGCAGTGTCACTCAGTCCGCCGCATGGATCAATGGATCCATGGTTTTCCCTCGAGTCTTTCCCACGAGGCTTTCCCACGAGTCTTTCCCACAGGGCTGTCCCACGTGCACACGTGGTGGGAGTCGATCCTCGGCTTGAACGTCAAGGCAGTGCAGGGAAAACAGGTTCCTCTGGAATGGACTGACACATCTGGGGGACTCTTCTAATGGTGGCACGACCCTGGAGTTCCTCTCGCCTTTCCTGTGGAGAGCGCCTCCTCTTGAGATGCGACGGGAACGCCGGGAATTCTTTCCTGACGAAACAGGGAAAGGATCACTCATCTCGAGCTAGGAGGCGGAAACGGGGCTCCCCTGGATGTTTGCGGGACCCCACGTGCTTCCTCTCGAGTGGAGACGGGTATGTCGGGGAAGTTCTTGAGTTGCAGCAAGGGTGTGAAGGACCCTTTGGATGTTCCAGTGGTTAGATGTGATTGGCCTCGAGAAGCCTCAGCGGAAATGGGCCTCATCTCGCCTGGAGGGCAAAACCTCCTGGATTTTCTCGAGTTGTGGCAGGTGCTCTTGACTTACGACGAGGACCTCAGGGACCCGCTCTGGTGGCCTCAGGAAAGGCCAGTCCCCATGCGAGTTCCTCTGGGGATTCCTCTCCCGTCGATGCCAGGGCCTAAGACCTTGTGTGGAGTCGGGGCCGGAACCTGAGGATTCCTCTCCAGTGCTGACATGGATCTTGGGGTACTTCTGGAGTCTCCCCAGGGGAGTCAGTCCTCGTCTCGAATGTGGGCATGCACTTGCGCTTTCCTCCAGAGCGGTAGCAGCAGTGTCACGCAGTCCGCCGCATGGATCAAAGGATCCATGATTTTCCCTCGAGTCTTTCCCACGAGGCTTTCCCACGAGGCTTCCCACAGGGCTGTCCCACGTGCACACGTGGTGGGAGTCGATCCTCGGCTTGAACGTCAAGGCAGTGCTGGGAAAACAGGTTCACCTGGAATGGACTGACACATCTGGGGGACTCTTGGAATGGTGGCACGACCCTGGAGTTCCTCTCGCCTTTCCTGTGGAGAGCGCCTCCTCTTGAGATGCGACGGGAACGCCGGGAATTCTTTCCCTACGAAACAGGGAAAGGATCCCTCATCTTGAGCTAGGAGGCGGAAACGGGGCTCCCCTGGATGTGTGCGGGACCCCACGTGCTTCCTCTCGAGTGGAGACGGGTATGTCGGGGAACTTCTTGAGTTGCAGCAAGGGTGTGAAGGACCCTTTGGAAGTTCCAGTGGTTAGACGTGATTAGCCTCGAGAAGCCTCAGCGGAAATGAGCCTCATCTCGCCTGGAGGGCAAAACCTCCTGGATTTTCTCGAGTTGCGGCAGGTGATCTCGACTGACGATGGGGACCTCAGGGACCCGCTCTGGTGGCCTCAGGAAAAGCCAGTCCCCATGCGAGTTCCTCGGGTGCCTCTCGGGATTCCTCTCCCGGCGATGCCGTGGCCTAAGACCTTGTGTGGAGTCGGGGCCGGAACCTGAGGGTTCCTCTCCAGTGCTGACATGGATCTTGGGGTACTTCTGGAGTCTCCCCAGGGGAGTCAGTCCTCGTCTCGAATGCGGGCATGCACTTGCGCTTTCCTCCAGAGCGGTAGCAGCAGTGTCACGCAGTCCGCCGCGTGCATCAAAGGATCTATGGTTTTCCCTCGAGTCTTTCCCACGAGGCTTTCCCACGAGGCTTTCCCACAGGGCTGTCCCACGTGCACACGTGGTGGGAGTCGATCCTCGGCTTGAACGTCAAGGCAGTGCAGGGAAAACAGGTTCCTCTGGAATGGACTGACACATCTGGGGGACTCTTCTAATGGTGGCACGACCCTGGAGTTCCTCTCGCCTTTCCTGTGGAGAGCGCCTCCTCTTGAGATGCGACGGGAACGCCAGGAATTCTTTCCTGACGAAACAGGGAAAGGATCACTCATCTCGAGCTAGGAGGCGGAAACGGGGCTCCCCTGGATGTGTGCGGGACCCCACGTGCTTCCTCTCGAGTGGAGACGGGTATGTCGGGGAAGTTCTTGAGTTGCAGCAAGGGTGTGAAGGACCCTTTGGATGTTCCAGTGGTTAGATGTGATTGGCCTCGAGAAGCCTCAGCGGAAATGGGCCTCATCTCGCCTGGAGGGCAAAACCTCCTGGATTTTCTCGAGTTGTGGCAGGTGCTCTTGACTTACGACGAGGACCTCAGGGACCCGCTCTGGTGGCCTCAGGAAAGGCCAGTCCCCATGCGAGTTCCTCTGGGGATTCCTCTCCCGTCGATGCCAGGGCCTAAGACCTTGTGTGGAGTCGGGGCCGGAACCTGAGGATTCCTCTCCAGTGCTGACATGGATCTTGGGGTACTTCTGGAGTCTCCCCAGGGGAGTCAGTCCTCGTCTCGAATGTGGGCATGCACTTGCGCTTTCCTCCAGAGCGGTAGCAGCAGTGTCACGCAGTCCGCCGCATGGATCAAAGGATCCATGATTTTCCCTCGAGTCTTTCCCACGAGGCTTTCCCACGAGGCTTCCCACAGGGCTGTCCCACGTGCACACGTGGTGGGAGTCGATCCTCGGCTTGAACGTCAAGGCAGTGCTGGGAAAACAGGTTCACCTGGAATGGACTGACACATCTGGGGGACTCTTGGAATGGTGGCACGACCCTGGAGTTCCTCTCGCCTTTCCTGTGGAGAGCGCCTCCTCTTGAGATGCGACGGGAACGCCGGGAATTCTTTCCCTACGAAACAGGGAAAGGATCCCTCATCTCGAGCTAGGAGGCGGAAACGGGGCTCCCCTGGATGTGTGCGGGACCCCACGTGCTTCCTCTCGAGTGGAGACGGGTATGTCGGGGAACTTCTTGAGTTGCAGCAAGGGTGTGAAGGACCCTTTGGAATTTCCAGTGGTTAGATGTGATTAGCCTCGAGAAGCCTCAGCGGAAATGAGCCTCATCTCGCCTGGAGGGCAAAACCTCCTGGATTTTCTCGAGTTGCGGCAGGTGATCTCGACTGACGATGGGGACCTCAGGGACCCGCTCTGGTGGCCTCAGGAAAAGCCAGTCCCCATGCGAGTTCCTCGGGTGCCTCTCGGGATTCCTCTCCCGTCGATGCCGTGGCCTAAGACCTTGTGTGGAGTCGGGGCCGGAACCTGAGGGTTCCTCTCCAATGCTGACATGGATCTTGGGGTACTTCTGGAGTCTCCCCAGGGGAGTCAGTCCTCGTCTCGAATGCGGGCATGCACTTGCGCTTTCCTCCAGAGCGGTAGCAGCAGTGTCACGCAGTCCGCCGCGTGCATCAAAGGATCTATGGTTTTCCCTCGAGTCTTTCCCACGAGGCTTTCCCACGAGGCTTTCCCACAGGGCTGTCCCACGTGCACACGTGGTGGGAGTCGATCCTCGGCTTGAACGTCAAGGCAGTGCAGGGAAAACAGGTTCCTCTGGAATGGACTGACACATCTGGGGGACTCTTGGAATGGTGGCACGACCCTGGAGTTCCTCTCGCCTTTCCTGTGGAGAGCGCCTCCTCTTGAGATGCGACGGGAACGCCGGGAATTCTTTCCCTACGAAACAGGGAAAGGATCACTCATCTCGAGCTAGGAGGCGGAAACAGGGCTCCCCTGGATGTGTGCGGGACCCCACGTGCTTCCTCTCGAGTGGAGACGGTTATGTCGGGGAAGTTCTTGAGTTGCAGCAAGGGTGTGAATGATCCTTTGGAAGTTCCAGTGGTTAGACGTGATTAGCCTCGAGAAGCCTCAGCGGAAATGGGCCTCATCTCGCCTGGAGGGCAAAACCTACTGGATTTTCTCGAGTTGCGGCAGGTGCTCTCGACTTACGACGGGGACCTCAGGGACCCGCTCTGGTGGCCTCAGGAAAGGCCAGTCCCCATGCGAGTTCCTCGGGGGCCTCTGGGGATTCCTCTCCCGTCGATGCCGGGGCCTAAGACCTTGTGTGGAGTCGGGGCCGGAACCTGAGGATTCCTCTCCAGTGCTGACATGGATCTTGGTGTACTTCTGGAGTCTCCCCAGGGGAGTCAGTCCTCGTCTCGAATGTGGGCATGCACTTGCGCTTTCCTCCAGAGCGGTAGCAGCAGTGTCACGCAGTCCGCCGCGTGGATCAAAGGATCTATGGTTTTCCCTCGAGTCTTTCCCACGAGGCTTTCCCACGAGGATTTCCCACTGGGCTGTCCCACGTGCACACGTGGTGATAGTCGATCCTCGGCTTGAACGTCAAGGCAGTGCAGGGAAAACAGGTTCCTCTGGAATGGACTGACACATCTGGGGGACTCTTGGAATGGTGTCACGACCCTGGAGTTCCTCTCGCCTTTCCTGAGGAGAGCGCCTCCTCTTGAGATGCGACGGGAACGCCGGGAATTCTTTCCCTACGAAACAGGGAAAGGATCCCTCATCTCGAGCTAGGAGGCGGAAACGGGGCTCCCCTGGATGTGCGCGGGACCCACGTGCTTCCTCTCGAGTGGAGACGGGTATGTCGGGGAACTTCTTGAGTTGCAGCAAGGGTGTGAAGGACCCTTTGGAAGTTCAGTGGTTAGACGTGATTAGCATCGAGAAGCCACAGCGGAAATGGGCCTCATCTCGCCTGGAGGGCAAAACCTCCTGGATTTTCTCGAGTTGCGGCAGGTGCTCTAGACTTACGACGGGGACCTCAGGGACCCGCTCTGGTGGCCTCAGGAAAGGCCAGTCCCCATTCGAGTTCCTCGGGGGCCTCTCGGGATTCCTCTCCCGTCGATGCCGGGGCCTAAGACCTTGTGTGGAGTCGGGGCCGGACCCTGAGGATTCCTCTCCAGTGCTGACATGGATCTTGGGGTACTTCTGGAGTCTCCCCAGGGGAGTCAGTCCTCGTCTCGAATGCGGGCATGCACTTGCGCTTTCCTCCAGAGCGGTAGCAGCAGTGTCACGCAGTCCGCCGCGTGCATCAAAGGATCTATGGTTTTCCCTCGAGTCTTTCCCACGAGGCTTTCCCACGAGGCTTTCCCACAGGGCTGTCCCACGTGCACACGTGGTGGGAGTCGATCCTCGGCTTGAACGTCAAGGCAGTGCAGGGAAAACAGGTTCCTCTGGAATGGACTGACACATCTGGGGGACTCTTGGAATGGTGGCACCACCCTGGAGTTCCTCTCGCCTTTCCTGTGGAGAGCGCCTCCTCTTGAGATGCGACGGGAACGCCGGGAATTCTTTCCCTACGAAACAGGGAAAGGATCCCTCATCTCGAGCTAGGAGGCGGAAACGGGGCTCCCCTGGATGTGTGCGGGACCCCACGTGCTTCCTCTCGAGTGGAGACGGGTATGTCGGGGAACTTCTTGAGTTGCAGCAAGGGTGTGAAGGACCCTTTGGAAGTTCCAGTGGTTAGATGTGATTAGCCTCGAGAAGCCTCAGCGGAAATGGGCCTCATCTCGCCTGGAGGGCAAAACCTCCTGGATTTTCTCGAGTTGCGGTAGGTGCTCTCGACTTACGACGGGGACCTCAGGGACCCGCTCTGGTGGCCTCAGGAAAGGCCAGTCCCCATGCGAGTTTCTCGGGGGCCTCTGGGGATTCCTATCCCATCGATGCCGGGGCCTAAGACCTTGTGTGGAGTCGGGGCCGGAACCTGAGGATTCCTCTCCAGTGCTGACATGGATCTTGGGGTACTTCTGGAGTCTCCCCAGGGGAGTCAGTCCTCGTCTCGAATGCGGGCATGCACTGGCGCTTTCCTCCAGAGCGGTAGCAGCAGTGTCACGCAGTCCGCCGCGTGCATCAAAGGATCTATGGTTTTCCCTCGAGTCTTTCCCACGAGGTTTTCCCACGAGACTTTCCCACAGGGCTGTCCCACGTTCACACGTGGTGGGAGTCTATCCTCGGCTTGAACGTCAAGGCAGTTCAGGGAAAAAAGGTTCCTCTGGAATGGACTGACACATCGGGGGGGACTCTTGGAATGGTGGCACGACCCTGGAGTTCCTCTCGCCTTTCCTGTGGAGAGTGCCTCCTCTTGAGATGCGACGGGAACGCCGGGAATTCTTTCCCTACGAAACAGGGAAAGGATCCCTCATCTCGAGCTAGGAGGCGGAAACGGGGCTCCCCTGGATGTGTGCGGGACCCACGTGCTTCCTCTCGAGTGGAGACGGGTATGTCGGGGAACTTCTTGAGTTGCAGCAAGGGTGTGAAGGACCCTTTGGAAGTTCCAGTGTTTAGACGTGATTAGCCTCGAGAAGCCTCAGCGGAAATGGGCCTCATCTCGCCTGGAGGGCAAAACCTCCTGGATTTTCTCGAGTTGTGGCAGGTGCTCTCGACTTACGACGGGGACCTCAGGGACCCGGTCTGGTGGCCTCAGGAAAGGCCAGTCCCCATGCGAGTTCCTCTGGGGATTCCTCTCCCGTTGATGCCGGGGCCTAAGACCTTGTGTGGAGTCGGGGCCGGAACCTGAGGATTCCTCTTCAGTGCTGACATGGATCTTGGGGTACTTCTGGAGTCTCCCCAGGGGTGTCAGTCCTCGTCTCGAATGCGGGCATGCATTTGCGCTTTCCGACAGAGCGGTAGCAGCAGTGTCACTCAGTCCGCCGCATGGATCAATGGATCCATGGTTTTCCTTCGAGTCTTTCCCACGAGGCTTTCCCACGAGGCTTTCCCACAGGGCTGTCCCACGTGCACACGTGGTGGGAGTCGATCCTTGGCTTGAACGTCAAGGCAGTGCAGGGAAAACAGGTTCCTCTGGAATGGACTGACACATCTGGGGGACTCTTCTAATGGTGGCACGACCCTGGAGTTCCTCTCGCCTTTCCTGTGGAGAGCGCCTCCTCTTGAGATGCGACGGGAACGCCGGGAATTCTTTCCTTACGAAACAGGGAAAGGATCACTCATCTCGAGCTAGGAGGCGGAAACGGGGCTCCCCTGGATGTGTGCGGGACCCCACGTGCTTCCTCTCGAGTGGAGACGGGTATGTCGGGGAAGTTCTTGAGTTGCAGCAAGGGTGTGAAGGACCCTTTGGATGTTCCAGTGGTTAGATGTGATTGGCATCGAGAAGCCTCAGCGGAAATGGGCCTCATCTCGCCTGGAGGGCAAAACCGCCTGGATTTTCTCGAGTTGCGGCAGGTGCTCTCGACTTACGACGAGGACCTCAGGGACCCGCTCTGGTGGCCTCAGGAAAGGCCAGTCCCCATGCGTGTTCCTCTGGGGATTCCTCTCCCGTCGATGCCGGGGCCTAAGACCTTGTGTGGAGTCGGGGCCGGAACCTGAGGATTCCTCTCCAGTGCTGACATGGATCTTGGGGTACTTCTGGAGTCTCCCCAGGGGAGTCAGTCCTCGTCTCGAATGCGGGCATGCACTTGCGCTTTCCTCCAGAGCGGTAGCAGCAGTGTCACGCAGTCCGCCGCATGGATCAAAGGATCCATGATTTTCCCTCGAGTCTTTCCCACGAGGCTTTCCCACGAGGCTTTCCCACAGGGCTGTCCCACGTGCACACGTGGTGGGCGTCGGTCCTCGGCTTGAACGTCAAGGCAGTGCTGGGAAAACAGGTTCCTCTGGAATGGACTGACACATCTGGGGGACTCTTGGAATGGTGGCACGACCCTGGAGTTCCTCTCGCCTTTCCTGTGGAGAGCGCCTCCTCTTGAGATGCGACGGGAACGCCGGGAATTCTTTCCCTACGAAACAGGGAAAGGATCCCTCATCTCGAGCTAGGAGGCGGAAACGGGGCTCCCCTGGATGTGTGCGGGACCCCACGTGCTTCCTTTCGAGTGGAGACGGGTATGTCGGGGAACTTCTTCAGTTGCAGCAAGGGTGTGAAGGACCCTTTGGAAGTTCCAGTGTTTAGACGTGATTAGCCTCGAGAAGCCTCAGCGGAAATGAGCCTCATCTCGCCTGGAGGGCAAAACCTCCTGGATTTTCTCGAGTTGCGGCAGGTGATCTCGACTGACGATGGGGACCTCAGGGACCCGCTCTGGTGGCCTCAGGAAAAGCCAGTCCCCATGCGAGTTCCTCGGGGGCCTCTGGGGATTCCTCTCCCGTCGATGCCGGGGCCTAAGACCTTGTGTGGAGTCGGGGCCGGAACCTGAGGATTCCTCTCCAGTGCTGACATGGATCTTGGGGTACTTCTGGAGTCTCCCCAGGGGAGTCAGTCCTCGTGTCGAATGCGGGCATGCACTTGCGCTTTCCTCCAGAGCGGTAGCAGCAGTGTCACGCAGTCCGCCGCGTGGATCAAAGGATCTATGGTTTTCCCTCGAGTCTTTCCCACGAGGCTTTCCCACGAGGCTTTCCCACAGGGCTGTCCCACGTGCACACGTGGTGGGAGTCGATCCTCGGCTTGAACGTCAAGGCAGTGCAGGGAAAACAGGTTCCTCTGGAATGGACTGACACATCTGGGGGACTCTTGGAATGGTGGCACGACCCTGGAGTTCCTCTCGCCTTTCCTGTGGAGAGCGCCTCCTCTTGAGATGCGACGGGAACGCCGGGAATTCTTTCCCTACGAAACAGGGAAAGGATCCCTCATCTCGAGCTAGGAGGCGGAAACGGGGCTCCCGTGGATGTGCGCGGGACCCACGTGCTTACTCTCGAATGGAGACGGGTATGTCGGGGAACTTCTTGAGTTGCAGCAAGGGTGTGAAGGACCCTTTGGGAGTTCCAGTGGTTACACGTGATTAGCCTCGAGAAGCCTCAGCGGAAATGGGCCTCATCTCGCCTGGAGGGCAAAACCTCCTGGATTTTCTCGAGTTGCGGCAGGTGCTCTAGACTTACGCCGGGGACCTCAGGGACCCGCTCTGGTGGCCTCAGGAAAGGCCAGTCCCCATGCGAGTTCCTCGGGGGCCTCTCGGGATTCCTCTCCCGTCGATGCCGGGGCCTAAGACCTTGTGTGGAGTCGGGGCCGGAACCTGAGGATTCCTCTCCAGTGCTGACATGGATCTTGGGGTACTTCTGGAGTTTCCCCAGGGGAGTCAGTCTTCGTCTCGAATGCGGGCATGCACTTGCGCTTTCCTCCAGAGCGGTAGCAGCAGTGTCACGCAGTCCGCCGCGTGGATCAAAGGATCTATGGTTTTCCCTCGAGTCTTTCCCACGAGGCTTTCCCACGAGGCTTTCCCACAGGGCTGTCCCACGTGCACTCGTGGTGGGAGTCGATCCTCGGCTTGAACGTCAAGGCAGTGCAGGGAAAACAGGTTCCTCTGGAATGGACTGACACATCTGGGGGACTCTTGGAATGGTGGCACGACCCTGGAGTTCCTCTCGCCTTTCCTGTGGAGAGCGCCTCCTCTTGAGATGCGACGGGAACGCTGGGAATTCTTTCCCTACGAAACAGGGAAAGGATCACTCATCTCGAGCTAGGAGGCGGAAACGGGGCTCCCCTGGATGTGTGCGGGACCCCACGTGCTTCCTCTCGAGTGGAGACGGGTATGTCGGGGAACTTCTTGAATTGCAGCAAGGGTGTGAAGGACCCTTTGGAAGTTCCAGTGGTTAGATGTGATTGGCCTCGAGAAGCCTCAGCGGAAATGGGCCTCATCTCACCTGGAGGGCAAAATCTCCTGGATTTTCTCGAGTTGCGGCAGGTGCTCTCGACTTACGACGGTGACCTCAGGGACCCGGTCTGGTGGCCTCAGGAAAGGCCAGTCCCCATGCGAGTTCCTCTGGGGATTCCTCTCCCGTCGATGCCGGGGCCTAAGACCTTGTGTGGAGTCGCGGCCGGAACCTGAGGATTCCTCTCCAGTGCTGACATGGATCCTGGGGTACTTCTGGAGTCTCCCCAGGGGTGTCAGTCCTCGTCTCGAATGCGGGCATGCACTTGTGCTTTCCTACAGAGTGGTAGCAGCAGTGTCACTCAGTCCGCCGCTTGGATCAATGGATCCATGGTTTTCCCTCGAGTCTTTCCCACGAGGCTTTCCCACGAGGCTTTCCCACAGGGCTGTCCCACGTGCACACGTGGTGGGAGTCGATCCTCGGATTGAACGTCAAGGCAGTGCAGGGAAAACAGTTTCCTCTGGAATGGACTGACACATCTGGGGGACTCTTCTAATGGTGGCACGACCCTAGAGTTCCTCTCGCCTTTCCTGTGGAGAGCGCCTCCTCTTGAGATGCGACGGGAACGCCGGGAATTCTTTCCTGACGAAACAGGGAAAGGATCACTCATCTCGAGCTAGGAGGCGGAAACGGGGCTCCCCTGGATGTGTGCGGGACCCCACGTGCTTCCTCTCGAGTGGAGACTGGTATGTCGGGGAAGTTCTTGAGTTGCAGCAAGGGTGTGAAGGACCCTTTGGATGTTCCAGTGGTTAGATGTGATTGGCCTCGAGAAGCCTCAGCGGAAATGGGCCTCATCTCGCCTGGAGGGCAAAACCTCCTCGATTTTCTCGAGTTGTGGCAGGTGCTCTTGACTTACGACGAGGACCTCAGGGACCCGCTCTGGTGGCCTCAGGAAAGGCCAGTCCCCATGCGAGTTCCTCTGGGGATTCCTCTCCCGTCGATGCCAGGGCCTAAGACCTTGTGTGGAGTCGGGGCCGGAACCTGAGGATTCCTCTCCAGTGCTGACATGGATCTTGGTGTACTTCTGGAGTCTCTCCAGGGGAGTCAGTCCTCGTCTCGAATGTGGGCATGCACTTGCGCTTTCCTCCAGAGCGGTAGCAGCAGTGTCACGCAGTCCGCCGCGTGGATCAAAGGATCTATGGTTTTCCCTCGAGTCTTTCCCAAGAGGCTTTCCCACGAAGATTTCCCACAGGGCTCTCCCACGTGCACACGTGGTGGGAGTCGATCCTCGGCTTGAACGTCAAGGCAGTGCAGGGAAAACAGGTTCCTCTGGAATGGACTGACACATCTGGGGGACTCTTGGAATGGTGTCACGACCCTGGAGTTCCTCTCGCCTTTCCTGTGGAGAGCGCCTCCTCTTGAGATGCGACGGGAACGCCGGGAATTCTTTCCCTACGAAACAGGGAAAGGATCCCTCATCTCGAGCTAGGAGGCGGAAACGGGGCTCCCCTGGATGTGCGCGGGACCCACGTGCTTCCTCTCGAGTGGAGACGGGTATGTCGGGGAACTTCTTGAGTTGCAGCAAGGGTGTGAAGGACCCTTTGGAAGTTCAGTGGTTAGACGTGATTAGCATCGAGAAGCCACAGCGGAAATGGGCCTCATCTCGCCTGGAGGGCAAAACCTCCTGGATTTTCTCGAGTTGCGGCAGGTGCTCTAGACTTACGCCGGGGACCTCAGGGACCCGCTCTGGTGGCCTCAGGAAAGGCCAGTCCCCATGCGAGTTCCTCGGGGGCCTCTCGGGATTCCTCTCCCGTCGATGCCGGGGCCTAAGACCTTGTGTGGAGTCGGGGCCGGAACCTGAGGATTCCTCTCCAGTGCTGACATGGATCTTGGGGTACTTCTGGAGTCTCCCCAGGGGAGTCAGTCCTCGTGTCGAATGCGGGCATGCACTTGCGCTTTCCTCCAGAGCGGTAGCAGCAGTGTCACGCAGTCCGCCGCGTGCATCAAAGGATCTATGGTTTTCCCTCGAGTCTTTCCCACGAGGCTTTCCCACGAGGCTTTCCCACAGGGCTGTCCCACGTGCACACGTGGTGGGAGTCGATCCTCGGCTTGAACGTCAAGGCAGTGCAGGGAAAACAGGTTCCTCTGGAATGGACTGACACATCTGGGGGACTCTTGGAATGGTGGCACGACCCTGGAGTTCCTCTCGCCTTTCCTGTGGAGAGCGCCTCCTCTTGAGATGCGACGGGAACGCCGGGAATTCTTTCCCTACGAAACAGGGAAAGGATCCCTCATCTCGAGCTAGGAGGCGGAAACGGGGCTCCCCTGGATGTGCGCGGGACCCACGTGCTTCCTCTCGAGTGGAGACGGGTATGTCGGGGAACTTCTTGAGTTGCAGCAAGGGTGTGAAGGACCCTTTGGAAGTTCAGTGGTTAGACGTGATTAGCATCGAGAAGCCACAGCGGAAATGGGCCTCATCTCGCCTGGAGGGCAAAACCTCCTGGATTTTCTCGAGTTGCGGCAGGTGCTCTAGACTTACGCCGGGGACCTCAGGGACCCGCTCTGGTGGCCTCAGGAAAGGCCAGTCCCCATGCGAGTTCCTCGGGGGCCTCTCGGGATTCCTCTCCCGTCGATGCCGGGGCCTAAGACCTTGTGTGGAGTCGGGGCCGGAACCTGAGGATTCCTCTCCAGTGCTGACATGGATCTTGGGGTACTTCTGGAGTCTCCCCAGGGGAGTCAGTCCTCGTGTCGAATGCGGGCATGCACTTGCGCTTTCCTCCAGAGCGGTAGCAGCAGTGTCACGCAGTCCGCCGCGTGCATCAAAGGATCTATGGTTTTCCCTCGAGTCTTTCCCACGAGGCTTTCCCACGAGGCTTTCCCACAGGGCTGTCCCACGTGCACACGTGGTGGGAGTCGATCCTCGGCTTGAACGTCAAGGCAGTGCAGGGAAAACAGGTTCCTCTGGAATGGACTGACACATCTGGGGGACTCTTGGAATGGTGGCACGACCCTGGAGTTCCTCTCGCCTTTCCTGTGGAGAGCGCCTCCTCTTGAGATGCGACGGGAACGCCGGGAATTCTTTCCCTACGAAACAGGGAAAGGATCCCTCATCTCGAGCTAGGAGGCGGAAACGGGGCTCCCCTGGATGTGTGCGGGACCCACGTGCTTCCTCTCGAGTGGAGACGGGTATGTCGGGGAACTTCTTGAGTTGCAGCAAGGGTGTGAAGGACCCTTTGGAAGTTCCAGTGGTTAGACGTGATTGGCCTCGAGAAGCCTCAGCGGAAATGGGCCTCATCTCGCCTGGAGGGCAAAACCTCCTGGATTTTCTCGAGTTGCGGCAGGTGCTCTCGACTTACGACGGGGACCTCAGGGACCCGCTCTGGTGGCCTCAGGAAAGGCCAGTCCCCATGCGAGTTCCTCTGGGGATTCCTCTCCCGTTGATGCCGGGGCCTAAGACCTTGTGTGGAGTCGGGGCCGGAACCTGAGGATTCCTCTCCAGTGCTGACATGGATCTTGGGGTACTTCTGGAGTCTCCCCAGGGGTGTCAGTCCTCGTCTCGAATGCGGGCATGCACTTGCGCTTTCCGACAGAGCGGTAGCAGCAGTGTCACTCAGTCCGCCGCATGGATCAATGGATCCATGGTTTTCCCTCGAGTCTTTCCCACGAGACTTTCCCACGAGGCTTTCCCACAGGGCTGTCCCACGTGCACACGTGGTGGGAGTCGATCCTTGGCTTGAACGTCAAGGCAGTGCAGGGAAAACAGGTTCCTCTGGAATGGACTGACACATCTGGGGGACTCTTCTAATGGTGGCACGACCCTGGAGTTCCTCTCGCCTTTCCTGTGGAGAGCGCCTCCTCTTGAGATGCGACGGGAACGCCGGGAAATCTTTCCTTACGAAACAGGGAAAGGATCACTCATCTCGAGCTAGGAGGCGGAAACGGGGCTCCCCTGGATGTGTGCGGGACCCCACGTGCTTCCTCTCGAGTGGAGACGGGTATGTCGGGGAAGTTCTTGAGTTGCAGCAAGGGTGTGAAGGACCCTTTGGATGTTCCAGTGGTTAGATGTGATTGGCCTCGAGAAGCCTCAGCGGAAATGGGCCTCATCTCGCCTGGAGGGCAAAACCGCCTGGATTTTCTCGAGTTGCGGCAGGTGCTCTCGACTTACGACGAGGACCTCAGGGACCCGCTCTGGTGGCCTCAGGAAAGGCCAGTCCCCATGCGTGTTCCTCTGGGGATTCCTCTCCCGTCGATGCCGGGGCCTAAGACCTTGTGTGGAGTCGGGGCCGGAACCTGAGGATTCCTCTCCAGTGCTGACATGGATCTTGGGGTACTTCTGGAGTCTCCCCAGGGGAGTCAGTCCTCGTCTCGAATGCGGGCATGCACTTGCGCTTTCCTCCAGAGCGGTAGCAGCAGTGTCACGCAGTCCGCCGCATGGATCAAAGGATCCAAGATTTTCCCTCGAGTCTTTCCCACGAGGCTTTCCCACGAGGCTTTCCCACAGGGCTGTCCCACGTGCACACGTGGTGGGCGTCGATCCTCGGCTTGAACGTCAAGGCAGTGCTGGGAAAACAGTTTCCTCTGGAATGGACTGACACATCTGGGGGAGTCTTGGAATGGTGGCACGACTCTGGAGTTCCTCTCGCCTTTCCTGTGGAGAGCGCCTCCTCTTGAGATGCGACGGGAACGCCGGGAATTCTTTCCCTACGAAACAGGGAAAGGATCCCTCATCTCGAGCTAGGAGGCGGAAACGGGGCTCCCCTGGATGTGTGCGGGACCCCACGTGCTTCCTTTCGAGTGGAGACGGGTATGTCGGGGAACTTCTTGAGTTGCAGCAAGGGTGTGAAGGACCCTTTGGATGTTCCAGTGGTTAGATGTGATTGGCCTCGAGAAGCCTCAGCGGAAATGAGCCTCATCTCGCCTGGAGGGCAAAACCGCCTGGATTTTCTCGAGTTGCGGCAGGTGCTCTCGACTTACGACGAGGACCTCAGGGACCAGCTCTGGTGGCCTCAGTAAAGGCCAGTCCCCATGCGTGTTCCTCTGGGGATTCCTCTCCCGTCGATGCCGGGGCCTAAGACCTTGTGTGGAGTCGGGGCCGGAACCTGAGGATTCCTCTCCAGTGCTGACATGGATCTTGGGGTACTTCTGGAGTCTCCCCAGGGGAGTCAGTCCTCGTCTCGAATGCGGGCATGCACTTGCGCTTTCCTCCAGAGCGGTAGCAGCAGTGTCACGCAGTCCGCCGCATGGATCAAAGGATCCATGATTTTCCCTCGAGTCTTTCCCACGAGGCTTTCCCACGAGGCTTTCCCACAGGGCTGTCCCACGTGCACACGTGGTGGGCGTCGATCCTCGGCTTGAACGTCAAGGCAGTGCTGGGAAAACAGGTTCCTCTGGAATGGACTGACACATCTGGGGGACTCTTGGAATGGTGGCACGACCCTGGAGTTCCTCTCGCCTTTCCTGTGGAGAGCGCCTCCTCTTGAGATGCGACGGGAACGCCGGGAATTCTTTCCCTACGAAACAGGGAAAGGATCCCTCATCTCGAGCTAGGAGGCGGAAACGGGGCTCCCCTGGATGTGTGCGGGACCCCACGTGCTTCCTTTCGAGTGGAGACGGGTATGTCGGGGAACTTCTTGAGTTGCAGCAAGGGTGTGAAGGACCCTTTGGAAGTTCCAGTGTTTAGACGTGATTAGCCTCGAGAAGCCTCAGCGGAAATGAGCCTCATCTCGCCTGGAGGGCAAAACCTCCTGGATTTTCTCGAGTTGCGGCAGGTGATCTCGTCTGACGATGGGGACCTCAGGGACCCGCTCTGGTGGCCTCAGGAAAAGCCAGTCCCCATGCGAGTTCCTCGGGGGCCTCTGGGGATTCCTCTCCCGTCGATGCCGGGGCCTAAGACCTTGTGTGGAGTCGGGGCCGGAACCTGAGGATTCCTCTCCAGTGCTGACATGGATCTTGGGGTACTTCTGGAGTCTCCCCAGGGGAGTCAGTCCTCGTGTCGAATGCGGGCATGCACTTGCGCTTTCCTCCAGAGCGGTAGCAGCAGTGTCACGCAGTCCGCCGCGTGGATCAAAGGATCTATGGTTTTCCCTCGAGTCTTTCCCACGAGGCTTTCCCACGAGGCTTTCCCACAGGGCTGTCCCACGTGCACACGTGGTGGGAGTCGATCCTCGGCTTGAACGTCAAGGCAGTGCAGGGAAAACAGGTTCCTCTGGAATGGACTGACACATCTGGGGGACTCTTGGAATGGTGGCACGACCCTGGAGTTCCTCTCGCCTTTCCTGTGGAGAGCGCCTCCTCTTGAGATGCGACGGGAACGCCGGGAATTCTTTCCCTACGAAACAGGGAAAGGATCCCTCATCTCGAGCTAGGAGGCGGAAACGGGGCTCCCGTGGATGTGCGCGGGACCCACGTGCTTCCTCTCGAATGGAGACGGGTATGTCGGGGAACTTCTTGAGTTGCAGCAAGGGTGTGAAGGACCCTTTGGGAGTTCCAGTGGTTACACGTGATTAGCCTCGAGAAGCCTCAGCGGAAATGGGCCTCATCTCGCCTGGAGGGCAAAACCTCCTGGATTTTCTCGAGTTGCGGCAGGTGCTCTAGACTTACGCCGGGGACCTCAGGGACCCGCTCTGGTGGCCTCAGGAAAGGCCAGTCCCCATGCGAGTTCCTCGGGGGCCTCTCGGGATTCCTCTCCCGTCGATGCCGGGGCCTAAGACCTTGTGTGGAGTCGGGGCCGGAACCTGAGGATTCCTCTCCAGTGCTGACATGGATCTTGGGGTACTTCTGGAGTTTCCCCAGGGGAGTCAGTCTTCGTCTCGAATGCGGGCATGCACTTGCGCTTTCCTCCAGAGCGGTAGCAGCAGTGTCACGCAGTCCGCCGCGTGGATCAAAGGATCTATGGTTTTCCCTCGAGTCTTTCCCACGAGGCTTTCCCACGAGGCTTTCCCACAGGGCTGTCCCACGTGCACACGTGGTGGGAGTCGATCCTCGGCTTGAACGTCAAGGCAGTGCAGGGAAAACAGGTTCCTCTGGAATGGACTGACACATCTGGGGGACTCTTGGAATGGTGGCACGACCCTGGAGTTCCTCTCGCCTTTCCTGTGGAGAGCGCCTCCTCTTGAGATGCGACGGGAACGCTGGGAATTCTTTCCCTACGAAACAGGGAAAGGATCCCTCATCTCGAGCTAGGAGGCGGAAACGGGGCTCCCCTGGATGTGTGCGGGACCCCACGTGCTTCCTCTCGAGTGCAGACGGGTATGTCGGGGAACTTCTTGAATTGCAGCAAGGGTGTGAAGGACCCTTTGGAAGTTCCAGTGGTTAGATGTGATTGGCCTCGAGAAGCCTCAGCGGAAATGGGCCTCATCTCACCTGGAGGGCAAAACCTCCTGGATTTTCTCGAGTTGCGGCAGGTGCTCTCGACTTACGACGGTGACCTCAGGGACCCGGTCTGGTGGCCTCAGGAAAGGCCAGTCCCCATGCGAGTTCCTCGGGGGCCTCTCGGGATTCCTCTCCCGTCGATGCCGGGGCCTAAGACCTTGTGTGGAGTCGGGGCCGGAACCTGAGGATTCCTCTCCAGTGCTGACATGGATCTTGGGGTACTTCTGGAGTCTCCCCAGGGGTGTCAGTCCTCGTCTCGAATGCGGGCATGCACTTGTGCTTTCCTACAGAGCGGTAGCAGCAGTGTCACTCAGTCCGCCGCTTGGATAAATGGATCCATGGTTTTCCCTCGAGTCTTTCCCACGAGGCTTTCCCACGAGGCTTTCCCACAGGGCTGTCCCACGTGCACACGTGGTGGGAGTCGATCCTCGGCTTGAACGTCAAGGCAGTGCAGGGAAAACAGTTTCCTCTGGAATGGACTGACACATCTGGGGGACTCTTCTAATGGTGGCACGACCCTGGAGTTCCTCTCGCCTTTCCTGTGGAGAGCGCCTCCTCTTGAGATGCGACGGGAACGCCGGGAATTCTTTCCTGACGAAACAGGGAAAGGATCACTCATCTCGAGCTAGGAGGCGGAAACGGGGCTCCCCTGGATGTGTGCGTGACCCCACGTGCTTCCTCTCGAGTGGAGACTGGTATGTCGGGGAAGTTCTTGAGTTGCAGCAAGGGTGTGAAGGACCCTTTGGATGTTCCAGTGGTTAGATGTGATTGGCCTCGAGAAGCCTCAGCGGAAATGGACTTCATCTCGCCTGGAGGGCAAAACCTCCTGGATTTTCTCGAGTTGTGGCAGGTGCTCTTGACTTACGACGAGGACCTCAGGGACCCGCTCTGGTGGCCTCAGGAAAGGCCAGTCTCCATGCGAGTTCCTCTGGGGATTCCTCTCCCGTCGATGCCAGGGCCTAAGACCTTGTGTGGAGTCGGGGCCGGAACCTGAGGATTCCTCTCCAGTGCTGACATGGATCTTGGGGTACTTCTGGAGTCTCCCCAGGGGAGTCAGTCCTCTTCTCAAATGCGGGCATGCACTTGCGCTTTCCTCCAGAGCGGTAGCAGCAGTGTCACGCAGTCCGCCGCATGGATCAAAGGATCCATGATTTTCCCTCGAGTCTTTCCCACGAGGCTTTCCCACGACGCTTTCCCACAGGGCTGTCCCACGTGCACACGTGGTGGGAGTCGATCCTCGGCTTGAACGTCAAGGCAGTGCTGGGAAAACAGGTTCACCTGGAATGGACTGACACATCTGGGGGACTCTTGGAATGGTGGCACGACCCTGGAGTTCCTCTCGCCTTTCCTGTGGAGAGCGCCTCCTCTTGAGATGCGACGGGAACGCCGGGAATTCTTTCCCTACGAAACAGGGAAAGGATCCCACATCTCGAGCTAGGAGGCGGAAACGGAGCTCCCCTGGATGTGTGCGGGACCCCACGTGCTTCCTTTCGAGTGGAGACTGGTATGTCGGGGAACTTCTTGAGTTGCAGCAAGGGTGTGAAGGACCCTTTGGAAGTTCCAGTGGTTAGATGTGATTGGCCTCGAGAAGCCTCAGCGGAAATGGGCCTCATTTCGCCTGGAGGGCAAAACCTCCTGGATTTTCTCGAGTTGCGGCAGGTGCTCTAGACTTACGCCGGGGACCTCAGGGACCCGCTCTGGTGGCCTCAGGAAAGGCCAGTCCCCATGCGAGTTCCTCGGGGGCCTCTGGGGATTCCTCTCCCGTCGATGCCGGGGCCTAAGACCTTGTGTGGAGTCGGGGCCGGAACATGAGGATTCCTCTCCAGTGCTGACATGGATCTTGGGGTACTTCTGGAGTCTCCCCAGGGGAGTCAGTCCTCGTCTCGAATGCGGGCATGCACTTGCGCTTTCCTCCAGAGCGGTAGCAGCAGTGTCACGCAGTCCGCCGCGTGGATCAGAGGATCTATGGTTTTCCCTCGAGTCTTTCCCACGAGGCTTTCCCACGAGTCTTTCCCACAGGGCTGTCCCACGTGCACACGTGGTGGGAGTCTATCCTCGGCTTGAACGTCAAGGCAGTGCAGGGAAAACAGGTTCCTCTGGAATGGACTGACACATCGGGGGGGACTCTTGGAATGGTGGCACGACCCTGGAGTTCCTCTCGCCTTTCCTGTGGAGAGCGCCTCCTCTTGAGATGCGACGGGAACGCCGGGAATTCTTTCCCTACGAAACAGGGAAAGGATCCCTCATCTCGAGCTAGGAGGCGGAAACGGGGCTCCCCTGGATGTGTGCGGGAACCACGTGCTTCCTCTCGAGCGGAGACGGGTATGTCGGGGAACTTCTTGAGTTGCAGCAAGGGTGTGAAGGACCCTTTGGAAGTTCCAGTGGTTAGACGTGATTAGCCTCGAGAAGCCTCAGCGGAAATGGGCCTCATCTCGCCTGGAGGGCAAAACCTCTTGGATTTTCTCGAGTTGCGGCAGGTGCTCTCGACTTACGACGGGGACCTCAGGGACCCGCTCTGGTGGCCTCAGGAAAGGCCAGTCCCCATGCGAGTTCCTCGGGGGCCTCTGGGGATTCCTCTCCCGTCGATGCCGGGGCCTAAGACCTTGTGTGGAGTCGGGGCCGGAACCTGAGGATTCCTCTCCAGTGCTGACATGGATCTTGGGGTACTTCTGGAGTCTCCCCAGGGGAGTCAGTCCTCGTCTCGAATGCGGGCATGCACTTGCGCTTTCCTTCAGAGCGGTAGCAGCAGTGTCACGCAGTCCGCCGCATGGATCAAAGGATCCATGATTTTCCCTCGAGTCTTTCCCACGAGGCTTTCCCATGACGCTTTCCCACAGGGCTGTCCCACGTGCACACGTGGTGGGAGTCGATCCTCGGCTTGAACGTCAAGGCAGTGCTGGGAAAACAGGTTCACCTGGAATGGACTGACACATCTGGGGGACTCTTGGAATGGTGGCACGACCCTGGAGTTCCTCTCGCCTTTCCTGTGGAGAGCGCCTCCTCTTGAGATGGGACGGGAACGCCGGGAATTCTTTCCCTACGAAACAGGGAAAGGATCCCTCATCTCGAGCTAGGAGGCGGAAACGGGGCTCCCCTGGATGTGTGCGGGACCCCACGTGCTTCCTTTCGAGTGGAGACGGGTATGTCGGGGAACTTCTTGAGTTGCAGCAAGGGTGTGAAGGACACTTTGAAAGTTCCAGTGGTTAGATGTGATTGGCCTCGAGAAGCCTCAGCGGAAATGGGCCTCATCTCGCCTGGAGGGCAAAACCTCCTGGATTTTCTCGAGTTGCGGCAGGTGATCTCGACTGACGATGGGGACCTCAGGGACCCGCTCTGGTGGCCTCAGGAAAAGCCAGTCCCCATGTGAGTTCCTCGGGGGCGTCTCGGGATTCCTCTCCCGTCGATGCCGGGGCCTAAGACCTTGTGTGGAGTCGGGGCCGGAACCTGAGGGTTCCTCTCCAGTGCTGACATGGATCTTGGGGTACTTCTGGAGTCTCCCCAGGGGAGTCAGTCCTCGTCTCGAATGCGGGCATGCACTTGCGCTTTCCTCCAGAGCGGTAGCAGCAGTGTCACGCAGTCCGCCGCATGGATCAAAGGATCCATGATTTTCCCTCGAGTCTTTCCCATGAGGCTTTCCCACGAGGCTTTCCCACAGGGCTGTCCCACGTGCACACGTGGTGGGAGTCGATCCTCGGCTTGAACGTCAAGGCAGTGCTGGGAAAACAGGTTCCTCTGGAATGGACTGACACATCTGGGGGACTCTTGGAATGGTGTCACGACCCTGGAGTTCCTCTCGCCTTTCCTGTGGAGAGCGCCTCCTCTTGAGATGCGACGGGAACGCCGGGAATTCTTTCCCTACGAAACAGGGAAAGGATCCCTCATCTCGAGCTAGGAGGCGGAAACGGGGCTCCCCTGGATGTGTGCGTGATCCACGTGCTTCCTCTCGAGTGGAGACGGGTATGTCGGGGAACTTCTTGAGTTGCAGCAAGGGTGTGAAGGACCCTTTGGAAGTTCCAGTGTTTAGACGTGATTAGCCTCGAGAAGCCTCAGCGGAAATGAGCCTCATCTCGCCTGGAGGGCAAAACCTCCTCGATTTTCTCGAGTTGCGGCAGGTGATCTCGACTGACGATGGGGACCTCAGGGACCCGCTCTGGTGGCCTCAGGAAAAGCCAGTCCCCATGCGAGTTCCTCGGGGGCCTCTCGGGATTCCTCTCCCGTCGATGCCGGGGCCTAAGACCTTGTGTGGAGTCGGGGCCGGAACCTGAGGGTTCCTCTCCAGTGCTGACATCGATCTTGGGGTACTTCTGGAGTTTCCCCAGGGGAGTCAGTCCTCGTCTCGAATGCGGGCATGCACTTGCGCTTTCCTCCAGAGCGGTAGCAGCAGTGTCACGCAATCCGCCCCGTGGATCAAAGGATCTATGGTTTTCCCTCGAGTCTTTCCCACGAGGCTTTCCCACGAGGCTTTCGCACAGGGCTGTCCCACGTGCACACGTGGTGGGAGTCGATCCTCGGCTTGAACGTCAAGGCAGTGCAGGGAAAACAGGTTCCTCTGTAATGGACTGACACATCTGGGGGTCTCTTGGAATGGTGGTACGACCCTGGAGTTCCTCTCCCCTTTCCTGTGGAGAGCGCTTCCTCTTTGAGATGCGACGGGATCGCCGGGAATTCTTTCCCTAAGAAACAGGGACAGGATCCCTCATCTCGAGCTAGGAGGCGGAAACGGGCTCCTCTGGATGTGTGCGGGACCCCACGTGCTTCCTCTCGAGTGGAGACGGGTATGTCGGGGAAGTTCTTGAGTTGCAGCAAGGGTGTGAATGACCCTTTGGAAGTTCCAGTGGTTAGACGTGATTAGCCTCGAGAAGCCTCAGCGGAAATGGGCCACATCTCGCCTGGAGGGCAAAACCTACTGGATTTTCTCGAGTTGCGGCAGGTGCTCTCGACTTACGACGGGGACCTCAGGGACCCGCTCTGGTGGCCTCAGGAAAGGCCAGTCCCCATGCGAGTTCCTCGGGGCCCTCTCGGGATTCCTCTCCCGTCGATGCCGGGGCATAAGACCTTGTGTGGAGTCGGGGCCGGAACCTGAGGATTCCTCTCCAGTGCTGACATGGATCTTGGGGTACTTCTGGAGTCTCCCCAGGGGAGTCAGTCCTCGTCTCGAATGCGGGCATGCACTTGCGCTTTCCTCCAGAGCGGTAGCAGCAGTGTCACGCAGTCCGCCGCGTGGATCAAAGGATCTATGGTTTTCCCTCGAGTCTTTCCCACGAGGCTTTCCCACGAGGCTTTCCCACAGGGCTGTCCCACGTGCACACGTGGTGGGAGTCGATCCTCGGCTTGAACGTCAAGGCAGTGCAGGGAAAACAGGTTCCTCTGGAATTGACTGACACATCTGGGGGACTCTTGGAATGGTGGCACGACCCAGGAGTTCCTCTCGCCTTTCCTGTGGAGAGCGTCTCCTCTTGAGATGCGACGGGAACGCCGGGAATTCTTTCCCTACGAAACAGGGAAAGGATCCCTCATCTCGAGCTAGGAGGCGGAAACGGGGCTCCCCTGGATGTGTGCGGGACACCACATGCTTCCTCTCGAGTGCAGACGGGTATGTCGGGGAACTTCTTGAGTTGCAGCAAGGGTGTGAAGGACCCTTTGGAAGTTCCAGTGGTTAGACGTGATTGGCCTCGAGAAGCCTCAGCGGAAATGGGCCTCATCTCGCCTGGAGGGCAAAAACTCCTGGATTTTCTCGAGTTGCGGCAGGTGCTCTCGACTTACGACGGGGACCTCAGGGACCCGCTCTGATGGCCTCAGGAAAGGGCAGTCCCCATGCGAGTTCCTCGGGGGCCTCTCGGGATTCCTCTCCCGTCCATGCCGGGGCCTAAGACCTTGTGTGGAGTCGGGGCCGGAACCTGAGGATTCCTCTCCAGTGCTGACATGGATCTTGGGGTACTTCTGGAGTCTCCCCAGGGGAGTCAGTCCTCGTCTCGAATGCGGGCATGCACTTGCGCTTTCCTCCAGAGCGGTAGCAGCAGTGTCACGCAGTCCGCCGCGTGGATCAAAGGATCTATGGTTTTCCCTCGAGTCTTTCCCACGAGGCTTTCCCACGAGGCTTTCCCACAGGGCTGTCCCACGTGCACACGTGGTGGGAGTCGATCCTCGGCTTGAACGTCAAGGCAGTGCAGGGAAAACAGGTTCCTCTGGAATGGACTGACACATCTGGGGGACTCTTGGAATGGTGGCACGACCCTGGTGTTCCTCTCGCCTTTCCTGTGGAGAGCGCCTCCTCTTGAGATGCGACGGGAACGCCGGGAATTCTTTCCCTACGAAACAGGGAAAGGATCCCTCATCTCGAGCTAGGAGGCGGAAACGGGGCTCCCCTGAATGTGTGCGGGACACCACGTGCTTCCTCTCGAGTGCAACGTGTATGTCGGGGAACTTATTGAGTTGCAGAAAGGGTGTGAAGGACCCTTTGGAAGTTCCAGTGGTTAGATGTGTTTGGCCTTGAGAACCTCAGCGGAAATGGGCCTCATCTCGCCTGGAGGCAAAACCTCCTGGATTTTCTCGAGTTGCGGCAGGTGCTCTCGACTTACGACGGGGACCTCAGGGACCCGCTCTGGTGGCCTCAGGAAAGGCCAGTCCCCATGCGAGTTCCTCGGGGGCGTCTCGGGATTCCTCTCCCGTCGATACCGGGGCCTAAGACCTTGTGTGGAGTCGGGGCCGGAACCTGAGGATTCCTCTCCAGTGCTGACATGGATCTTGGGGTACTTCTGGAGTCTCCCCAGGGGAGTCAGTCCTCGTCTCGAATGCGGGCATACACTTGCGCTTTCCTCCAGAGCGGTAGCAGCAGTGTGACGCAGTCCGCCGCGTGGATCAAAGGATCTATGGTTTTCCCTCGAGTCTTTCCCACGAGGCTTTCCCCCGAGGCTTTCCCACAGGGCTTTCCCACGTGCACACGAGGTGGGAGTCGATCCTCGGCTTGAACGTCAAGGCAGTGCAGGGAAAACAGGTTCCTCTGGAATGGACTGACATATCTGGGGGACTCTTGGAATGGTGGCATGACCCTGGAGTTCCTCTCGCCTTTCGTGTGGAGAGCGCCTCCTCCTGAGATGCGACGGGAACGCCAGGAATTCTTTCCCTACGAAAAAGGGAAAGGATCCCTCATCTCGAGCTAGGAGGCGGAAACGGGGCTCCCCAGGATGTGTGCGGGACACCACGTGCTTCCTCTCGAGTGGAGTCGGGTATGTCGGGGAACTTCTTGAGTTGCAGCAAGGGTGTGAAGGACCCTTTGGAAGTTCCAGTGGTTAGATGTGATTGGCCTCGAGAAGCCTCAGCGGAAATGGGCCTCATCTCGCCTGGAGGGCAAAACCTCCTGGATTTTCTCGAGTTTCGGCAGGTGCTCTCGACTTACGACGGGGACCTCAGGGACCCGCTCTGGTGGCCTCAGGAAAGGCCAGTCCCCATGCGAGTTCCTCGGGGGCCTCTCGGGATTCCTCTCCCATCGATGCCGGGGACTAAGCCCTTGTGTGGAGTCGGGGCCGGAACCTGAGGATTCCTCTCCAGTGCTGACATGGATCTTGGGGTACTTCTGGAGTCTCCCCAGGGGAGTCAGTCCTCGTCTCGAATGCGGGCATGCACTTGCGCTTTCCTCCAGAGCGGTAGCAGCAGTGTCACGCAGTCCGCCGCGTGGATCAAAGGATCTATGGTTTTCCCTCGAGTCTTTCCCACGAGGATTTCCCACGAGGCTTTCCCACAGGGCTGTCCCACGTGCACACGTGGTGGGAGTCGATCCTCGGCTTGAACGTCAAGGCAGTGCAGGGAAAACAGGTTCCTCTGGAATGGACTGACACATCTGGGGGACTCTTGGAATGGTGTCTCGACCCTGGAGTTCCTCTCGCCTTTCCTGTGGAGAGCGCCTCCTCTTGAGATGCGACGGGAACGCCGGGAATTCTTTCCCTACGAAACACGGAAAGGATCCCTCATCTCGGGCTAGGAGGCGGAAACGGGGCTCCCCTGGATGTGTGCGGGACACCACGTGCTTCCTCTCGAGTGGAGACGGGTATGTCGGGGAACTTCTTGAGTTGCAGCAAGGGTGTGAAGGACCATTTGGAAGTTCCAGTGGTTAGATGTGATTGGCCTCGAGAAGCCTCAGCGGAAATGGGCCTCATCTCGCCTGGAGGGCAAAACCTCCTGGATTTTCTCGAGTTGCGGCAGGTGCTCTCGGCTTACGACGGGGACCTCAGGGACCCGCTTTGGTGGCCTCAGGAAAGGCCAGTACCCATGCGAGTTCCTCGGGGGCCTCTCGGGATTCCTCTCCCGTCGATGCCGGGGCCTAAGACCTTGTGTGGAGTCGGGGCCGGAACCTGAGGATTCCTCTCCAGTGCTGACATGGATCTTGGGGTATTTCTGGAGTCTCCCCAGGGGAGTCAGTCCTCGTCTCGAATGCGGGCATGCACTTGCGCTTTCCTCCAGAGCGGTAGCAGCAGTGTCACGCATTCCGCCGCGTGGATCAAAGGATCTATGGTTTTCCCTCGAGTCTTTCCCACGAGGCTTTCCCACCAGGCTTTCCCACAGGGCTGTCCCACGTGCACACGTGGTGGGAGTCGATCCTCGGCTTGAACGTCAAGGCAGTTCAGGGAAAACAGGTTCCTCTGGAATGGACTGACACATCTGGGGGACTCTTGGAATGGTGTCTCGACCCTGGAGTTCCTCTCGCCTTTCCTGTGGAGAGCGCCTCCTCTTGAGATGCGACGGGAACGCCGGGAATTCTTTCCCTACGAAACAGGGAAAGCATCCCTCATCTCGAGATAGGAGGCGGAAACGGGGCTCCCCTGGATGTGTGCGGGAACCCACGTGCTTCCTCTCGAGTGGAGACGGGTATGTCGGGGAACTTCTTGAGTTGCAGCAAGGGTGTGAAGGACCCTTTGGAAGTTCCAGTGGTTAGATGTGATTGGCCTCGAGAAGCCTCAGCGGAAATGGGCCTCATCTCGCCTGGAGGGCAAAACCTCCTGGATTTTCTCGAGTTGCGGCAGGTGCTCTCGACTTACGACGGGGACCTCAGGGACCCGCTTTGGTGGCCTCAGGAAAGGCCAGTCCCCATGCGAGTTCCTCCGGGGCGTCTCGGGATTTCTCTCCCGTCGATGCCGGGGCCTAAGACCTTCTGTGGAGTCGGGGCCGGAACCTGAGGATTCCTCTCCAGTGCTGACATGGATCTTGGGGTACTTCTGGAGTCTCCCAAGGGGAGTCAGTCCTCGTCTCGAATGCGGCCATGCACTTGCGCTTTCCTCCAGAGCGGTAGCAGCAGTGTCACGTAGTCCGCCGCGTGGATCAAAGGATCTATGGTTTTCCCTCGAGTCTTTCCCACGAGGCTTTCCCACGAGGCTTTCCCACAGGGCTGTCCCACGTGCACACGTGGTGGGAGTCGATCCTCGGCTTGAACGTCAAGGCAGTGCAGGGAAAACAGGTTCCTCTGGAATGGACTGACACATCTGGGGGACTCTTGGAATGGTGTCTCGACCCTGGAGTTCCTCTCGCCTTTCCTGTGGAGAGCGCCTCCTCTTGAGATGCGACGGGAACGCCGGGAATTCTTTCCCTACGAAACAGGGAAAGCATCCCTCATCTCGAGCTAGGAGGCGGAAACGGGGCTCCCCTGGATGTGTGCGGGAACCCACGTGCTTCCTCTCGAGTGGAGACGGGTATGTCGGGGAACTTCTTGAGTTTCAGCAATGGTGTGAAGGACCCTTTGGAAGTTCCAGTGGTTAGATGTGATTGGCCTCGAGAAGCCTCAGCGGAAATGGGCCTCATCTCGCCTGGAGGGCAAAACCTCCTGGATTTTCTCGGGTTTCGGCAGGTGCTCTCGACTTACGACGTGGACCTCAGGGAACCGCTCTGGTGGCCTCAGGAAAGGCCAGTCCCCATGCGAGTTCCTCGGGGGCCTCTCGGGATTCCTCTCCCATCGATGCCGGGGACTAAGCCCTTGTGTGGAGTCGGGGCAGGAACCTGAGGATTCCTCTCCAGTGCTGACATGGATCTTGGGGTACTTCTGGAGTCTCCCCAGGGGAGTCAGTCCTCGTCTCGAATGCGGGCATGCACTTGCGATTTCCTCCAGAACGATAGCAGCAGTGTCACGCATTCCGCCGCGTGGATCAAAGGATCTATGGTTTTCCCTCGAGTCTTTCCCACGAGGCTTTCCCACGAGGCTTTCCCACAGGGCTGTCCCACGTGCACACGTGGTGGGAGTCGATCCTCGGCTTGAACGTCAAGGCAGTGCAGGGAAAACAGGTTCCTCTGGAATGGGCTGACACATCTGGGGGACTCTTGGAATGGTGGCACGACCCTGGAGTTCCTCTCGCCTTTCCTGTGGAGAGCGCCTCCTCTTGAGATGCGACGGGAACGCCGGGAATTCTTTCCCTACGAAACAGGGAAAGGATCCATCATCTCGAGCTAGGAGGCGAAACGGGGCTCCCCTGGATGTGTGCGGGGCACCACGTGCTTCCTCTCGAGTGGAGACGGGTATGTCGGGGAACTTCTTGAGTTGCAGCAAGGGTGTGAAGGACCCTTTGGAAGTTCCAGTGGTTAGATGTGATTGGCCTCGAGAAGCCTCAGCGGAAATGGGCCTCATCTCGCCTGGAGGGCAAAACCTCCTGGATTTTCTCGAGTTGCGGCAGGTGCTCTAGACTTACGACGGGGACCTCAGGGACCCGCTCTGGTGGCCTCAGGAAAGGCCAGTCCCCATGCGAGTTCCTCGGGGCCCTCTCGGGATTCCTCTCCCGTCGATGCCGGGGCCTAAGACCTTCTGTGGAGTCGGGGCCGGAACCTGAGGATTCCTCTCCAGTGCTGACATGGATCTTGGGGTATTTCTGGAGTCTCCCAAGGGGAGTCAGTCCTCGTCTCGAATGCGGGCATGCACTTGCGCTTTCCTCCAGAGCGGTAGCAGCAGTGTCACGCAGTCCGCCGCGTGGATCAAAGGATCTATGGTTTTCCCTCGAGTCTTTCCCACGAGGCTTTCCCACGAGGCTTTCCCACAGGGCTGTCCCACGTGCACAAGTGGTGGGAGTCGATCCTCGGCTTGAACGTCAAGGCAGTGCAGGGAAAACAGTTCCTCTGGAATGGACTGACACATCTGGGGGACTCTTGGAATGGTGGCACGACCCTGGAGTTCCTCTCGCCTTTCCTGTGGAGAGCGCCTCCTCTTGAGATGCGACGGGAACGCCGGGAATTCTTTCCCTACGAAACAGGGAAAGCATCCCTCATCTCGAGATAGGAGGCGGAAACGGGGCTCCCCTGGATGTGTGCGGGAACCCACGTGCTTCCTCTCGAGTGGACACGGGTATGTCGGGAACTTCTTGAGTTTCAGCAATGGTGTGAAGGACCCTTTGGAAGTTCCAGTGGTTAGATGTGATTGGCCTCGACAAACCTCAGCGGAAATGGGCCTCATCTCGCCTGGAGGGCAAAGCCTCCTGGATTTTCTCGAGTTGCGGCAGGTGCTCTCGACTTACGACGGGTACCTCAGGGACCCGCTCTGGTGGCCTCAGGAAAGGCCAGTCCCCATGCGAGTTCCTCGGGGGCCTCTCGGGATTCCTCTCCCATCGATGCCGGGGACTAAGCCCTTGTGTGGAGTCGGGGCCGGAACCTGAGGATTCCTCTCCAGTGCTGACATGGATCTTGGGGAACTTCTGGAGTCTCCCCAGGGGAGTCAGTACTCGTCTCGAATGCGGGCATGCACTTCCGCTTTCCTCCAGAGCGGTAGCAGCAGTGTCACGCAGTCCGCCGCGTGGCTCAAAGGATCTATGGTTTTCCCTCGAGTCTTTCCCACGAGTCTTTCCCACGAGGCTTTCCCACAGGGCTGTCCCACGTGCACACGTGGTGGGAGTCGATCCTCGGCTTGAACGTCAAGGCAGTGCAGGGAAAACAGGTTCCTCTGGAATGGGCTGACACATCTGGGGGACTCTTGGAATGGTGGCACGACCCTGGAGTTCCTCTCGCCTTTCCTGTGGAGAGCGCCTCCTCTTGAGATGCGACGGGAACGCCGGGAATTCTTTCCCTACGAAACAGGGAAAGGATCCATCATCTCGAGCTAGGAGGGGAAACGGGGCTCCCCTGGATGTGTGCGGGGCACCACGTGCTTCCTCTCGAGTGGAGACGGGTATGTCGGGGAACTTCTTGAGTTGCAGCATGGCTTTGAAGGACCCTTTGGAAGTTCCAGTGGTTAGATGTGATTGGCCTCGAGAAGCCTCAGCGGAAATGGGCCTCATCTCGCCTGGAGGGCAAAACCTACTGGATTTTCTCGAGTTGCGGCAGGTGCTCTCGACTTACGACGGGGACCTCAGGGACCCGCTCTGGTCGCCTCAGGAAAGGCCAGTCCCCATGCGAGTTCCTCGGGGCCCTCTCGGGATTTCTCTCCCGTCGATGCCGGGGCCTAAGACCTTGTGTGGAGTCGGGGCCGGAACCTGAGGATTCCTCTCCAGTGCTGACATGGATCTTGGGGTACTTCTGGAGTCTCCCCAGGGGAGTCAGTCCTCGTCTCGAATGCGGGCATGCACTTGCGCTTTCCTCCAGAGCGGTAGCAGCAGTGTCACGCAGTCCGCCGCGTGGATCAAAGGATCTATGGTTTTCCCTCGAGTCTTTCCCACGAGGCTTTCCCACGAGGCTTTCCCACAGGGCTGTCCCACGTGCACACGTGGTGGGAGTCGATCCTCGGCTTGAACGTCAAGGCAGTGCAGGGAAAACAGGTTCCTCTGGAATTGACTGACACATCTGGGGGACTCTTGGAATGGTGGCACGACCCAGGAGTTCCTCTCGCCTTTCCTGTGGAGAGCGCCTCCTCTTGAGATGCGACGGGAACGCCGGGAATTCTTTCCCTACGAAACAGGGAAAGGATCCCTCATCTCGAGCTAGGAGGCGGAAACGGGGCTCCCCTGGATGTGTGCGGGACACCACGTGCTTCCTCTCGAGTGCAGACGGGTATGTCGGGGAACTTCTTGAGTTGCAGCAAGGGTGTGAAGGACCCTTTGGAAGTTCCAGTGGTTAGACGTGATTGGCCTCGAGAAGCCTCAGCGGAAATGGGCCTCATCACGCCTGGAGGGCAAAAACTCCTGGATTTTCTCGAGTTGCGGCAGGTGCTCTCGACTTACGACGGGGACCTCAGGGACCCGCTCTGGTGGCCTCAGGAAAGGGCAGTCCCCATGCGAGTTCCTCGGGGGCCTCTCGGGATTCCTCTCCCGTCCATGCCGGGGCCTAAGACCTTGTGTGGAGTCGGGGCCGGAACCTGAGGATTCCTCTCCAGTGCTGACATGGATCTTGGGGTACTTCTGGAGTCTCCCCAGGGGAGTCAGTCCTCGTCTCGAATGCGGGCATGCACTTGCGCTTTCCTCCAGAGCGGTAGCAGCAGTGTCACGCATTCCGCCGCGTGGATCAAAGGATCTATGGTTTTCCCTCGAGTCTTTCCCACGAGGCTTTCCCACGAGGCTTTCCCACAGGGCTGTCCCACGTGCACACGTGGTGGGAGTCGATCCTCGGCTTGAACGTCAAGGCAGTGCAGGGAAAACAGGTTCCTCTGGAATGGACTGACACATCTGGGGGACTCTTGGAATGGTGGCACGACCCTGGAGTTCCTCTCGCCTTTCCTGAGGAGAGCGCCTCCTCTTGAGATGCGACGGGAACGCCGGGAATTCTTTCCCTACGAAACAGGGAAAGGATCCCTCATCTCGAGCTAGGAGGCGGAAACGGGGCTCCCCTGGATGTGTGCGGGACACCACGTGCTTCCTCTCGAGTGCAACGTGTATGTCGGGGAACTTATTGAGTTGCAGAAAGGGTGTGAAGGACCCTTTGGAAGTTCCAGTGGTTAGATGTGTTTGGCCTCGAGAAACTCAGCGGAAATGGGCCTCATCTCGCCTGGAGGCAAAACCTCCTGGATTTTCTCGAGTTGCGGCAGGTGCTCTCGACTTACGACGGGGACCTCAGGGACCCGCTCTGGTGGCCTCAGGAAAGGCCAGTCCCCATGCGAGTTCCTCGGGGCGTCTCTGGATTCCTCTCCCGTCGATACCGGGGCCTAAGACCTTGTGTGGAGTCGGGGCCGGAAACTGAGGATTCCTCTCCAGTGCTGACATGGATCTTGGGGTACTTCTGGAGTCTCCCCAGGGGAGTCAGTCCTCGTCTCGAATGCGGGCATTCACTTGCGCTTTCCTCCAGAGCGGTAGCAGCAGTGTCACGCAGTCCGCCGCGTGGATCAAAGGATCTATGGTTTTCCCTCGAGTCTTTCCCACGAGGCTTTCCCCCGAGGCTTTCCCACAGGGCTTTCCCACGTGCACACGTGGTGGGAGTCGATCCTCGGCTTGAACGTCAAGGCAGTGCAGGGAAAACAGGTTCCTCTGGAATGGACTGACATATCTGGGGGACTCTTGGAATGGTGGCATGACCCTGGAGTTCCTCTCGCCTTTCCTGTGGAGAGCGCCTCCTCTTGAGATGCGACGGGAACGCCGGGAATTCTTTCCCTACGAAACAGGGAAAGGATCCCTCATCTCGAGCTAGGAGGCGGAAACGGGGCTCCACTGGATGTGTGCGGGACACCACGTGCTTCCTCTCGAGTGCAGACGGGTATGTCGGGGAACTTCTTGAGTTGCAGCAAGGGTGTGAAGGACCCTTTGGAAGTTCCAGTGGTTAGATGTGATTGGCCTCGAGAAGCCTCAGCGGAAATGGGCCTCATCTCGACCGGAGGGCAAAACCTCCTGGATTTTCTCGAGTTGCGGCAGGTGCTCTCGACTTACGACGGGGACCTCAGGGACCCGCTCTGGTGGCCTCAGGACAGGCCAGTCCCCATGCGAGTTCCTCGGGGGCCTCTCGGGATTCCTCTCCCGTCGATGCCGGGGCCTAAGACCTTTTGTGGAGTCGGGGCCGGAACCTGAGGATTCCTCTCCAGTGCTGACATGGATCTTGGGGTACTTCTGGAGTCTCCCCAGGGGAGTCAGTCCTCGTCTCGAATGCGGGCATGCACTTGCGCTTTCCTCCAGAGCGGTAGCAGCAGTGTCACGCAGTCCGCCGCGTGGATCAAAGGATCTATGGTTTTCCCTCGAGTCTTTCCCACGAGGCTTTCCCACGAGGCTTTCCCACAGGGCTGTCCCACGTGCACACCTGGTGGGAGTCGATCCTCGGCTTGAACGTCAAGGCAGTGCAGGGAAAACAGGTTCCTCTGGAATGGACTGACACATCTGGGGGACTCTTGGAATGGTGTCACGACCCTGGAGTTCCTCTCGCCTTTCCTGAGGAGAGCGCCTCCTCTTGAGATGCGACGGGAGCGCCGGGAATTCTTTCCCTACGAAACAGGGAAAGGATCCCTCATCTCGAGCTAGGAGGCGGAAACGTGGCTCCCCTGGATGTGTGCGGGACCCCACGTGCTTCCTCTCGAGTGGAGACGGGTATGTCGGGGAACTTCTTGAGTTGCAGCAATGGTGTTAAGGACCCTTTGGAAGTTCCAGTGGTTAGATATGATTGGCCTCGAGAAGCCTCAGCGGAAATGGGCCTCATCTCGCCTGGAGGGCAAAACCTCCTGGATTTTCTCGAGTTGCGGCAGGTGCTCTCGACTTACGACGGGGACCTCAGGGAACCGCTCTGGTGGCCTCAGGAAAGGCCAGTCCCCATGCGAGTTCCTCGGGGGCGTCTCGGGATTCCTCTCCCGTCGATGCCGGGGCCTAAGACCTTGTGTGGAGTCGGGGCCGGAACCTGAGTATTCCTCTCCAATGCTGACATTGATCTTGGGGTACTTCTGGAGTCTCCCCAGGGGAGTCAGTCCTCGTCTCGAATGCGGGCATGCACTTGCGCTTTCCTCCAGAGCGGAAGCAGCAGTGTCACGCAGTCTGCCGCTTGGATCAAAGGATCTATGGTTTTCCCTCGAGTCTTTCCCACGAGTCTTTCCCACGAGTCTTTCCCACGAGTCTTTCCCACGAGGCTTTCCCACAGGGCTGTCCCACGTGCACACGTGGTGGGAGTTGATCCTCGGCTTGAACGTCAAGGCAGTGCAGGGAAAACAGGTTCCTCTGGAATGGACTGACACATCTGGGGGACTCTTGGAATGGTGGCACGACCCTGGAGTTTCTCTCGCCTTTCCTGTGGAGAGCGCCTCCTCTTGAGATGCGACGGGAATGCCGGGAATTCTTTCCCTACGAAACAGGGAAAGGATCCCTCATCTCGAGCTAGGAGGCGGAAACGGGGATCCCCTGGATGTGTGCGGGACACCACGTGCTTCCTCTCGAGTGCAGACGGGTATGTCGGGGAACTTCTTGAGTTGCAGCAAGGGTGTGAAGGACCCTTTGGAAGTTCCAGTGGTTAGATGTGTTTGGCCTCGAGAAGCCTCAGCGGAAATGGACCTCATCTCGCCTGGAGGGCAAAACCTCCTGGATTTTCTCGAGTTGCGGCAGGTGCTCTCGACTTACGACGGGAACCTCAGGGACCCGCTCTGGTGGCCTCAGGACAGGCCAGTCCCCATGCGAGTTCCTCGGGGGCGTCTCGGGATTCCTCTCCCGTCAATGCCGGGGCCTAAGACCTTGTGTGGAGTCGGGGCCGGAACCTGAGGATTCCTCTCCAGTGCTGACATGGATCTTGGGGTACTTCTGGAGTCTCCCCAGGGGAGTCAGTCCTCGTCTCGAATGCGGGCATGCACTTGCGCTTTCCTCCAGAGCGGTAGCAGCAGTGTCACGCAGTCCGCCGCGTGGATCAAAGGATCTATGGTTTTCCTTCGAGTCTTTCCCACGAGTCTTTCCCACGAGGCTTTCCCACAGGGCTGTCCCACGTGCACACGTGGTGGGAGTCGATCCTCGGCTTGAACGTCAAGGCAGTGCAGGGAAAACAGGTTCCTCTGGAATGGACTGACACATCTGGGGGACTCTTGGAATGGTGGCATGACCCTGGAGTTCCTCTCGCCTTTCCTGTGGAGAGCGCCTCCTCTTGAGATGCGACGGGAACGCCGGGAATTCTTTCCCTACGAAACAGGGAAAGGATCCCTCATCTCGAGCTAGGAGGCGGAAACGGGGCTCCCCTGGATGTGTGCGGGACCCCACGTGCTTCCTCTCGAGTGGAGACGGGTATGTCGGGGAACTTCTTGAGTTGCAGCAATGGTGTGAAGGACCCTTTGGAAGTTCCAGTGGTTAGATATGATTGGCCTCGAGAAGCCTCAGCGGAAATGGGCCTCATCGCGCCTGGAGGGCAAAACCTCCTGGATTTTCTCGAGTTGCGGCAGGTGCTCTCGACTTACGACGGGGACCTCAGGGAACCGCTCTGGTGGCCTCAGGAAAGGCCAGTCCCCATGCGAGTTCCTCGGGGGCGTCTCGGGATTCCTCTCCCGTCGATGCCGGGGCCTAAGACCTTGTGTGGAGTCGGGGCCGGAACCTGAGTATTCCTCTCCAATGCTGACATTGATCTTGGGGTACTTCTGGAGTCTCCCCAGGGGAGTCAGTCCTCGTCTCGAATGCGGGCATGCACTTGCGCTTTCCTCCAGAGCGGAAGCAGCAGTGTCACGCAGTCTGCCGCTTGGATCAAAGGATCTATGGTTTTCCCTCGAGTCTTTCCCACGAGTCTTTCCCACGAGTCTTTCCCACGAGTCTTTCCCACGAGGCTTTCCCACAGGGCTGTCCCACGTGCACACGTGGTGGGAGTCGATCCTCGGCTTGAACGTCAAGGCAGTGCAGGGAAAACAGGTTCCTCTGGAATGGACTGACACATCTGGGGGACTCTTGGAATGGTGGCACGACCCTGGAGTTCCTCTCGCCTTTCCTGTGGAGAGCGCCTCCTCTTGAGATGCGACTGGAACGCCGGGAATTCTTTCCCTACGAAACAGGGAAGGATCCCTCATCTCGAGCTAGGAGGCGGAAACGGGGTCCCCTCGATGTGTGAGGGACCCCACGTGCTTCCTCTCGAGTGGAGACGGGTATGTCGGGGAACTTCTTGAGTTGCAGCAATGGTGTGAAGGACCTTTTGGAAGTTCCAGTGGTTAGATGTGATTGGCCTCGAGAAGCCTCAGCGGAAATGGGCCTCATCTCGCCTGGAGGGCAAAACCTCCTGGATTTTCTCGAGTTGTGGCAGGTGCTCTCGACTTACGACGGGGACCTCAGGGACCCGCTCTGGTGGCCTCAGGAAAGGCCAGTCCCCATGCGAGTTCCTCGGGGGCCTTTCGGGATTCCTCTCCAGTCGATGCCGGGGCCTAAGACCTTGTGTGGAGTCGGGGCCGGAAATTGAGGATTCCTCTCCAGTGCTTACAAGGATCTTGGGGTACTTCTGGAGTCTCCCCAGGGGAGTCAGTCCTCGTCTCGAATGCGGGCATGCACTTGCGCTTTCCTCCAGAGCGGTAGCAGAAGTGTCACGCAGTCCGCCGCGTGGATCAAAGGATCTATGGTTTTCCCTCGCGTCTTTCCCACGAGGCTTTCCCACGAGGCTTTCCCACAGGGCTGTCCCACGTGCACACGTGGTGGGAGTCGATCCTCGGCTTGAACGTCAAGGCAGTGCAGGGAAAACAGGTTCCTCTGGAATGGACTGACACAGCTGGGGGACTCTTGGAATGGTGGCATGACCCTGGAGTTCCTCTCGCCTTTCCTGTGGAGAGCGCCTCCTCTTGAGATGCGACGGGAACGCCGGGAATTCTTTCCGTACGAAACAGGGAAAGGATCCCTCATCTCGAGCTAGGAGGCGGAAACGGGGCTCCACTGGATGTGTGCGGGACACCACGTGCTTCCTCTCGAGTGCAGACGGGTATGTCGGGGAACTTCTTGAGTTGCAGCAAGGGTGTGAAGGACCCTTTGGAAGTTCCAGTGGTTAGATGTGATTGGCCTCGAGAAGCCTCAGCGGAAATGGGCCTCATCTCGCCCGAGGGCAAAACCTCCTGGATTTTCTCGAGTTGCGGCAGGTGCTCTCGACTTACGACGGGGACCTCAGAGACCCGCTCTGGTGGCCTCAGGACAGGCCAGTCCCCATGCGAGTTCCTCGGGGGCCTCTCGGGATTCCTCTCCCGTCGATGCCGGGGCCTAAGACCTTGTGTGGAGTCGGGGCCGGAACCTGAGGATTCCTCTTCAGTGCTGACATGGATCTTGGGGTACTTCTGGAGTCTCCCCAGGGGAGTCAGTGCTCGTCTCGAATGCGGGCATGCACTTGCGCTTTCCTCCAGAGCGGTAGCAGCAGTGTCACGCAGTCCGCCGCGTGGATCAAAGGATCTATGGTTTTCCCTCGAGTCTTTCCCAAGAGGCTTTCCCACGAGGCTTTCCCACAGGGCTGTCCCAAGTGCACACGTGGTGGGACTCGATCCTCGGCTTGAACGTCAAGGCAGTGCAGGGAAAACAGGTTCCTCTGGAATGGACTGACACATCTGGGGGACTCTTGGAATGGTGGCACGACCCTGGAGTTCCTCTCGCCTTTCCTGTGGAGAGCGCCTCCTCTTGAGATGCGACGGGAACGCCGGGAATTCTTTCCCTACGAAACAGGGAAAGGATCCCTCATCTCGAGCTAGGAGGCGGAAACGGGGCTCCCCTGGATGTGTGCGGGACCCCATGTGCTTCCTCTCGAGTGCAGACTGGTATGTCGGGGAACTTCTTGAGTTGCAGCAAGGGTGTGAAGGACCCTTTGGAAGTTCCAGTGGTTAGATGTGATTGGCCTCGAGAAGCCTCAGCGGAAATGGGCCTCATCTCGCCTGGAGGGCAAAACCTCCTGGATTTTCTCGAGTTGCGGCAGGTGCTCTCGACTTACGACGGGGACTTCAGGGACCCGCTCTGGTGGCCTCAGGACAGGCCAGTCCCCATGCGAGTTCCTCGGGGGCCTCTCGGGATTCCTCTCCCGTCGATGCCGGGGCCTAAGACCTTGTGTGGAGTCGGGGCCGGAACCTGAGGATTCCTCTCCAGTGATGACATGGATCTTGGGGTACTTCTGGAGTCTCCCCAGGGGAGTCAGTCCTCGTCTCGAATGCGGGCATGCACTTGCGCTTTCCTCCAGAGCGGTAGCAGCAGTGTCACGCAGTCCGCCGCGTGGATCAAAGGATCTATGGTTTTCCCTCGAGTCTTTCCCACGAGTCTTTCCCACGAGTCTTTCCCACGAGGCTTTCCCACAGGGCTGTCCCACGTGCACACGTGGTGGGAGTTGATCCTCGGCTTGAACGTCAAGGCAGTGCTGGGAAAACAGGTTCCTCTGGAATGGACTGACACAGCTGGGGGACTCTTGGAATGGTGGCACGACCCTGGAGTTCCTCTCGCCTTTCCTGTGGAGAGCGCCTCCTCTTGAGATGCGACGGGAACGCCGGGAATTCTTTCCCTACGAAACAGGGAAAGGATCCCTCATCTCGAGCTAGGAGGCGGAAACGGGGATCCCCTGGTTGTGTGCGGGACACCACGTGCTTCCTCTCGAGTGCAGACGGGTATGTCGGGAACTTCTTGAGTTGCAGCAAGGGTGTGAAGGACCCTTTGGAAGTTCCAGTGGTTAGATGTGTTTGGCCTCGAGAAGCCTCAGCGGAAATGGGCCTCATCTCGCCTGGAGGGCAAAACCTCCTGGATTTTCTCGAGTTGCGGCAGGTGCTCTCGACTTACGACGGGAACCTCAGGGACCCGCTCTGGTGGCCTCAGGACAGGCCAGTCCCCATGCGAGTTCCTCGGGGGCGTCTCGGGATTCCTCTCCCGTCGATGCCGGGGCCTAAGACCTTGTGTGGAGTCGGGGCCGGAACCTGAGGATTCCTCTCCAGTGCTGACATGGATCTTGGGGTACTTCTGGAGTCTCCCCAGGGGAGTCAGTGCTCGTCTCGAATGCGGGCATGCACTTGCGCTTTCCTCCAGAGCGGTAGCAGCAGTGTCACGCAGTCTGCCGCGTGGATCAAAGGATCTATGGTTTTCCCTCGAGTCTTTCCCACGAGGCTTTCCCACGAGGCTTTCCCACAGGGCTGTCCCACGTGCACACGTGGTGGGAGTCGATCCTCGGCTTGAACGTCAAGGCAGTGCAGGGAAAACAGGTTCCTCTGGAATGGACTGACACAGCTGGGGGACTCTTGGAATGGTGGCACGACCCTGGAGTTCCTCTCGCCTTTCCTGTGGAGAGCTCCTCCTCTTGAGATGCGACGGGAACGCCGGGAATTCTTTCCCTACGAAACACGGAAAGGATCCCTCATCTCGAGCTAGGAGGCGGAAACGGGGCTCCCCTGGATGTGTGCGGGACACCACGTGCTTCCTCTCGAGTGCAGACAGGTATGTCGGGGGAACTTCTTGAGTTGCAGCAAGGGTGTGAAGGACCCTTTGGAAGTTCCAGTGGTTAGATGTGATTGGCCTCGAGAAGCCTCAGCGGAAATGGGCCTCATCTCGCCTGGAGGGAAAAACCTCCTGGATTTTCTCGAGTTGCGGCAGGTGCTCTCGACTTACGACGGGAACCTCAGGGACCCGCTCTGGTGGCCTCAGGACAGGCCAGTCCCCATGCGAGTTCCTCGGGGGCGTCTCGGGATTCCTCTCCCGTCGATGCCGGGGCCTAAGACCTTGTGTGGAGTCGGGGCCGGAACCTGAGGATTCCTCTCCAGTGCTGACATGGATCTTGGGGTACTTCTGGAGTCTCCCCAGGGGAGTCAGTCCTCGTCTCGAATGAGGGCATGCACTTGCGCTTTCCTCCAGAGCGGTAGCAGCAGTGTCACACAGTCTGCCGCGTGGATCAAAGGATCTATGGTTTTCCCTCGAGTCTTTCCCACGAGGCTTTCCCACGAGGCTTTCCCACAGGGCTGTCCCACGTGCACACGTGGTGGGAGTCGATCCTCGGCTTGAACGTCAAGGCAGTGCAGGGAAAACAGGTTCCTCTGGAATGGACTGACACAGCTGGGGGACTCTTGGAATGGTGGCACGACCCTGGAGTTCCTCTCGCCTTTCCTGTGGAGAGCGCCTCCTCTTGAGATGCGACGGGAACGCCGGGAATTCTTTCCCTACGAAACAGGGAAAGGATCCCTCATCTCGAGCTAGGAGGCGGAAACGCGGCTCCCCTGGATGTGTGCGGGACACCACGTGCTTCCTCTCGAGTGCAGACGGGTATGTCGGGGAACTTCTTGAGTTGCAGCAAGGGTGTGAAGGACCCTTTGGAAGTTCCAGTGGTTAGATGTGATTGGCCTCGAGAAGCCTCAGCGGAAATGGGCTTCATCTCGCCTGGAGGGCAAAACCTCCTGGATTTTCTCGAGTTGCGGCAGGTGCTCTCGACTTACGACGGGGACCTCAGGGACCCGCTCTGGTGGCCTCAGGACAGGGCAGTCCCCATGCGAGTTCCTCGGGGGCCTCTCGGGATTCCTCTCCTGTCGATGCCGGGGCCTAAGACCTTGTGTGGAGTCGGGGCCTGAACCTGAGGATTCCTCTCCAGTGCTGACATGGATCTTGGGGTACTTCTGGAGTCTCCCCAGGGGAGTCAGTCCTCGTCTCGAATGCGGGCATGCACTTGAGCTTTCCTCCAGAGCGGTAGCAGCAGTGTCACGCAGTCCGCCGCGTGGATCAAACGATCTATGGTTTTCCCTCGAGTCTTTCCCACAAGGCTTTCCCACGAGGCTTTCCCACAGGGCTGTCCCACGTGCACACGTGGTGGGAGTCGATCCTCGGCTTGAACGTCAAGGCAGTGCAGGGAAAACAGGTTCCTCTGGAATGGACTGACACATCTGGGGGACTCTTGGAATGGTGGCACGACCCTGGAGTTCCTCTCGCCTTTCCTGTGGAGAGCGCCTCCTCTTGAGATGCGACGGGAACGCCGGGAATTCTTTCCCTACGAAACAGGGAAAGGATCCCTCATCTCGAGCTAGGAGGCGGAAACGGGGCTCCCCTGGATGTGTGCGGGACCCCACGTGCTTCCTCTCGAGTGGAGACGGGTATGTCGGGGAACTTCTTGAGTTGCAGCAATGGTGTGAAGGACCCTTTGGAAGTTCCAGTGGTTAGATGTGATTGGCCTCGAGAAGCCTCAGCGGAAATGGGCCTCATCTCGCCTGGAGGGCAAAACCTCCTGGATTTTCTCGAGTTGCGGCAGGTGCTCTCGACTTACGACGGGGACCTCAGGGACCCGCTCTGGTGGCCTCAGGACAGGCCAGTCCCCATGCGAGTTCCTCGGGGGCCTCTCGGGATTCCTCTCCCGTCGATACCGGGGCCTAAGACCTTGTGTGGAGTCGGGGCCGGAACCTGAGGATTCCTCTCCAGTGCTGACATGGATCTTGGGGTACTTCTGGAGTCTCCCCAGGGGAGTCAGTCCTCGTCTCGAATGCGGGCATGAACTTGCGCTTTCCTCCAGAGCGGTAGCAGCAGTGTCACGCAGTCCGCCGCGTGGATCAAAGGATCTATGGTTTTCCTTCGAGTCTTTCCCACGAGTCTTTCCCACGAGGCTTTCCCACAGGGCTGTCCCACGTGCACACGTGGTGGGAGTCGATCCTCGGCTTGAACGTCAAGGCAGTGCAGGGAAAACAGGTTCCTCTGGAATGGACTGACACATCTGGGGGACTCTTGGAATGGTGGCACGACCCTGCAGTTCCTCTCGCCTTTCCTGTGGAGAGCGCCTCCTCTTGAGATGCGACGGGAGCGCCGGGAATTCTTTCCCTACGAAACAGGGAAAGGATCCCTCATCTCGAGCTAGGAGGCGGAAACGGGGATCCCCTGGATGTGTGCGGGACACCACGTGCTTCCTCTCGAGTGCAGACGGGTATGTCGGGGAACTTCTTGAGTTGCAGCAAGGGTGTGAAAGACCCTTTGGAAGTTCCAGTGGTTAGATGTGTTTGGCCTCGAGAAGCCTCAGCGGAAATGGGCCTCATCTCGCCTGGAGGGCAAAACCTCCTGGATTTTCTCGAGTTGCGGTAGGTGCTCTCGACTTACGACGGGAACCTCAGGGACCCGCTCTGGTGGCCTCAGGACAGGCCAGTCCCCATGCGAGTTCCTCGGGGGCGTCTCGGGATTCCTCTCCCGTCGATGCCGGGGCCTAAGACCTTGTGTGGAGTCGGGGCCGGAACCTGAGGATTCCTCTCCAGTGCTGACATGGATCTTGGGGTACTTCTGGAGTCTCCCCAGGGGAGTCAGTCCTCGTCTCGAATGCGGGCATGCACTTGCGCTTTCCTCCAGAGCGGTAGCAGCAGTGTCACGCAGTCTGCCGCGTGGATCAAAGGATCTATGGTTTTCCCTCGAGTCTTTCCCACGAGGCTTTCCCACGAGGCTTTCCCACAGGGCTGTCCCACGTGCACACGTGGTGGGAGTCGATCCTCGGCTTGAACGTCAAGGCAGTGCAGGGAAAACAGGTTCCTCTGGAATGGACTGACACAGCTGGGGGACTCTTGGAATGGTGGCACGACCCTGGAGTTCCTCTCGCCTTTCCTGTGGAGAGCGCCTCCTCTTGAGATGCGACGGGAACGCCGGGAATTCTTTCCCTACGAAACAGGGAAAGGATCCCTCATCTCGAGCTAGGAGGCGGAAACGGGGCTCCCCTGGATGTGTGCGGGACACTACGTGCTTCCTCTCGAGTGCAGACGGGTATGTCGGGGAACTTCTTGAGTTGCAGCAAGGGTGTGAAGGACCCTTTGGAAGTTCCACTGGTTAGATGTGATTGGCCTCGAGAAGCCTCAGCGGAAATGGGCCTCATCTCGCCTGGAGGGCAAAACCTCCTGGATTTTCTCGAGTTGCGGCAGGTGCTCTCGACTTACGACGGGAACCTCAGGGACCCGCTCTGGTGGCCTCAGGACAGGCCAGTCCCCATGCGAGTTCCTCGGGGGCGTCTCGGGATTCCTCTCCCGTCGATGACGGGGCCTAAGACCTTGTGTGGAGTCGGGGCCGGAACCTGAGGATTCCTCTCCAGTGCTGACATGGATCTTGGGGTTCTTCTGGAGTCTCCCCAGGGGAGTCAGTCCTCGTCTCGAATGCGGGCATGCACTTGCGCCTTCCTCCAGAGCGGTAGCAGCAGTGTCACGCAGTCTGCCGCGTGGATCAAAGGATCTATGGTTTTCCCTCGAGGCTTTCCCACGAGGCTTTCCCACAGGGCTGTCCCACGTGCACACGTGGTGGGAGTCGATCCTCGGCTTGAACGTCAAGGCAGTGCAGGGAAAACAGGTTCCTCTGGAATGGACTGACACAGCTGGGGGACTCTTGGAATGGTGGCATGACCCTGGAGTTCCTCTCGCCTTTCCTGTGGAGAGCGCCTCCTCTTGAGATGCGACGGGAACGCCGGGAATTCTTTCCCTACGAAACAGGGAAAGGATCCCTCATCTCGAGCTAGGAGGCGGAAACGGGGCTCCCCTGGATGTGTGCGGGAACCCACGTGCTTCCTCTCGAGTGGAGACGGGTATGTCGGGGAACTTCTTGAGTTGCAGCAAGGGTGTGAAGGACCCTTTGGAATTTCCAGTGGTTAGATGTGATTGGCCTCGAGAAGCCTCCGCGGAAATGGGCCTCATCTCGCCTGGAGGGCAAAACCTCCTGGATTTTCTCGAGTTGCGGCAGGTGCTCTCGACTTACGACGGGGACTTCAGGGACCCGCTCTGTGGCCTCAGGACAGGCCAGTCCCCATGCGAGTTCCTCGGGGGCCTCTCGGGATTCCTCTCCCGTCGATGCCGGGGCCTAAGACCTTGTATGGAGTCGGGGCCGGAACCTGAGGATTCCTCTCCAATGCTGACATGGATCTTGGGGTACTTCTGGAGTCTCCCCAGGGGAGTCAGTCCTCGTCTCGAATGCGGGCATGCACTTGCGCTTTTCTCCAGAGCGGTAGCAGCATTGTCACGCAGTCCGCCGCGTGGATCAAAGGATCTATGGTTTTCCCTCGAGTCTTTCCCACGAGGCTTTCCCACGAGGCTTTCCCACAGGGCTGTCCCACGTGCACACGTGGTGGGAGTCGATCCTCGGCTTGAACGTCAAGGCAGTGCAGGGAAAACAGGTTCCTCTGGAATGGACTGACACAGCTGGGGGACTCTTGGAATGGTGGCACGACCCTGGAGTTCCTCTCGCCTTTCCTGTGGAGAGCGCCTCCTCTTGAGATGCGACGGGAACGCCGGGAATTCTTTCCCTACGAAACAGGGAAAGGATCCCTCATCTCGAGCTAGGAGGCGGAAACGGGGCTCCCCTGGATGTGTGCGGGACCCCACGTGCTTCCTCTCGAGTGGAGACGGGTATGTCGGGGAACTTCTTGAGTTGCAGCAAGGGTGTGAAGGACCCTTTGGAAGTTCCAGTGGTTAGATGTGATTGGCCTCGAGAAGCCTCAGCGGAAATGGGCCTCATCTCGCCTGGAGGGCAAAACCTCCTGGATTTTCTCGAGTTGCGGCAGGTGCTCTCGACTTACGACGGGGACCTCAGGGACCCGCTCTGGTGGCCTCAGGACAGGCCAGTCCCATGCGAGTTCCTCGGGGGCCTCTCGGGATTCCTCTCCCGTCGATGTCGGGGCCTAAGACCTTGTGTGGAGTCGGGGCCGGAACCTGAGGATTCCTCTCCAGTGCTGACATGGATCTTGGGGTACTTCTGGAGTCTCCCCAGGGGAGTCAGTCCTCGTCTCTAATGCGGGCATGCACTTGCGCTTTCCTCCAGAGCGGTAGCAGCAGTGTCACGCAGTCTGCCGCGTGGATCAAAGGATCTATGGTTTTCCCTCGAGTCTTTCCCACGAGGCTTTCCCACGAGGCTTTCCCACAGGGCTCTCCCACGTGCACACGTGGTGGGAGTCGATCCTCGGCTTGAACGTCAAGGCAGTGCAGGGAAAACAGGTTCCTCTGGAATGGACTGACACATCTGGGGACTCTTGGAATGGTGGCACGACCCTGGAGTTCCTCTCGCCTTTCCTGTGGAGAGCGCCTCCTCTTGAGATGCGACGGGAACGCCGGGAATTCTTTCCCTACGAAACAGGGAAAGGATCCCTCATCTCGAGCTAGGAGGCGGAAACGGGGCTCCCCTGGATGTGTGCGGGAACCCACGTGCTTCCTCTCGAGAGGAGACGGGTATGTCGGGGAACTTCTTGAGTTGCAGCAATGGTGTGAAGGACCCTTTGGAAGTTCCAGTGGTTAGATATGATTGGCCTCGAGAAGCCTCAGCGGAAATGGGCCTCATCTCGCCTGGAGGGCAAAACCTCCTGGATTTTCTCGAGTTGCGGCAGGTGCTCTCGACTTACGACGGGGACCTCAGGGAACCGCTCTGGTGGCCTCAGGAAAGGCCAGTCCCCATGCGAGTTCCTCGGGGGCGTCTCGGGATTCCTCTCCCGTCGATGCCGGGGCCTAAGACCCTGTATGGAGTCGGGGCCGGAACCTGAGGATTCCTCTCCAATGCTGACATGGATCTTGGGGTACTTCTGGAGTCTCCCCTGGGGAGTCAGTCCTCGTTTCGAATGCGGGCATGCACTTGCGTTTTCCTCCAGAGCGGTAGCAGCAGTGTCACGCAGTCTGCCGCGTGGATCAAAGGATCTATGGTTTTCCCACGAGTCTTTCCCACGAGTCTTTCCCACGAGTCTTTCCCACGAGGCTTTCCCACAGGGCTGTCCCACGTGCACACGTGGTGGGAGTTGATCCTCGGCTTGAACGTCAAGGCAGTGCAGGGAAAACAGGTTCCTCTGGAATGGACTGACACATCTGGGGGACTCTTGGAATGGTGGCACGACCCTGGAGTTCCTCTCGCCTTTCCTGTGGAGAGCGCCTCCTCTTGAGATGCGACGGGAACGCCGGGAATTCTTTCCCTACGATACAGGGAAAGGATCCCTCATCTCGAGCTAGGAGGCGGAAACGGGGATCCCCTGGATGTGTGCGGGACACCACGTGCTTCCTCTCGAGTGCAGACGGGTATGTCGGGGAACTTCTTGAGTTGCAGCAAGGGTGTGAAGGACCCTTTGGAAGTTCCAGTGGTTAGATGTGTTTGGCCTCGAGAAGCCCCAGCGGAAATGGGCCTCATCTCGCCTGGAGGGCAAAACCTCCTGGATTTTCTCGAGTTGCGGCAGGTGCTCTCGACTTACGACGGGAACCTCAGGGACCCGCTTTGGTGGCCTCAGGACAGGCCAGTCCCCATGCGAGTTCCTCGGGGGCCTCTCGGGATTCCTCTCCCGTCGATGCCGGGGCCTAAGACCTTGTGTGGAGTCGGGGCCGGAACCTGAGGATTCCTCTCCTGTGCTGACATGGATCTTGGGGTACTTCTGGAGTCTCCCCAGGGGAGTCAGTCCTCGTCTCGAATGCGGGCATGAACTTGCGCTTTCCTCCATAGCGGTAGCAGCAGTGTCACGCAGTCCGCCGCGTGGATCAAAGGATCTATGGTTTTCCCTCGAGTCTTTCCCACGAGGCTTTCCCACGAGGCTTTCCCACAGGGCTGTCCCACGTGCACACGTGGTGGGACTCGATCCTCGGCTTGAACGTCAAGGCAGTGCAGGGAAAAGAGGTTCCTCTGGAATGGACTGACACATCTGGGGGACTCTTGGAATGGTGGCACGACCCTGGAGTTCCTCTCGCCTTTCCTGTGGAGAGCGCCTCCTCTTGAGATGCGACGGGAACGCCGGGAATTCTTTCCCTACGAAACAGGGAAAGGATCCCTCATCTCGAGCTAGGAGGCGGAAACGGGGCTCCCCTGGATGTGTGCGGGACCCCACGTGCTTCCTCTCGAGTGGAGACGGGTATGTCGGGGAAGTTCTTGAGTTGCAGCAATGGTGTGAAGGACCCTTTGGAAGTTCCAGTGGTTAGATGTGATTTGCCTCGAGAAGCCTCAGCGGAAATGGGCCTCATCTCGCCTGGAGGGCAAAACCTCCTGGATTTTTTCGAGTTGCGGCAGGTGCTCTCGACTTACGACGGGGACCTCAGGGACCCGCTCTGGTGGCCTCAGGAAAGGCCAGTCCCCATGCGAGTTCCTCGGGGGCGTCTCGGGATTCCTCTCCCGTCGATGCCGGGGCCTAAGACCTTGTGTGGAGTCGGGGCCGGAACCTGAGGATTCCTCTCCAGTGCTGACATGGATCTTGGGGTACTTCTGGAGTCTCCCCAGGGGAGTCAGTCCTCGTCTCGAATGCGGGCATGCACTTGCGCTTTTCTCCAGAGCGGTAGCAGCATTGTCACGCAGTCCGCCGCGTGGATCAAAGGATCTATGGTTTTCCCTCGAGTCTTTCCCACGAGGCTTTCCCACGAGGCTTTCCCACAGGGCTGTCCCACGTGCACACGTGGTGGGAGTCGATCCTCGGCTTGAACGTCAAGGCAGTGCAGGGAAAACAGGTTCCTCTGGAATGGACTGACACAGCTGGGGGACTCTTGGAATGGTGGCACGACCCTGGAGTTCCTCTCGCCTTTCCTGTGGAGAGCGCCTCCTCTTGAGATGCGACGGGAACGCCGGGAATTCTTTCCCTACGAAACAGGGAAAGGATCCCTCATCTCGAGCTAGGAGTCGGAAACGGGGCTCCCCTGGATGTGAGCGGGACCCCACGTGCTTCCTCTCGAGTGGAGACGGGTATGTCGGGGAACTTCTTGAGTTGCAGCAAGGGTGTGAAGGACCCTTTGGAAGTTCCAGTGGTTAGATGTGATTGGCCTCGAGAAGCCTCAGCGGAAATGGGCCTCATCTCGCCTGGAGGGCAAAACCTCCTGGATTTTCTCGAGTTGCGGCAGGTGCTCTCGACTTACGACGGGAACCTCAGGGACCCGCTCTGGTGGCCTCAGGACAGGCCAGTCCCCATGCGAGTTCCTCGGGGGCGTCTCGGGATTCCTCTCCCGTCGATGCCGGGGCCTAAGACCTTGTGTGGAGTCGGGGCCGGAACCTGAGGTTTCCTCTCCAGTGCTGACATGGATCTTGGGGTACTTCTGGAGTCTCCCCAGGGGAGTCAGTCCTCGTCTCGAATGCGGGCATGCACTTGCGCTTTCCTCCAGAGCGGTAGCAGCAGTGTCACGCAGTCTGCCGCGTGGATCAAAGGATCTATTGTTTTCCCTCGAGTCTTTCCCACGAGGCTTTCCCACGAGGCTTTCCCACAGGGCTGTCCCACGTGCACACGTGGTGGGAGTCGATCCTCGGCTTGAACGTCAAGGCAGTGCAGGGAAAACAGGTTCCTCTGGAATGGACTGACACATCTGGGGCACTCTTGGAATGGTGGCAAGACCCTCGAGTTCCTCTCGCCTTTCCTGTGGAGAGCGCCTCCTCTTGAGATGCGACGGGAACGCCGGGAATTCTTTCCCTACGAAACAGGGAAAGGATCCCTCATCTCGAGCTGGGAGGCGGAAACGGGGCTCCCCTGGATGTGTGCGGGACCATGTGCTTCCTCTCGAGGGAAGACGGGTATGTCGGGGAACTTCTTGAGTTGCAGCAAGGGAGTGAAGGACCCTTTGGAAATTCCAGTGGTTAGATGTGATTAGCCTCGAGAAGCCTCAGCGGAAATGGGCCTCATCTCGCCTGGAGGGCAAAACCTCCTGGATTTTCTCGAGTTGCGGCAGGTGCTCTCGACTTACGACGGGGACCTCAGGGACCCGCTCTGGTGGCCTCAGGAAAGGCCAGTCCCCATGCGAGTTCCTCGGGGGCCTCTCGGGATTCCTCTCCCGTCGATGCCGGGGCCTAAGACCTTGTGTGGAGTCGGGGCCGGAACCTGAGGATTCCTCTCCAGTGCTGACATGGATCTTGGGGTACTTCTGGAGTCTCCCCAGGGGAGTCAGTCCTCGTCTCGAATGCGGGCATGCACTTGCGCTTTCTTCCAGAGCGGTAGCAGCAGTGTCACGCAGTCCGCCGCGTGGATCAAAGGATCTATGGTTTTCCCTCGAGGCTTTCCCACGAGGCTTTCCCACGAGGCTTTCCCACAGGGCTGTCCCACGTGCACACGTGGTGGGAGTCGATCCTCGGGTGAACGTCAAGGCAGTGCAGGGAAAACAGGTTCCTCTGGAATGGACTGACACATCTGGGGACTCTTGGAATGGTGGCACGACCCTGGAGTTCCTATCGCCTTTCCTGTGGAGAGCGCCTCCTCTTGAGATGCGACGGGAACGCCGGGACTTCTTTCCCTACAAAACAGGGAAAGGATCCCTCATCTCGAGCTAGGAGTCGGAAACGGGGCTCCCCTGGATGTGTGTGGGACACCACGTGCTTCCTCTCGAGTGGAGACGGGTATGTTGGGGAAATTCTTGAGTTGCAGCAAGGGTGTGAAGGACCCTTTGGAAGTTCCAGTGGTTACATGTCATTGGCCTCGAGAAGCCTCAGCGGAAATGGGCCTCATCTCGCCTGGAGGGCAAAACCTCCTGGATTTTCTCGAGTTGCGACAGGTGCTCTCGGCTTACGACGGGGACCTCAGGGACCCGCTCTGGTGGCCTCAGGAAATGCCAGTCCCCATGCGAGTTCCTCGGGGGCGTCTCGGGATTCCTCTCCCGTCGATGCCGGGGCCTAAGACCTTGTGTGGAGTCGGGGCCGGAACCTGAGGATTCCTCTCCAGTGCTGACATGGATCTTGGGGTACTTCTGGAGTCTCCCCAGGGGAGTCAGTCCTCGTCTCGAATGCGGGCATGCACTTGCGCTTTCCTCCAGAGCGGTAGCAGCAGAGTCACGCAGTCCGCCGCGTGGATCAAAGGATCTATGGTTTTCCCTCGAGTCTTTCCCACGAGGCTTTCCCACGAGGCTTTCCCACAGGGCTGTCCCACGTGCACACGTGGTGGGAGTCGATCCTCGGCTTGAACGTCAAGGCAGTGCAGGGAAAACAGGTTCCTCTGGAATGGACTGACACATCTGGGGGACTCTTGGAATGGTGGCACGACCCTGGAGTTCCTCTCGCCTTTCCTGTGGAGAGCGCCTCCCCTTGAGATTCGACGGGAACGCCGGGAATTCTTTCCCTACGAAACAGGGAAAGGATCCCTCATCTCGAGGTGGGAGGCGGAAACGGGGCTTCCCTGGATGTGTGCGGGACTCTTGTGCTTCCTCTTGAGGGGAGAAGGGTATGTCGGGGAACTTCTTGAGTTGCAGCAAGGGTGTGAAGGACCCTTTGGAAGTTCCAGTGGTTAGATGTGATTAGCCTCGAGAAGCCTCATCGGAAATGGGCCTCATCTCGCCTGGAAGGCAAAACCTCCTGGATTTTCTCGAGTTGCGGCAGGTTCTCTCGACTTACCATGGTGACCTCAGGGACCCGCTCTGGTGGCCTCAGGAAAGGCCAGTCCCCATGCGAGTTCCTCGGGGGCCTCTCGGCGTTCCTCTCCCGTCGATGCCGGGGACTAGGACCTTGTGTGGAGTCGGGGCCGGAACCTGAGGATTCCTCTCCAGTGCTGACATGGATCTTGGGGTACTTCTGGAGTCTCCCCAGGGGAGTCAGTCCTCGTCTCGAATGCGCGCATGCACTTGTGCTTTCCTCCAGAGCGGTAGCAGCAGTGTCACGCAGTCCGCCGCGTGGATCAAAGGATCTATGATTTTCCCTCGAGTCTTTCCCACGAGGCTTTCCCACGAGGCTTTCCCACAGGGCTGTCCCACGTGCACAGGTGGTGGGAGTCGATCCTCGGCTTGTACGTCAAGGCAGTGCAGGGAAAACAGGTTCCTCTGTAATGGACTGACACATCTGGGGGTCTCCTGGAATGGTGGCACGACCCTGGAGTTCCTCTCGCCTTTCCTGTGGACAGCGCCTCCTCTTGAGATGCGACGTGAACGCCGGGAATTCTTTCCCTACGAAACAGGGAAGGGATCCCTCATCTCGAGCTGGGAGGCCAAAACGGGGCTCCCCTGGATGTGTGCGGGACCCTTGTGCTTCCTCTCGAGGGGAGACGGGTATGTCGGGGAACTTCTTGAGTTGCAGCGAGGGTGTGAAGGACCCTTGGAAGTTCCAGTGGTTAGATGTGATTAGCCTCGAGAAGCCTCAGCGGAAATTGGCCTCATCTCGCCTGGAGGTCAAAACCTCGTGGAATGTCTCGTGTTGCGGCAGGTGTTCTCGACTTACGACGGGGACCTCGGGGAACCGCTCTGGTGGCCTCAGGAAAGGCCAGTCCCCATGCGAGTTCCTCGGGGGCCTCTGGGGATTCCTCTCCCGTCGATGACGGGGCCTAAGACCTTGTGTGGAGTCGGGGCCGGAACCTTAGGATTCCTCTCCAGTGCTGACATGGATCTTGGGGTACTTCTGGAGTCTCCCCAGGGGAGTCAGTCCTCGTCTCGAATGCAGGCATGCACTTGCGCTTTCCTCCTGAGCGGTAGCAGCAGTGTCACGCAGTCCGCCCCGTGGATCAAAGGATCTATGGATTTCCCTCGAGTCTTTCCCACGAGGCTTTCCCACGAGGCTTTCCCACAGGGCTGTCCCACGTGCACACGTGGTGGGACTCGATCCTCGGCTTGAACGTCAAGGCAGTGCAGGGCAAACAGGTTCCTCTGGAATGGACTGACACATCTGGGGGACTCTTGGAATGGTGGCACGACCCTGGAGTTCCTCTCACCGTTCCTGTGGAGAGCGCCTCCTCTTGAGATGCGAGGGGAACGCCGGGAATTCTTTCCCTATGAAACAGGGAAAGGATCCCTCATCTCGAGCTAGGAGGCGGAAACGGGGGTCCCCTGGATGTGTGCGGGACCCTTGTGCTTACTCTCGAGTGGAGACGGGTATGTCGGGGAACTTCTTGAGTTTCAGCAAGGGTGTGAAGGACCCTTTGGAAGTTCCAGGTGTTAGATGTGATTAGCCTCGAGAAGCCTCAGCGGAAATGGGCTTCATCTCGCCTGGAGGGCAAAACCTCCTGGATTTTCTCGAGTTGCGGCAGGTGCTCTCGACTTACGACGGGGACCTCGGGGACCCGCGCTGGTGGCCTCAGGAAAGGCCAGTCCCCATGCGAGTTCCTCGGGGGCCTCTCGGGATTCCTCTCCCGTCGATGCCGGGGCCTAAGACCTTGTGTGGAGTCAGGGCCGGAACCTGAGGATTCCTCTCCAGTGCTGACATGGATCTTCGGGTACTTCTGGAATCTCCCCAGGGGAGTCAGTCCTCGTCTCGAATGCTTGCATGCACTTGCGGTTTCCTCCAGAGCGGTAGCAGCAGTGTCCCGCAGTCCTCCGCGCGGATCAAAGATCTATGGTTTTCCCTCGAGTCTTTCCCACGAGGCTTTCCCACGAGGCTTTCCCACAGGGCTGTCCCACGTGCACACGTGGTGGGAGTCGATCCTCGGCTTGAACGTCAAGGCAGTGCAGGGAAAACAGTTTCCTCTGGAATGGACTGACACATCTGGGGGACTCTTGGAATGGTGGCACGACCCTGGAGTTCCTCTCGCCTTTCCTGTGGAGAGCGCCTCCTCTTGAGATGCGACGGGAACGCCGGGAATTCTTTCCGTACGAAACAGGGAAAGGATCCCTCATCTCGACCTGGGAGGCGGAAACGGGGCTCCCCTGGATGTGTGCGGGACCATGTGCTTCCTCTCGAGGGAAGACGGGTATGTCGGGGAACTTCTTGAGTTGCAGCAAGGGTGTGAAGGACCCTTTGGAAATTCCAGTGGTTAGATGTGATTAGCCTCGAGAAGCCTCAGCGGAAATGGGCCTCATCTCGCCTGGAGGGCAAAACCTCCTGGATTTTCTCGAGTTGTGGCAGGTGCTCTCGACTTACGACTTGGACCTCAGGGACCCGCTCTGGTGGCCTCAGGAAAGCCCAGTCCCCATGCGAGTTCTTCGGGGGCCTCAAGGGATTCCTCTCCCATCGATGCCGGGGCCTAAGACTTTGTGTGGAGTCGGGGCCCGAACGTGAGGATTCCTCTCAAGTGCTGACATGGATCTTGGGGTACTTCTGGAGTCTCCCCAGGGGAGTCAGTCCTCGTCTCGAATGCGGACATGCACTTGCACTTTCCTCCAGAGCGGTAGCAGCAGTGTCACGCAGTCCGCCGCGTGGATCAAAGGATCTATGGTTTTCCCTCGAGTCTTTCCTATGAGGCTTTCCCACGAGGCTTTCCCACAGGGCTGTCCCACGTGCACACGTGGTGGGAGTCGATCCTCGGCTTGAACGTCAAGGCAGTGCAGGGAAAACAGGTTCCTCTGGAATGGACTGACATATCTGGGGGACTCTTGGAATGGTGGCACGACCCTGGAGTTCCTCTCGCCTTTCCTGTGGAGAGCGCCTCCTCTTGAGATGCGACGGGAACGCCGGGAATTCTTTCCCTACGAAACAGGGAAAGGATCCCTCATCTCGAGCTAGGCGGTGGAAATGGGGCTTCCCTGGATGTGTGCGAGACCACCGTGCTTCCTCTCGAGTGGAGACGGGTATGTCGGGGAACTTCTTGAGTTGCAGCAAGGGTGTGAAGGACCCTTTGGAAGTTCCAGTGGTTAGATGTGATTAGCCTCGAGCAGCCTCAGCGGAAATGGGCCTCATCTCGCCTGGAGGGCAAAACCTCCTGGATTTTCTCGAGTTGCGGCAGGTGCTCTCGACTTACGACGGGGACCTCAGGGACCCGCTCTGGTGGCCTCAGGAAAGCCCAGTCCCCATGCGAGTTCTTCGGGGGCCTCTCGGGATTCCTCTCGCGTCGATGCCGGGGCCTAAGACCTTGTGTGGAGTCGGGGCCCGAACCTGAGGATTCCTCTCCAGTGCTGACATGGAACTTGGGGTACTTCTGGAGTCTCCCCAGGGGAGTCAGTCCTCGTCTCGAATGCGGACATGCACTTGCACTTTCCTCCAGAGCGGTAGCAGCAGTGTCACGCAGTCCGCCGCGTGGATCAAAGGATCTATGGTTTTCCCTCTAGACTTTCCCACGAGGCTTTCCCACGAGGATTTCCCACAGGGCTGTCCCACGTGCACACGTGGTGGGAGTCGATCCTCGCCTTGAACGTCAAGGCAGTGCAGGGAAAACAGGTTCCTCTGGAATGGACTGACACATCTGGGGGACTCTTGGAATGGTGGCACGACCCTGGAGTTCCTCTCGCCTTTCCTGTGAAGAGCGCCTCCTCTTGAGATGCGACGCGAACGCCGGGAATTCTTTCCCTATGAAACAGGGAAAGGATCCCTCATCTCGAGGTAGGAGGCGGAAACGGGGCTCCCCTGGATGTGTGCGGGACCCTCGTGCTTCCTCTCGAGTGGATACGGGTATGTCGGGGAACTTCTTGAGTTGCAGCAAGGGTGTGAAGGACCCTTTGGAAGTTCCAGTGGTTAGATGTGATTAGCCTCGAGCAGCCTCAGCGGAAATGGGCCTCATCTCTCCTGGAGGGCAAAACCTCCTGTATTTTCTCGAGTTGCGGCAGGTGTTCTCGACTTTCGATGGTGACCTCAGGGACCCGCTCTGGTGGCCTCAGGAAAGGCCAGTCCCCATACGAGTTCTTCTGGTGCCTCTCCGGATTTCTCTCCCGTCGATGCCGGGGCCTAAGACCTTGTGTGGAGTCGGGGCCGGAACCTGAGGATTCCTCTACAGTGCTGACATGGATCTTGTGGTACTTCTGGAGTCTAACCAGAGGAGTCAGTCCTCGTCTCGAATGCGGGCATGCACTTGCGCTTTCCTCCGGAGAGGTAGCAGCAGTGTCACGCAGTCCGCCGAGTGGATCAAAGGATCTATGGTTTTCCCTCGAGTCTTTCCCACGAGGCTTTCCCACGAGGCTTTCCCACAGGGCTGTCCAACGTGCACACGTGGTGGGAGTCGATCCTCGGCTTGAACGTCAAGGCAGTGCAGGGAAACCAGGTTCCTCTGGAATGGACTGACACATCTGGGGGACTCTTGGAATGGTGGCATGACCCTGGAGTTCCTCTCGCCTGTCCTGTGGAGAGCGCCTCCTCTTGAGATGCGACGGGAACGCCGGGAATTCTTTCCCTACGAAACAGGGAAGGGATCCCTCATCTCGAGCTGGGAGGCCAAAACGGGGCTCCCCTGGATGTGTGCGGGACCCTTGTGCTTCCTCTCGAGGGGAGACGGGTATGTCGGGGAACTTCTTGAGTTGCAGCGAGGGTGTGAAGGACCCTTGGAAGTTCCAGTGGTTAGATGTGATTAGCCTCGAGAAGCCTCAGCGGAAATTGGCCTCATCTCGCCTGGAGGTTAAAACCTCGTGGAATGTCTCGTGTTGCGGCAGGTGTTCTCGACTTACGACCGGGACCTCGGGGACCCGCTCTGGTGGCCTCAGGAAAGGCCAGTCCCCATGCGAGTTCCTCGGGGGCCTCTGGGGATTCCTCTCCCGTCGATGCCGGGGCCTAAGACCTTGTGTGGAGTCGGGGCCGGAACCTGAGGATTCCTCTTCAGTGCTGACATGGATCTTGGGGTACTTCTGGAGTCTCCCCAGGGGAGTCAGTCCTCGTCTCGAATGCGGGCATGCACTTGCGCTTTCCTCCAGAGCGGTAGCAGCAGTGTCACGCAGTCCTCCGCGTGGAACAAAGGATCTATGGTTTTCCCTCGAGTCTTTCCCACGAGGCTTTCCCACGAGGCTTTCCCACAGGGCTGTCCCACGTGCACACGTGGTGGGACTCGATCCTCTGCTTGAACGTCAAGGCAGTGCAGGGCAAACAGGTTCCTCTGGAATGGACTGACACATCTGGGGGACTCTTGGAATGGTGGCACGACCCTGGAGTTCCTCTCGCCTTTCCTGTGGAGAGCGCCTCCTCTTGAGATGCGACGGGAACGCCGGGAATTCTTTCCGTACGAAACAGGGAAAGGATCCCTCATCTCGAGCTGGGAGGCGGAAACGGGGCTCCCCTGGATGTGTGCGGGACAATGTGCTTCCTCTCGAGGGAAGACGGGTATGTCGGGGAACTTCTTGAGTTGCAACAAGGGTGTGAAGGACCCTTTGGAAGTTCCAGTGGTTAGATGTGATTTGCCTCGAGAAGCCTCAGCGGAAATGGGCCTCATCTCGCCTGGAGGGCAAAACCTCCTGGATTTTTTCGAGTTGCGGCAGGTGCTCTCGACTTACGACGGGGACCTCAGGGACCCGCTCTGGTGGCCTCAGGAAAGGCCAGTCCCCATGCGAGTTCCTCGGGGGCGTCTCGGGATTCCTCTCCCGTCGATGCCGGGGCCTAAGACCTTGTGTGGAGTCGGGGCCGGAACCTGAGGATTCCTCTCCAGTGCTGACATGGATCTTGGGGTACTTCTGGAGTCTCCCCAGGGGAGTCAGTCCTCGTCTCGAATGCGGGCATGCACTTGCGCTTTTCTCCAGAGCGGTAGCAGCATTGTCACGCAGTCCGCCGCGTGGATCAAAGGATCTATGGTTTTCCCTCGAGTCTTTCCCACGAGGCTTTCCCACGAGGCTTTCCCACAGGGCTGTCCCACGTGCACACGTGGTGGGAGTCGATCCTCGGCTTGAACGTCAAGGCAGTGCAGGGAAAACAGGTTCCTCTGGAATGGACTGACACAGCTGGGGGACTATTGGAATGGTGGCACGACCCTGGAGTTCCTCTCGCCTTTCCTGTGGAGAGCGCCTCCTCTTGAGATGCGACGGGAACGCCGGGAATTCTTTCCCTACGAAACAGGGAACGGATCCCTCATCTCGAGCTAGGAGTCGGAAACGGGGCTCCCCTGGATGTGTGCGGGACCCCACGTGCTTCCTCTCGAGTGGAGACGGGTATGTCGGGGAACTTCTTGAGTTGCAGCAAGGGTGTGAAGGACCCTTTGGAAGTTCCAGTGGTTAGATGTGATTGGCCTCGAGAAGCCTCAGCGGAAATGGGCCTCATCTCGCCTGGAGGGCAAAACCTCCTGGATTTTCTCGAGTTGCGGCAGGTGCTCTCGACTTACGACGGGGACCTCAGGGACCCGCTCTGGTGGCCTCAGGACAGGCCAGTCCCATGCGAGTTCCTCGGGGGCCTCTCGGGATTCCTCTCCCGTCGATGTCGGGGCCTAAGACCTTGTGTGGAGTCGGGGCCGGAACCTGAGGATTCCTCTCCAGTGCTGACATGGATCTTGGGGTACTTCTGGAGTCTCCCCAGGGGAGTCAGTCCTCGTCTCGAATGCGGGCATGCACTTGCGCTTTCCTCCAGAGCGGTAGCAGCAGTGTCACGCAGTCTGCCGCGTGGATCAAAGGATCTATGGTTTTCCCTCGAGTCTTTCCCACGAGGCTTTCCCACGAGGCTTTCCCACAGGGCTCTCCCACGTGCACACGTGGTGGGAGTCGATCCTCGGCTTGAACGTCAAGGCAGTGCAGGGAAAACAGGTTCCTCTGGAATGGACTGACACATCTGGGGACTCTTGGAATGGTGGCACGACCCTGGAGTTCCTCTCGCCTTTCCTGTGGAGAGCGCCTCCTCTTGAGATGCGACGGGAACGCCGGGAATTCTTTCCCTACGAAACAGGGAAAGGATCCCTCATCTCGAGCTAGGAGGCGGAAACGGGGCTCCCCTGGATGTGTGCGGGAACCCACGTGCTTCCTCTCGAGTGGAGACGGGTATGTCGGGGAACTTCTTGAGTTGCAGCAATGGTGTGAAGGACCCTTTGGAAGTTCCAGTGGTTAGATATGATTTGCCTCGAGAAGCCTCAGCGGAAATGGGCCTCATCTCGCCTGGAGGGCAAAACCTCCTGGATTTTCTCGAGTTGCGGCATGTGCTCTCGACTTACGACGGGGACCTCAGGGAACCGCTCTGGTGGCCTCAGGAAAGGCCAGTCCCCATGCGAGTTCCTCGGGGGCGTCTCGGGATTCCTCTCCCGTCGATGCCGGGGCCTAAGACCTTGTATGGAGTCGGGGCCGGAACCTGAGGATTCCTCTCCAATGCTGACATGGATCTTGGGGTACTTCTGGAGTCTCCCCTGGGGAGTCAGTCCTCGTTTCGAATGCGGGCATGCACTTGCGTTTTCCTCCAGAGCGGTAGCAGCAGTGTCACGCAGTCTGCCGCGTGGATCAAAGGATCTATGGTTTTCCCTCGAGTCTTTCCCACGAGTCTTTCCCACGAGTCTTTCCCACGAGGCTTTCCCACAGGGCTGTCCCACGTGCACACGTGGTGGGAGTTGATCCTCGGCTTGAACGTCAAGGCAGTGCAGGGAAAACAGGTTCCTCTGGAATGGACTGACACATCTGGGGGACTCTTGGAATGGTGGCACGACCCTGGAGTTCCTCTCGCCTTTCCTGTGGAGAGCGCCTCCTCTTGAGATGCGACGGGAACGCCGGGAATTCTTTCCCTACGATACAGGGAAAGGATCCCTCATCTCGAGCTAGGAGGCGGAAACGGGGATCCCCTGGATGTGTGCGGGACACCACGTGATTCCTCTCGAGTGCAGACGGGTATGTCGGGGAACTTCTTGAGTTGCAGCAAGGGTGTGAAGGACCCTTTGGAAGTTCCAGTGGTTAGATGTGTTTGGCCTCGAGAAGCCACAGCGGAAATGGGCCTCATCTCGCCTGGAGGGCAAAACCTCCTGGATTTTCTCGAGTTGCGGCAGGTGCTCTCGACTTACGACGGGAACCTCAGGGACCCGCTTTGGTGGCCTCAGGACAGGCCAGTCCCCATGCGAGTTCCTCGGGGGCCTCTCGGGATTCCTCTCCCGTCGATGCCGGGGCCTAAGACCTTGTGTGGAGTCGGGGCCGGAACCTGAGGATTCCTCTCCTGTGCTGACATGGATCTTGGGGTACTTCTGGAGTCTCCCCAGGGGAGTCAGTCCTCGTCTCGAATGCGGGCATGAACTTGCGCTTTCCTCCATAGCGGTAGCAGCAGTGTCACGCAGTCCGCCGCGTGGATCAAAGGATCTATGGTTTTCCCTCGAGTCTTTCCCACGAGGCTTTCCCACGAGGCTTTCCCACAGGGCTGTCCCACGTGCACACGTGGTGGGACTCGATCCTCGGCTTGAACGTCAAGGCAGTGCAGGGAAAACAGGTTCCTCTGGAATGGACTGACACATCTGGGGGACTCTTGGAATGGTGGCACGACCCTGGAGTTCCTCTCGCCTTTCCTGTGGAGAGCGCCTCCTCTTGAGATGCGACGGGAACGCCGGGAATTCTTTCCCTACGAAACAGGGAAAGGATCCCTCATCTCGAGCTAGGAGGCGGAAACGGGGCTCCCCTGGATGTGTGCGGGACCCCACGTGCTTCCTCTCGAGTGGAGACGGGTATGTCGGGGAAGTTCTTGAGTTGCAGCAATGGTGGGAAGGACCCTTTGGAAGTTCCAGTGGTTAGATGTGTTTTGCCTCGAGAAGCCTCAGCGGAAATGGGCCTCATCTCGCCTGGAGGGCAAAACCTCCTGGATTTTTTCAAGTTGCGGCAGGTGCTCTCGACTTACGACGGGGACCTCAGGGACCCGCTCTGGTGGCCTCAGGAAAGGCCAGTCCCCATGCGAGTTCCTCGGGGGCGTCTCGGGATTCCTCTCCCGTCGATGCCGGGGCCTAAGACCTTGTGTGGAGTCGGGGCCGGAACCTGAGGATTCCTCTCCAGTGCTGACATGGATCTTGGGGTACTTCTGGAGTCTCCCCAGGGGAGTCAGTCCTCGTCTCGAATGCGGGCATGCACTTGCGCTTTTCTCCAGAGCGGTAGCAGCATTGTCACGCAGTCCGCCGCGTGGATCAAAGGATCTATGGTTTTCCCTCGAGTCTTTCCCACGAGGCTTTCCCACAGGGCTGTCCCACGTGCACACGTGGTGGGAGTCGATCCTCGGCTTGAACGTCAAGGCAGTGCAGGGAAAACAGGTTCCTCTGGAATGGACTGACACAGCTGGGGGACTCTTGGAATGGTGGCACGACCCTGGAGTTCCTCTCGCCTTTCCTGTGGAGAGCGCCTCCTCTTGAGATGCGACGGGAACGCCGGGAATTCTTTCCCTACGAAACAGGGAAAGGATCCCTCATCTCGAGCTAGGAGTCGGAAACGGGGCTCCCCTGGATGTGTGCGGGACCCCACGTGCTTCCTCTCGAGTGGAGACGGGTATGTCGGGGAACTTCTTGAGTTGCAGCAATGGTGTGAAGGACCCTTTGGAAGTTCCAGTGGTTAGATGTGATTGGCCTCGAGAAGCCTCAGCGGAAATGGGCCTCATCTCGCCTGGAGGGCAAAACCTCCTGGATTTTCTCGAGTTGCGGCAGGTGCTCTCGACTTACGACGGGGACCTCAGGGAACCGCTCTGGTGGCCTCAGGAAAGGCCAGTCCCCATGCGAGTTCCTCGGGGGCGTCTCGGGATTACTCTCCCGTCGATGCCGGGGCCTAAGACCTTGTATGGAGTCGGGGCCGGAACCTGAGGATTCCTCTCCAGTGCTGACATGGATCTTGGGGTACTTCTGGAGTCTCCCCAGGGGAGTCAGTCCTCGTCTCGAATGCAGGCATGCACTTGCGCTTTCCTCCTGAGCGGTAGCAGCAGTGTCACGCAGTCCGCCGCGTGGATCAAAGGATCTATGGTTTTCCCTCGAGTCTTTCCCACGAGGCTTTCCCACGAGGCTTTACCACAGGGCTGTCCCACGTGCACACGTGGTGGGAGTCGATCCTCGGCTTGAACGTCAAGGCAGTGCAGGGAAAACAGGTTCCTCTGGAATGGACTGAGACATCTGGGGGACTCTTGGAATGGTGGCACGACCCTGGAGTTCCTCTCGCCTTTCCTGTGGAGAGCGCCTCCTCTTGAGATGCGACGGGAACGCCGGGAATTCTTTCCCTACGAAACAGGGAAAGGATCCCTCATCTCGAGCTAGGAGGCGGAAACGGGGCTCCCCTGGATGTGTGCGGGACCCACGTGATTCCTCTCGAGTGGAGACGGGTATGTCGGGGAACTTCTTGAGTTGCAGCAAGGGTGTGAAGGACCCTTTGGAAGTTCCAGGTGTTAGATGTGATTAGCCTCGAGAAGCCTCAGCGGAAATGGGCTTCATCTCGCCTGGAGGGCAAAACCTCCTGGATTTTCTCGAGTTGCGGCAGGTACTCTCGACTTACGACGGGGACCTCGGGGACCGGCGCTGGTGGCCTCAGGAAAGGCCAGTCCCCATGCGAGTTCCTCGGGGGCCTCTCGGGATTCCTCTCCCGTCGATGCCGGGGCCTAAGACCTTGTGTGGAGTCAGGGCCGGAACCTGAGGATTCCTCTCCAGTGCTGACATGGATCTTCGGGTACTTCTGGAATCTCCCCAGGGGAGTCAGTCCTCGTCTCGAATGCTTGCATGCACTTGCGGTTTCCTCCAGAGCGGTAGCAGCAGTGTCCCGCAGTCCTCCGCGCGGATCAAAGATCTATGGTTTTCCCTCGAGTCTTTCCCACGAGGCTTTCCCACGAGGCTTTCCCACAGGGCTGTCCCACGTGCACACGTGGTGGGAGTCGATCCTCGGCTTGAACGTCAAGGCAGTGCAGGGAAAAAAGTTTCCTCTGGAATGGACTGACACATCTGGGGGACTCTTGGAATGGTGGCACGACCCTGGAGTTCCTCTCGCCTTTCCTGTGGAGAGCGCCTCCTCTTGAGATGCGACGGGAACGCCGGGAATTCTTTCCGTACGAAACAGGGAAGGGATGCCTCATCTCGAGCTGGGAGGCCAAAACGGGGCTCCCCTGGATGTGTGCGGGACCATGTGCTTCCTCTCGAGGGAAGACGGGTATGTCGGGGAACTTCTTGAGTTGCAGCAAGGGTGTGAAGGACCCTTTGGAAATTCCAGTGGTTAGATGTGATTAGCCTCGAGAAGCCTCAGCGGAAATGGGCCTCATCTCGCCTGGAGGGCAAAACCTCCTGGATTTTCTCGAGTTGTGGCAGGTGCTCTCGACTTACGACTTGGACCTCAGGGACCCGCTCTGGTGGCCTCAGGAAAGCCCAGTCCCCATGCGAGTTCTTCGGGGGCCTCAAGGGATTCCTCTCCCATCGATGCCGGGGCCTAAGACTTTGTGTGGAGTCGGGGCCCGAACGTGAGGATTCCTCTCAAGTGCTGACATGGATCTTGGGGTACTTCTGGAGTCTCCCCAGGGGAGTCAGTCCTCGTCTCGAATGCGGACATGCACTTGCACTTTCCTCCAGAGCGGTAGCAGCAGTGTCACGCAGTCCGCCGCGTGGATCAAAGGATCTATGGTTTTCCCTCGAGTCTTTCCTATGAGGCTTTCCCACGAGGCTTTCCCACAGGGCTGTCCCACGTGCACACGTGGTGGGAGTCGATCCTCGGCTTGAACGTCAAGGCAGTGCAGGGAAAACAGGTTCCTCTGGAATGGACTGACATATCTGGGGGACTCTTGGAATGGTGGCACGACCCTGGAGTTCCTCTCGCCTTTCCTGTGGAGAGCGCCTCCTCTTGAGATGCGACGGGAACGCCGGGAATTCTTTCCCTACGAAACAGGGAAAGGATCCCTCATCTCGAGCTAGGCGGTGGAAATGGGGCTTCCCTGGATGTGTGCGAGACCACCGTGCTTCCTCTCGAGTGGAGACGGGTATGTCGGGGAACTTCTTGAGTTGCAGCAAGGGTGTGAAGGACCCTTTGGAAGTTCCAGTGGTTAGATGTGATTAGCCTCGAGCAGCCTCAGCGGAAATGGGCCTCATCTCGCCTGGAGGGCAAAACCTCCTGGATTTTCTCGAGTTGCGGCAGGTGCTCTCGACTTACGACGGGGACCTCAGGGACCCGCTCTGGTGGCCTCAGGAAAGCCCAGTCCCCATGCGAGTTCTTCGGGGGCCTCTCGGGATTCCTCTCGCGTCGATGCCGGGGCCTAAGACCTTGTGTGGAGTCGGGGCCCGAACCTGAGGATTCCTCTCCAGTGCTGACATGGATCTTGGGGTACTTCTGGAGTCTCCCCAGGGGAGTCAGTCCTCGTCTCGAATGCGGACATGCACTTGCACTTTCCTCCAGAGCGGTAGCAGCAGTGTCACGCAGTCCGCCGCGTGGATCAAAGGATCTATGGTTTTCCCTCTAGACTTTCCCACGAGGCTTTCCCACGAGGATTTCCCACAGGGCTGTCCCACGTGCACACGTGGTGGGAGTCGATCCTCGGCTTGAACGTCAAGGCAGTGCAGGGAAAACAGGTTCCTCTGGAATGGACTGACACATCTGGGGGACTCTTGGAATGGTGGCACGACCCTGGAGTTCCTCTCGCCTTTCCTGTGAAGAGCGCCTCCTCTTGAGATGCGACGCGAACGCCGGGAATTCTTTCCCTATGAAACAGGGAAAGGATCCCTCATCTCGAGGTAGGAGGCGGAAACGGGGCTCCCCTGGATGTGTGCGGGACCCTCGTGCTTCCTCTCGAGTGGATACGGGTATGTCGGGGAACTTGTTGAGTTGCAGCAAGGGTGTGAAGGACCCTTTGGAAGTTCCAGTGGTTAGATGTGATTAGCCTCGAGAAGCCTCAGAGGAAATGGGCCTCATCTCTCCTGGAGGGCAAAACCTCCTGTATTTTCTCGAGTTGCGGCAGGTGTTCTCGACTTTCGATGGTGACCTCAGGCACCCGCTCTGGTGGCCTCAGGAAAGGCCAGTCCCCATACGAGTTCTTCTGGTGCCTCTCCGGATTTCTCTCCCGTCGATGCCGGGGCCTAAGACCTTGTGTGGAGTCGGGGCCGGAACCTGAGGATTCCTCTACAGTGCTGACATGGATCTTGTGGTACTTCTGGAGTCTAACCAGAGGAGTCAGTCCTCGTCTCGAATGCGGGCATGCACTTGCGCTTTCCTCCGGAGAGGTAGCAGCAGTGTCACGCAGTCCGCCGAGTGGATCAAAGGATCTATGGTTTTCCCTCGAGTCTTTCCCACGAGGCTTTCCCACGAGGCTTTCCCACAGGGCTGTCCAACGTGCACACGTGGTGGGAGTCGATCCTCGGCTTGAACGTCAAGGCAGTGCAGGGAAACCAGGTTCCTCTGGAATGGACTGACACATCTGGGGGACTCTTGGAATGGTGGCACGACCCTGGAGTTCCTCTCGCCTTTCCTGTGGAGAGCGCCTCCTCTTGAGATGCGACGGGAACGCCGGGAATTCTTTCCCTACGAAACAGGGAAGGGATCCCTCATCTCGAGCTGGGAGGCCAAAACGGGGCTCCCCTGGATGTGTGCGGGACCCTTGTGCTTCCTCTCGAGGGGAGACGGGTATGTCGGGGAACTTCTTGAGTTGCAGCGAGGGTGTGAAGGACCCTTGGAAGTTCCAGTGGTTAGATGTGATTAGCCTCGAGAAGCCTCAGCGGAAATTGGCCTCATCTCGCCTGGAGGTTAAAACCTCGTGGAATGTCTCGTGTTGCGGCAGGTGTTCTCGACTTACGACGGGGACCTCGGGGACCCGCTCTGGTGGCCTCAGGAAAGGCCAGTCCCCATGCGAGTTCCTCGGGGGCCTCTGGGGATTCCTCTCCCTTCGATGCCGGGGCCTAAGACCTTGTGTGGAGTCGGGGCCGGAACCTGAGGATTCCTCTTCAGTGCTGACATGGATCTTGGGGTACTTCTGGAGTCTCCCCAGGGGAGTCAGTCCTCGTCTCGAATGCGGGCATGCACTTGCGCTTTCCTCCAGAGCGGTAGCAGCAGTGTCACGCAGTCCGCCGCGTGGAACAAAGGATCTATGGTTTTCCCTCGAGTCTTTCCCACGAGGCTTTCCCACGAGGCTTTCCCACAGGGCTGTCCCACGTGCACACGTGGTGGGACTCGATCCTCGGCTTGAACGTCAAGGCAGTGCAGGGCAAACAGGTTCCTCTGGAATGGACTGACACATCTGGGGGACTCTTGGAATGGTGGCACGACCCTGGAGTTCCTCTCGCCTTTCCTGTGGAGAGCGCCTCCTCTTGAGATGCGACGGGAACGCCGGGAATTCTTTCCGTACGAAACAGGGAAAGGATCCCTCATCTCGAGCTGGGAGGCGGAAACGGGGCTCCCCTGGATGTGTGAGGGACCATGTGCTTCCTCTCGAGGGAAGACGGGTATGTCGGGGAACTTCTTGAGTTGCAGCAAGGGTGTGAAGGACCCTTTGGAAATTCCAGTGGTTAGATGTGATTAGCCTCGAGAAGCCTCAGCGGAAATGGTCCTCATCTCGCCTGGAGGGCAAAACATCCTGGATTTTCTCGAGTTGCGGCAGGTGCTCTCGACTTACGACTTGGACCCCAGGGACCCGCTCTGGTGGCCTCAGGAAAGCCCAGTCCCCATGCGAGTTCTTCGGGGGCCTCTAGGGATTCCTCTCCCATCGATGCCGGGGCCTAAGACTTTGTGTGGAGTCGGGGCCCGAACGTGAGGATTCCTCTCAAGTGCTGACATGGATCTTGGGGTACTTCTGGAGTCTCCCCAGGGGAGTCAGTCCTCGTCTCGAATGCGGACATGCACTTGCACTTTCCTCCAGAGCGGTAGCAGCAGTGTCACGCAGTCCGCCGCGTGGATCAAAGGATCTATGGTTTTCCCTCGAGTCTTTCCTATGAGGCTTTCCCACGAGGCTTTCCCACAGGGCTGTCCCACGTGCACACGTGGTGGGAGTCGATCCTCGGCTTGAACGTCAAGGCAGTGCAGGGAAAACAGGTTCCTCTGGAATGGACTGACATATCTGGGGGACTCTTGGAATGGTGGCATGACCCTGGAGTTCCTCTCGCCTTTCCTGTGGAGAGCGCCTCCTCTTGAGATGCGACGGGAACGCCGGGAATTCTTTCCCTACGAAACAGGGAAAGGATCCTTCATCTCGAGCTAGGAGGCGGAAACGGGGCGCCCCTGGATGTGTGCGGGACCCCACGTGCTTCCTCTCGAGTGGAGACGGGTATGTCGGGGACCTTCTTGAGTTGCAGCAAGGGTGTGAAGGACCCTTTGGAAGTTCCAGTGGTTAGATGTGATTAGCCTCGAGAAGCCTCAGCGGAAATGGGCCTCATCTCGCCTGGTGGGCAAAACCTCCTGGATTTTCTCGAGTTGCGGCAGGTGCTCTCGACTTACGACGGGGACCTCAGGGACCCGCTCTGGTGGCCTCAGGAAAGGCCAGTCCCCATGCGAGTTCCTCGGGGGCCTCTCGGGATTCCTCTCCCGTCGATGCCAGGGCCTAAGACCTTGTGTGGAGACGGGGCCAGAACCTGAGGATTCCTCTCCAGTGCTGACATGGATCTTGGGGTACTTCTGGAGTCTCCCCAGGGGAGTCAGTCCTCGTCTCGAATGCGGGCATGCACTTGCGCTTTCCTCCAGGGCGGTAGCAGCAGTGTCACGCAGTCCGCCGCGTGGATCAAAGGATCTATGGTTTTCCCTCGAGTCTTTCCCACGAGGCTTTCCCACGAGGCTTTCCCACAGGGCTGTCCCACGTGCACACGTGGTGGGACTCGATCCTCGGCTTGAACGTCAAGGCAGTGCAGGGAAAACAGGTTCCTCTGGAATGGACTGACACATCTGGGGGACTCTTGGAATGGTGGCACGACCCTGGAGTTCCTCTCGCCTTTCCTGTGGAGAGCGCCTCCTCTTGAGATGCGACGGGAACGCCGGGAATTCTTTCCCTACGAAACAGGGAAAGGATCCCTCATCTCGAGCTAGGAGGCGGAAACGGGGCTCCCCTGGATGTGTGCGGGACCCCACGTGCTTCCTCTCGAGTGGAGACGGGTATGTCGGGGAACTTCTTGAGTTGCAGCAAGGGTGTGAAGGACCCTTAGGAAGTTCCAGTGGTTAGATGTGATTGGCCTCGAGAAGCCTCAGCGGAAATGGGCCTCATCTCGCCTGGAGGGCAAAACCTCCTGGATTTTTTCGAGTTGCGGCAGGTGCTCTCGACTTACGACGAGGACCTCAGGGACCCGCTCTGGTGGCCTCACGAAAGGCCAGTCCCCATGCGAGTTCCTCGGGGGCCTCTCGGGATTCCTCTCCCGTCGATGCTGGGGCCTAAGACCTTGTGTGGAGTCGGGGCCGGAACCTGAGGATTCCTCTCCAGTGCTGACATGGATCTTGGGGTACTTCTGGAGTCTCCCCAGGGGAGTCAGTCCTCGTCTCGAATGCGGGCATGCACTTGCGCTTTCCTTCAGAGCGGTAGCAGCAGTGTCACGCAGTCCGCCGCGTGGATCAAAGGATCTATGGTTTTCCCTCGAGTCTTTCCCACGAGGCTTTCCCACGAGGCTTTCCCACAGGGCTGTCCCACGTGCACACGTGGTGGGAGTCGATCCTCGGCTTGAACGTCAAGGCAGTGCAGGGAAAACAGGTTCCTCTGGAATGGACTGACACATCTGGGGGACTCTTGGAATGGTGGCACGACCCTGGAGTTCCTCTCGCCTTTCCTGTGGAGAGCGCCTCCTCTCGAGATGCGACGGGAATGCCGGGAATTCTTTCCCTACGAAACAGGGAAAGGATCCCTCATCTCGAGCTAGGAGGCGGAAACGGGGCTCCCCTGGATGTGTGCGGGACCCCACGTGCTTCCTCTCGTGTGGAGACGGGTATGTCGGGGAACTTCTTGAGTTGCAGCAAGGGTGTGAAGGACCCTTTGGAAGTTCCAGTGGTTAGATGTGATTGGCCTCGAGAAGCCTCAGCGGAAATGTGCCTCATCTCGCCTGGAGGGCAAAACCGCCTGGATTTTCTCGAGTTGCGGCAGGTGCTCTAGACTTACGACGAGGACCTCAGGGACCCGCTCTGGTGGCCTCAGGAAAGGCCAGTCCCCATGCGAGTTCCTCGCGGGCCTCTCGGGATTCCTCTCCCGTCGATGCCGGGGCCTAAGACCTTGTGTGGAGTCGGGGCCGGAACCTGAGGATTCCTCTCCAGTGCTGACATGGATCTTGGGGTACTTCTGGAGTCTCCCCAGGGGAGTCAGTCCTCGTCTCGAATGCGGGCATGCACTTGCGCTTTCCTCCAGAGCGGTAGCAGCAGTGTCACGCAGTCCGCCGCGTGGATCAAAGGATCTATGGTTTTCCCTCGAGTCTTTCCCACGAGGCTTTCCCACGAGGCTTTCCCACAGGGCTGTCCCACGTGCACACGTGGTGGGAGTCGATCCTCGGCTTGAACGTCAAGGCAGTGCAGGGAAAACAGGTTCCTCTGGAATGGACTGACACATCTGGGGGACTCTTGGAATGGTGGCACGACCCTGGAGTTCCTCTCGCCTTTCCTGTGGAGAGCGCCTCCTCTCGAGATGCGACGGGAATGCCGGGAATTCTTTCCCTACGAAACAGGGAAAGGATCCCTCATCTCGAGCTAGGAGGCGGAAACGGGGCTCCCCAGGATGTGTGCGGGACCCCACGTGCTTCCTCTCGTGTGGAGACGGGTATGTCGGGGAACTTCTTGAGTTGCAGCAAGGGTGTGAAGGACCCTTTGGAAGTTCCAGTGGTTAGATGTGATTGGCCTCGAGAAGCCTCAGCGGAAATGTGCCTCATCTCGCCTGGAGGGCAAAACCGCCTGGATTTTCTCGAGTTGCGGCAGGTGCTCTAGACTTACGACGAGGACCTCAGGGACCCGCTCTGGTGGCCTCAGGAAAGGCCAGTCCCCATGCGAGTTCCTCGCGGGCCTCTCGGGATTCCTCTCCCGTCGATGCCGGGGCCTAAGACCTTGTGTGGAGTCGGGGCCGGAACCTGAGGATTCCTCTCCAGTGCTGACATGGATCTTGGGGTACTTCTGGAGTCTCCCCAGGGGAGTCAGTCCTCGTCTCGAATGCGGGCATGCACTTGCGCTTTCCTCCAGAGCGGTAGCAGCAGTGTCACGCAGTCCGCCGCGTGGATCAAAGGATCTATGGTTTTCCCTCGAGTCTTTCCCACGAGGCTTTCCCACGAGGCTTTCCCACAGGGCTGTCCCACGTGCACACGTGGTGGGAGTCGATCCTCGGCTTGAACGTCAAGGCAGTGCAGGGAAAACAGGTTCCTCTGGAATGGACTGACACATCTGGGGGACTCTTGGAATGGTGGCACGACCCTTCAGTTCCTCTCGCCTTTCCTGTGGAGAGCGCCTCCTCTTGAGATGCGACGGGAACGCCGGGAATTCTTTCCCTACGAAACAGGGAAAGGATCCCTCATCTCGAGCTAGGAGGCGGAAACGGGGCTCCCCTCGATGTGTGCAGGACCCCACGTGCTTCCTCTCGAGTGGAGACGGGTATGTCGGGGAACTTCTTGAGTTGCAGCAAGGGTGTGAAGGACCCTTAGGAAGTTCCAGTGGTTAGATGTGATTGGCCTAGAGAAGCCTCAGCGGAAATGGGCCTCATCTCGCCTGGAGGGCAAAACCTCCTGGATTTTCTCGAGTTGCGGCAGGTGCTCTCGACTTACGACGAGGACCTCAGGGACCCGCTCTGGTGGCCTCAGGAAAGGCCAGTCCCCATGCGAGTTCCTCTGGGGATTCCTCTCCCTTCGATGCCGGGGCCTAAGACCTTGTGTGGAGTCGGGGCCGGAACCTGAGGATTCCTCTCCAGTGCTGACATGGATCTTGGGGTACTTCTGGAGTCTCCCCAGGGGAGTCAGTCCTCGTCTCGAATGCGGGCATGCACTTGCGCTTTCCTCCAGAGCGGTAGCAGCAGTGTCACGCAGTCCGCCGCGTGGATCAAAGGATCTATGGTTTTCCCTCGAGTCTTTCCCACGAGGCTTTCCCACGAGGCTTTCCCACAGGGCTGTCCCACGTGCACACGTGGTGGGAGTCGATCCTCGGCTTGAACGTCAAGGCAGTGCAGGGAAAACAGGTTCCTCTGGAATGGACTGACACATCTGGGGGACTCTTGGAATTGTGGCACGACCCTTCAGTTCCTCTCGCCTCTCCTGTGGAGAGCGCCTCCTCTTGAGATGCGACGGGAACGCCGGGAATTCTTTCCCTACGAAACAGGGAAAGGATCCCTCATCTCGAGCTAGGAGGCGGAAACGGGGCTCCCCTGGATGTGTGCGGGACCCCACGTGCTTCCTCTCGAGTGGAGACGGGTATGTCGGGGAACTTCTTGAGTTGCAGCAAGGGTGTGAAGGACCCTTTGGAAGGTCCAGTGGTTAGATGTGATTAGCCTCGAGAAGCCTCAGCGGAAATGGGCCTCATCTCGCCTGGAGGGCAAAACCTCCTGGATTTTCTCGAGTTGCGGCATGTGCTCTCGACTTACGACGGGGACCTCGGGGACCCGCTCTGGTGGCCTCAGGAAAGGCCAGTCCCCATGAGAGTTCTTCGGGTGCCTCTCCGGATTCCTCTCCCGTCGATGCCGGCGCCTAAGACCTTGTGTGGAGTCGGGGCCAGAACCTGAGGATTCCTCTCCAGTGCTGACATGGATCTTGGGGTACTTCTGGAGTCTCCCCAGGGGAGTCAGTCCTCGTCTCGAATGCGGGCATGCACTTGCGCTTTCCTCCAGAGCGGTAGCAGCAGTGTCACTCAGTCTGCCGCGTGGATCAAAGGATCTATGGTTTTCCCTCGAGTCTTTCCCACGAGGCTTTCCCACGAGGCTTTCAAACAGGGCTGTCCCACGTGCACACGTGGTGGGAATCGATCCTCGGCTTGAACGTCAAGGCAGTGCAGGGAAAACAGGTTCCTCTGTAATGGACTGACACATCTGTGGGTCTCTTGGAATGGTGGCACGACCCTGGAGTTCCTCTCGCCTTTCCTGTGGAGAGCGCCACCTCTTGAGATGCGACGGGAACGCCGGGAATTCTTTCCCTAAGAAACAGGGAAAGGATCCCACATCTAGAGCTGGGAGGCGGAAACGGGCCTCCCCTGGATGTGTGCGGGACCCCACGTGCTTCCTCTCGAGTGGAGACGGGTATGTCGGGGAACTTCTTGAGTTGCAGCAAGGGTGTGAAGGACCCTTTGGAAGTTCCAGTGGTTAGACGTGATTAGCCTCGAGAAGCCTCAGCGGAAATGGGCCTCATCTCGCCTGGAGGGCAAAACCTCCTGGATTTTCTCGAGTTGCGGCAGGTGCTCTCGACTTACGACGGGGACCTCAGGGACCCGCTCTGGTGGCCTCAGGAAAGGCCAGTCCCCATGCGAGTTCCTCGGGGGCCTCTCGGGATTCCTCTCCCGTCGATGCCGGGGCCTAAGACCTTTTGTGGAGTCGGGGCCGGAACCTGAGGATTCCTCTCCAGTGATGACATGGATCTTGGGGTACTTCTGGAGTCTCCCCAGGGGAGTCAGTCCTCGTCTCAAATGCGGGCATGCACTTGCGCTTTCTGTCACGCAGTCAGCCGCGTGGATCAAAGGATCTATGGTTTTCCTTCGAGTATTTCCCACGAGGCTTTCCCACGAGGCTTTCCCACAGGGCTGTCCCACCTGCACAGATGGTGGGAGTCGATCCTCGGCTTGAACGTCAAGGCAGTGCAGGGAAAACAGGTTCCTCTGTAATGGACTGACACATCTGGGCGTCTCTTGGAAAGGTGGCACAACCCTGGAGTTCCTCTCGCCTCTCCTGTGGAGAGCGCCTCCTCTTGAGATGCGACGGGAACGCCGGGAATTCTTTCCCTACGAAACAGGGAAAGGATCCCTCATCTCGAGCTAGGAGGCGGAAACGGGGCTCCCCTGGATGTGTGCGGGACCCCACGTGCTTCCTCTCGAGTGGAGACGGGTATGTCGGGGAACTTCTTGAGTTGCAGCCAGGGTGTGAAGGACCCTTTGGAAGTTCCAGTGGTTAGACGTGATTAGCCTCGAGAAGCCTCAGCGAAAATGGGCCTCATCTCGCCTGGAGGGCAAAACCTCCTGGATTTTATCGAGTTGCGGCAGGTGCTCTCGACTTACGACCGGGACCTCAGGGACCCGCTCTGTTGGCCTCAGGAAAGGCCAGTCCCCATGCGAGTTCCTCGGGGGCCTCTCGGGATTCCTCTCCCGTCGATGCCAGGGCCTAAGACCTTGTGTGGAGTCGGGGCCGGAACCTGAGGTTTCCTCTCCAGTGCTGACATGGATCTTGGGGTACTTCTGGAGTCTCCCCAGGGGAGTCAGTCCTCGTCTCGAATGCGGGCATGCACTTGCACTTTCCTCCAGAGCGGTAGCAGCAGTGTCACGCAGTCCGCCGCGTGGATCAAAGGATCTATGGTTTTCCCTCGAGTCTTTCCCACGAGGCTTTCCCACGAGGCTTTCCCACAGGGCTGTCCCACGTGCACACGTGGTGGGAGTCGATCCTCGGCTTGAACGTCAAGGCAGTGCAGGGAAAACAGGTTCCTCTGGAATGGACTGACACATCTGGGGGACTCTTGGAATGGTGGCACGACCCTGCAGTTCCTCTCGCCTTTCCTGTGCAGAGCGCCTCCTCTTGAGATGTGACGGGAACGCCGGGAATTCTTTCCCTACGAAACAGGGAAAGGATCCCTCATCTCGAGCTAGGAGGCGAAACGGGGCTCCCCTGGATGTGTGCGGGACACCAGGTGCTTCCTCTCGAGTGCAGACGGGTATGTCGGGGAACTTCTTGAGTTGCAGCAATGGTGTGAAGGACCCTTTGGAAGTTCCAGTTGTTAGATGTGATTGGCCTCGCGAAGCCTCAGCGGAAATGGGCCTCATCTCGCCTGGAGTGCAAAACCTCCTGGATTTTCTCGAGTTGCGGCAGGTGCTCTCGACTTACGACGGGGACCTCAGGGAACCGCTCTGTTGGCCTCAGGAAAGGCCAGTCCCCATGCGAGTTCCTCGGGGGCGTCTCGGGATTCCTCTCCCGTCGATGCCGGGGCCTAAGACCTTGTGTGGAGTCGGGGCCGGAACCTGAGGATTCCTCTCCAGTGCTGACATGGATCTTGGGGTACTTCTGGAGTCTCCCCAGGGGAGTCAGTCCTCGTCTCGAATGCGGGCATCCACTTGCGCTTTCCTCCAGAGCGGTAGCAGCAGTGTCACGCAGTCCGCCGTGTGGATCAAAGGATCTATGGTTTTCCCTCGAGTCTTTCCCACGAGGCTTTCCCACGAGGCTTTCCCACAGGGCTGTCCCACGTGCACACGTGGTGGGAGTCGATCCTCGGCTTGAACGTCAAGGCAGTGCAGGGAAAACAGGTTCCTCTGGAATGGACTGACACATCTGGGGGACTCTTGGAATGGTGGCACGACCCTGGAGTTCCACTCGCGTTTCCTGTGGAGAGCGCCTCCTCTTGAGATGCGACGGGAACGCCTGGAATTCTTTCCCTACGAAACAGGGAAAAGATCCCTCATCTCGAGCTATGGGGCGGAAACGGGGCTCCCCTGGATGTGTGCGGGACCCCACGTGCTTCCTCTCGAGTGGAGACGGGTATGTCAGGGAACTTCTTGAGTTGCAGCAAGGGTGTGAAGGACCCTTTGGATGTTCCAGTGGTTAGATGTGATTGGCCTCGAGAAGCCTCAGCGGATATGGGCCTCATCTTGCCTAGAGGGTAAAACCGCCTGGATTTTCTCGAGTTGCGGCAGGTGCTCTCGACTTACGACGAGGACCTCAGGGACCCGCTCTGGTGGCCTCAGGAAAGGCCAGTCCCCATGCGAGTTCCTCGGGGGCCTCTCGGGATTCCTCTCCCGTCGATGCCGGGGCCTAAGACCTTGTGTGGAGTCGGGGCCGGAACCTGAGGATTCCTCTCCAGTGCTGACATGGATCTTGGGGTACTTCTGGAGTCTCCCCAGGGGAGTCAGTCCTCGTCTCGAATGCGGGCATGCACTTGCGCTTTCCTCCAGAGCGGCAGCAGCAGTGTCACGCAGTCCGCCGCGTGGATCAAAGGATCTATGGTTTTCCCTCGAGTCTTTCCCAAGAGGCTTTCCCACGAGGCTTTCCCACAGGGCTGTCCCACGAGCACACGTGGTGGGAATCGATCCTAGGCTTGAACGTCAAGGCAGTGCAGGGAAAACAGGTTCCTCTGGAATGGACTGACACATCTGGGGGACTCTTGGAATGGTGGCACGACCCTGGAGTTCCTCTAGCCTTTCCTGTGGAGAGCGCCTCCTCTTGAGATGCGACGGGAACGCCGGGAATTCTTTCCCTACGAAACAGGGAAAGGATCCCTCATCTCGAGCTAGGAGGCGGAAACGGGGCTCCCCTGGATGTGTGCGGGACCCACGTGCTTCCTCTCGAGTGGAGACGGGTATGTCGGGGAACTTCTTGAGTTGCCGCAAGGGTGTGAAGGACCCTTTGGAAGTTCCAGTGGTTAGACGTGATTGGCCTCGAGAAGCCTCAGCGGAAATGGGCCTCATCTTGCCTGGAGGGCAAAACCTCCTGGATTTTCTCGAGTTGCGGCAGGTGCTCTCGACTTACGACGGGGACCTCAGGGACCCGCTCTGGTGGCCTCAGGAAAGGCCAGTCCCCATGCGAGTTCCTCGGGGGCCTCTCGGGATTCCTCTCCCGTCGATGCCGGGGCCTAAGACCTTGTGTGGAGTCGGGGCCGGAACCTGAGGATTCCTCTCCAGTGCTGACATGGATCTTGGGGTACTTCTGGAGTCTCCCCAGGGGAGTCAGTCCTTTTCTCGAATGCCGGCATGCACTTGCGCTTTCCTCCAGAGCGGTAGCAGCAGTGTCACGCAGTCCGCGGCGTGGATCAAAGGATCTATGGTTTTCCCTCCAGTCTTTTCCACGAGGCTTTCCCACGAGGCTTTCCCACAATGCTGTCCCACGTGCACACGTGGTGGGAGTCGATCCTCGGCTAGAACGTCAAAGCAGTGCAGGGAAAACAGGTTCCTCTGGAATGGACTGACCCATCTGGGGGACTCTTGGAATGGTGGCACGACCCTTCAGTTCCTCTCGCCTTTCCTGTGGAGAGCGCCTCCTCTTGAGATGCGACGGGAACGCCGGGAATTCTTTCCCTACGAAACAGGGAAAGGATCCCTCATCTCGAGCTAGGAGGCGGAAAAGGGGCTCCCCTGGATGTGTGCGGGACCCCACGTGCTTCCTCTCGAGTGGAGACGGGTATGTCAGGGAACTTCTTGAGTTGCAGCAAGGGTGTGAAGGACCCTTTGGATGTTCCAGTGGTTAGATGTGATTGGCCTCGAGAAGCCTCAGCGGATATGGGCCTCATCTTGCCTAGAGGGCAAAACCGCCTGGATTTTCTCGAGTTGCGGCAGGTGCTCTCGACTTACGACGAGGACCTCAGGGACCCGCTCTGGTGGCCTCAGGAAAGGCCAGTCCCCATGCGAGTTCCTCGGGGGCCTCTCGGGATTCCTCTCCCGTCGATGCCGGGGCCTAAGACCTTGTGTGGAGTCGGGGCCGGAACCTGAGGATTCCTCTCCAGTGCTGACATGGATCTTGGGGTACTTCTGGAGTCTCCCCAGGGGAGTCAGTCCTCGTCTCGAATGCGGGCATGCACTTGCGCTTTCCTCCAGAGCGGCAGCAGCAGTGTCACGCAGTCCGCCGAGTGGATCAAAGGATCTATGGTTTTCCCTCGAGTCTTTCCCACGAGGCTTTCCCACGAGGCTTTCCCACAGGGCTGTCCCACGTGCACACGTGGTGGGAATCGATCCTCGGCTTGAACGTCAAGGCAGTGCAGGGAAAACAGGTTCCTCTGGAATGGACTGACACATCTGGGGGACTCTTGGAATGGTGGCACGACCCTGGAGTTCCTCTAGCCTTTCCTGTGGAGAGCACCTCCTCTTGAGATGCGACGGGAACGCCGGGAATTCTTTCCCTACGAAACAGGGAAAGGATCCCTCATCTCGAGCTAGGAGGCGGAAACGGGGCTCCCCTGGATGTGTGCGGGACACCACGTGCTTCCTCTCGAGTGGAGACGGGTATGTCGGGGAACTTCTTGAGTTGCAGCAAGGGTGTGAAGGACCCTTTGGAAGTTCCAGTGGTTAGACGTGATTAGCCTCGAGAAGCCTCAGCGGAAATGGGCCTCATCTTGCCTGGAGGGCAAAACCTCCTGGATTTTCTCGAGTTGCGGCAGGTGCTCTCGACTTACGACGGGGACCTCAGGGACCCGCTCTGGTGGCCTCAGGAAAGGCCAGTCCCCATGCGAGTTCCTCGGGGGCCTCTCGGGATTCCTCTCCCGTCGATGCCGGGGCCTAAGACCTTGTGTGGAGTCGGGGCCGGAACCTGAGGATTCCTCTCCAGTGCTGACATGGATCTTGGGGTACTTCTGGAGTCTCCCCAGGGGAGTCAGTCCTCGTCTCGAATGCCGGCATGCACTTGCGCTTTCCTCCAGAGCGGTAGCAGCAATGTCACGCAGTCCGCCGCGTGGATCAAAGGATCTATGGTTTTCCCTCCAGTCTTTTCCACGAGGCTTTCCCACGAGGCTTTACCAAAGGGCTGTCAAACGTGCACACGTGGTGGGAGTCGATCCTCGGCTTGAACGTCAAGGCAGTGCAGGGAAAACAGGTTCCTCTGGAATGGACTGACACATCTGGGGGACTCTTGGAATGGTGGCATGACCCTGGAGTTCCTCTCGCCTTTCCTGTGGAGAGCACCTCCTCTTGAGATGCGACGGGAACGCCGGGAATTCTTTCCCTACGAAACAGGGAAGGATCCCTCATCTCGAGCTAGGAGGCGGAAACGGGGCTCCCCTGGATGTGTGCGGGACCCCACGTGCTTCCTCTCGAGTGGAGACGGGTATGTCTGGGAACTTCTTGAGTTGCAGCAATGGTGTGAAGGACCCTTTGGAAGTTCCAGGGGTTAGATGTGATTGGCTTCGAGAAGCCTCAGCGGAAATGGGCCTCATCTCGCCTGGAGGGCAAAACCTCCTGGATTTTCTCGAGTTGCGGCAGGTGCTCCCGACTTACGACGGGGACCTCAGGGACCCGCTCTGGTGGCCTCAGGAAAGGCCAGTCCCCATGCGAGTTCCTCGGGGGCCTCTCGGGATTCCTCTCCCGTCGATGCCGGGGCCTAAGACCTTGTGTGGAGTCGGGGCCGGAACCTGAGGATTCCTCTCCAGTGCTGACATGGATCTTGGGGTACTTCTGGAGTCTCCCCAGGGGAGTCCGTCCTCGTCTCGAATGCGGGCATGCACTTGCGCTTTCCTCCAGAGCGGTAGCAGCAGTGTCACGTAGTCCGCCGCGTGGATCAAAGGATCTATGGTTTTCCCTCGAGTCTTTCCCACGAGGCTTTCCCACGAGGCTTTCCCACAGGGCTGTCCCACGTGCACACGTGGTGGGAGTCGATCCTCGGCTTGAACGTCAAGGCAGTTCAGGGAAAACAGGTTCCTCTGGAATGGACTGACACATCTGGGGGACTCTTGGAATGGTGGCACGACCCTGGAGTTCCTCTCGCCTTTCATGTGGAGAGCGCCTCCTCTTGAGATGTGACGGAAACGCCGGGAATTCTTTCCCTACGAAACAGGGAAAGGATCCCTCATCTCGAGCTAGGAGGCGGAAAAGGGGCTCCCCTGGATGTGTGCGGAACCCCACGTGCTTCCTCTCGAGTGGAGACGGGTATGTCGGGGAACTTCTTGAGTTGCAGCAAGGGTGTGAAGGACCCTTTGGATCTTCCAGTGGTTAGATGTGATTGGCCTCGAGAAGCCTCAGCGGATATGGGCCTCATCTTGCCTAGAGGGCAAAACCGCCTGGATTTTCTCGAGTTGCGGCAGGTGCTCTCGACTTACGACGAGGACCTCAGGGACCGCTCTGGTGGCCTCAGGAAAGGCCAGTCCCCATGCGAGTTCCTCGGGGGCCACTCGGGATTCTTTCCCGTCGATGCCGGGGCCTAAGACCTTGTGTGGAGTCGGGGCCGGAACCTGAGGATTCCTCTCCAGTGCTGACATGGATCTTGGGGTACTTCTGGAGTCTCCCCAGGGGAGTCAGTCCTCGTCTCGAATGCGGGCATGCACTTGCGCTTTCCTCCAGAGCGGCAGCAGCAGTGTCACGCAGTCCGCCGCGTGGATCAAAGGATCTATGGTTTTCCCTCGAGTCTTTCCCACGAGGCTTTCCCACGAGGCTTTCCCACAGGGCTGTCCCACGTGCACACGTGGTGGGAGTCGATCCTCGGCTTGAACGTCAAGGCAGTTCAGGGAAAACAGGTTCCTTTGGAATGGACTGACACATCTGGGGGACTCTTGGAATGGTGGCACGACCCTTCAGTTCCTCTCGCCTTTCCTGTGGAGAGCGCCTCCTCTTGAGATGCGACGGGAACGCCGGGAATTCTTTCCCTACGAAACAAGGAAAGGATCCCTCATCTCGAGCTAGGAGGCGGAAACGGGGCTCCCCTGGATGTGTGCGGGACCCCACGTGCTTCCTCTCGAGTGGAGACGGGTATGTCGGGGAACTTCTTGAGTTGCAGCAAGGGTGTGAAGGACCCTTTGGAAGTTCCAGTGGTTAGATATGATTGGCCCCGAGAAGCCTCAGCGGATATGGGCCTCATCTCGCCTGAAGGGCAAAACCGCCTGGATTTTCTCGAGTTGCGGCAGGTGCTCTCGACTTACGACGAGGACCTCAGGGACCCGCTCTGTTGGCCTCAGGAAAGGCCAGTCCCCATGCGAGTTCCTCGGGGGCCTCTGGGGATTCCTCTCCCGTCGATGCCGGGGCCTAAGTCCTTGTGTGGAGTCGGGGCCGGAACCTGAGGATTCCTCTCCAGTGCTGACATGGATCTTGGGGTACTTCTGGAGTCTCCCCAGGGGAGTCAGTCCTCGTCTCGAATGCGGGCGTGCACTTGCGCTTTCCTCCAGAGCGGTAGCAGCAGTGTCACGCAGTCCTCCGCGTGGATCAAAGGATCTATGGTTTTCCCACGAGGCTTTCCCACAGGGCTGTCCCACGTGCACACGTGGTGGGACTCGATCCTCGGCTTGAACGTCAAGGCAGTGCAGGGAAAACAGGTTCCTCTGGAATGGACTGACACATCTGGGGGACTCTTTGAATGGTGGCATGACCCTGGAGTTCCTCTCGCCTTTCCTGTGGAGAGCGCCTCCTCTTGAGATGCGACGGGAACGCCGGGAATTCTTTCCCTACGAAACAGGGAAAGGATCCCTCATCTCGAGCTAGGAGGCGGAAACGGGGCTCGCCTGGATGTGTGCGGGACCCCACATGTTTCCTCTCGAGTGGAGACGGGTATGTCGGGGAACTTCTTGAGTTGCAGCAAGGGTGTGAAGGACCCTTTGGAAGTTCCAGTGGTTAGATGTGATTGGCCTCGAGAAGCCTCAGCAGAAATGGGCCTCATCTCGCCTGGAGGGCAAAACCGCCTGGATTTTCTCGAGTTGCGGCAGGTGCTCTCGACTTACGACGAGGACCTCAGGGACCCGCTCTGGTGGCCTCAGGAAAGGCCAGTCCCCATGCGAGTTCCTCTTGGGATTCCTCTCCCGTCGATGCCGGGGCCTAAGACCTTGTGTGGAGTCGGGGCCGGAATCTGAGGATTCCTCTCCAGTGCTGACATGGATCTTGGGGTACTTCTGGAGTCTCCTCAGGGGAGTCAGTTCTCGTCTCGAATGCGGGCATGCACTTGCGCTTTCCTCCAGAGCGGTAGCAGCAGTGTCACGCAGTCCGCCGCATGGATCAAAGGATCTATGGTTTTCCCTCGAGTATTTCCCACGAGGCTTTCCCACGAGGCTTTCCCACAGGGCTGTCCCACGTGCACACGTGGTGGGAGTCGATCCTTGGCTTGAACGTCAAGGCAGTGGAGGGAAAACAGGTTCCTCTGGAATGGACTGACACATCTGGGGGACTCTTGGAATGGTGGCACGACCCTGGAGTTCCTCTCGCCTTTCCTGTGGAGAGCGCCTCCTCTTGAGATGCGACGGGAACGCCGGGAATTCTTTCCCTACGAAACAGGGAAAGGATCCCTCATCTCGAGCTAGGAGGCGGAAACGGGGCTCCCCTGGATGTGTGCGGGACCCCACGTGCTTCCATTTGAGTGGAGACGGGTATGTCGGGGAACTTCTTGAGTTGTAGCAAGGGTGTGAAGGACCCTTTGGAAGTTCCAGTGGTTAGATGTGATTGGCCTCGAGAAGCCTCAGCGGAAATGGGCCTCTTCTCGCCTGGAGGGCAAAACCTCGTGGATTTTCTCGAGTTGCGGCAGGTGCTCTCGACTTACGACGGGGACCTCAGGGACCCGCTCTGGTGGCCTCAGGAAAGGCCAGTCCCCATGCGAGTTCCTCGGGGGCCTCTCGGGATTCCTCTCCGTCGATGCCGGGGCCTAAGACCTTGTGTGGAGTCGGGGCCGGAACCTGAGGATTCCTCTCCAGTGCTGACATGGATGTGGGGTACTTCTGGAGTCTCCCCAGGGGAGTCAGTCCTCGTCTCGAATGCGGGCATGCACTTGCGCTTTCCTCCAGAGCGGTAGCAGCAGTGTCACGCAGTCCGCCGCGTGGATCAAAGGATCTATGGTTTTCCCTCAAGTCTTTCCCACTACGCTTTCCCACGAGGCTTTCCCACAGGGCTGTCCCACGTGCACACGTGGTGGGAGTCGATCCTCGGCTTGAACGTCAAGGCAGTTCAGGGAAAACAGGTTCCTCTGGAATGGACTGACACATCTGGGGGACTCTTGGAATGGTGGCACGACCCTTCAGTTCCTCTCGCCTTTCGTGTGGAGAGCGCCTCCTCTTGAGATGCGACGGGAACGCCGGGAATTCTTTCCCTACGAAACAGGGAAAGGATCCCTCATCTCGAGCTAGGAGGCGGAAACGGGGCTCCCCTGGATGTGTGCGGGACACCACGTGCTTCCTCTCGAGTGGAGACGGGTATGTCGGGGAACTTCTTGAGTTGCCGCAAGGGTGTGAAGGACCCTTTGGAAGTTCCAGTGGTTAGACGTGATTGGCCTCGAGAAGCCTCAGCGGAAATGGGCCTCATCTCGCCTGGAGGGCAAAACCTCCTGGATTTTCTCGAGTTGTGGCAGGTGCTCTCGACTTACGAAGGGGACCTCAGGGACGCGCTCTGGTGGCCTCAGGAAAGGCCAGTCCCCATGCGAGTTCCTTGGGGGCCTCTCGGAATTCCTCTCCCGTCGATGCCGGGGCCTAACACATTGTGTGGAGTCGGGGCCGGAACCTGAGGATTCCTCTCCAGTGCTGACATGGATCTTGGGGTACTTCTGGAGTCTCCCCAGGGGAGTCAGTCCTCGTCTCGAATGCGGGCATGCACTTGCGCTTTCCTCCAGAGCGGTAGCAGCAGGGTCACGCAGTCTGCCGCGTGGATCAAAGGATCTATGGTTTTCCCTCGAGTCTTTCCCACGAGGCTTTCCCACGAGGCTTTCCCACAGGGCTGTCCCACGTGCACACGTGGTGGGACTCGATCCTCTGCTTGAACGTCAAGGCAGTGCAGGGAAAACAGTTTCCTCTGGAATGGACTGACACATCTGGGGGACTCTTGGAATGGTGGCACGACCCTGGAGTTCCTCTCGCCTTTCCGGTGGAGAGCGCCTCCTCTTGAGATGCGACGGGAACGCCGGGAATTCTTTCCCTACGAAACAGGGAAAGGATCCCTCATCTCGAGCTAGGAGGCGGAAACGGGGCTCCCCTGGATGTGTGCGGGACCCACGTGCTTCCTCTCGAGTGGAGACGGGTATGTCGGGGAACTTCTTGAGTTGCAGGAAGGGTGTGAAGGACCCTTTGGAAGTTCCAGTGGTTAGACGTGATTATCCTCGAGAAGCCTCAGCGGAAATGGGCCTCATCTCGCCTGGAGGGCAAAACCTCCTGGATTTTCTCGAGTTGCGGCAGGTGCTCTCGACTTACGACGGGGACCTCAGGGACCCGCTCTGGTGGCCTCAGGAAAGGCCAGTCCCCATGCGAGTTCCTCGGGGGCCTCTCGGGATTCCTCTCCCGTCGATGCCGGGTCCTAAGACCTTGTGTGGATTCGGGGCCGGAACCTGAGGATTCCTCTCCAGTGCTGACATGTATCTTGGGGTACTTCTGGTGTCTCCCCAGGGGAGTCAGTCCTCGTCTCGAATGCGGGCATGCACTTGCGCTTTCCTCCAGAGCGGTAGCAGCAGTGTCACGCAGTCCGCCGCGTGGATCAAAGGATCTATGGTTTTCCCTCGAGTCTTTCGCACGAGGCTTTCCCACGAGGCTTTCCCACAGGGCTGTCCCACGTGCACACGTGGTGGGAGTCGATCCTCGGCTTGAACGTCAAGGCAGTGCAGGGAAAACAGGTTCCTCTGGAATGGACTGACACATCTGGGGGACTCTTGTAATGGTGGCACGACCCTGGAGTTCCTCTCGCCTTTCCTGTGGAGAGCGCCTCCTCTGGAGATGCGACGGGAACGCCGGGAATTCTTTCCCTACGAAACAGGGAAAGGATCCCTCACCTCGAGCTAGGAGGCGGAAACGGGGCTCCCCTGGATATGTGCGGGACACCACGTGCTTCCTCTCGAGTGGAGACGGGTATGTCGGGGAACTTCTTGAGTTGCCGCAAGGGTGTGAAGGACCCTTTGGACGTTCCAGTGGTTAGACGTGATTGGCCTCGAGAAGCCTCAGCGGAAATGGGCCTCATCTCGCCTGGAGGGCAAAACCTCCTGGATTTTCTCGAGTTGCGGCAGGTGCTCTCGACTTACGACGGGGACCTCAGGGAACCGCTCTGGTGGCCTCAGGAAAGGCCAGTCCCCATGCGAGTTCCTCTGGGGCCTCTCCGGATTCCTCTCCCGTCGATGCCGGGGCCTAAGACATTGTGTGGAGTCGGGGCCGGAACCTGAGGATTCCTCTCCAGTGCTGACATGGATCTTGGGGTACTTCTGGAGTCTCCCCAGGGGAGTCAGTCCTCGTCTCGAATGCGGGCATGCACTTGCGCTTTCCTCCAGAGCGGTAGCAGCAGTGTCACGCAGTCCGCCGCGTGGATCAAAGGATCTATGGTTTTCCCTCGAGTCTTTCCCACAAGGCTTTCCCACGAGGCTTTCCCACAGGGCTGTCCCACGTGCACACGTGGTGGGAGTCGATCCTCGGCTTGAACGACAAGGCAGTGCAGGGAAAACAGGTTCCTCTGGAATGGACTGACACATCTGGGGGACTCTTGTAATGGTGGCACGACCCTGGAGTTCCTCTCGCCTTTCCTGTGGAGAGCGCCTCCTCATGAGATGCGACGGGAACGCCGGGAATTCTTTCCCTACGAAACAGGGAAAGGATCCCTCATCTCTAGCTAGGAGGCGGAAACGGGGCTCCCCTGGATGTGTGCGGGACACCACGTGCTTCCACTCGAGTGGAGACGGGTATGTCGGGGAACTTCTTGAGTTGCCGCAAGGGTGTGAAGGACCCTTTGGAAGTTCCAGTGGTTAGACGTGATTGGCCTCGTGAAGCCTCAGCGGAAATGGGCCTCATCTCGCCTGGAGGGCAAAACCTCCTGGATTTTCTCGAGTTGTGGCAGGTGCTCTCGACTTACGAAGGGGACCTCAGGGACGCGCTCTGGTGGCCTCAGGAAAGGCCAGTCCCCATGCGAGTTCCTCGGGGGCCTCTCGGGATACCTCTCCCGTCGATGCCGGGGCCTAAGACCTTGTGTGGAGTCGGGGCCGGAACCTGAGGATTCCTCTCCAGTGCTGACATGGATCTTGGGGTACTTCTGGAGTCTCCCCAGGGGAGTCAGTCCTCGTCTCGAATGCGGGCATGCACTTGCGCTTTCCTCCAGAGCGGTAGCAGCAGTGTCACGCAGTCCGCCGCGTGGATCAAAGGATCTATGGTTTTCCCTCGAGTCTTTCCCACGAGGCTTTCCCACGAGGCTTTCCCACAGGGCTGTCCCATGTGCACACGTGGTGGGAGTCGATCCTCGGCTTGAACGTCAAGGCAGTGCAGGGAAAACAGGTTCCTCTGGAATGGACTGACACATCTGGGGGACTCTTGTAATGGTGGCACGACCCTGGAGTTCCTCTCGCCTTTCCTGTCGAGAGCGCCTCCTCTTGAGATGCGACGGGAACGCCGGGAATTCTTTCCCTACGAAACAGGGAAAGGATCCCTCATCTCGAGCTAGGAGGCGGAAACGGCGCTCGCCTGGATGTGTGCGGGACCCCACGTGCTTCCTCTCGAGTGGAGACGGGTATGTCGGGGAACTTCTTGAGTTGCAGCAAGGGTGTGAAGGACCCTTTGGAAGTTCCAGTGGTTAGACGTGATTGGCCTCGAGAAGCCTCAGCGGAAATGGGCCTCATCTCGCCTGGAGGGCAAAACCTCCTGGATTTTCTCGAGTTGCGGCAGGTGCTCTCGACTTACGACGGGGACCTCAGGGACCCGCTCTGGTGGCCTCCGGAAAGGCCAGTCCCCATGCGAGTTCCTCGGGGGCCTCTCGGGATTCCTCTCCCGTCGATGCCGGGGCCTAAGACCTTGTGTGGAGTCGGGGCCGGAACCTGAGGATTCCTCTCCAGTGCTGACATGGATCTTGGGGTACTTCTGGAATCTCCCCAGGGGAGTCAGTCCTCGTCTCGAATGCGGGCATGCACTTGCGCTTTCCTCCAGAGCGGTAGCAGCAGTGTCACGCAGTCCGCCGCGTGGATCAAAGGATCTATGGTTTTCCCTCGAGTCTTTCCCACGAGGCTTTCCCACGAGGCTTTCCCACAGGGCTGTCCCACGTGCACACGTGGTGGGAGTCGATCCTCGGCTTGAACGTCAAGGCAGTGCAGGGAAAACAGGTTCCTCTGGAATGGACTGACACATCTGGGGGACTCTTGGAATGGTGGCACGACCCTGGAGTTCCTCTCGTCTTTCCTGTGGAGAGCGCCTCCTCTTGAGATGCGAGTGGAACGCCGGGAATTCTTTCCCTACGAAACAGGGAAAGGATCCGTCATCTCGAGCTAGGAGGCGGAAACGGGGCTCCCCTGGATGTGTGCGGGACCCCACGTGCTTCCTCTCGAGTGGAGACGGGTATGTCGGGGAACTTCTTGAGTTGCAGCAAGGGTGTGAAGGACCCTTTGGAAGTTCCAGTGGTTAGACGTGATTGGCCTCGAGAAGCCTCAGCGGAAATGGGCCTCATCTCGCCTGGAGGGCAAAACCTCCTGGATTTTCTCGAGTTGCGGCAGGTGCTCTCGACTTACGACGGGGACCTCAGGGAACCGCTCTGGTGGCCTCAGGAAAGGCCAGTCCCCATGCGAGTTCCTCTGGGGCCTCTCCGGATTCCTCTCCCGTCGATGCCGGGGCCTAAGACATTGTGTGGAGTCGGGGCCGGAACCTGAGGATTCCTCTCCAGTGCTGACATGGATCTTGGGGTACTTCTGGAGTCTCCCCAGGGGAGTCAGGCCTCGTCTCGAATGCGGGCATGCACTTGCGCTTTCCTCCAGAGCGGTGGCAGCAGTGTCACGCAGTCCGCCGCGTGGATCAAAGGATCTATGGTTTTCCCTCGAGTCTTTCCCACGAGGCTTTCCCACGAGGCTTTCCCACAGGGCTGTCCCACGTGCACACGTGGTGGGAGTCGATCCTCGGCTTGAACGTCAAGGCAGTGCAGGGAAAACAGGTTCCTCTGGAATGGACTGACACATCTGGGGGACTCTTGGAATGGTGTCACGACCCTGGAGTTCCTCTCGCCTTTCCTGTGGAGAGCACCTCCTCATGAGATGCGACGGGAATGCCGGGAATTCTTTCCCTACGAAACAGGGAAAGGATACCTCATCTCGAGCTAGGAGGCGGAAACGGGGCTCCCCTGGATGTGTGCGGGACCCCACGTGCTTCCTCTCGAGTGGAGACGGGTATGTCGGGGAACTTCTTGAGTTGCAGCAATGGTGTGAAGGACCCTTTGGAAGTTCCAGTGGTTAGACGTGATTGGCCTCGAGAAGCCTCAGCGGAAATGGGCCTCATCTCGCCTGGAGGGCAAAACCTCCTGGATTTTCTCGAGTTGCGGCAGGTGCTCTCGACTTACGACGGGGACCTCAGGGAACCGCTCTGGTGGCCTCCGGAAAGGCCAGTCCCCATGCGAGTTCCTCGGGGGCCTCTCCGGATTCCTCTCCCGTCGATGCCGGGGCCTAAGACATTGTGTGGAGTCGGGGCCGGAACCTGAGGATTCCTCTCCAGTGCTGACATGGATCTTGGGGTACTTCTGGAGTCTCCTCAGGGGAGTCAGTCCTCGTCTCGAATGCGGGCATGCACTTGCGCTTTCCTCCAGAGCGGTAGCAGCAGGGTCACGCAGTCCGCCGCGTGGATCAAAGGATCTATGTTTTTCCCTCGAGTCTTTCCCACGAGGCTTTCCCACGAGGCTTTCCCACAGGGCTGTCCCACGTGCACACGTGGTGGGAGTCGATCCTCGGCTTTAACGTCAAGGCAGTGCAGGGAAAACAGGTTCCTCTGGAATGGACTGACACATCTGGGGGACTCTTGGAATGGTGGCACGACCCTGGAGTTCCTCTCGTTTTTCCTGTGGAGAGCGCCTCCTCTTGAGATGCGAGTGGAACGCCGGGAATTCTTTCCCTACGAAACAGGGAAAGGATCCGTCATCTCGAGGTAGGAGGCGGAAACGGGGCTCCCCTGGATGTGTGCGGGACCCCACGTGCTTCCTCTCGAGTGGAGACGGGTATGTCGGGGAACTTCTTGAGTTGCAGCTAGGGTGTGAAGGACCCTTTGGAAGTTCCAGTGGTTAGATGTGATTGGCCTCGAGAAGCCTCAGCGGAAATGGGCCTCATCTCGCTTGGAGGGCAAAACCTCCTGGATTTTCTCGAGTTGCGGCAGGTGCTCTCGACTTACGACGGGGACCTCAGGGACCCGCTCTGGTGGCCTCAGGAAAGGCCAGTCCCCATGCGAGTTCCTCGGGGGCCTCTCGGGATACCTCTCCCGTCGATGCCGGGGCCTAAGACCTTGTGTGGAGTCGGGGCAGGAACCTGAGGATTCCTCTCCAGTGCTGACATGTATCTTGGGGTACTTCTGGAGTCTCCCCAGGGGAGTCAGTCCTCGTCTCGAATGCGGGCATGCACTTGCGCTTTCCTCCAGAGCGGTAGCAGCAGTGTCACGCAGTCCGCCGCGTGGATCAAAGGATCTATGGTTTTCCCTCGAGTCTTTCCCACGAGGCTTTCCCACGAGGCTTTCCCACAGGGCTGTCCCACGTGCACACGTGGTGGGACTCGATCCTCGGCTTGAACGTCAAGGCAGTGCAGGGAAAACAGGTTCCTCTGGAATGTACTGACACATCTGGGGGACTCTTGGAATGGTGGCACGACCCTGGAGTTCCTCTCGCCTTTCCTGTGGAGAGCGCCTCCTCTTGAGATGCGACGGGAACGCCGGGAATTCTTTCCCTACGAAACAGGGAAAGGATCCCTCATCTCGAGCTAGGAGGCGGAAACGGCGCTCGCCTGGATGTGTGCGGGACCCCACGTGCTTCCTCTCGAGTGGAGACGGGTATGTCGGGGAACTTCTTGAGTTGCAGCAAGGGTGTGAAGGACCCTTTGGAAGTTCCAGTGGTTAGATGTGATTGGCCTCGAGAAGCCTCAGCGGAAATGGGCCTCATCTCGCCTTGAGGGCAAAACCGCCTGGATTTTCTCGAGTTGCGGCAGGTGCTCTCGACTTACGACGAGGACCTCAGGGACCCGCTCTGGTGGCCTCAGGAAAGGCCAGTCCCCATGCGAGTTCCTCTGGGGATTCCTCTCCCGTCGATGCCGGGGCCTAAGACCTTGTGTGGAGTTGGGGCCGGAACCTGAGGATTCCTCTCCAGTGCTGACATGGATCTTGGGGTACTTCTGGAGTCTCCCCAGGGGAGTCAGTCCTCGTCTCGAATGCGGGCATGCACTTGCGCTTTCCTCCAGAGCGGTAGCAGCAGTGTCACGCAGTCCGCCGCGTGGATCAAAGGATCTATGGTTTTCCCTCGAGTCTTTCCCACGAGGCTTTCCCACGAGGCTTTCCCACAGGGCTGTCCCACGTGCACACGTGGTGGGAGTCGATCCTCGGCTTGAACGACAAGGCAGTGCAGGGAAAACAGGTTCCTCTGGAATGGACTGACACATCTGGGGGACTCTTGTAATGGTGGCACGACCCTGGAGTTCCTCTCGCCTTTCCTGTGGAGAGCGCCTCCTCTTGAGATGCGACGGGAACGCCGGGAATTCTTTCCCTACGAAACAGGGAAAGGATCCCTCATCTCGAGCTAGGAGGCGGAAACGGGGCTCCCCTGGATGTGTGCGGGACACCACGTGCTTCCTCTCGAGTGGAGACGGGTATGTCGGGGAACTTCTTGAGTTGCCGCAAGGGTGTGAAGGACCCTTTGGAAGTTCCAGTGGTTAGACGTGATTGGCCTCGTGAAGCCTCAGCGGAAATGGGCCTCATCTCGCCTGGAGGGCAAAACCTCCTGGATTTTCTCGAGTTGTGGCAGGTGCTCTCGACTTACGAAGGGGACCTCAGGGACGCGCTCTGGTGGCCTCAGGAAAGGCCAGTCCCCATGCGAGTTCCTCGGGGGCCTCTCGGGATACCTCTCCCGTCGATGCCGGGGCCTAAGACCTTGTGTGGAGTCGGGGCCGGAACCTGAGGATTCCTCTCCAGTGCTGACATGGATCTTGGGGTACTTCTGGAGTCTCCCCAGGGAAGTCAGTCCTCGTCTCGAATGCGGGCATGCACTTGCGCTTTCCTCCAGAGCGGTAGCAGCAGTGTCACGCAGTCCGCCGCGTGGATCAAAGGATCTATGGTTTTCCCTCGAGTCTTTCCCACGAGGCTTTCCCACGAGGCTTTCCCACAGGGCTGTCCCATGTGCACACGTGGTGGGAGTCGATCCTCGGCTTGAACGTCAAGGCAGTGCAGGGAAAACAGGTTCCTCTGGAATGGACTGACACATCTGGGGGACTCTTGGAATGGTGGCACGACCCTGGAGTTCCTCTCGCCTTTCCTGTGGAGAGCGCCTCCTCTTGAGATGCGACGGGAACGCCGGGAATTCTTTCCCTACGAAACAGGGAAAGGATCCCTCATCTCGAGCTAGGAGGCGGAAACGGGGCTCCCCTGGATGTGTGCGGGACACCACGTGCTTCCTCTCGAGTGGAGACGGGTATGTCGGGGAACTTCTTGAGTTGCCGCAAGGGTGTGAAGGACCCTTTGGAAGTTCCAGTGGTTAGACGTGATTGGCCTCGTGAAGCCTCAGCGGAAATGGGCCTCATCTCGCCTGGAGGGCAAAACCTCCTGGATTTTCTCGAGTTGTGGCAGGTGCTCTCGACTTACGAAGGGGACCTCAGGGACGCGCTCTGGTGGCCTCAGGAAAGGCCAGTCCCCATGCGAGTTCCTCGGGGGCCTCTCGGGATACCTCTCCCGTCGATGCCGGGGCCTAAGACCTTGTGTGGAGTCGGGGCCGGAACCTGAGGATTCCTCTCCAGTGCTGACATGGATCTTGGGGTACTTCTGGAGTCTCCCCAGGGGAGTCAGTCCTCGTCTCGAATGCGGGCATGCACTTGCGCTTTCCTCCAGAGCGGTAGCAGCAGTGTCACGCAGTCCGCTGCGTGGATCAAAGGATCTATGGTTTTCCCTCGAGTCTTTCCCAGGAGGCTTTCCCACGAGGCTTTCCCACAGGGCTGTCCCACGTGCACACGTGGTGGGAGTCGATCCTCGGCTTGAACGTCAAGGCAGTGCAGGGAAAACAGGTTCCTCTGGAATGGACTGACACATCTGGGGGACTCTTGGAATGGTGGCACGACCCTGGAGTTCCTCTCGCCTTTCCTGTCGAGAGCGCCTCCTCTTGAGATGCGACGGGAACGCCGGGAATTCTTTCCCTAAGAAACAGGGAAAGGATCCCTCATCTCGAGCTAGGAGGCGGAAACGGGGCACCACTGGATGTGTGCGGGACACCACATGCTTCCTCTCGAGTGGAGACGGGTATGTCGGGGAACTTCTTGAGTTGCAGCAAGGGTGTGAAGGACCCTTTGGAAGTTCCAGTGGTTAGACGTGATTGGCCTCGAGAAGCCTCAGCGGAAATGGGCCTCATCTCGCCTGGAGGGCAAAACCTCCTGGATTTTCTCGAGTTGCGGCAGGTGCTCTCGACTTACGACGGGGACCTCAGGGAACCGCTCTGGTGGCCTCAGGAAAGGCCAGTCCCCATGCGAGTTCCTCTGGGGCCTCTCCGGATTCCTCTCCCGTCGATGCCGGGGCCTAAGACATTGTGTGGAGTCGGGGCCGGAACCTGAGGATTCCTCTCCAGTGCTGACATGGATCTTGGGGTACTTCTGGAGTCTCCCCAGGGGAGTCAGTCCTCGTCTCGAATGCGGGCATGCACTTGCGCTTTCCTCCAGAGCGGTAGCAGCAGTGTCACGCAGTCCGCCGCGTGGATCAAAGGATCTATGGTTTTCCCTCGAGTCTTTCCCACAAGGCTTTCCCACGAGGCTTTCCCACAGGGCTGTCCCACGTGCAAACGTGGTGGGAGTCGATCCTCGGCTTGAACGACAAGGCAGTGCAGGGAAAACAGGTTCCTCTGGAATGGACTGACACATCTGGGGGACTCTTGTAATGGTGGCACGACCCTGGAGTTCCTCTCGCCTTTCCTGTGGAGAGCGCCTCCTCTTGAGATGCGACGGGAACGCCGGGAATTCTTTCCCTACGAAACAGGGAAAGGATCCCTCATCTCGAGCTAGGAGGCGGAAACGGGGCTCCCCTGGATGTGTGCGGGACACCACGTGCTTCCTCTCGAGTGGAGACGGGTATGTCGGGGAACTTCTTGAGTTGCCGCAAGGGTGTGAAGGACCCTTTGGAAGTTCCAGTGGTTAGACGTGATTGGCCTCGTGAAGCCTCAGCGGAAATGGGCCTCATCTCGCCTGGAGGGCAAAACCTCCTGGATTTTCTCGAGTTGTGGCAGGTGCTCTCGACTTACGAAGGGGACCTCAGGGACGCGCTCTGGTGGCCTCAGGAAAGGCCAGTCCCCATGCGAGTTCCTCGGGGGCCTCTCGGGATACCTCTCCCGTTGATGCCGGGGCCTAAGACCTTGTGTGGAGTCGGGGCCGGAACCTGAGGATTCCTCTCCAGTGCTGACATGGATCTTGGGGTACTTCTGGAGTCTCCCCAGGGGAGTCAGTCCTCGTCTCGAATGCGGGCATGCACTTGCGCTTTCCTCCAGAGCGGTAGCAGCAGTGTCACGCAGTCCGCCGCGTGGATCAAAGGATCTATGGTTTTCCCTCGAGTCTTTCCCACGAGGCTTTCCCACGAGGCTTTCCCACAGGGCTGTCCCACGTGCACACGTGGTGGGAGTCGATCCTCGGCTTGAACGTCCACGCTGTGCAGGGAAAACAGGTTCCTCTGGAATGGACTGACACATCTGGGGGACTCTTGGAATGGTGTCACGACCCTGGAGTTCCTCTCGCCTTTCCTGTGGAGAGCACCTCCTCATGAGATGCGACGGGAATGCCGGGAATTCTTTCCCTACGAAACAGGGAAAGGATACCTCATCTCGAGCTAGGAGGCGGAAACGGGGCTCCCCTGGATGTGTGCGGGACCCCACGTGCTTCCTCTCGAGTGGAGACGGGTATGTCGGGGAACTTCTTGAGTTGCAGCAATGGTGTGAAGGACCCTTTGGAAGTTCCAGTGGTTAGACGTGATTGGCCTCGAGAAGCCTCAGCGGAAATGGGCCTCATCTCGCCTGGAGGTCAAAACCTCCTGGATTTTCTCGAGTTGCGGCAGGTGCTCTCGACTTACGACGGGGACCTCAGGGACCCGCTCTGGTGGCCTCCGGAGAGGCCAGTCCCCATGCGAGTTCCTCGGGGGCCTCTCCGGATTCCTCTCCCGTCGATGCCGGGGCCTAAGACATTGTGTGGAGTCGGGGCCGGAACCTGAGGATTCCTCTCCAGTGCTGACATGGATCTTGGGGTACTTCTGGAGTCTCCCCAGGGGAGTCAGTCCTCGTCTCGAATGCGGGCATGCACTTGCGCTTTCCTCCAGAGCGGTAGCAGCAGGGTCACCCAGTCCGCCGCGTGGATCAAAGGATCTATGGTTTTCCCTCGAGTCTTTCCCACGAGGCTTTCCCACGAGGCTTTCCCACAGGGCTGTCCCACGTGCACACGTGGTGGGAGTCGATCCTCGGCTTTAACGTCAAGGCAGTGCAGGGAAAACAGGTTCCTCTGGAATGGACTGACACAACTGGGGGACTCTTGGAATGGTGGCACGACCCTGGAGTTCCTCTCGTCTTTCCTGTGGAGAGCGCCTCCTCTTGAGATGCGAGTGGAACGCCGGGAATTCTTTCCCTACGAAACAGGGAAAGGATCCGTCATCTCGAGCTAGGAGGCGGAAACGGGGCTCCCCTGGATGTGTGCGGGACCCCACGTGCTTCCTCTCGAGTGGAGACGGGTATGTCGGGGAACTTCTTGAGTTGCAGCTAGGGTGTGAAGGACCCTTTGGAAGTTCCAGTGGTTAGATGTGATTGGCCTCGAGAAGCCTCAGCGGAAATGGGCCTCATCTCGCTTGGAGGGCAAAACCTCCTGGATTTTCTCGAGTTGCGGCAGGTGCTCTCGACTTACGACGGGGACCTCAGGGACCCGCTCTGGTGGCCTCAGGAAAGGCCAGTCCCCATGCGAGTTCCTCGGGGGCCTCTCGGGATACCTCTCCCGTCGATGCCGGGGCCTAAGACCTTGTGTGGAGTCGGGGCAGGAACCTGAGGATTCCTCTCCAGTGCTGACATGTATCTTGGGGTACTTCTGGAGTCTCCCCAGGGGAGTCAGTCCTCGTCTCGAATGCGGGCATGCACTTGCGCTTTCCTCCAGAGCGGTAGCAGCAGTGTCACGCAGTCCGCCGCGTGGATCAAAGGATCTATGGTTTTCCCTCGAGTCTTTCCCACGAGGCTTTCCCACGAGGCTTTCCCACAGGGCTGTCCCACGTGCACATGTGGTGGGACTCGATCCTCGGCTTGAACGTCAAGGCAGTGCAGGGAAAACAGGTTCCTCTGGAATGGACTGACACATCTGGGGGACTCTTGGAATGGTGGCACGACCCTGGAGTTCCTCTCGCCTTTCCTGTGGAGAGCGCCTCCCCTTGAGATGCGACGGGAACGCCGGGAATTCTTTCCCTACGAAACAGGGAAAGGATCCCTCATCTCGAGCTAGGAGGCGGAAACGGCGCTCGCCTGGATGTGTGCGGGACCCCACGTGCTTCCTCTCGAGTGGAGACGGGTATGTCGGGGAACTTCTTGAGTTGCAGCAAGGGTGTGAAGGACCCTTTGGAAGTTCCAGTGGTTAGATGTGATTGGCCTCGAGAAGCCTCAGCGGAAATGGGCCTCATCTCGCCTGGAGGGCAAAACCGCCTGGATTTTCTCGAGTTGCGGCAGGTGCTCTCGACTTACGACGAGGACCTCAGGGACCCGCTCTGGTGGCCTCAGGAAAGGCCTGTCCCCATGCGAGTTCCTCGGGGGATTCCTCTCCCGTCGATGCCGGGGCCTAAGACCTTGTGTGGAGTTGGGGCCGGAACCTGAGGATTCCTCTCCAGTGCTGACATGGATCTTGGGGTACTTCTGGAGTCTCCCCAGGGGAGTCAGTCCTCGTCTCGAATGCGGGCATGCACTTGCGCTTTCCTCCAGAGCGGTAGCAGCAGTGTCACGCAGTCCGCCGCGTGGATCAAAGGATCTATGGTTTTCCCTTGAGTCTTTCCCACGAGGCTTTCCCACGAGGCTTTCCCACAGGGCTGTCCCACGTGCACACGTGGTGGGAGTCGATCCTCGGCTTGAACGTCAAGGCAGTGCAGGGAAAACAGGTTCCTCTGGAATGGACTGACACATCTGGGGGCTCTTGGAATGGTGGCACGACCCTGGAGTTCCTCTCGCCTTTCCTGTCGAGAGCGCCTCCTCTTGAGATGCGACGGGAACGCCGGGAATTCTTTCCCTACGAAACAGGGAAAGGATCCCTCATCTCGAGCTAGGAGGCGGAAACGGGGCACCACTGGATGTGTGCGGGACACCACATGCTTCCTCTCGAGTGGAGACGGGTATGTCGGGGAACTTCTTGAGTTGCAGCAAGGGTGTGAAGGACCCTTTGGAAGTTCCAGTGGTTAGACGTGATTGGCCTCGAGAAGCCTCAGCGGAAATGGGCCTCATCTCGCCTGGAGGGCAAAACCTCCTGGATTTTCTCGAGTTGCGGCAGGTGCTCTCGACTTACGACGGGGACCTCAGGGAACCGCTCTGGTGGCCTCAGGAAAGGCCAGTCCCCATGCGAGTTCCTCTGGGGCCTCTCCGGATTCCTCTCCCGTCGATGCCGGGGCCTAAGACATTGTGTGGAGTCGGGGCCGGAACCTGAGGATTCCTCTCCAGTGCTGACATGGATCTTGGGGTACTTCTGGAGTCTCCCCAGGGGAGTCAGTCCTCGTCTCGAATGCGAGCATGCACTTGCGCTTTCCTCCAGAGCGGTAGCAGCAGTGTCACGCAGTCCGCCGCGTGGATCAAAGGATCTATGGTTTTCCCTCGAGTCTTTCCCACGAGTCTTTCCCACGAGGCTTTCCCACAGGGCTGTCCCACGTGCACACGTGGTGGGAGTCGATCCTCGGCTTGAACGACAAAGCAGTGCAGGGAAAACAGGTTCCTCTGGAATGGACTGACACATCTGGGGGACTCTTGTAATGGTGGCACGACCCTGGAGTTCCTCTCGCCTTTCCTGTGGAGAGCGCCTCCTCTTGAGATGCGACGGGAACGCCGGGAATTCTTTCCCTACGAAACAGGGAAAGGATCCCTCATCTCGAGCTAGGAGGCGGAAACGGGGCTCCCTGGATGTGTGCGGGACACCACGTGCTTCCTCTCGAGTGGAGACGGGTATGTCGGGGAACTTCTTGAGTTGCCGCAAGAGTGTGAAGGACCCTTTGGAAGTTCCAGTGGTTAGACGTGATTGGCCTCGTGAAGTCTCAGCGGAAATGGGCCTCATCTCGCCTGGAGGGCAAAACCTCCTGGATTTTCTCGAGTTGTGGCAGGTGCTCTCGACTTACGAAGGGGACCTCAGGGACGCGCTCTGGTGGCCTCAGGAAAGGCCAGTCCCCATGCGAGTTCCTCGGGGGCCTCTCGGGATACCTCTCCCGTCGATGCCGGGGCCTAAGACCTTGTGTGGAGTCGGGGCCGGAACCTGAGGATTCCTCTCCAGTGCTGACATGGATCTTGGGGTACTTCTGGAGTCTCCCCAGGGGAGTCAGTCCTCGTCTCGAATGCGGGCATGCACTTGCGCTTTCCTCCAGAGCGGTAGCAGCAGTGTCACGCAGTCCGCCGCGTGGATCAAAGGATCTATGGTTTTCCCTCGAGTCTTTCCCACGAGGCTTTCCCACGAGTCTTTCCCACAGGGCTGTCCCACGTGCACACGTGGTGGGAGTCGATCCTCGGCTTGAACGTCAAGGCAGTGCAGGGAAAACAGGTTCCTCTGGAATGGACTGACACATCTGGGGGACTCTTGGAATGGTGGCACGACCCTGGAGTTCCTCTCGCCTTTCCTGTCGAAGCGCCTCCTCTTGAGATGCGACGGGAACGCCGGGAATTCTTTCCCTACGAAACAGGGAAAGGATCCCTCATCTCGAGCTAGGAGGCGGAAACGGGGCTCCCCTGGATGTGTGCGGGACCCCACGTGCTTCCTCTCGAGTGGAGACGGGTATGTCGGGGAACTTCTTGAGTTGCAGCAATGGTGTGAAGGACCCTTTGGAAGTTCCAGTGGTTAGATGTGATTGGCCTCGAGAAGCCTCAGCGGAAATGGGCCTCATCTCGCCTGGAGGGCAAAACCTCCTGGATTTTCTCGAGTTGCGGCAGGTGCTCTCGACTTACGACGGGGACCTCAGGGAACCGCTCAGGTGGCCTCAGGAAAGGCCAGTCCCCATGCGAGTTCCTCGGGGGCCTCTCGGGATTCCTCTCCCGTCGATGCCGGGGCCTAAGACCTTGTGTGGAGTCTGGGCCGGAACCTGAGGATTCCTCTCCAGTGCTGACATGGATCTTGGGGTACTTCTGGAGTCTCCCCAGGGGAGTCAGTCCTCGTCTCGAATGCGGGCATGCACTTGCGCTTTCCTCCAGAGCGGTAGCAGCAGTGTCACGCAGTCCGCCGCGTGGATCAAAGGATCTATGGTTTTCCCTCGAGTCTTTCCCACGAGGCTTTCCCACGAGGCTTTCCCACAGGGCTGTCCCACGTGCACACGTGGTGGGACTCGATCCTCGGCTTGAACGTCAAGGCAGTGCAGGGAAAACAGGTTCTTCTGGAATGGACTGACACATCTGGGGGACTCTTGGAATGGTGTCAAGACCCTGGAGTTCCTCTCGCCTTTCCTGTGGAGAGCGCCTCCTCTTGAGATGCGACGGGAACGCCGGGAATTCTTTCCGTACGAAACAGGGAAAGGATCCCTCATCTCGAGCTAGGAGGCGGAAACGGGGCTCCCCTGGATGTGTGCGGGACCCCACGTGCTTCCTCTCGAGTGCAGACGGGTATGTCGGGGAACTTCTTGAGTTGCAGCAAGGGTGTGAAGGACCCTTTGGAAGTTCCAGTGGTTAGATGTGATTGGCCTCGAGAATCCTCAGCGGAAATGGGCCTCATCTCGCCTGGAGGGCAAAACCTCCTGGATTTTCTCGAGTTGCGGCAGGTGCTCTCGACTTACGAAGGGGACCTCAGGGACGCGCTCTGGTGGCCTCAGGAAAGGCCAGTCCCCATGCGAGTTCCTCGGGGGCCTCTCGGGATACCTCTCCCGTCGATGCCGGGGCCTAAGACCTTGTGTGGAGTCGGGGCCGGAACCTGAGGATTCCTCTCCAGTGCTGACATGGATCTTGGGGTAATTCTGGAGTCTCCCCAGGGGAGTCAGTCCTCGTCTCGAATGCGGGCATGCACTTGCGCTTTCCTCCAGAGCGGTAGCAGCAGTGTCACGCAGTCCGCCGCGTGGATCAAAGGATCTATGGTTTTCCCTCGAGTCTTTCCGACGAGGCTTTCCCACGAGGCTTTCCCACAGGGCTGTCCCACGTGCACACGTGGTGGGACTCGATCCTCGGCTTGAACGTCAAGGCAGTGCAGGGAAAACAGGTTCTTCTGGAATGGACTGACACATCTGGGGGACTCTTGGAATGGTGTCAAGACCCTGGAGTTCCTCTCGCCTTTCCTGTGGAGAGCGCCTCCTCTTGAGATGCGACGGGAACGCCGGGAATTCTTTCCGTACGAAACAGGGAAAGGATCCCTCATCTCGAGCTAGGAGGCGGAAACGGGGCTCCCCTGGATGTGTGCGGGACCCCACGTGCTTCCTCTCGAGTGCAGACGGGTATGTCGGGGAACTTCTTGAGTTGCAGCAAGGGTGTGAAGGACCCTTTGGAAGTTCCAGTGGTTAGATGTGATTGGCCTCGAGAATCCTCAGCGGAAATGGGCCTCATCTCGCCTGGAGGGCAAAACCTCCTGGATTTTCTCGAGTTGTGGCAGGTGCTCTCGACTTACGAAGGGGACCTCAGGGACGCGCTCTGGTGGCCTCAGGAAAGGCCAGTCCCCATGGGAGTTCCTCGGGGGCCTCTCGGGATACCTCTCCCGTCGATGCCGGGGCCTAAGACCTTGTGTGGAGTCGGGGCCGGAACCTGAGGATTCCTCTCCAGTGCTGACATGGATCTTGGGGTACTTCTGGAGTCTCCCCAGGGGAGTCAGTCCTCGTCTCGAATGCGGGCATGCACTTGCGCTTTCCTCCAGAGCGGTAGCAGCAGTGTCACGCAGTCCGCCGCGTGGATCAAAGGATCTATGGTTTTCCCTCGAGTCTTTCCCACGAGGCTTTCCCACGAGGCTTTCCCACAGGGCTGTCCCACGTGCACACGTGGTGGGAGTCGATCCTCGGCTTGAACGTCCACGCAGTGCAGGGAAAACAGGTTCCTCTGGAATGGACTGACACATCTGGGGGACTCTTGGAATGGTGTCACGACCCTGGAGTTCCTCTCGCCTTTCCTGTGGAGAGCACCTCCTCATGAGATGCGACGGGAATGCCGGGAATTCTTTCCCTACGAAACAGGGAAAGGATACCTCATCTCGAGCTAGGAGGCGGAAACGGGGCTCCCCTGGATGTGTGCGGGACCCCACGTGCTTCCTCTCGAGTGGAGACGGGTATGTCGGGGAACTTCTTGAGTTGCAGCAATGGTGTGAAGGACCCTTTGGAAGTTCCAGTGGTTAGACGTGATTGGCCTCGAGAAGCCTCAGCGGAAATGGGCCTCATCTCGCCTGGAGGGCAAAACCTCCTGGATTTTCTCGAGTTGCGGCAGGTGCTCTCGACTTACGACGGGGACCTCAGGGACCCGCTCTGGTGGCCTCCGGAGAGGCCAGTCCCCATGCGAGTTCCTCGGGGGCCTCTCCGGATTCCTCTCCCGTCGATGCCGGGGCCTAAGACATTGTGTGGAGTCGGGGCCGGAACCTGAGGATTCCTCTCCAGTGCTGACATGGATCTTGGGGTACTTCTGGAGTCTCCCCAGGGGAGTCAGTCCTCGTCTCGAATGCGGGCATGCACTTGCGCTTTCCTCCAGAGCGGTAGCAGCAGGGTCACCCAGTCCGCCGCGTGGATCAAAGGATCTATGGTTTTCCCTCGAGTCTTTCCCACGAGGCTTTCCCACGAGGCTTTCCCACAGGGCTGTCCCACGTGCACACGTGGTGGGAGTCGATCCTCGGCTTTAACGTCAAGGCAGTGCAGGGAAAACAGGTTCCTCTGGAATGGACTGACACAACTGGGGGACTCTTGGAATGGTGGCACGACCCTGGAGTTCCTCTCGTCTTTCCTGTGGAGAGCGCCTCCTCTTGAGATGCGAGTGGAACGCCGGGAATTCTTTCCCTACGAAACAGGGAAAGGATCCGTCATCTCGAGCTAGGAGGCGGAAACGGGGCTCCCCTGGATGTGTGCGGGACCCCACGTGCTTCCTCTCGAGTGCAGACGGGTATGTCGGGGAACTTCTTGAGTTGCAGCAAGGGTGTGAAGGACCCTTTGGAAGTTCCAGTGGTTAGATGTGATTGGCCTCGAGAATCCTCAGCGGAAATGGGCCTCATCTCGCCTGGAGGGCAAAACCTCCTGGATTTTCTCGAGTTGTGGCAGGTGCTCTCGACTTACGAAGGGGACTTCAGGGACGCGCTGTGGTGGCCTCAGGAAAGGCCAGTCCCCATGCGAGTTCCTCGGGGGCCTCTCGGGTTACCTCTCCCGTCGATGCCGGGGCCTAAGACCTTGTGTGGAGTCGGGGCCGGAACCTGAGGATTCCTCTCCAGTGCTGACATGGATCTTGGGGTACTTCTGGAGTCTCCCCAGGGGAGTCAGTCCTCGTCTCGAATGCGGGCATGCACTTGCGCTTTCCTCCAGAGCGGTAGCAGCAGTGTCACGCAGTCCGCCGCGTGGATCAAAGGATCTATGGTTTTCCCTCGAGTCTTTCCCACGAGGCTTTCCCACGAGGCTTTCCCACAGGGCTGTCCCACGTGCACACGTGGTGGGAGTCGATCCTCGGCTTGAACGTCCACGCAGTGCAGGGAAAACAGGTTCCTCTGGAATGGACTGACACATCTGGGGGACTCTTGGAATGGTGTCACGACCCTGGAGTTCCTCTCGCCTTTCCTGTGGAGAGCACCTCCTCATGAGATGCGACGGGAATGCCGGGAATTCTTTCCCTACGAAACAGGGAAAGGATCCCTCATCTCGAGCTAGGAGGCGGAAACGGGGCTCCCCTGGATGTGTGCGGGACCCCACGTGCTTCCTCTCGAGTGGAGACGGGTATGTCGGGGAACTTCTTGAGTTGCAGCAATGGTGTGAAGGACCCTTTGGAAGTTCCAGTGGTTAGACGTGATTGGCCTCGAGAAGCCTCAGCGGAAATGGGCCTCATCTCGCCTGGAGGGCAAAACCTCCTGGATTTTCTCGAGTTGCGGCAGGTGCTCTCGACTTACGACGGGGACCTCAGGGACCCGCTCTGGTGGCCTCCGGAGAGGCCAGTCCCCATGCGAGTTCCTCGGGGGCCTCTCCGGATTCCTCTCCCGTCGATGCCGGGGCCTAAGACATTGTGTGGAGTCGGGGCCGGAACCTGAGGATTCCTCTCCAGTGCTGACATGGATCTTGGGGTACTTCTGGAGTCTCCCCAGGGGAGTCAGTCCTCGTCTCGAATGCGGGCATGCACTTGCGCTTTCCTCCAGAGCGGTAGCAGCAGGGTCACCCAGTCCGCCGCGTGGATCAAAGGATCTATGGTTTTCCCTCGAGTCTTTCCCACGAGGCTTTCCCACGAGGCTTTCCCACAGGGCTGTCCCACGTGCACACGTGGTGGGAGTCGATCCTCGGCTTTAACGTCAAGGCAGTGCAGGGAAAACAGGTTCCTCTGGAATGGACTGACACAACTGGGGGACTCTTGGAATGGTGGCACGACCCTGGAGTTCCTCTCGTCTTTCCTGTGGAGAGCGCCTCCTCTTGAGATGCGAGTGGAACGCCGGGAATTCTTTCCCTACGAAACAGGGAAAGGATCCGTCATCTCGAGCTCGGAGGCGGAAACGGGGCTCCCCTGGATGTGTTCGGGACCCCACGTGCTTCCTCTCGAGTGGAGACGGGTATGTCGGGGAACTTCTTGAGTTGCAGCTAGGGTGTGAAGGACCCTTTGGAAGTTCCAGTGGTTAGATGTGATTGGCCTCGAGAAGCCTCAGCGGAAATGGGCCTCATCTCGCTTGGAGGGCAAAACCTCCTGGATTTTCTCGAGTTGCGGCAGGTGCTCTCGACTTACGACGGGGACCTCAGGGACCCGCTCTGGTGGCCTCAGGAAAGGCCAGTCCCCATGCGAGTTCCTCGGGGGCCTCTCGGGATACCTCTCCCGTCGATGCCGGGGCCTAAGACCTTGTGTGGAGTCGGGGCAGGAACCTGAGGATTCCTCTCCAGTGCTGACATGTATCTTGGGGTACTTCTGGAGTCTCCCCAGGGGAGTCAGTCCTCGTCTCGAATGCGGGCATGCACTTGCGCTTTCCTCCAGAGCGGTAGCAGCAGTGTCACGCAGTCCGCCGCGTGGATCAAAGGATCTATGGTTTTCCCTCGAGTCTTTCCCACGAGGCTTTCCCACGAGGCTTTCCCACAGGGCTGTCCCACGTGCACATGTGGTGGGAGTCGATCCTCGGCTTGAACGTCAAGGCAGTGCAGGGAAAACAGGTTCCTCTGGAATGGACTGACACATCTGGGGGACTCTTGGAATGGTGGCACGACCCTGGAGTTCCTCTCGCCTTTCCTGTGGAGAGCGCCTCCCCTTGAGATGCGACGGGAACGCCGGGAATTCTTTCCCTACGAAACAGGGAAAGGATCCCTCATCTCGAGCTAGGAGGCGGAAACGGCGCTCGCCTGGATGTGTGCGGGACCCCACGTGCTTCCTCTCGAGTGGAGACGGGTATGTCGGGGAACTTCTTGAGTTGCAGCAAGGGTGTGAAGGACCCTTTTGAAGTTCCAGTGGTTAGATGTGATTGGCCTCGAGAAGCCTCAGCGGAAATGGGCCTCATCTCGCCTGGAGGGCAAAACCGCCTGGATTTTCTCGAGTTGCGGCAGGTGCTCTCGACTTACGACGAGGACCTCAGGGACCCGCTCTGGTGGCCTCAGGAAAGGCCTGTCCCCATGCGAGTTCCTCGGGGGATTCCTCTCCCGTCGATGCCGGGGCCTAAGACCTTGTGTGGAGTTGGGGCCGGAACCTGAGGATTCCTCTCCAGTGCTGACATGGATCTTGGGGTACTTCTGGAGTCTCCCCAGGGGAGTCAGTCCTCGTCTCGAATGCGGGCATGCACTTGCGCTTTCCTCCAGAGCGGTAGCAGCAGTGTCACGCAGTCCGCCGCGTGGATCAAAGGATCTATGGTTTTCCCTCGAGTCTTTCCCACGAGGCTTTCCCACGAGGCTTTCCCACAGGGCTGTCCCACGTGCACACGTGGTGGGAGTCGATCCTCGGCTTGAACGTCAAGGCAGTGCAGGGAAAACAGGTTCCTCTGGAATGGACTGACACATCTGGGGGCTCTTGGAATGGTGGCACGACCCTGGAGTTCCTCTCGCCTTTCCTGTCGAGAGCGCCTCCTCTTGAGATGCGACGGGAACGCCGGGAATTCTTTCCCTACGAAACAGGGAAAGGATCCCTCATCTCGAGCTAGGAGGCGGAAACGGGGCACCACTGGATGTGTGCGGGACACCACATGCTTCCTCTCGAGTGGAGACGGGTATGTCGGGGAACTTCTTGAGTTGCAGCAAGGGTGTGAAGGACCCTTTGGAAGTTCCAGTGGTTAGACGTGATTGGCCTCGAGAAGCCTCAGCGGAAATGGGCCTCATCTCGCCTGGAGGGCAAAACCTCCTGGATTTTCTCGAGTTGCGGCAGGTGCTCTCGACTTACGACGGGGACCTCAGGGAACCGCTCTGGTGGCCTCAGGAAAGGCCAGTCCCCATGCGAGTTCCTCTGGGGCCTCTCCGGATTCCTCTCCCGTCGATGCCGGGGCCTAAGACATTGTGTGGAGTCGGGGCCGGAACCTGAGGATTCCTCTCCAGTGCTGACATGGATCTTGGGGTACTTCTGGAGTCTCCCCAGGGGAGTCAGTCCTCGTCTCGAATGCGAGCATGCACTTGCGCTTTCCTCCAGAGCGGTAGCAGCAGTGTCACGCAGTCCGCCGCGTGGATCAAAGGATCTATGGTTTTCCCTCGAGTCTTTCCCACGAGTCTTTCCCACGAGGCTTTCCCACAGGGCTGTCCCACGTGCACACGTGGTGGGAGTCGATCCTCGGCTTGAACGACAAGGCAGTGCAGGGAAAACAGGTTCCTCTGGAATGGACTGACACATCTGGGGGACTCTTGTAATGGTGGCACGACCCTGGAGTTCCTCTCGCCTTTCCTGTGGAGAGCGCCTCCTCTTGAGATGCGACGGGAACGCCGGGAATTCTTTCCCTACGAAACAGGGAAAGGATCCCTCATCTCGAGCTAGGAGGCGGAAACGGGGCTCCCCTGGATGTGTGCGGGACACCACGTGCTTCCTCTCGAGTGGAGACGGGTATGTCGGGGAACTTCTTGAGTTGCCGCAAGGGTGTGAAGGACCCTTTGGAAGTTCCAGTGGTTAGACGTGATTGGCCTCGTGAAGCCTCAGTGGAAATGGGCCTCATCTCGCCTGGAGGGCAAAACCTCCTGGATTTTCTCGAGTTGTGGCAGGTGCTCTCGACTTACGAAGGGGACCTCAGGGACGCGCTCTGGTGGCCTCAGGAAAGGCCAGTCCCCATGCGAGTTCCTCGGGGGCCTCTCGGGATACCTCTCCCGTCGATGCCGGGGCCTAAGACCTTGTGTGGAGTCGGGGCCGGAACCTGAGGATTCCTCTCCAGTGCTGACATGGATCTTGGGGTACTTCTGGAGTCTCCCCAGGGGAGTCAGTCCTCGTCTCGAATGCGGGCATGCACTTGCGCTTTCCTCCAGAGCGGTAGCAGCAGTGTCACGCAGTCCGCCGCGTGGATCAAAGGATCTATGGTTTTCCCTCGAGTCTTTCCCACGAGGCTTTCCCACGAGTCTTTCCCACAGGGCTGTCCCACGTGCACACGTGGTGGGAGTCGATCCTCGGCTTGAACGTCAAGGCAGTGCAGGGAAAACAGGTTCCTCTGGAATGGACTGACACATCTGGGGGACTCTTGGAATGGTGGCACGACCCTGGAGTTCCTCTCGCCTTTCCTGTCGAAGCGCCTCCTCTTGAGATGCGACGGGAACGCCGGGAATTCTTTCCCTACGAAACAGGGAAAGGATCCCTCATCTCGAGCTAGGAGGCGGAAACGGGGCTCCCCTGGATGTGTGCGGGACCCCACGTGCTTCCTCTCGAGTGGAGACGGGTATGTCGGGGAACTTCTTGAGTTGCAGCAATGGTGTGAAGGACCCTTTGGAAGTTCCAGTGGTTAGATGTGATTGGCCTCGAGAAGCCTCAGCGGAAATGGGCCTCATCTCGCCTGGAGGGCAAAACCTCCTGGATTTTCTCGAGTTGCGGCAGGTGCTCTCGACTTACGACGGGGACCTCAGGGAACCGCTCAGGTGGCCTCAGGAAAGGCCAGTCCCCATGCGAGTTCCTCGGGGGCCTCTCGGGATTCCTCTCCCGTCGATGCCGGGGCCTAAGACCTTGTGTGGAGTCGGGGCCGGAACCTGAGGATTCCTCTCCAGTGCTGACATGGATCTTGGGGTACTTCTGGAGTCTCCCCAGGGGAGTCAGTCCTCGTCTCGAATGCGGGCATGCACTTGCGCTTTCCTCCAGAGCGGTAGCAGCAGTGTCACGCAGTCCGCCGCGTGGATCAAAGGATCTATGGTTTTCCCTCGAGTCTTTCCGACGAGGCTTTCCCACGAGGCTTTCCCACAGGGCTGTCCCACGTGCACACGTGGTGGGACTCGATCCTCGGCTTGAACGTCAAGGCAGTGCAGGGAAAACAGGTTCTTCTGGAATGGACTGACACATCTGGGGGACTCTTGGAATGGTGTCAAGACCCTGGAGTTCCTCTCGCCTTTCCTGTGGAGAGCGCCTCCTCTTGAGATGCGACGGGAACGCCGGGAATTCTTTCCGTACGAAACAGGGAAAGGATCCCTCATCTCGAGCTAGGAGGCGGAAACGGGGCTCCCCTGGATGTGTGCGGGACCCCACGTGCTTCCTCTCGAGTGCAGACGGGTATGTCGGGGAACTTCTTGAGTTGCAGCAAGGGTGTGAAGGACCCTTTGGAAGTTCCAGTGGTTAGATGTGATTGGCCTCGAGAATCCTCAGCGGAAATGGGCCTCATCTCGCCTGGAGGGCAAAACCTCCTGGATTTTCTCGAGTTGCGGCAGGTGCTCTCGACTTACGACGGGGACCTCAGGGACCCGCTCTGGTGGCCTCAGGAAAGGCCAGTCCCCATGCGAGTTCCTCGGGGGCCTCTCGGGATTCCTCTCCCGTCGATGCCGGGGCCTAAGACCTTGTGTGGAGTCGGGGCCGGAACCTGAGGATTCCTCTCCAGTGCTGACATGGATCTTGGGGTACTTCTGGAGTCTCCCCAGGGGAGTAAGTCCTCGTCTCGAATGCGGGCATGCACTTGCGCTTTCCTCCAGAGCGGTAGCAGCAGTGTCACGCAGTCCGCCGCGTGGATCAAAGGATCTATGGTTTTCCCTCGAGTCTTTCCCACGAGGCTTTCCCACGAGGCTTTCCCACAGGGCTGTCCCACGTGCACACGTGGTGGGAGTCGATCCTCGGCTTGAACGTCAAGGCAGTGCAGGGAAAACAGGTTCCTCTGGAATGGACTTACACATCTGGGGGACTCTTGGAATGGTGGCACGACCCTGGAGTTCCTCTCGCCTTTCCTGTCGAGAGCGCCTCCTCTTGAGATGCGACGGGAACGCCGGGAATTCTTTCCCTACGAAACAGGGAAAGGATCCCTCATCTCGAGCTAGGAGGCGGAAACGGGGCACCACTGGATGTGTGCGGGACACCACATGCTTCCTCTCGAGTGGAGACGGGTATGTCGGGGAACTTCTTGAGTTGCAGCAAGGCTGTGAAGGACCCTTTGGAAGTTCCAGTGGTTAGACGTGATTGGCCTCGAGAAGCCTCAGCGGAAATGGGCCTCATCTCGCCTGGAGGGCAAAACCTCCTGGATTTTCTCGAGTTGCGGCAGGTGCTCTCGACTTACGACGGGGACCTCAGGGAACCGCTCTGGTGGCCTCAGGAAAGGCCAGTCCCCATGCGAGTTCCTCGGGGGCCTCTCCGGATTCCTCTCCCGTCGATGCCGGGGCCTAAGACATTGTGTGGAGTCGGGGCCGGAACCTGAGGATTCCTCTCCAGTGCTGACATGGATCTTGGGGTACTTCTGGAGTCTCCCCAGGGGAGTCAGTCCTCGTCTCGAATGCGGGCATGCACTTGCGCTTTCCTCCAGAGCGGTAGCAGCAGTGTCACGCAGTCCGCCGCGTGGATCAAAGGATCTATGGTTTTCCCTCGAGTGTTTCCCACGAGGGTTTCCCACGAGGCTTTCCCACAGGGCTGTCCCACGTGCACACGTGGTGGGAGTCGATCCTCGGCTTGAACGTCAAGGCAGTGCAGGGAAAACAGGTTCCTCTGGAATGGACTGACACATCTGGGGGACTCTTGGAATGGTGGCACGACCCTGGAGTTCCTCTCGCCTTTCCTGTGGAGAGCGCCTCCTCTTGAGATGCGACGGGAACGCCGGGAATTCTTTACCTACGAAACAGGGAAAGGATCCCTCATCTCGAGCTAGGAGGCGGAAACGGGGCTCCCCTGGATGTGTGCGGGACACCACGTGCTTCCTCTCGAGTGGAGACGGGTATGTCGGGGAACTTCTTGAGTTGCCGCAAGGGTGTGAAGGACCCTTTGGAAGTTCCAGTGGTTAGACGTGATTGGCCTCGAGAAGGCTCAGCGGAAATGGGCCTCATCTCGCCTGGAGGGCAAAAACTCCTGGATTTTCTCGAGTTGTGGCAGGTGCTCTCGACTTACGAAGGGGACCTCAGGGACGCGCTCTGGTGGCCTCAGGAAAGGCCAGTCCCCATGCGAGTTCCTAGGGGGCGTCTCGGGATTCCTCTCCCGTCGATGCCGGGGCCTAAGACCTTGTGTGGATTCGGGGCCCGAACCTGAGGATTCCTCTCCAGTGCTGACATGGATCTTGGGGTACTTCTGGAGTCTCCCCAGGGGAGTCAGTCCTCGTCTCGAATGCGGGCATGCACTTGCGCTTTCCTCCAGAGCGGTAGCAGCAGTGTCACGCAGTCCGCCGCGTGGATCAAAGGATCTATGGTTTTCCCTCGCGTCTTTCCCACGAGGCTTTCCCACGAAGCTTTCCCACAGGGCTGTCCCACGTGCACACGTGGTGGGAGTCGATCCTCGGCTTGAACGTCAAGGCAGTGAAGGGAAAACAGGTTCCTCTGGAATGGACTGACACATCTGGGGGACTCTTGGAATGGTGGCACGACCCTGGAGTTCCTCTCGCCTTTCCTGTGGAGAGCGCCTCCTCTTGAGATGCGACGGGAACGCCGGGAATTCTTTCCCTACGAAACAGGGAAAGGATCCCTCATCTCGAGCTAGGAGGCGGAAACGGGGCTCCCCTGGATGTGTGCGGGACCCCACGTGCTTCCTCTCGAGTGGAGACGGGTATGTCGGGGAACTTCTTGAGTTGCAGCAAGGGTGTGAAGGACCCTTTGGAATTTCCAGTGGTTAGATATGATTGGCCTCGAGAAGCCTCAGCGGAAATGGGCCTCATCTCGCCTGGAGGGCAAAACCTCCTGGATTTTCTCGAGTTGCGGCAGCTGCTCTCGACTTACGACGGGGACCTCAGGGACCCGCTCTGGTGGCCTCCGGAAAGGCCAGTCCCCATGCGAGTTCCTCGGGGGCCTCTCGGGATTCCTCTCCTGTCGATGCTGGGGCCTAAGACCTTGTGTGGAGTCGGGGCCGGAACCTGAGGATTCCTCTCCAGTCCTGACATGGATCTTGGGGTACTTCTGGAGTCTCCCCAGGGGAGTCAGTCCTCGTCTCGAATGCGGGCATGCACTTGCGCTTTCCTCCAGAGCGGTAGCAGCAGGGTCACGCAGTCAGCCGCGTGGATCAAAGGATCTATGGTTTTCCCTCGAGTCTTTCCCACGAGGCTTTCCCACGAGGCTTTCCCACAGGGCTGTCCCACGTGCACACGTGGTTTGAGTCAATCCTCGGCTTGAACGTCAAGGCAGTGCAGGGAAAACAGGTTCCTCTGGAATGGACTGACACATCTGGGGGACTCTTGGAATGGTGTCACGACCCTGGAGTTCCTCTCGCCTTTCCTGTGGAGAGCGCCTCCTCTTGAGATGCGACTTGAATGTCGGGAATTTTTTCCCTACGAAACAGGGAAAGGATCCCTCATCTCGAGCTAGGAGGCGGAAACGGGGCTCCCCTGGATGTGTGAGGGACCCCACGTGCTTCCTCTCGAGTGGAAACGGGTATGTCGGGGAACTTCTTGAGTTGCAGCAAGGGTGTGAAGGACCCTTTGGAAGTTCCAGTGGTTAGATGTGATTGGCCTCGAGAAGCCTCAGCGGAAATGGGCCTTATCTCGCCTGGAGGGCAAAACCTCCTGGATTTTCTCGAGTTGCGGCAGGTGCTCTCGACTTACGACGGGGACCTCAGGGACCCGCTCTGGTGGCCTCAGGAAAAGCCAGTCCCCATGCGAGTTCCTCGGGGGCCTCTGGGGATTCCTCTCCCGTCGATGCCGGGGCCTAAGACCTTGTGTGGAGTCGGGGCCGGAACCTGAGGATTCCTCTCCAGTGCTGACATGGATCTTGGGGTACTTCTGGAGTCTCCCCAGGGGAGTCAGTCCTCGTCTCGAATGCGGGCATGCACTTGCGCTTTCCTCCAGAGCGGTAGAAGCAATGTCACGCAGTCCGCCGCGTGGATCAAAGGATCTATGGTTTTCCCTCAAGTCTTTCCCACGAGGCTTTCCCACGAGGCTTTCCCACAGGGCTGTCCCACGTGCACACGTGGTGGGAGTCGATCCTCGGCTTGAACGTCAAGGCAGTGCAGGGAAAACAGGTTCCTCGGGAATGGACTGACACATCTGGGGGACTCTTGGAATGGTGGCACGACCCTGGAGTTCCTCTCGCCTTTCCTGTGGAGAGCGCCTCCTCTTGAGATGCGACGGGAACGCCGGGAATTCTTTCCCTACGAAACAGGGAAAGGATCCCTCATCTCGAGCTAGGAGGCGGAAACGGGGCTCCCCTGGATGTGTGCGGGACCCCACGTGCTTCCTCTCGAGTGCAGACGGGTATGTCGGGGAACTTCTTGAGTTGCAGCAAGGGTGTGAAGGACCCTTTGGAAGTTCCAGTGGTTAGACGTGATTAGCCTCGAGAAGCCTCAGCGGAAATGGGCCTCATCTCGCCTGGAGGGCAAAACCTCCTGGATTTTCTCGAGTTGCGACAGGTGCTCTCGACTTACGACGGGGACCTCAGGGACCCGCTCTGGTGGCCTCAGGAAAGGCCAGTCCCCATGCGAGTTCCTCGGGGGATTCCTCTCCCGTCGATGCCGGGCCTAAGACCTTGTGTGGAGTTGGGGCCGGAACCTGAGGATTCCTCTCCAGTGCTGACATGGATCTTGGGGTACTTCTGGAGTCTCCCCAGGGGAGTCAGTCCTCGTCTCGAATGCGGGCATGCACTTGCGCTTTCCTCCAGAGCGGTAACAGCAGTGTCACGCAGCCCGCCGCGTGGATCAAAGGATCTATGGTTTTCCCTCGAGCCTTTCCCACGAGGCTTTCCCACGAGGCTTTCCCACAGGGCTGTCCCACGTGCACACGTGGTGGGAGTCGATCCTCGGCTTGAACGTCAAGGCAGTGCAGGGAAAACAGGTTCCTCTGGAATGGACTGACACATCTGGGGGACTCTTGGAATGGTGGCACGACCCTGGAGTTCCTCTCGCCTTTCCTGTGGAGAGCGCCTCCTCTTGAGATGCGACGGGAACGCCGGGAATTCTTTCCCTACGAAACAGGGAAAGGATCCCTCATCTCGAGCTAGGAGGCGGAAACGGGGCTCCCCTGGATGTGTGCGGGACACCACATGCTTCCTCTCGAGTGGAGACGGGTATGTCGGGGAACTTCTTGAGTTGCAGCAAGGGTGTGAAGGACCCTTTGGATGTTCCAGTGGTTAGACGTGATTGGCCTCGAGAAGCCTCAGCGGAAATGGGCCTCTTCTCGCCTGGAGGGCAAAACCTCCTGGATTTTCTCGAGTTGCGGCAGGTGCTCTCGACTTACAACAGGGACCTCAGGAACCCGCTCTGGTGGCCTCAGGAAAGGCCAGTCCCCATGCGAGTTCCTCGGGGGCCTCTCGGGATTCCTCTCCCGTCGATGCCGGGTCCTAAGACTTGTGTGGAGTCGGGGCCGGAACCTGAGGATTCCTCTCCAGTGCTGACATGGATCTTGGGGTACTTCTGGAGTCTCCCCAGGGGAGTCAGTCCTCGTCTCGAATGCGGGCATGCAATTGCGCTTTCCTCCAGAGCGGTAGCAGCAGTGTCACGCAGTCCGCCTCGTGGATCAAAGGATCTATGGTTTTCCCTCGAGTCTTTCCCACGAGGCTTTCCCACGAGGCTTTCCCACAGGGCTGTCCCACGTGCACACGTGGTGGGAGTCGATCCTCGGCTTGAACGTCAAGGCAGTGCAGGGAAAACAGGTTCCTCTGGAATGGACTGACACATCTCGGGGACTCTTGGAATGGTGGCACGACCCTGGAGTTCCTCTCGCCTTTCCTGTGGAGAGCGCCTCCTCTTGAGATGCGACGGGAACGCCGGGAATTCTTTCCCTACGAAACAGGGAAAGGATCCCTCATCTCGAGCTAGGAGGAGGAAACGGGGCTCCCCTGGATGTGTGCGGGACACCACGTGCTTCCTCTCGAGTGGAGACGGATATGTCGGGGAACTTCTTGAGTTGCAGCAAGGGGGTGAAGGACCCTTTGGAAATTCCAGTGGTTAGACGTGATTGGCCTCGAGAAGGCTCAATGGAAATGGGCCTCATCTCGCCTGGAGGGCAAAACCTCCTGGATTTTCTCGAGTTGCGGCAGGTGCTCTCGACTTACGACGGGGACCTAGGGACCCGCTCTGGTGGCCTCAGGAAAGGCCAGTCCCCATGCGAGTTCCTCTGGGGCCTCTGGGGATTCCTCTCCCGTCGATGCCGGGCCCTAAGACCTTTTGTGGAGTCGGGGCCGGAACCTGAGGATTCCTCTCCAGTGCTGAAATGGATCTTGGGGTACTTCTGGAGTCTCCCCAGGGGAGTCAGTCCTCGTCTCGAATGCGGGCATGCACTTGCGCTTTCCTCCAGAGCGGTAGCAGCAGTGTCACGCAGTCCGCCGCGTGGATCAAAGGATCTATGGTTTTCCCTCGAGTCTTTCCCACGAGGCTTTCCCACGAGGCTTTCCCACAGGGCTGTCCCACGTGCACACGTGGTGGGAGTCGATCCTCGGCTTGAACGTCAAGGCAGTGCAGGGAAAACAGGTTCCTCTGGAATGGACTGACACATCTGGGGGACTCTTGGAATGGTGGCACGACCCTGGAGTTCCTCTCGCCTTTCCTGTCGAGAGCGCCTCCTCTTGAGATGCGACGGGAACGCCGGGAATTCTTTCCCTACGAAACAGGGAAAGGATCCCTCATCTCGAGCTAGGAGGCGGAAACGGGGCACCACTGGATGTGTGCGGGACACCACATGCTTCCTCTCGAGTGGAGACGGGTATGTCGGGGAACTTCTTGAGTTGCAGCAAGGCTGTGAAGGACCCTTTGGAAGTTCCAGTGGTTAGATGTGATTGGCCTCGAGAAGCCTCAGCGGAAATGGGCCTCATCTCGCCTGGAGGGCAAAACCTCCTGGATTTTCTCGAGTTGCGGCAGGTGCTCTCGACTTACGACGGGGACCTCAGGGAACCGCTCTGGTGGCCTCAGGAAAGGCCAGTCCCCATGCGAGTTCCTAGGGGGCGTCTCGGGATTCCTCTCCCGTCGATGCCGGGGCCTAAGACCTTGTGTGGATTCGGGGCCCGAACCTGAGGATTCCTCTCCAGTGCTGACATGGATCTTGGGGTACTTCTGGAGTCTCCCCAGTGGAGTCAGTCCTCGTCTCGAATGCGGGCATGCACTTGCGCTTTCCTCCAGAGCGGTAGCAGCAGTGTCACGCAGTCCGCCGCGTGGATCAAAGGATCTATGGTTTTCCCTCGAGTCTTTCCCACGAGGCTTTCCCACGAAGCTTTCCCACAGGGCTGTCCCACGTGCACACGTGGTGGGAGTCGATCCTCGGCTTGAACGTCAAGGCAGTGAAGGGAAAACAGGTTCCTCTGGAATGGACTGACACATCTGGGGGACTCTTGGAATGGTGGCACGACCCTGGAGTTCCTCTCGCCTTTCCTGTGGAGAGCGCCTCCTCTTGAGATGCGACGGGAACGCCGGGAATTCTTTCCCTACGAAACAGGGAAAGGATCCCTCATCTCGAGCTAGGAGGCGGAAACGGGGCTCCCCTGGATGTGTGCGGGACCCCACGTGCTTCCTCTCGAGTGTAGACGGGTATGTCGGGGAACTTCTTGAGTTGCAGCAAGGGTGTGAAGGACCCTTTGGAATTTCCAGTGGTTAGATGTGATTGGCCTCGAGAAGCCTCAGCGGAAATGGGCCTCATCTCGCCTGGAGGGCAAAACCTCCTGGATTTTCTCGAGTTGCGGCAGCTGCTCTCGACTTACGACGGGGACCTCAGGGACCCGCTCTGGTGGCCTCCGGAAAGGCCAGTCCCCATGCGAGTTCCTCGGGGGCCTCTCGGGATTCCTCTCCCGTCGATGCCGGGGCCTAAGACCTTGTGTGGAGTCGGGGCCGGAACCTGAGGATTCCTCTCCAGTGCTGACATGGATCTTGGGGTACTTCTGGAGTCTCCCCAGGGGAGTCAGTCCTCGTCTCGAATGCGGGCATGCACTTGCGCTTTCCTCCAGAGCGGTAGCAGCAGGGTCACGCAGTCAGCCGCGTGGATCAAAGGATCTATGGTTTTCCCTCGAGTCTTTCCCACGAGGCTTTCCCACGAGGCTTTCCCACAGGGCTGTCCCACGTGCACACGTGGTGGGAGTCAATCCTCGGCTTGAACGTCAAGGCAGTGCAGGGAAAACAGGTTCCTCTGGAATGGACTGACACATCTGGGGGACTCTTGGAATGGTGGCACGACCCTGGAGTTCCTCTCGCCATTCCTGTGGAGAGCGCCTCCTCTTGAGATGCGACTGGAATGCCGGGAATTCTTTCCCTACGAAACAGGGAAAGGATCCCTCATCTCGAGCTAGGAGGCGGAAACGGGGCTCCCCTGGATGTGTGAGGGACCCCACGTGCTTCCTCTCGAGTGGAGACGGGTATGTCGGGGAACTTCTTGAGTTGCAGCAAGGGTGTGAAGGACCCTTTGGAAGTTCCAGTGGTTAGATGTGATTGGCCTCGAGAAGCCTCAGCGGAAATGGGCCTCATCTCGCCTGGAGGGCAAAACCTCCTGGATTTTCTCGAGTTGCGGCAGGTGCTCTCGACTTACAACGGGGACCTCAGGGACCCGCTCTGGTGGCCTCAGGAAAGGCCTGTCCCCATGCGAGTTCCTCGGGGGCCTCTCCGGATTCCTCTCCCATCGATGCCGGGGCCTAAGACCTTGTGTGGAGTCGGGGCCGGAACCTGAGGATTCCTCTCCAGTGCTGACATGGATCTTGGGGTACTTCTGGAGTCTCCCCAGGGGAGTCAGTCCTCGTCTCGAATGCGGGCATGCACTTGCGCTTTCCTCCAGAGCGGTAGCAGCAGTGTCACGCAGTCCGCCGCGTGGATCAAAGGATCTATGGTTTTCCCTCGAGTCTTTCCCACGAGGCTTTCCCACGAGGCTTTCCCACAGGGCTGTCCCACGTGCACACGTGGTGGGAGTCGATCCTCGGCTTGAACGTCAAGGCAGTGTAGGGAAAACAGGTTCCTCTGGAATGGACTGACACATCTGGGGGACTCTTGGAATGGTGTCACGACCCTGGAGTTCCTCTCGCCTTTCCTGTGGAGAGCGCCTCCTCTTGAGATGCGACGGGAATGCCGGGAATTCTTTCCCTACGAAACAGGGAAAGGATCCCTCATCTCGAGCTAGGAGGCGGAAACGGGGCTCCCCTGGATGTGTGCGGGACACCACGTGCTTCCTCTCGAGTGGAGACGGGTATGTCGGGGAACTTCTTGAGTTGCAGCAATGGTGTGAAGGACCCTTTGGAAGTTCCAGTGGTTAGATATGATTGGCCTCGAGAAGCCTCAGCGGAAATGGGCCTCATCTCGCCTGGAGGGCAAAACCTCCTGGATTTTCTCGAGTTGCGGCAGGTGCTCTCGACTTACGACGGGGACCTCAGGGAACCGCTCAGGTGGCCTCAGGAAAGGCCAGTCCCCATGCGAGTTCCTCGGGGGCCTCTCGGGATTCCTCTCCCGTCGATGCCGGGGCCTAAGACCTTGTGTGGAGTCGGGGCCGGAACCTGAGGATTCCTCTCCAGTGCTGACATGGATCTTGGGGTACTTCTGGAGTCTCCCCAGGGGAGTCAGTCCTCGTCTCGAATGCGGGCATGCACTTGCGCTTTCCTCCAGAGCGGTAGCAGCAGTGTCACGCAGTCCGCCGCGTGGATCAAAGGATCTATGGTTTTCCCTCGAGTCTTTCCCACGAGGCTTTCCCACGAGGCTTTCCCACAGGGCTGTCCCACGTGCACACGTGGTGGGAGTCGATCCTCGGCTTGAACGTCAAGGCAGTGCAGGGAAAACAGGTTCCTCTGGAATGGACTGACACATTGGGGGACTCTTGGAATGGTGGCATGACCCTGGAGTTCCTCTCGCCTTTACTGTGGAGAGCGCCTCCTCTTGAGATGCGACGGGAACGCCGGGAATTCTTTCCCTACGAAACAGGGAAAGGATCCCTCATCTCGAGCTAGGAGGCGGAAACGGGGCTCCCCTGGATGTGTGCGGGACACCACGTGCTTCCTCTCGAGTGCAGACGGGTATGTTGGGGAACTTCTTGAGTTGCAGCAAGGGTGTGAAGGACCCTTTGGAAGTTCCAGTGGTTAGATGTGATTGGCCTCGAGAAACCTCAGCGGAAATGGGCCTCATCTCGCCTGGAGGGCAAAACCTCCTGGATTTTCTCGAGTTGCGGCAGGTGCTCTCGACTTACGACGGGGACCTCAGGGACCCGCTCTGATGGCCTCCGGAAAGGCCAGTCCCCATGCGAGTTCCTCGGGGGCCTCTCGGGATTCCTCTCCCGTCGATGCCGGGGCCTAAGACCTTGTGTGGAGTCGGGGCCGGAACCTGAGGATTCCTCTCCAGTGCTGACATGGATCTTGGGGTACTTCTGGAGTCTCCCCAGGGGAGTCAGTCCTCGTCTCGAATGCGAGCATGCACTTGCGCTTTCCTCCAGAGCGGTAGCAGCAGTGTCACGCAGTCCGCCGCGTGGATCAAAGGATCTATGGTTTTCCCTCGAGTCTTTCCGACGAGGCTTTCCCACGAGGCTTTCCCACAGGGCTGTCCCACGTGCACACGTGGTGGGACTCGATCCTCGGCTTGAACGTCAAGGCAGTGCAGGGAAAACAGGTTCTTCTGGAATGGACTGACACATCTGGGGGACTCTTGGAATGGTGGCACGACCCTGGAGTTCCTCTCGCCTTTCCTGTGGAGAGCGCCTCCTCTTGAGATGCGACGGGAACGCCGGGAATTCTTTCCCTACGAAACAGGGAAAGGATCCCTCATCTCGAGCTAGGAGGCGGAAACGGGGCTCCCCTGGATGTGTGCGGGACCCCACGTGCTTCCTCTCGAGTGCAGACGGGTATGTCTGGGAACTTCTTGAGTTGCAGCAATGGTGTGAAGGACCCTTTGGAAGTTCCAGTGGTTAGATGTGATTGGCCTCGAGAATCCTCAGCGGAAATGGGCCTCATCTCGACTGGAGGGCAAAACCTCCTGGATTTTCTCGAGTTGCGGCAGCTGCTCTCGACTTACGACGGGGAGCTCAGGGACCCGCTCTGGTGGCCTCAGGAAAGGCCAGTCCCCATGCGAGTTCCTCGGGGGATTCCTCTCTCGTCGATGCCGGGGCCTAAGACCTTGTGTGGAGTTGGGGCCGGAACCTGAGGCTTCCTCTCCAGTGCTGACATGGATCTTGGGGTACTTCTGGAGTCTCCCCAGGGGAGTCAGTCCTCGTCTCGAATGCGGGCATGCACTTGCGCTTTCCTCCAGAGCGGTAACAGCAGTGTCACGCAGTCCGCCGCGTGGATCAAAGGATCTATGGTTTTCCCTCGAGTCTTTCCCACGAGGCTTTCCCACGAGGCTTTCCCACAGGGCTGTCCCACGTGCACACGTGGTGGGAGTCGATCCTCGGCTTGAACGTCAAGGCAGTGTAGGGAAAACAGGTTCCTCTGGAATGGACTGACACATCTGGGGGACTCTTGGAATGGTGTCACGACCCTGGAGTTCCTCTCGCCTTTCCTGTGGAGAGCGCCTCCTCTTGAGATGCGACGGGAATGCCGGGAATTCTTTCCCTACGAAACAGGGAAAGGATCCCTCATCTCGAGCTAGGAGGCGGAAACGGGGCTCCCCTGGATGTGTGCGGGACACCACGTGCTTCCTCTCGAGTGGAGACGGGTATGTCGGGGAACTTCTTGAGTTGCAGCAATGGTGTGAAGGACCCTTTGGAAGTTCCAGTGGTTAGATATGATTGGCCTCGAGAAGCCTCAGCGGAAATGGGCCTCATCTCGCCTGGAGGGCAAAACCTCCTGGATTTTCTCGAGTTGCGGCAGGTGCTCTCGACTTACGACGGGGACCTCAGGGAACCGCTCAGGTGGCCTCAGGAAAGGCCAGTCCCCATGCGAGTTCCTCGGGGGCCTCTCGGGATTCCTCTCCCGTCGATGCCGGGGCCTAAGACCTTGTGTGGAGTCGGGGCCGGAACCTGAGGATTCCTCTCCAGTGCTGACATGGATCTTGGGGTACTTCTGGAGTCTCCCCAGGGGAGTCAGTCCTCGTCTCGAATGCGGGCATGCACTTGCGCTTTCCTCCAGAGCGGTAGCAGCAGTGTCACGCAGTCCGCCGCGTGGATCAAAGGATCTATGGTTTTCCCTCGAGTCTTTCCCACGAGGCTTTCCCACGAGGCTTTCCCACAGGGCTGTCCCACGTGCACACGTGGTGGGAGTCGATCCTCGGCTTGAACGTCAAGGCAGTGCAGGGAAAACAGGTTCCTCTGGAATGGACTGACACATTGGGGGACTCTTGGAATGGTGGCATGACCCTGGATTTCCTCTCGCCTTTCCTGTGGAGAGCGCCTCCTCTTGAGATGCGACGGGAACGCCGGGAATTCTTTCCCTACGAAACAGGGAAAGGATCCCTCATCTCGAGCTAGGAGGCGGAAACGGGGCTCCCCTGGATGTGTGCGGGACACCACGTGCTTCCTCTCGAGTGCAGACGGGTATGTTGGGGAACTTCTTGAGTTGCAGCAAGGGTGTGAAGGACCCTTTGGAAGTTCCAGTGGTTAGATGTGATTGGCCTCGAGAAACCTCAGCGGAAATGGGCCTCATCTCGCCTGGAGGGCAAAACCTCCTGGATTTTCTCGAGTTGCGGCAGGTGCTCTCGACTTACGACGGGGACCTCAGGGACCCGCTCTGATGGCCTCCGGAAAGGCCAGTCCCCATGCGAGTTCCTCGGGGGCCTCTCGGGATTCCTCTCCCGTCGATGCCGGGGCCTAAGACCTTGTGTGGAGTCGGGGCCGGAACCTGAGGATTCCTCTCCAGTGCTGACATGGATCTTGGGGTACTTCTGGAGTCTCCCCAGGGGAGTCAGTCCTCGTCTCGAATGCGGGCATGCACTTGCGCTTTCCTCCAGAGCGGTAGCAGCAGTGTCACGCAGTCCGCCGCGTGGATCAAAGGATCTATGGTTTTCCCTCGAGTCTTTCCGACGAGGCTTTCCCACGAGGCTTTCCCACATGGCTGTCCCACGTGCACACGTGGTGGGACTCGATCCTCGGCTTGAACGTCAAGGCAGTGCAGGGAAAACAGGTTCTTCTGGAATGGACTGACACATCTGGGGGACTCTTGGAATGGTGGCACGACCCTGGAGTTCCTCTCGCCTTTCCTGTGGAGAGCGCCTCCTCTTGAGATGCGACGGGAACGCCGGGAATTCTTTCCCTACGAAACAGGGAAAGGATCCCTCATCTCGAGCTAGGAGGCGGAAACGGGGCTCCCCTGGATGTGTGCGGGACCCCACGTGCTTCCTCTCGAGTGCAGACGGGTATGTCTGGGAACTTCTTGAGTTGCAGCAAGGGTGTGAAGGACCCTTTGGAAGTTCCAGTGGTTAGATGTGATTGGCCTCGAGAATCCTCAGCGGAAATGGGCCTCATCTCGACTGGAGGGCAAAACCTCCTGGATTTTCTCGAGTTGCGGCAGCTGCTCTCGACTTACGACGGGGAGCTCAGGGACCCGCTCTGGTGGCCTCAGGAAAGGCCAGTCCCCATGCGAGTTCCTCGGGGGATTCCTCTCTCGTCGATGCCGGGGCCTAAGACCTTGTGTGGAGTTGGGGCCGCAACCTGAGGATTCCTCTCCAGTGCTGACATGGATCTTGGGGTACTTCTGGAGTCTCCCCAGGGGAGTCAGTCCTCGTCTCGAATGCGGGCATGCACTTGCGCTTTCCTCCAGAGCGGTAACAGCAGTGTCACGCAGTCCGCCGCGTGGATCAAAGGATCTATGGTTTTCCCTCGAGTCTTTCCCACGAGGCTTTCCCACGAGGCTTTCCCACAGGGCTGTCCCACGTGCACACGTGGTGGGAGTCGATCCTCGGCTTGAACGTCAAGGCAGTGCAGGGAAAACAGGTTCCTCTGGAATGGACTGACACATCTGGGGGACTCTTGGAATGGTGGCACGACCCTGGAGTTCCTCTCGCCTTTCCTGTGGAGAGCGCCTCCTCTTGAGATGCGACGGGAATGCCGGGAATTCTTTCCCTACGAAACAGGGAAAGGATCCCTCATCTCGAGCTAGGAGGCGGAAACGGGGCTCCCCTGGATGTGTGCGGGACACCACGTGCTTCCTCTCGAGTGGAGACGGGTATGTCGGGGAACTTCTTGAGTTGCAGCAATGGTGTGAAGGACCCTTTGGAAGTTCCAGTGGTTAGATATGATTGGCCTCGAGAAGCCTCAGCGGAAATGGGCCTCATCTCGCCTGGAGGGCAAAACCTCCTGGATTTTCTCGAGTTGCGGCAGGTGCTCTCGACTTACGACGGGGACCTCAGGGAACCGATCAGGTGGCCTCAGGAAAGGCCAGTCCCCATGCGAGTTCCTCGGGGGCCTCTCGGGATTCCTCTCCCGTCGATGCCGGGGCCTAAGACCTTGTGTGGAGTCGGGGCCGGAACCTGAGGATTCCTCTCCAGTGCTGACATGGATCTTGGGGTACTTCTGGAGTCTCCCCAGGGGAGTCAGTCCTCGTCTCGAATGCGGGCATGCACTTGCGCTTTCCTCCAGAGCGGTAGCAGCAGTGTCACGCAGTCCGCCGCGTGGATCAAAGGATCTATGGTTTTCCCTCGAGTCTTTCCCACGAGGCTTTCCCACGAGGCTTTCCCACAGGGCTGTCCCACGTGCACACGTGGTGGGAGTCGATCCTCGGCTTGAACGTCAAGGCAGTGCAGGGAAAACAGGTTCCTCTGGAATGGACTGACACATTGGGGGACTCTTGGAATGGTGGCATGACCCTGGAGTTCCTCTCGCCTTTCCTGTGGAGAGCGCCTCCTCTTGAGATGCGACGGGAACGCCGGGAATTCTTTCCCTACGAAACAGGGAAAGGATCCCTCATCTCGAGCTAGGAGGCGGAAACGGGGCTCCCCTGGATGTGTGCGCGACACCACGTGCTTCCTCTCGAGTGCAGACGGGTATGTTGGGGAACTTCTTGAGTTGCAGCAAGGGTGTGAAGGACCCTTTGTAAGTTCCAGTGGTTAGATGTGATTGGCCTCGAGAAACCTCAGCGGAAATGGGCCTCATCTCGCCTGGAGGGCAAAACCTCCTGGATTTTCTCGAGTTGCGGCAGGTGCTCTCGACTTACGACGGGGACCTCAGGGACCCGCTCTGATGGCCTCCGGAAAGGCCAGTCCCCATGCGAGTTCCTCGGGGGCCTCTCGGGATTCCTCTCCCGTCGATGCCGGGGCCTAAGACCTTGTGTGGAGTCGGGGCCGGAACCTGAGGATTCCTCTCCAGTGCTGACATGGATCTTGGGGTACTTCTGGAGTCTCCCCAGGGGAGTCAGTCCTCGTCTCGAATGCGGGCATGCACTTGCGCTTTCCTCCAGAGCGGTAGCAGCAGTGTCACGCAGTCCGCCGCGTGGATCAAAGGATCTATGGTTTTCCCTCGAGTCTTTCCGACGAGGCTTTCCCACGAGGCTTTCCCACAGGGCTGTCCCACGTGCACACGTGGTGGGACTCGATCCTCGGCTTGAACGTCAAGGCAGTGCAGGGAAAACAGGTTCTTCTGGAATGGACTGACACATCTGGGGGACTCTTGGAATGGTGGCACGACCCTGGAGTTCCTCTCGCCTTTCCTGTGGAGAGCGCCTCCTCTTGAGATACGACGGGAACGCCGGGAATTCTTTCCCTACGAAACAGGGAAAGGATCCCTCATCTCGAGCTAGGAGGCGGAAACGGGGCTCCCCTGGATGTGTGCGGGACCCCACGTGCTTCCTCTCGAGTGCAGACGGGTATGTCTGGGAACTTCTTGAGTTGCAGCAAGGGTGTGAAGGACCCTTTGGAAGTTCCAGTGGTTAGATGTGATTGGCCTCGAGAATCCTCAGCGGAAATGGGCCTCATCTCGACTGGAGGGCAAAACCTCCTGGATTTTCTCGAGTTGCGGCAGCTGCTCTCGACTTACGACGGGGAGCTCAGGGACCCGCTCTGGTGGCCTCAGGAAAGGCCAGTCCCCATGCGAGTTCCTCGGGGGATTCCTCTCTCGTCGATGCCGGGGCCTAAGACCTTGTGTGGAGTTGGGGCCGGAACCTGAGGATTCCTCTCCAGTGCTGACATGGATCTTGGGGTACTTCTGGAGTCTCCCCAGGGGAGTCAGTCCTCGTCTCGAATGCGGGCATGCACTTGCGCTTTCCTCCAGAGCGGTAACAGCAGTGTCACGCAGTCCGCCGCGTGGATCAAAGGATCTATGGTTTTCCCTCGAGTCTTTCCCACGAGGCTTTCCCACGAGGCTTTCCCACAGGGCTGTCCCACGTGCACACGTGGTGGGAGTCGATCCTCGGCTTGAACGTCAAGGCAGTGCAGGGAAAACAGGTTCCTCTGGAATGGACTGACACATCTGGGGGACTCTTGGAATGGTGGCACGACCCTGGAGTTCCTCTCGCCTTTCCTGTGGAGAGCGCCTCCTCTTGAGATGCGACGGGAATGCCGGGAATTCTTTCCCTACGAAACAGGGAAAGGATCCCTCATCTCGAGCTAGGAGGCGGAAACGGGGCTCCCCTGGATGTGTGCGGGACACCACGTGCTTCCTCTCGAGTGGAGACGGGTATGTCGGGGAACTTCTTGAGTTGCAGCAATGGTGTGAAGGACCCTTTGGAAGTTCCAGTGGTTAGATATGATTGGCCTCGAGAAGCCTCAGCGGAAATGGGCCTCATCTCGCCTGGAGGGCAAAACCTCCTGGATTTTCTCGAGTTGCGGCAGGTGCTCTCGACTTACGACGGGGACCTCAGGGAACCGATCAGGTGGCCTCAGGAAAGGCCAGTCCCCATGCGAGTTCCTCGGGGGCCTCTCGGGATTCCTCTCCCGTCGATGCCGGGGCCTAAGACCTTGTGTGGAGTCGGGGCCGGAACCTGAGGATTCCTCTCCAGTGCTGACATGGATCTTGGGGTACTTCTGGAGTCTCCCCAGGGGAGTCAGTCCTCGTCTCGAATGCGGGCATGCACTTGCGCTTTCCTCCAGAGCGGTAGCAGCAGTGTCACGCAGTCCGCCGCGTGGATCAAAGGATCTATGGTTTTCCCTCGAGTCTTTCCCACGAGGCTTTCCCACGAGGCTTTCCCACAGGGCTGTCCCACGTGCACACGTGGTGGGAGTCGATCCTCGGCTTGAACGTCAAGGCAGTGCAGGGAAAACAGGTTCCTCTGGAATGGACTGACACATTGGGGGACTCTTGGAATGGTGGCATGACCCTGGAGTTCCTCTCGCCTTTCCTGTGGAGAGCGCCTCCTCTTGAGATGCGACGGGAACGCCGGGAATTCTTTCCCTACGAAACAGGGAAAGGATCCCTCATCTCGAGCTAGGAGGCGGAAACGGGGCTCCCCTGGATGTGTGCGCGACACCACGTGCTTCCTCTCGAGTGCAGACGGGTATGTTGGGGAACTTCTTGAGTTGCAGCAAGGGTGTGAAGGACCCTTTGGAAGTTCCAGTGGTTAGATGTGATTGGCCTCGAGAAACCTCAGCGGAAATGGGCCTCATCTCGCCTGGAGGGCAAAACCTCCTGGATTTTCTCGAGTTGCGGCAGGTGCTCTCGACTTACGACGGGGACCTCAGGGACCCGCTCTGATGGCCTCCGGAAAGGCCAGTCCCCATGCGAGTTCCTCGGGGGCCTCTCGGGATTCCTCTCCCGTCGATGCCGGGGCCTAAGACCTTGTGTGGAGTCGGGGCCGGAACCTGAGGATTCCTCTCCAGTGCTGACATGGATCTTGGGGTACTTCTGGAGTCTCCCCAGGGGAGTCAGTCCTCGTCTCGAATGCGGGCATGCACTTGCGCTTTCCTCCAGAGCGGTAGCAGCAGTGTCACGCAGTCCGCCGCGTGGATCAAAGGATCTATGGTTTTCCCTCGAGTCTTTCCGACGAGGCTTTCCCACGAGGCTTTCCCACAGGGCTGTCCCACGTGCACACGTGGTGGGACTCGATCCTCGGCTTGAACGTCAAGGCAGTGCAGGGAAAACAGGTTCTTCTGGAATGGACTGACACATCTGGGGGACTCTTGGAATGGTGGCACGACCCTGGAGTTCCTCTCGCCTTTCCTGTGGAGAGCGCCTCCTCTTGAGATGCGACGGGAACGCCGGGAATTCTTTCCCTACGAAACAGGGAAAGGATCCCTCATCTCGAGCTAGGAGGCGGAAACGGGGCTCCCCTGGATGTGTGCGGGACCCCACGTGCTTCCTCTCGAGTGCAGACGGGTATGTCTGGGAACTTCTTGAGTTGCAGCAAGGGTGTGAAGGACCCTTTGGAAGTTCCAGTGGTTAGATGTGATTGGCCTCGAGAATCCTCAGCGGAAATGGGCCTCATCTCGACTGGAGGGCAAAACCTCCTGGATTTTCTCGAGTTGCGGCAGCTGCTCTCGACTTACGACGGGGAGCTCAGGGACCCGCTCTGGTGGCCTCAGGAAAGGCCAGTCCCCATGCGAGTTCCTCGGGGGATTCCTCTCTCGTCGATGCCGGGGCCTAAGACCTTGTGTGGAGTTGGGGCCGGAACCTGAGGATTCCTCTCCAGTGCTGACATGGATCTTGGGGTACTTCTGGAGTCTCCCCAGGGGAGTCAGTCCTCGTCTCGAATGCGGGCATGCACTTGCGCTTTCCTCCAGAGCGGTAACAGCAGTGTCACGCAGTCCGCCGCGTGGATCAAAGGATCTATGGTTTTCCCTCGAGTCTTTCCCACGAGGCTTTCCCACGAGGCTTTCCCACAGGGCTGTCCCACGTGCACACGTGGTGGGAGTCGATCCTCGGCTTGAACGTCAAGGCAGTGCAGGGAAAACAGGTTCCTCTGGAATGGACTGACACATCTGGGGGACTCTTGGAATGGTGGCACGACCCTGGAGTTCCTCTCGCCTTTCCTGTCGAGAGCGCCTCCTCTTGAGATGCGACGGGAACACCGGGAATTCTTTCCCTACAAAACAGGGAAAGGATCCCTCATCTCGAGCTAGGAGGCGGAAACGGGGCTCCCCTGGATGTGTGCGGGACACCACATGCTTCCTCACGAGTGGAGACGGGTATGTCGGGGAACTTCTTGAGTTGCAGCAAGGGTGTGAAGGACCATTTGGAAGTTCCAGTGGTTAGACGTGATTGGCCTCGAGAAGCCTCAGCGGAAATGGGCCTCATCTCGCCTGGAGGGCAAAACATCCTGGATTTTCTCGAGTTGCGGCAGGTGCTCTCGACTTACAACGGGGACCTCAGGGACCCGCTCTGGTGGCCTCAGGAAAGGCCAGTCCCCATGCGAGTTCCTCGGGGGCCTCTCGGGATTCCTCTCCCGTCGATACCGGGGCCTAAGACTTGTGCGGAGTCGGGGCCGGAACCTGAGGATTCCTCTCCAGTGCTGACATGGATCTTGGGGTACTTCTGGTGTCTCCCCAGGGGAGTAAGTCCTCGTCTCGAATGCGGGCATGCACTTGCGCTTTCCTCCAGAGCGGTAGCAGCAGTGTCACGCAGTCCGCCGCGTGGATCAAAGGATCTATGGTTTTCCCTCGAGTCTTTCCCACGAGGCTTTCCCACGAGGCTTTCCCACAGGGCTGTCCCACGTGCACACGTGGTGGGAGTCGATCCTCAGCTTGAACGTCAAGAGAGTGCAGGGAAAACAGGTTCCTCTGGAATGGACTGACACATCTGGGGGACTCTTGGAATGGTGGCACGACCCTGGAGTTCCTCTCGCCTTTCCTGTGGAGAGCGCCTCCTCTTGAGATGCGACGGGAACGCCGGGAATTCTTTCCCTACGAAACAGGGAAAGGATCCCTCATCTCGAGCTAGGAGGCGGAAACGGGGCTCCCCTGGATGTGGGCGGGACACCACATGCTTCTTCTCAAGTGGAGACGGGTATGTCGGGGAACTTCTTGAGTTGCAGCAAGGGTGTGAAGGACCCTTTGGAAGTTCCAGTGGTTAGACGTGATTGGCCTCGAGAAGCCTCAGCGGAAATGGGCCTCATCTCGCCTGGAGGGCAAAACCTCCTGGATTTTCTCGAGTTGCGGCAGGTGCTCTCGACTTACGACGGGGACCTCAGGGACCCGCTCTGGTGGCCTCAGGAAAGGCCAGTCCCCATGCGAGTTCCTCGGGGGCCTCTCGGGATTCCTCTCCCGTCGATGCCGGGGCCTAAGACCTTGTGTGGAGTCGGGGCCGGAACCTGAGGATTCCTCTCCAGTGCTGACATGGATCTTGGGGTACTTCTGGAGTCTCCCCAGGGGAGTCAGTCCTCGTCTCGAATGCGGGCATGCACTTGCGCTTTCCTCCAGAGCGGTAGCAGCAGTGTCACGCAGTCCGCCGCGTGGATCAAAGGATCTATGGTTTTCCCTCGAGGCTTTCCCACGAGGCTTTCCCACGAGGCTTTCCCACAGGGCTGTCCCACGTGCACACGTGGTGGGAGTCGATCCTCAGCTTGAACGTCAAGAGAGTGCAGGGAAAACAGGTTCCTCTGGAATGGACTGACACATCTGGGGGACTCTTGGAATGGTGGCACGACCCTGGAGTTCCTCTCGCCTTTCCTGTGGAGAGCGCCTCCTCTTGAGATGCGACGGGAACGCCGGGAATTCTTTCCCTACGAAACAGGGAAAGGATCCCTCATCTCGAGCTAGGAGGCGGAAACGGGGCTCCCCTGGATGTGTGCGGGACACCACGTGCTTCCTCTCGAGTGGAGACGGATATGTCGGGGAACTTCTTGAGTTGCAGCAAGGGTGTGAAGGACCCTTTGGAAGTTCCAGTGGTTAGACGTGATTGGCCTCGAGAAGGCTCAGCGGAAATGGGCCTCATCTCGCCTGGAGGGCAAAACCTCCTGGATTTTCTCGAGTTGCGGCAGGTGCTCTCGACTTACGACGGGGACCTCAGGGACCCGCTCTGGTGGCCTCAGGAAAAGCCAGTCCCCATGCGAGTTCCTCGGGGGCCTCTGGGGATTCCTCTCCCGTCGATGCCGGGGCCTAAGACCTTGTGTGGAGTCGGGGCCGGAACCTGAGGATTCCTCTCCAGTGCTGACATGGATCTTGGGGTACTTCTGGAGTCTCCCCAGGGGAGTCAGTCTTCGTCTCGAATGCGGGCATGCACTTGCGCTTTCCTCCAGAGCGGTAGAAGCAATGTCACGCAGTCCGCCGCGTGGATCAAAGGATCTATGGTTTTCCCTCGAGTCTTTCCCACGAGGCTTTCCCACGAGGCTTTCCCACAGGGCTGTCCCACGTGCACACGTGGTGGGAGTCGATCCTCGGCTTGAACGTCAAGGCAGTGCAGGGAAAACAGGTTCCTCTGGAATGGACTGACACATCTGGGGGACTCTTGGAATGGTGGCACGACCCTGGAGTTCCTCTCGCCTTTCCTGTGGAGAGCGCCTCCTCTTGAGATGCGACGGGAACGCCGGGAATTCTTTCCCTACGAAACAGGGAAAGGATCCCTCATCTCGAGCTAGGAGGCGGAAACGGGGCTCCCCTGGATGTGTGCGGGACACCACGTGCTTCCTCTCGAGTGCAGACGGGTATGTCGGGGAACTTCTTGAGTTGCAGCAAGGGTGTGAAGGACCCTTTGGAAGTTCCAGTGGTTAGACGTGATTAGCCTCGAGAAGCCTCAGCGGAAATGGGCCTCATCTCGCCTGGAGGGCAAAACCTCCTGGATTTTCTCGAGTTGCGACAGGTGCTCTCGACTTACGACGGGGACCTCAGGGACCCGCTCTGGTGGCCTCAGGAAAGGCCAGTCCCCATGCGAGTTCCTCGGGGGATTCCTCTCCCGTCGATGCCGGGCCTAAGACCTTGTGTGGAGTTGGGGCCGGAACCTGAGGATTCCTCTCCAGTGCTGACATGGATCTTGGGGTACTTCTGGAGTCTCCCCAGGGGAGTCAGTCCTCGTCTCGAATGCGGGCATGCACTTGCGCTTTCCTCCAGAGCGGTAACAGCAGTGTCACGCAGTCCCCCGCGTGGATCAAAGGATCTATGGTTTTCCCTCGAGCCTTTCCCACGAGGCTTTCCCACGAGGCTTTCCCACAGGGCTGTCCCACGTGCACACGTGGTGGGAGTCGATCCTCGGCTTGAACGTCAAGGCAGTGCAGGGAAAACAGGTTCCTCTGGAATGGACTGACACATCTGGGGGACTCTTGGAATGGTGGCACGACCCTGGAGTTCCTCTCGCCTTTCCTGTGGAGAGCGCCTCCTCTTGAGATGCGACGGGAACGCCGGGAATTCTTTCCCTACGAAACAGGGAAAGGATCCCTCATCTCGAGCTAGGAGGCGGAAACGGGGCTCCCCTGGATGTGTGCGGGACACCACATGCTTCCTCTCGAGTGGAGACGGGTATGTCGGGGAACTTCTTGAGTTGCAGCAAGGGTGTGAAGGACCCTTTGGATGTTCCAGTGGTTAGACGTGATTGGCCTCGAGAAGCCTCAGCGGAAATGGGCCTCATCTCGCCTGGAGGGCAAAACCTCCTGGATTTTCTCGAGTTGCGGCAGGTGCTCTCGACTTACAACGGGGACCTCAGGGACCCGCTCTGGTGGCCTCAGGAAAGGCCAGTCCCCATGCGAGTTCCTCGGGGGCCTCTCGGGATTCCTCTCCCGTCGATGCCGGGTCCTAAGACTTGTGTGGAGTCGGGGCCGGAACCTGAGGATTCCTCTCCAGTGCTGACATGGATCTTGGGGTACTTCTGGAGTCTCACCAGGGGAGTCAGTCCTCGTCTCGAATGAGGGCATGCACTTGCGCTTTCCTCCAGAGCGGTAGCAGCAGTGTCACGCAGTCCGCCTCGTGGATCAAAGGATCTATGGTTTTCCCTCGAGTCTTTCCACGAGGCTTTCCCACGAGGCTTTCCCACAGGGCTGTCCCACGTGCACACGTGGTGGGAGTCGATCCTCGGCTTGAACGTCAAGGCAGTGCAGGGAAACAGGTTCCTCTGGAATGGACTGACACATCTGGGGGACTCTTGGAATGGTGGCACGACAATGGAGTTCCTCTCGCCTTTCCTGTGGAGAGCGCCTCCTCTTGAGATGCGACGGGAACGCCGGGAATTCTTTCCCTACGAAACAGGGAAAGGATCCCTCATCTCGAGCTAGGAGGCGGAAACGGGGCTCCCCTGGATGTGTGCGGGACACCACGTGCTTCAACTCGAGTGGAGACGGATATGTCGGGGAACTTCTTGAGTTGCAGCAAGGGGGTGAAGGACCCTTTGGAAGTTCCAGTGGTTAGACGTGATTGGCCTCGAGAAGGCTCAGCGGAAATGGGCCTCATCTCGCCTGGAGGGCAAAACCTCCTAGATTTTCTCGAGTTGCGGCAGGTGCTCTCGACTTACGACGGGGACCTCAGGGACCCGCTCTGGTGGCCTCAGGAAAAGCCAGTCCCCATGCGAGTTCCTCGGGGGCCTCTCGGGATTCCTCTCCCGTCGATGCCGGGGCCTAAGACCTTGTGTGGAGTCGGGGCCGGAACCTGAGGATTCCTCTCCAGTGCTGACATGGATCTTGGGGTACTTCTGGAGTCTCCCCAGGGGAGTCAGTCCTCGTCTCGAATGCGGGCATGCACTTGCGCTTTCCTCCAGAGCGGTAGCAGCAGTGTCACGCAGTCCGCCGCGTGGATCAAAGGATCTATGGTTTTCCCTCGAGGCTTTCCCACGAGGCTTTCCCACGAGGCTTTCCCACAGGGCTGTCCCACGTGCACACGTGGTGGGAGTCGATCCTCGGCTTGAACGTCAAGGCAGTGCAGGGAAAACAGGTTCCTCTGGAATGGACTGACACATCTGGGGGACTCTTGGAATGGTGGCACGACCCTGGAGTTCCTCTCGCCTTTCCTGTGGAGAGCGCCTCCTCTTGAGATGCGACGGGAACGCCGGGAATTCTTTCCCTACGAAACAGGGAAAGGATCCCTCATCTCGAGCTAGGAGGCGGAAACGGGGCTCCCCTGGATGTGTGCGGGACACCACGTGCTTCCTCTCGAGTGCAGACGGGTATGTCGGGGAACTTCTTGAGTTGCAGCAAGGGTGTGAAGGACCCTTTGGAAGTTCCAGTGGTTAGACGTGATTAGCCTCGAGAAGCCTCAGCGGAAATGGGCCTCATCTCGCCTGGAGGGCAAAACCTCCTGGATTTTCTCGAGTTGCGACAGGTGCTCTCGACTTACGACGGGGACCTCAGGGACCCGCTCTGGTGGCCTCAGGAAAGGCCAGTCCCCATGCGAGTTCCTCGGGGGATTCCTCTCCCGTCGATGCCGGGCCTAAGACCTTGTGTGGAGTTGGGGCCGGAACCTGAGGATTCCTCTCCAGTGCTGACATGGATCTTGGGGTACTTCTGGAGTCTCCCCAGGGGAGTCAGTCCTCGTCTCGAATGCGGGCATGCACTTGCGCTTTCCTCCAGAGCGGTAACAGCAGTGTCACGCAGTCCCCCGCGTGGATCAAAGGATCTATGGTTTTCCCTCGAGCCTTTCCCACGAGGCTTTCCCACGAGGCTTTCCCACAGGGCTGTCCCACGTGCACACGTGGTGGGAGTCGATCCTCGGCTTGAACGTCAAGGCAGTGCAGGGAAAACAGGTTCCTCTGGAATGGACTGACACATCTGGGGGACTCTTGGAATGGTGGCACGACCCTGGAGTTCCTCTCGCCTTTCCTGTGGAGAGCGCCTCCTCTTGAGATGCGACGGGAACGCCGGGAATTCTTTCCCTACGAAACAGGGAAAGGATCCCTCATCTCGAGCTAGGAGGCGGAAACGGGGCTCCCCTGGATGTGTGCGGGACACCACATGCTTCCTCTCGAGTGGAGACGGGTATGTCGGGGAACTTCTTGAGTTGCAGCAAGGGTGTGAAGGACCCTTTGGATGTTCCAGTGGTTAGACGTGATTGGCCTCGAGAAGCCTCAGCGGAAATGGGCCTCATCTCGCCTGGAGGGCAAAACCTCCTGGATTTTCTCGAGTTGCGGCAGGTGCTCTCGACTTACAACGGGGACCTCAGGGACCCGCTCTGGTGGCCTCAGGAAAGGCCAGTCCCCATGCGAGTTCCTCGGGGGCCTCTCGGGATTCCTCTCCCGTCGATGCCGGGTCCTAAGACTTGTGTGGAGTCGGGGCCGGAACCTGAGGATTCCTCTCCAGTGCTGACATGGATCTTGGGGTACTTCTGGAGTCTCACCAGGGGAGTCAGTCCTCGTCTCGAATGAGGGCATGCACTTGCGCTTTCCTCCAGAGCGGTAGCAGCAGTGTCACGCAGTCCGCCTCGTGGATCAAAGGATCTATGGTTTTCCCTCGAGTCTTTCCACGAGGCTTTCCCACGAGGCTTTCCCACAGGGCTGTCCCACGTGCACACGTGGTGGGAGTCGATCCTCGGCTTGAACGTCAAGGCAGTGCAGGGAAACAGGTTCCTCTGGAATGGACTGACACATCTGGGGGACTCTTGGAATGGTGGCACGACAATGGAGTTCCTCTCGCCTTTCCTGTGGAGAGCGCCTCCTCTTGAGATGCGACGGGAACGCCGGGAATTCTTTCCCTACGAAACAGGGAAAGGATCCCTCATCTCGAGCTAGGAGGCGGAAACGGGGCTCCCCTGGATGTGTGCGGGACACCACGTGCTTCAACTCGAGTGGAGACGGATATGTCGGGGAACTTCTTGAGTTGCAGCAAGGGGGTGAAGGACCCTTTGGAAGTTCCAGTGGTTAGACGTGATTGGCCTCGAGAAGGCTCAGCGGAAATGGGCCTCATCTCGCCTGGAGGGCAAAACCTCCTAGATTTTCTCGAGTTGCGGCAGGTGCTCTCGACTTACGACGGGGACCTCAGGGACCCGCTCTGGTGGCCTCAGGAAAAGCCAGTCCCCATGCGAGTTCCTCGGGGGCCTCTCGGGATTCCTCTCCCGTCGATGCCGGGGCCTAAGACCTTGTGTGGAGTCGGGGCCGGAACCTGAGGATTCCTCTCCAGTGCTGACATGGATCTTGGGGTACTTCTGGAGTCTCCCCAGGGGAGTCAGTCCTCGTCTCGAATGCGGGCATGCACTTGCGCTTTCCTCCAGAGCGGTAGCAGCAATGTCACGCAGTCCGCCGCGTGGATCAAAGGATCTATGGTTTTCCCTCAAGTCTTTCCCACGAGGCTTTCCCACGAGGCTTTCCCACAGGGCTGTCCCACGTGCACACGTGGTGGGAGTCGATCCTCGGCTTGAACGTCAAGGCAGTGCAGGGAAAACAGGTTCCTCTGGAATGGACTGACACATCTGGGGGACTCTTGGAATGGTGGCACGACCCTGGAGTTCCTCTCGCCTTTCCTGTGGAGAGCGCCTCCTCTTGAGATGCGACGGGAACGCCGGGAATTCTTTCCCTACGAAACAGGGAAAGGATCCCTCATCTCGAGCTAGGAGGCGGAAACGGGGCTCCCCTGGATGTGTGCGGGACACCACGTGCTTCCTCTCGAGTGCAGACGGGTATGTCGGGGAACTTCTTGAGTTGCAGCAAGGGTGTGAAGGACCCTTTGGAAGTTCCAGTGGTTAGACGTGATTAGCCTCGAGAAGCCTCAGCGGAAATGGGCCTCATCTCGCCTGGAGGGCAAAACCTCCTGGATTTTCTCGAGTTGCGACAGGTGCTCTCGACTTACGACGGGGACCTCAGGGACCCGCTCTGGTGGCCTCAGGAAAGGCCAGTCCCCATGCGAGTTCCTCGGGGGCCTCTCGGGATTCCTCTCCCGTCGATGCCGGGTCCTAGGACTTGTGTGGAGTCGGGGCCGGAACCTGAGGATTCCTCTCCAGTGCTGACATGGATCTTGGGGTACTTCTGGAGTCTCCCCAGGGGAGTCAGTCCTCGTCTCGAATGCGGGCATGCACTTGAGCTTTCCTCCAGAGCGGTAGCAGCAGTGTCACGCAGTCCGCCGCGTGGATCAAAGGATCTATGGTTTTCCCTCGAGTCTTTCCCACGAGGCTTTCCCACGAGGCTTTCCCACAGGGCTGTCCCACGTGCACACGTGGTGGGAGTCGATCCTCGGCTTGAACGTCAAGGCAGTGCAGGGAAAACAGGTTCCTCTGGAATGGACTGACACATCTCGGGGACTCTTGGAATGGTGGCACGACCCTGGAGTTCCTCTCGCCTTTCCTGTGGAGAGCGCCTCCTCTTGAGATGCGACGGGAACGCCGGGAATTCTTTCCCTACGAAACAGGGAAAGGATCCCTCATCTCGAGCTAGGAGGCGGAAACGGGGCTCCCCTGGATGTGTGCGGGACACCACGTGCTTCCTCTCGAGTGGAGACGGATATGTCGGGGAACTTCTTGAGTTGCAGCAAGGGTGTGAAGGACCCTTTGGAAGTTCCAGTGGTTAGACGTGATTGGCCTCGAGAAGGCTCAGCGGAAATGGGCCTCATCTCGCCTGGAGGGCAAAACCTCCTGGATTTTCTCGAGTTGCGGCAGGTGCTCTCGACTTAAGACGGGGACCTCAGGGACCCGTTCTGGTGGCCTCAGGAAAAGCCAGTCCCCATGCGAGTTCCTCGGGGGCCTCTGGGGATTCCTCTCCCGTCGATGCCGGGGCCTAAGACCTTGTGTGGAGTCGGGGCCGGAACCTGAGGATTCCTCTCCAGTGCTGACATGGATCTTGGGTTACTTCTGGTGTCTCCCCAGGGGAGTCAGTCCTCGTCTCGAATGCGGGCATGCACTTGCGCTTTCCTCCAGAGCGGTAGCAGCCATGTCACGCAGTCCGCCGCGTGGATCAAAGGATCTATGGTTTTCCCTCAAGTCTTTCCCACGAGGCTTTCCCACGAGGCTTTCCCACAGGGCTATCCCACGTGCACACGTGGTAGGAGTCGATCCTCGGCTTGAACGTCAAGGCAGTGCAGGGAAAACAGGTTCCTCTGGAATGGACTGACACATCTGGGGGACTCTTGGAATGGTCGCACGACCCTGGAGTTCCTCTCGCCTTTCCTGTGGAGAGCGCCTCTCTTGAGATGCGACGGGAACGCCGGGAATTCTTTCCCTACAAAACAGGGAAAGGATCCCTCATCTCGAGCTAGGAGGCGGAAACGGGGCTCCCCTGGATGTGTGCGGGACCCCACGTGCTTCCTCTCGAGTGGAGACGGGTATGTCGGGGAACTTCTTGAGTTGCAGCAAGGGTGTGAAGGACCCTTTGGAAGTTCCAGTGGTTAGATGTGATTAGCCTCGAGAAGCCTCAGCGGAAATGGGCCTCATCTCGCCTGGAGGGCAAAACCTCCTGGATTTTCTCGAGTTGCGGCAGGTGCTCTCGACTTACGACGGGGACCTAGGGACCCGCTCTGGTGGCCTCAGGAAAGGCCAGTCCCCATGCGAGTTCCTCTGGGGCCTCTGGGGATTCCTCTCCCGTCGATGCCGGGCCCTAAGACCTTTTGTGGAGTCGGGGCCGGAACCTGAGGATTCCTCTCCAGTGCTGAAATGGATCTTGGGGTACTTCTGGAGTCTCCCCAGGGGAGTCAGTCCTCGTCTCGAATGCGGGCATGCACTTGCGCTTTCCTCCAGCACGGTAGCAGCAGTGTCACGCAGTCCGCCGCGTGGATCAAAGGATCTATGGTTTTCCCTCGAGTCTTTCCCACGAGGCTTTCCCACGAGGCTTTCCCACAGGGCTGTCCCACGTGCACACGTGGTGGGAATCGATCCTCGGCTTGAACGTCAAGGCAGTGCAGGGAAAACAGGTTCCTCTGGAATGGACTGACACATCTGGGGGACTCTTGGAATGGTGGCAAGACCCTGGAGTTCCTCTCGCCTTTCCTGTGGAGAGCGCCTCCTCTTGAGATGCGACGGGAACGCCGGGAATTCTTTCCCTACGAAACAGGGAAAGGATCCCTCATCTCGAGCTAGGAGGCGGAAACGGGGCTCGCCTGGATGTGTGCGGGACCCCACGTGCTTCCTCTCGAGTGGAGACGGGTATGTCGGGGAACTTCTTGAGTTGCAGCAAGGGTGTGAAGGACCCTTTGGAAGTTCCAGTGGTTAGATGTGATTGGCCTCGAGAAGCCTCAGCGGAAATGGGCCTCATCTCGCCTGGAGGGCAAAACCGCCTGGATTTTCTCGAGTTGCGGCAGGTGCTCTCGACTTACGACGAGGACCTCAGGGACCCGCTCTGGTGGCCTCAGGAAAGGCCAGTCCCCATGCGAGATCCTCTGGGGAATCCTCTCCCGTCGATGCCGGGGCCTAAGACCTTGTGTGGAGTCGGGGCCGGAATCTGAGGATTCCACTCCAGTGCTGACATGGATCTTGGGGTACTTCTGGAGTCTCCCCAGGTGAGTCAGTTCTCGTCTCGAATGCGGGCATGCACTTGCGCTTTCCTCCAGAGCGTTAGCAGCAGTGTCACGCAGTCCGCCGCATGGATCAAAGGATCTATGGTTTTCCCTCGAGTCTTTCCCACGAGGCTTTCCCACGAGGCTTTCCCACAGGGCTGTCCCACGTGCACACGTGGTGGGAGTCGATCCTTGGCTTCAACGTCAAAGCAGTGGAGGGAAAACAGGTTCCTCTGGAATGGACTGACACATCTGGGGGACTCTTGGAATGGTGGCACGACCCTGGAGTTCCTCTCGCCTTTCCTGTGGAGAGCGCCTCCTCTTGAGATGCGACGGGGACGCCGGGAATTCTTTCCCTACGAAACAGGGAAAGGATCCCTCATCTCGAGCTAGGAGGCGGAAACGGGGCTCCCCTGGATGTGTGCGGGACCCCACGTGCTTCCTCTCGATTAGAGACGGGTATGTCGGGGAACTTCTTGAGTTGCAGCAAGGGTGTGAAGGACCCTTTGGAAGTTCCAGTGGTTAGATGTGATTGGCCTCGAGAATCCTCAGCGGAAATGGGCCTCATCTCGCCTGGAGGGCAAAACCTCCTGGATTTTCTCGAGTTGCGGCAGGTGCTCTCGACTTACGACGGGGACCTCAGGGACCCGCTCTGGTGGCCTCAGGAAAGGCCAGTCCCCATGCGAGTTCCTCTGGGGCCTCTGGGGATTCCTCTCCCGTCGATGCCGGGCCCTAAGACCTTTTGTGGAGTCGGGGCCGGAACCTGAGGATTCCTCTCCAGTGCTGAAATGGATCTTGGGGTACTTCTGGAGTCTCCCCAGGGGAGTCAGTCCTCGTCTCGAATGCGGGCATGCACTTGCGCTTTCCTCCAGCACGGTAGCAGCAGTGTCACGCAGTCCGCCGCGTGGATCAAAGGATCTATGGTTTTCCCTCGAGTCTTTCCCACGAGGCTTTCCCACGAGGCTTTCCCACAGGGCTGTCCCACGTGCACACGTGGTGGGAGTCGATCCTTGGCTTCAACGTCAAAGCAGTGGAGGGAAAACAGGTTCCTCTGGAATGGACTGACACATCTGGGGGACTCTTGGAATGGTGGCACGACCCTGGAGTTCCTCTCGCCTTTCCTGTGGAGAGCGCCTCCTCTTGAGATGCGACGGGGACGCCGGGAATTCTTTCCCTACGAAACAGGGAAAGGATCCCTCATCTCGAGCTAGGAGGCGGAAACGGGGCTCCCCTGGATGTGTGCGGGACCCCACGTGCTTCCTCTCGATTAGAGACGGGTATGTCGGGGAACTTCTTGAGTTGCAGCAAGGGTGTGAAGGACCCTTTGGAAGTTCCAGTGGTTAGATGTGATTGGCCTCGAGAATCCTCAGCGGAAATGGGCCTCATCTCGCCTGGAGGGCAAAACCTCCTGGATTTTCTCGAGTTGCGGCAGGTGCTCTCGACTTACGACGGGGACCTCAGGGACCCGCTCTGGTGGCCTCAGGAAAGGCCAGTCCCCATGCGAGTTCCTCTGGGGCCTCTGGGGATTCCTCTCCCGTCGATGCCGGGCCCTAAGACCTTTTGTGGAGTCGGGGCCGGAACCTGAGGATTCCTCTCCAGTGCTGAAATGGATCTTGGGGTACTTCTGGAGTCTCCCCAGGGGAGTCAGTCCTCGTCTCGAATGCGGGCATGCACTTGCGCTTTCCTCCAGCACGGTAGCAGCAGTGTCACGCAGTCCGCCGCGTGGATCAAAGGATCTATGGTTTTCCCTCGAGTCTTTCCCACGAGGCTTTCCCACGAGGCTTTCCCACAGGGCTGTCCCACGTGCACACGTGGTGGGAATCGATCCTCGGCTTGAACGTCAAGGCAGTGCAGGGAAAACAGGTTCCTCTGGAATGGACTGACACATCTGGGGGACTCTTGGAATGGTGGCAAGACCCTGGAGTTCCTCTCGCCTTTCCTGTGGAGAGCGCCTCCTCTTGAGATGCGACGGGAACGCCGGGAATTCTTTCCCTACGAAACAGGGAAAGGATCCCTCATCTCGAGCTAGGAGGCGGAAACGGGGCTCCCCTGGATGTGTGCGGGACACCACGTGCTTCAACTCGAGTGGAGACGGATATGTCGGGGAACTTCTTGAGTTGCAGCAAGGGGGTGAAGGACCCTTTGGAAGTTCCAGTGGTTAGACGTGATTGGCCTCGAGAAGGCTCAGCGGAAATGGGCCTCATCTCGCCTGGAGGGCAAAACCTCCTAGATTTTCTCGAGTTGCGGCAGGTGCTCTCGACTTACGACGGGGACCTCAGGGACCCGCTCTGGTGGCCTCAGTAAAAGCCAGTCCCCATGCGAGTTCCTCGGGGGCCTCTCGGGATTCCTCTCCCGTCGATGCCGGGGCCTAAGACCTTGTGTGGAGTCGGGGCCGGAACCTGAGGATTCCTCTCCAGTGCTGACATGGATCTTGGGGTACTTCTGGAGTCTCCCCAGGGGAGTCAGTCCTCGTCTCGAATGCGGGCATGCACTTGCGCTTTCCTCCAGAGCAGTAGCAGCAATGTCACGCAGTCCGCCGCGTGGATCAAAGGATCTATGGTTTTCCCTCAAGTCTTTCCCACGAGGCTTTCCCACGAGGCTTTCCCACAGGGCTGTCCCACGTGCACACGTGGTGGGAGTCGATCCTCGGCTTGAACGTCAAGGCAGTGCAGGGAAAACAGGTTCCTCTGGAATGGACTGACACATCTGGGGGACTCTTGGAATGGTGGCACGACCCTGGAGTTCCTCTCGCCTTTCCTGTGGAGAGCGCCTCCTCTTGAGATGCGACGGGAACGCCGGGAATTCTTTCCCTACGAAACAGGGAAAGGATCCCTCATCTCGAGCTAGGAGGCGGAAACGGGGCTCCCCTGGATGTGTGCGGGACACCACGTGCTTCCTCTCGAGTGCAGACGGGTATGTCGGGGAACTTCTTGAGTTGCAGCAAGGGTGTGAAGGACCCTTTGGAAGTTCCAGTGGTTAGACGTGATTAGCCTCGAGAAGCCTCAGCGGAAATGGGCCTCATCTCGCCTGGAGGGCAAAACCTCCTGGATTTTCTCGAGTTGCGACAGGTGCTCTCGACTTACGACGGGGACCTCAGGGACCCGCTCTGGTGGCCTCAGGAAAGGCCAGTCCCCATGCGAGTTCCTCGGGGGCCTCTCGGGATTCCTCTCCCGTCGATGCCGGGTCCTAGGACTTGTGTGGAGTCGGGGCCGGAACCTGAGGATTCCTCTCCAGTGCTGACATGGATCTTGGGGTACTTCTGGAGTCTCCCCAGGGGAGTCAGTCCTCGTCTCGAATGCGGGCATGCACTTGAGCTTTCCTCCAGAGCGGTAGCAGCAGTGTCACGCAGTCCGCCGCGTGGATCAAAGGATCTATGGTTTTCCCTCGAGTCTTTCCCACGAGGCTTTCCCACGAGGCTTTCCCACAGGGCTGTCCCACGTGCACACGTGGTGGGAGTCGATCCTCGGCTTGAACGTCAAGGCAGTGCAGGGAAAACAGGTTCCTCTGGAATGGACTGACACATCTCGGGGACTCTTGGAATGGTGGCACGACCCTGGAGTTCCTCTCGCCTTTCCTGTGGAGAGCGCCTCCTCTTGAGATGCGACGGGAACGCCGGGAATTCTTTCCCTACGAAACAGGGAAAGGATCCCTCATCTCGAGCTAGGAGGCGGAAACGGGGCTCCCCTGGATGTGTGCGGGACACCACGTGCTTCCTCTCGAGTGGAGACGGATATGTCGGGGAACTTCTTGAGTTGCAGCAAGGGTGTGAAGGACCCTTTGGAAGTTCCAGTGGTTAGACGTGATTGGCCTCGAGAAGGCTCAGCGGAAATGGGCCTCATCTCGCCTGGAGGGCAAAACCTCCTGGATTTTCTCGAGTTGCGGCAGGTGCTCTCGACTTAAGACGGGGACCTCAGGGACCCGCTCTGGTGGCCTCAGGAAAAGCCAGTCCCCATGCGAGTTCCTCGGGGGCCTCTGGGGATTCCTCTCCCGTCGATGCCGGGGCCTAAGACCTTGTGTGGAGTCGGGGCCGGAACCTGAGGATTCCTCTCCAGTGCTGACATGGATCTTGGGTTACTTCTGGTGTCTCCCCAGGGGAGTCAGTCCTCGTCTCGAATGCGGGCATGCACTTGCGCTTTCCTCCAGAGCGGTAGCAGCCATGTCACGCAGTCCGCCGCGTGGATCAAAGGATCTATGGTTTTCCCTCAAGTCTTTCCCACGAGGCTTTCCCACGAGGCTTTCCCACAGGGCTATCCCACGTGCACACGTGGTAGGAGTCGATCCTCGGCTTGAACGTCAAGGCAGTGCAGGGAAAACAGGTTCCTCTGGAATGGACTGACACATCTGGGGGACTCTTGGAATGGTCGCACGACCCTGGAGTTCCTCTCGCCTTTCCTGTGGAGAGCGCCTCTCTTGAGATGCGACGGGAACGCCGGGAATTCTTTCCCTACAAAACAGGGAAAGGATCCCTCATCTCGAGCTAGGAGGCGGAAACGGGGCTCCCCTGGATGTGTGCGGGACCCCACGTGCTTCCTCTCGAGTGGAGACGGGTATGTCGGGGAACTTCTTGAGTTGCAGCAAGGGTGTGAAGGACCCTTTGGAAGTTCCAGTGGTTAGATGTGATTAGCCTCGAGAAGCCTCAGCGGAAATGGGCCTCATCTCGCCTGGAGGGCAAAACCTCCTGGATTTTCTCGAGTTGCGGCAGGTGCTCTCGACTTACGACGGGGACCTAGGGACCCGCTCTGGTGGCCTCAGGAAAGGCCAGTCCCCATGCGAGTTCCTCTGGGGCCTCTGGGGATTCCTCTCCCGTCGATGCCGGGCCCTAAGACCTTTTGTGGAGTCGGGGCCGGAACCTGAGGATTCCTCTCCAGTGCTGAAATGGATCTTGGGGTACTTCTGGAGTCTCCCCAGGGGAGTCAGTCCTCGTCTCGAATGCGGGCATGCACTTGCGCTTTCCTCCAGCACGGTAGCAGCAGTGTCACGCAGTCCGCCGCGTGGATCAAAGGATCTATGGTTTTCCCTCGAGTCTTTCCCACGAGGCTTTCCCACGAGGCTTTCCCACAGGGCTGTCCCACGTGCACACGTGGTGGGAATCGATCCTCGGCTTGAACGTCAAGGCAGTGCAGGGAAAACAGGTTCCTCTGGAATGGACTGACACATCTGGGGGACTCTTGGAATGGTGGCAAGACCCTGGAGTTCCTCTCGCCTTTCCTGTGGAGAGCGCCTCCTCTTGAGATGCGACGGGAACGCCGGGAATTCTTTCCCTACGAAACAGGGAAAGGATCCCTCATCTCGAGCTAGGAGGCGGAAACGGGGCTCGCCTGGATGTGTGCGGGACCCCACGTGCTTCCTCTCGAGTGGAGACGGGTATGTCGGGGAACTTCTTGAGTTGCAGCAAGGGTGTGAAGGACCCTTTGGAAGTTCCAGTGGTTAGATGTGATTGGCCTCGAGAAGCCTCAGCGGAAATGGGCCTCATCTCGCCTGGAGGGCAAAACCGCCTGGATTTTCTCGAGTTGCGGCAGGTGCTCTCGACTTACGACGAGGACCTCAGGGACCCGCTCTGGTGGCCTCAGGAAAGGCCAGTCCCCATGCGAGATCCTCTGGGGAATCCTCTCCCGTCGATGCCGGGGCCTAAGACCTTGTGTGGAGTCGGGGCCGGAATCTGAGGATTCCACTCCAGTGCTGACATGGATCTTGGGGTACTTCTGGAGTCTCCCCAGGTGAGTCAGTTCTCGTCTCGAATGCGGGCATGCACTTGCGCTTTCCTCCAGAGCGTTAGCAGCAGTGTCACGCAGTCCGCCGCATGGATCAAAGGATCTATGGTTTTCCCTCGAGTCTTTCCCACGAGGCTTTCCCACGAGGCTTTCCCACAGGGCTGTCCCACGTGCACACGTGGTGGGAGTCGATCCTTGGCTTCAACGTCAAAGCAGTGGAGGGAAAACAGGTTCCTCTGGAATGGACTGACACATCTGGGGGACTCTTGGAATGGTGGCACGACCCTGGAGTTCCTCTCGCCTTTCCTGTGGAGAGCGCCTCCTCTTGAGATGCGACGGGGACGCCGGGAATTCTTTCCCTACGAAACAGGGAAAGGATCCCTCATCTCGAGCTAGGAGGCGGAAACGGGGCTCCCCTGGATGTGTGCGGGACCCCACGTGCTTCCTCTCGATTAGAGACGGGTATGTCGGGGAACTTCTTGAGTTGCAGCAAGGGTGTGAAGGACCCTTTGGAAGTTCCAGTGGTTAGATGTGATTGGCCTCGAGAATCCTCAGCGGAAATGGGCCTCATCTCGCCTGGAGGGCAAAACCTCCTGGATTTTCTCGAGTTGCGGCAGGTGCTCTCGACTTACGACGGGGACCTCAGGGACCCGCTCTGGTGGCCTCAGGAAAGGCCAGTCCCCATGCGAGTTCCTCGGGGGATTCCTCTCCCGTCGATGCCGGGGCCTAAGACCTTGTGTGGAGTTGGGGCCGGAACCTGAGGATTCCTCTCCAGTGCTGACATGGATCTTGGGGTACTTCTGGAGTCTCCCCAGGGGAGTCAGTCCTCGTCTCGAATGCGGGCATGCACTTGCGCTTTCCTCCAGAGCGGTAACAGCAGTGTCACGCAGTCCGCCGCGTGGATTAAAGGATCTATGGTTTTCCCTCGAGTCTTTCCCACGAGGCTTTCCCACGAGGCTTTCCCACAGGGCTGTCCCACGTGCACACGTGGTGGGAGTCGATCCTCGGCTTGAACGTCAAGGCAGTGCAGGGAAAACAGGTTCCTCTGGAATGGACTGACACATCTGGGGGACTCTTGGAATGGTGGCACGACCCTGGAGTTCCTCTCGCCTTTCCTGTGGAGAGCGCCTCCTCTTGAGATGCGACGGGAACGCCGGGAATTCTTTCCCTACGAAACAGGGAAAGGATCCCTCATCTCGAGCTAGGAGGCGGAAACGGGGCCACCCTGGATGTGTGCGGGACACCACATGCTTCCTCTCGAGTGGAGACGGGTATGTCGGGGAACTTCTTGAGTTGCAGCAAGGGTGTGAAGGACCCTTTGGATGTTCCAGTGGTTAGACGTGATAGGCCTCGAGAAGCCTCAGCGGAAATGGGCCTCATCTCGCCTGGAGGGCAAAACCTCCTGGATTTTCTCGAGTTGCGGCAGGTGCTCTCGACTTACAACGGGGACCTCAGGGACCCGCTCTGGTGGCCTCAGGAAAGGCCAGTCCCCATGCGAGTTCCTCGGGGGCCTCTCGGGATTCCTCTCCCGTCGATGCCGGGTCCTAAGACTTGTGTGGAGTCGGGGCCGGAACCTGAGGATTCCTCTCCAGTGCTGACATGGATCTTGGGGTACTTCTGGAGTCTCCCCAGGGGAGTCAGTCCTCGTCTCGAATGCGGGCATGCACTTGCGCTTTCCTCCAGAGCGGTAGCAGCAGTGTCACGCAGTCCGCCGCGTGGATCAAAGGATCTATGGTTTTCCCTCGAGTCTTTCCCACGAGGCTTTCCCACGAGGCTTTCCCACAGGGCTGTCCCACGTGCACACGTGGTGTGACTCGATCCTCGGCTTGAACGTCAAGGCAGTGCAGGGAAAACTGGTTCCTCTGGAATGGACTGACACATCTGGGGGACTCTTGGAATGGTGGCATGACCCTGGAGTTCCTCTCGCCTTTCCTGTGGAGAGCGCCTCCTCTTGAGATGCGACGGGAACGCCGGGAATTCTTTCCCTACGAAACAGGGAAAGGATCCCTCATCTCGAGCTAGGAGGCGGAAACGGGGCTCCCCTGGATGTGTGCGGGACACCACGTTCTTCCTCTCGAGTGGAGACGGGTATGTCGGGGAACTTCTTGAGTTGCAGCAAGGGTGTGAAGGACCCTTTGGAAGTTCCAGTGGTTAGATGTGATTGGCCTCGAGAAGCCTCAGCGGAAATGGGCCTCATCTCGCCTGGAGGGCAAAACCTCCTGGATTTTCTCGAGTTGCGGCAGGTGCTCTCGACTTACGACGGGGACCTCAGGGACCCGCTCTGGTGGCCTCAGGAAAGGCCTGTCCCCATGCGAGTTCCTCGGGGGCCTCTCGGGATTCCTCTCCCGTTGATGCCGGGGCCTAAGACCTTGTGTGGAGTCGGGGCCGGAACCTGAGGATTCCTCTCCAGTGCTGACATGGATTTGGGGTACTTCTGGAGTCTCCCCAGGGGAGTCAGTCCTCGTCTCGAATGCGGGCATGCACTTGCGCTTTCCTCCAGAGCGGTAGCAGCAGTCACGCAATCCGCCGCGTGGATCAAAGGATCTATGGTTTTCCCTCGAGTCTTTCCCACGAGGCTTTCCCACGAGGCTTTCCCACAGGGCTGTCCCACGTGCACACGTGGTGGGAGTCGATCCTCGGCTTGAACGTCAAGGCAGTGCAGGGAAAACAGGTTCCTCTGGAATGGACTGACACATCTGGGGGACTCTTGGAATGGTGTCACGACCCTGGAGTTCCTCTCGCCTTTCCTGTGGAGAGCGCCTCCTCTTGAGATGCGACGGGAACGCCGGGAATTCTTTCCCTACGAAACAGGGAAAGGATCCCTCATCTCGAGCTAGGCGGCGGAAACGGGGCTCCCCTGGATGTGTGCGGGACCCCACGTGCTTCCTCTCGAGTGGAGACGGGTATGTCGGGGAACTTCTTGAGTTGCAGCAATGGTGTGAAGGACCCTTTGGAAGTTCCAGTGGTTAGATGTGATTGGCCTCGAGAAGCCTCAGCGGAAATGGGCCTCATCTCGCCTGGAGGGCAAAACCTCCTGGATTTTCTCGACTTGCGGCAGGTGCTCTCGACTTACGACGGGGACCTCAGGGACCCGCTCTGGTGGCCTCAGGAAAGGCCAGTCCCCATGCGAGTTCCTCGGGGGCCTCTCGGGATTCCTCTCCCGTCGATGCCGGGGCCTAAGACCTTGTGTGGAGTCGGGGACGGAACCTGAGGATTCCTCTCCAGTGCTGACATGGATCTTGGGGTACTTCTGGAGTCTCCCCAGGGGAGTCAGTCCTCGTCTCGAATGCGGGCATGCACTTGCGCTTTCCTCCAGAGCGGTAGCAGCAGTGTCACGCAGTCCGCCGCGTGGATCAAAGGATCTATGGTTTTCCCTCGAGTCTTTCCCACGAGGCTTTCCCACGAGGCTTTCCCACAGGGCTGTCCCAAGTGCACACGTGGTGGGACTCGATCCTCGGCTTGAACGTCAAGGCAGTGCAGGGAAAACAGGTTCCTCTGGAATGGACTGACACATCTGGGTGACTCTTGGAATAGTGGCATGACCCTGGAGTTCCTCTCGCCTTTCCTGTGGAGAGCGCCTCCTCTTGAGATGCGACGGGGACGCCGGGAATTCTTTCCCTACGAAACAGGGAAAGGATCCCTCATCTCGAGCTAGGAGGCGGAAACGGGGCTCCCCTGGATGTGTGCGGGACACCACATGCTTCCACTCGAGTGCAGACGGGTATGTCGGGGAACTTCTTGAGTTGCAGCAAGGGTGTGAAGGACCCTTTGGAAGTTCCAGTGGTTAGATGTGATTGGCCTCGAGAAGCCTCAGCGGAAATGGGCCTCATCTCGCCTGGAGGGCAAAACCTCCTGGATTTTCTCGAGTTGCGGCAGGTGCTCTCGACTTACGACGGGGACCTCAGGGACCCGCTCTTGTGGCCTCAGGAAAGGCCAGTCCCCATGCGAGTTCCTCGGGGGCCTCTCGGGATTCCTCTCCCGTCGATGCCGGGGCCTAAGACCTTGTGTGGAGTCGGGGCCGGAACCTGAGGATTCCTCTCCAGTGCTGACATGGATCTTGGGGTACTTCTGGAGTCTCCCCAGGGGAGTCAGTCCTCGTCTCGAATGCGGGCATGCACTTGCGCTTTCCTCCAGAGCGGTAGCAGCAGTGTCACGCAGTCCGCCGCGTGGATCAAAGGATCTATGGTTTTCCCTCGAGTCTTTCCCACGAGGCTTTCCCAGGAGGCTTTCCCACAGGGCTGTCCCACGTGCACACGTGGTGGGACTCGATCCTCGGCTTGAACGTCAAGGCAGTGTAGGGAAAACAGGTTCCTCTGGAATGGACTGACACATCTGGGGGACTCTTGGAATGGTGTCACGACCCTGGAGTTCCTCTCGCCTTTCCTGTGGAGAGCGCCTCCTCTTGAGATGCGACGGGAACGCCGGGAATTCTTTCCCTACGAAACAGGGAAAGGATCCCTCATCTCGAGCTAGGCGGCGGAAACGGGGCTCCCCTGGATGTGTGCGGGACCCCACGTGCTTCCTCTCGAGTGGAGACGGGTATGTCGGGGAACTTCTTGAGTTGCAGCAATGGTGTGAAGGACCCTTTGGAAGTTCCAGTGGTTAGATGTGATTGGCCTCGAGAAGCCTCAGCGGAAATGGGCCTCATCTCGCCTGGAGGGCAAAACCTCCTGGATTTTCTCGACTTGCGGCAGGTGCTCTCGACTTACGACGGGGACCTCAGGGACCCGCTCTGGTGGCCTCAGGAAAGGCCAGTCCCCATGCGAGTTCCTCGGGGGCCTCTCGGGATTCCTCTCCCGTCGATGCCGGGGCCTAAGACCTTGTGTGGAGTCGGGGCCGGAACCTGAGGATTCCTCTCCAGTGCTGACATGGATCTTGGGGTACTTCTGGAGTCTCCCCAGGGGAGTCAGTCCTCGTCTCGAATGCGGGCATGCACTTGCGCTTTCCTCCAGAGCGGTAGCAGCAGTGTCACGCAGTCCGCCGCGTGGATCAAAGGATCTATGGTTTTCCCTCGAGTCTTTCCCACGAGGCTTTCCCACGAGGCTTTCCCACAGGGCTGTCCCACGTGCACACGTGGTGGGACTCGATCCTCGGCTTGAACGTCAAGGCAGTGCAGGGAAAACAGGTTCCTCTGGAATGGACTGACACATCTGGGTGACTCTTGGAATAGTGGCATGACCCTGGAGTTCCTCTCGCCTTTCCTGTGGAGAGCGCCTCCTCTTGAGATGCGACGGGGACGCCGGGAATTCTTTCCCTACGAAACAGGGAAAGGATCCCTCATCTCGAGCTAGGAGGCGGAAACGGGGCTCCCCTGGATGTGTGCGGGACACCACGTGCTTCCTCTCGAGTGCAGACGGGTATGTCGGGGAACTTCTTGAGTTGCAGCAAGGGTGTGAAGGACCCTTTGGAAGTTCCAGTGGTTAGATGTGATTGGCCTCGAGAAGCCTCAGCGGAAATGGGCCTCATCTCGCCTGGAGGGCAAAACCTCCTGGATTTTCTCGAGTTGCGGCAGGTGCTCTCGACTTACGACGGGGACCTCAGGGACCCGCTCTTGTGGCCTCAGGAAAGGCCAGTCCCCATGCGAGTTCCTCGGGGGCCTCTCGGGATTCCTCTCCCGTCGATGCCGGGGCCTAAGACCTTGTGTGGAGTCGGGGCCGGAACCTGAGGATTCCTCTCCAGTGCTGACATGGATCTTGGGGTACTTCTGGAGTCTCCCCAGGGGAGTCAGTCCTCGTCTCGAATGCGGGCATGCACTTGCGCTTTCCTCCAGAGCGGTAGCAGCAGTGTCACGCAGTCCGCCGCGTGGATCAAAGGATCTATGGTTTTCCCTCGAGTCTTTCCCACGAGGCTTTCCCAGGAGGCTTTCCCACAGGGCTGTCCCACGTGCACACGTGGTGGGACTCGATCCTCGGCTTGAACGTCAAGGCAGTGCAGGGAAAACAGTTTCCTCTGGAATGGACTGACACATCTGGGGGACTCTTGGAATGGTGTCACGACCCTGGAGTTCCTCTCGCCTTTCCTGAGGAGAGCGCCTCCTCTTGAGATGCGACGGGAACGCCGGGAATTCTTTCCCTACGAAACAGGGAAAGGATCCCTCATCTCGAGCTAGGCGGCGGAAACGGGGCTCCCCTGGATGTGTGCGGGACCCCACATGCTTCCTCTTGAGTGGAGACGGGTATGTCGGGGAACTTCTTGAGTTGCAGCAATGGTGTGAAGGACCCTTTGGAAGTTCCAGTGGTTAGATGTGATTGGCCTCGAGAAGCCTCAGCGGAAATGGGCCTCATCTCGCCTGGAGGGCAAAACCTCCTGGATTTTCTCGAGTTGCGGCAGGTGCTCTCGACTTACGACGGGGACCTCAGGGACCCGCTCTGGTGGCCTCAGGAAAGGCCAGTCCCCATGCGAGTTCCTCGGGGGCCTCTCGGGATTCCTCTCCCGTCGATGCCGGGGCCTAAGACCTTGTGTGGAGTCGGGGCCGGAACCTGAGGATTCCTCTCCAGTGCTGACATGGATCTTGGGGTACTTCTGGAGTCTCCCCAGGGGAGTCAGTCCTCGTCTCGAATGCGGGCATGCACTTGCGCTTTCCTCCAGAGCGGTAACAGCAGTGTCACGCAGTCCGCCGCGTGGATTAAAGGATCTATGGTTTTCCCTCGAGTCTTTCCCACGAGGCTTTCCCACGAGGCTTTCCCACAGGGCTGTCCCACGTGCACACGTGGTGGGAGTCGATCCTCGGCTTGAACGTCAAGGCAGTGCAGGGAAAACAGGTTCCTCTGGAATGGACTGACACATCTGGGGGACTCTTGGAATGGTGGCACGACCCTGGAGTTCCTCTCGCCTTTCCTGTGGAGAGCGCCTCCTCTTGAGATGCGACGGGAACGCCGGGAATTCTTTCCCTACGAAACAGGGAAAGGATCCCTCATCTCGAGCTAGGAGGCGGAAACGGGGCCACCCTGGATGTGTGCGGGACACCACATGCTTCCTCTCGAGTGGAGACGGGTATGTCGGGGAACTTCTTGAGTTGCAGCAAGGGTGTGAAGGACCCTTTGGATGTTCCAGTGGTTAGACGTGATTGGCCTCGAGAAGCCTCAGCGGAAATGGGCCTCATCTCGCCTGGAGGGCAAAACCTCCTGGATTTTCTCGAGTTGCGGCAGGTGCTCTCGACTTACAACGGGGACCTCAGGGACCCGCTCTGGTGGCCTCAGGAAAGGCCAGTCCCCATGCGAGTTCCTCGGGGGCCTCTCGGGATTCCTCTCCCGTCGATGCCGGGTCCTAAGACTTGTGTGGAGTCGGGGCCGGAACCTGAGGATTCCTCTCCAGTGCTGACATGGATCTTGGGGTACTTCTGGAGTCTCCCCAGGGGAGTCAGTCCTCGTCTCGAATGCGGGCATGCACTTGAGCTTTCCTCCAGAGCGGTAGCAGCAGTGTCACGCAGTCCGCCGCGTGGATCAAAGGATCTATGGTTTTCCCTCGAGTCTTTCCCACGAGGCTTTCCCACGAGGCTTTCCCACAGGGCTGTCCCACGTGCACACGTGGTGGGAGTCGATCCTCGGCTTGAACGTCAAGGCAGTGCAGGGAAAACAGGTTCCTCTGGAATGGACTGACACATCTCGGGGACTCTTGGAATGGTGGCACGACCCTTCAGTTCCTCTCGCCTTTCCTGTGGAGAGCGCCTCCTCTTGAGATGCGACGGGAACGCCGGGAATTCTTTCCCTACGAAACAGGGAAAGGATCCCTCATCTCGAGCTAGGAGGCGGAAACGGGGCTCCCCTGGATGTGTGCGGGACACCACGTGCTTCCTCTCGAGTGGAGACGGATATGTCGGGGAACTTCTTGAGTTGCAGCAAGGGTGTGAAGGACCCTTTGGAAGTTCCAGTGGTTAGACGTGATTGGCCTCGAGAAGGCTCAGCGGAAATGGGCCTCATCTCGCCTGGAGGGCAAAACCTCCTGGATTTTCTCGAGTTGCGGCAGGTGCTCTCGACTTAAGACGGGGACCTCAGGGACCCGCTCTGGTGGCCTCAGGAAAAGCCAGTCCCCATGCGAGTTCCTCGGGGGCCTCTGGGGATTCCTCTCCCGTCGATGCCGGGGCCTAAGACCTTGTGTGGAGTCGGGGCCGGAACCTGAGGATTCCTCTCCAGTGCTGACATGGATCTTGGGGTACTTCTGGTGTCTCCCCAGGGGAGTCAGTCCTCGTCTCGAATGCGGGCATGCACTTGCGCTTTCCTCCAGAGCGGTAGCAGCCATGTCACGCAGTCCGCCGCGTGGATCAAAGGATCTATGGTTTTCCCTCAAGTCTTTCCCACGAGGCTTTCCCACGAGGCTTTCCCACAGGGCTATCCCACGTGCACACGTGGTAGGAGTCGATCCTCGGCTTGAACGTCAAGGCAGTGCAGGGAAAACAGGTTCCTCTGGAATGGACTGACACATCTGGGGGACTCTTGGAATGGTCGCACGACCCTGGAGTTCCTCTCGCCTTTCCTGTGGAGAGCGCCTCTCTTGAGATGCGACGGGAACGCCGGGAATTCTTTCCCTACAAAACAGGGAAAGGATCCCTCATCTCGAGCTAGGAGGCGGAAACGGGGCTCCCCTGGATGTGTGCGGGACCCCACGTGCTTCCTCTCGAGTGGAGACGGGTATGTCGGGGAACTTCTTGAGTTGCAGCAAGGGTGTGAAGGACCCTTTGGAAGTTCCAGTGGTTAGATGTGATTAGCCTCGAGAAGCCTCAGCGGAAATGGGCCTCATCTCGCCTGGAGGGCAAAACCTCCTGGATTTTCTCGAGTTGCGGCAGGTGCTCTCGACTTACGACGGGGACCTAGGGACCCGCTCTGGTGGCCTCAGGAAAGGCCAGTCCCCATGCGAGTTCCTCTGGGGCCTCTGGGGATTCCTCTCCCGTCGATGCCGGGCCCTAAGACCTTTTGTGGAGTCGGGGCCGGAACCTGAGGATTCCTCTCCAGTGCTGAAATGGATCTTGGGGTACTTCTGGAGTCTCCCCAGGGGAGTCAGTCCTCGTCTCGATTGCGGGCATGCACTTGCGCTTTCCTCCAGCACGGTAGCAGCAGTGTCACGCAGTCCGCCGCGTGGATCAAAGGATCTATGGTTTTCCCTCGAGTCTTTCCCACGAGGCTTTCCCACGAGGCTTTCCCACAGGGCTGTCCCACGTGCACACGTGGTGGGACTCGATCCTCGGCTTGAACGTCAAGGCAGTGCAGGGAAAACAGGTTCCTCTGGAATGGACTGACACATCTGGGGGACTCTTGGAATGGTGGCACGACCCTGGAGTTCCTCTCGCCTTTCCTGTGGAGAGCGCCTCCTCTTGAGATGCGACGGGAACGCCGGGAATTCTTTCCCTACGAAACAGGGAAAGGATCCCTCATCTCGAGCTAGGAGGCGGAAACGGGGCTCGCCTGGATGTGTGCGGGACCCCACGTGCTTCCTCTCGAGTGGAGACGGGTATGTCGGGGAACTTCTTGAGTTGCAGCAAGGGTGTGAAGGACCCTTTGGAAGTTCCAGTGGTTAGATGTGATTGGCCTCGAGAAGCCTCAGCGGAAATGGGCCTCATCTCGCCTGGAGGGCAAAACCGCCTGGATTTTCTCGAGTTGCGGCAGGTGCTCTCGACTTACGACGAGGACCTCAGGGACCCGCTCTGGTGGCCTCAGGAAAGGCCAGTCCCCATGCGAGATCCTCTGGGGAATCCTCTCCCGTCGATGCCGGGGCCTAAGACCTTGTGTGGAGTCGGGGCCGGAATCTGAGGATTCCACTCCAGTGCTGACATGGATCTTGGGGTACTTCTGGAGTCTCCCCAGGTGAGTCAGTTCTCGTCTCGAATGCGGGCATGCACTTGCGCTTTCCTCCAGAGCGTTAGCAGCAGTGTCACGCAGTCCGCCGCATGGATCAAAGGATCTATGGTTTTCCCTCGAGTCTTTCCCACGAGGCTTTCCCACGAGGCTTTCCCACAGGGCTGTCCCACGTGCACACGTGGTGGGAGTCGATCCTTGGCTTCAACGTCAAAGCAGTGGAGGGAAAACAGGTTCCTCTGGAATGGACTGACACATCTGGGGGACTCTTGGAATGGTGGCACGACCCTGGAGTTCCTCTCGCCTTTCCTGTGGAGAGCGCCTCCTCTTGAGATGCGACGGGAACGCCGGGAATTCTTTCCCTACGAAACAGGGAAAGGATCCCTCATCTCGAGCTAGGAGGCGGAAACGGGGCTCCCCTGGATGTGTGCGGGACCCCACGTGCTTCCTCTCGATTAGAGACGGGTATGTCGGGGAACTTCTTGAGTTGCAGCAAGGGTGTGAAGGACCCTTTGGAAGTTCCAGTGGTTAGATGTGATTGGCCTCGAGAAGCCTCAGCGGAAATGGGCCTCATCTCGCCTGGAGGGCAAAACCTCCTGGATTTTCTCGAGTTGCGGCAGGTGCTCTCGACTTACGACGGGGACCTCAGGGACCCGCTCTGGTGGCCTCAGGAAAGGCCAGTCCCCATGCGAGTTCCTCGGGGGCCTCTCGGGATTCCTCTCCCGTCGATGCCGGGGCCTAAGACCTTGTGTGGAGTCGGGGCCGGAACCTGAGGATTCCTCTCCAGTGCTGACATGGATCTTGGGGTACTTCTGGAGTCTCCCCAGGGGAGTCAGTCCTCGTCTCGAATGCGGGCATGCACTTGCGCTTTCCTCCAGAGCGGTAACAGCAGTGTCACGCAGTCCGCCGCGTGGATTAAAGGATCTATGGTTTTCCCTCGAGTCTTTCCCACGAGGCTTTCCCACGAGGCTTTCCCACAGGGCTGTCCCACGTGCACACGTGGTGGGAGTCGATCCTCGGCTTGAACGTCAAGGCAGTGCAGGGAAAACAGGTTCCTCTGGAATGGACTGACACATCTGGGGGACTCTTGGAATGGTGGCACGACCCTGGAGTTCCTCTCGCCTTTCCTGTGGAGAGCGCCTCCTCTTGAGATGCGACGGGAACGCCGGGAATTCTTTCCCTACGAAACAGGGAAAGGATCCCTCATCTCGAGCTAGGAGGCGGAAACGGGGCCACCCTGGATGTGTGCGGGACACCACATGCTTCCTCTCGAGTGGAGACGGGTATGTCGGGGAACTTCTTGAGTTGCAGCAAGGGTGTGAAGGACCCTTTGGATGTTCCAGTGGTTAGACGTGATTGGCCTCGAGAAGCCTCAGCGGAAATGGGCCTCATCTCGCCTGGAGGGCAAAACCTCCTGGATTTTCTCGAGTTGCGGCAGGTGCTCTCGACTTACAACGGGGACCTCAGGGACCCGCTCTGGTGGCCTCAGGAAAGGCCAGTCCCCATGCGAGTTCCTCGGGGGCCTCTCGGGATTCCTCTCCCGTCGATGCCGGGTCCTAAGACTTGTGTGGAGTCGGGGCCGGAACCTGAGGATTCCTCTCCAGTGCTGACATGGATCTTGGGGTACTTCTGGAGTCTCCCCAGGGGAGTCAGTCCTCGTCTCGAATGCGGGCATGCACTTGAGCTTTCCTCCAGAGCGGTAGCAGCAGTGTCACGCAGTCCGCCGCGTGGATCAAAGGATCTATGGTTTTCCCTCGAGTCTTTCCCACGAGGCTTTCCCACGAGGCTTTCCCACAGGGCTGTCCCACGTGCACACGTGGTGGGAGTCGATCCTCGGCTTGAACGTCAAGGCAGTGCAGGGAAAACAGGTTCCTCTGGAATGGACTGACACATCTCGGGGACTCTTGGAATGGTGGCACGACCCTTCAGTTCCTCTCGCCTTTCCTGTGGAGAGCGCCTCCTCTTGAGATGCGACGGGAACGCCGGGAATTCTTTCCCTACGAAACAGGGAAAGGATCCCTCATCTCGAGCTAGGAGGCGGAAACGGGGCTCCCCTGGATGTGTGCGGGACACCACGTGCTTCCTCTCGAGTGGAGACGGATATGTCGGGGAACTTCTTGAGTTGCAGCAAGGGTGTGAAGGACCCTTTGGAAGTTCCAGTGGTTAGACGTGATTGGCCTCGAGAAGGCTCAGCGGAAATGGGCCTCATCTCGCCTGGAGGGCAAAACCTCCTGGATTTTCTCGAGTTGCGGCAGGTGCTCTCGACTTAAGACGGGGACCTCAGGGACCCGCTCTGGTGGCCTCAGGAAAAGCCAGTCCCCATGCGAGTTCCTCGGGGGCCTCTGGGGATTCCTCTCCCGTCGATGCCGGGGCCTAAGACCTTGTGTGGAGTCGGGGCCGGAACCTGAGGATTCCTCTCCAGTGCTGACATGGATCTTGGGGTACTTCTGGTGTCTCCCCAGGGGAGTCAGTCCTCGTCTCGAATGCGGGCATGCACTTGCGCTTTCCTCCAGAGCGGTAGCAGCCATGTCACGCAGTCCGCCGCGTGGATCAAAGGATCTATGGTTTTCCCTCAAGTCTTTCCCACGAGGCTTTCCCACGAGGCTTTCCCACAGGGCTATCCCACGTGCACACGTGGTAGGAGTCGATCCTCGGCTTGAACGTCAAGGCAGTGCAGGGAAAACAGGTTCCTCTGGAATGGACTGACACATCTGGGGGACTCTTGGAATGGTCGCACGACCCTGGAGTTCCTCTCGCCTTTCCTGTGGAGAGCGCCTCTCTTGAGATGCGACGGGAACGCCGGGAATTCTTTCCCTACAAAACAGGGAAAGGATCCCTCATCTCGAGCTAGGAGGCGGAAACGGGGCTCCCCTGGATGTGTGCGGGACCCCACGTGCTTCCTCTCGAGTGGAGACGGGTATGTCGGGGAACTTCTTGAGTTGCAGCAAGGGTGTGAAGGACCCTTTGGAAGTTCCAGTGGTTAGATGTGATTAGCCTCGAGAAGCCTCAGCGGAAATGGGCCTCATCTCGCCTGGAGGGCAAAACCTCCTGGATTTTCTCGAGTTGCGGCAGGTGCTCTCGACTTACGACGGGGACCTAGGGACCCGCTCTGGTGGCCTCAGGAAAGGCCAGTCCCCATGCGAGTTCCTCTGGGGCCTCTGGGGATTCCTCTCCCGTCGATGCCGGGCCCTAAGACCTTTTGTGGAGTCGGGGCCGGAACCTGAGGATTCCTCTCCAGTGCTGAAATGGATCTTGGGGTACTTCTGGAGTCTCCCCAGGGGAGTCAGTCCTCGTCTCGAATGCGGGCATGCACTTGCGCTTTCCTCCAGCACGGTAGCAGCAGTGTCACGCAGTCCGCCGCGTGGATCAAAGGATCTATGGTTTTCCCTCGAGTCTTTCCCACGAGGCTTTCCCACGAGGCTTTCCCACAGGGCTGTCCCACGTGCACACGTGGTGGGACTCGATCCTCGGCTTGAACGTCAAGGCAGTGCAGGGAAAACAGGTTCCTCTGGAATGGACTGACACATCTGGGGGACTCTTGGAATGGTGGCACGACCCTGGAGTTCCTCTCGCCTTTCCTGTGGAGAGCGCCTCCTCTTGAGATGCGACGGGAACGCCGGGAATTCTTTCCCTACGAAACAGGGAAAGGATCCCTCATCTCGAGCTAGGAGGCGGAAACGGGGCTCGCCTGGATGTGTGCGGGACCCCACGTGCTTCCTCTCGAGTGGAGACGGGTATGTCGGGGAACTTCTTGAGTTGCAGCAAGGGTGTGAAGGACCCTTTGGAAGTTCCAGTGGTTAGATGTGATTGGCCTCGAGAAGCCTCAGCGGAAATGGGCCTCATCTCGCCTGGAGGGCAAAACCGCCTGGATTTTCTCGAGTTGCGGCAGGTGCTCTCGACTTACGACGAGGACCTCAGGGACCCGCTCTGGTGGCCTCAGGAAAGGCCAGTCCCCATGCGAGATCCTCTGGGGAATCCTCTCCCGTCGATGCCGGGGCCTAAGACCTTGTGTGGAGTCGGGGCCGGAATCTGAGGATTCCACTCCAGTGCTGACATGGATCTTGGGGTACTTCTGGAGTCTCCCCAGGTGAGTCAGTTCTCGTCTCGAATGCGGGCATGCACTTGCGCTTTCCTCCAGAGCGTTAGCAGCAGTGTCACGCAGTCCGCCGCATGGATCAAAGGATCTATGGTTTTCCCTCGAGTCTTTCCCACGAGGCTTTCCCACGAGGCTTTCCCACAGGGCTGTCCCACGTGCACACGTGGTGGGAGTCGATCCTTGGCTTCAACGTCAAAGCAGTGGAGGGAAAACAGGTTCCTCTGGAATGGACTGACACATCTGGGGGACTCTTGGAATGGTGGCACGACCCTGGAGTTCCTCTCGCCTTTCCTGTGGAGAGCGCCTCCTCTTGAGATGCGACGGGAACGCCGGGAATTCTTTCCCTACGAAACAGGGAAAGGATCCCTCATCTCGAGCTAGGAGGCGGAAACGGGGCTCCCCTGGATGTGTGCGGGACCCCACGTGCTTCCTCTCGATTAGAGACGGGTATGTCGGGGAACTTCTTGAGTTGCAGCAAGGGTGTGAAGGACCCTTTGGAAGTTCCAGTGGTTAGATGTGATTGGCCTCGAGAAGCCTCAGCGGAAATGGGCCTCATCTCGCCTGGAGGGCAAAACCTCCTGGATTTTCTCGAGTTGCGGCAGGTGCTCTCGACTTACGACGGGGACCTCAGGGACCCGCTCTGGTGGCCTCAGGAAAGGCCAGTCCCCATGCGAGTTCCTCGGGGGCCTCTCGGGATTCCTCTCCCGTCGATGCCGGGGCCTAAGACCTTGTGTGGAGTCGGGGCCGGAACCTGAGGATTCCTCTCCAGTGCTGACATGGATCTTGGGGTACTTCTGGAGTCTCCCCAGGGGAGTCAGTCCTCGTCTCGAATGCGGGCATGCACTTGCGCTTTCCTCCAGAGCGGTAACAGCAGTGTCACGCAGTCCGCCGCGTGGATTAAAGGATCTATGGTTTTCCCTCGAGTCTTTCCCACGAGGCTTTCCCACGAGGCTTTCCCACAGGGCTGTCCCACGTGCACACGTGGTGGGAGTCGATCCTCGGCTTGAACGTCAAGGCAGTGCAGGGAAAACAGGTTCCTCTGGAATGGACTGACACATCTGGGGGACTCTTGGAATGGTGGCACGACCCTGGAGTTCCTCTCGCCTTTCCTGTGGAGAGCGCCTCCTCTTGAGATGCGACGGGAACGCCGGGAATTCTTTCCCTACGAAACAGGGAAAGGATCCCTCATCTCGAGCTAGGAGGCGGAAACGGGGCCACCCTGGATGTGTGCGGGACACCACATGCTTCCTCTCGAGTGGAGACGGGTATGTCGGGGAACTTCTTGAGTTGCAGCAAGGGTGTGAAGGACCCTTTGGATGTTCCAGTGGTTAGACGTGATTGGCCTCGAGAAGCCTCAGCGGAAATGGGCCTCATCTCGCCTGGAGGGCAAAACCTCCTGGATTTTCTCGAGTTGCGGCAGGTGCTCTCGACTTACAACGGGGACCTCAGGGACCCGCTCTGGTGGCCTCAGGAAAGGCCAGTCCCCATGCGAGTTCCTCGGGGGCCTCTCGGGATTCCTCTCCCGTCGATGCCGGGTCCTAAGACTTGTGTGGAGTCGGGGCCGGAACCTGAGGATTCCTCTCCAGTGCTGACATGGATCTTGGGGTACTTCTGGAGTCTCCCCAGGGGAGTCAGTCCTCGTCTCGAATGCGGGCATGCACTTGAGCTTTCCTCCAGAGCGGTAGCAGCAGTGTCACGCAGTCCGCCGCGTGGATCAAAGGATCTATGGTTTTCCCTCGAGTCTTTCCCACGAGGCTTTCCCACGAGGCTTTCCCACAGGGCTGTCCCACGTGCACACGTGGTGGGAGTCGATCCTCGGCTTGAACGTCAAGGCAGTGCAGGGAAAACAGGTTCCTCTGGAATGGACTGACACATCTCGGGGACTCTTGGAATGGTGGCACGACCCTTCAGTTCCTCTCGCCTTTCCTGTGGAGAGCGCCTCCTCTTGAGATGCGACGGGAACGCCGGGAATTCTTTCCCTACGAAACAGGGAAAGGATCCCTCATCTCGAGCTAGGAGGCGGAAACGGGGCTCCCCTGGATGTGTGCGGGACACCACGTGCTTCCTCTCGAGTGGAGACGGATATGTCGGGGAACTTCTTGAGTTGCAGCAAGGGTGTGAAGGACCCTTTGGAAGTTCCAGTGGTTAGACGTGATTGGCCTCGAGAAGGCTCAGCGGAAATGGGCCTCATCTCGCCTGGAGGGCAAAACCTCCTGGATTTTCTCGAGTTGCGGCAGGTGCTCTCGACTTAAGACGGGGACCTCAGGGACCCGCTCTGGTGGCCTCAGGAAAAGCCAGTCCCCATGCGAGTTCCTCGGGGGCCTCTGGGGATTCCTCTCCCGTCGATGCCGGGGCCTAAGACCTTGTGTGGAGTCGGGGCCGGAACCTGAGGATTCCTCTCCAGTGCTGACATGGATCTTGGGGTACTTCTGGTGTCTCCCCAGGGGAGTCAGTCCTCGTCTCGAATGCGGGCATGCACTTGCGCTTTCCTCCAGAGCGGTAGCAGCCATGTCACGCAGTCCGCCGCGTGGATCAAAGGATCTATGGTTTTCCCTCAAGTCTTTCCCACGAGGCTTTCCCACGAGGCTTTCCCACAGGGCTATCCCACGTGCACACGTGGTAGGAGTCGATCCTCGGCTTGAACGTCAAGGCAGTGCAGGGAAAACAGGTTCCTCTGGAATGGACTGACACATCTGGGGGACTCTTGGAATGGTCGCACGACCCTGGAGTTCCTCTCGCCTTTCCTGTGGAGAGCGCCTCTCTTGAGATGCGACGGGAACGCCGGGAATTCTTTCCCTACAAAACAGGGAAAGGATCCCTCATCTCGAGCTAGGAGGCGGAAACGGGGCTCCCCTGGATGTGTGCGGGACCCCACGTGCTTCCTCTCGAGTGGAGACGGGTATGTCGGGGAACTTCTTGAGTTGCAGCAAGGGTGTGAAGGACCCTTTGGAAGTTCCAGTGGTTAGATGTGATTAGCCTCGAGAAGCCTCAGCGGAAATGGGCCTCATCTCGCCTGGAGGGCAAAACCTCCTGGATTTTCTCGAGTTGCGGCAGGTGCTCTCGACTTACGACGGGGACCTAGGGACCCGCTCTGGTGGCCTCAGGAAAGGCCAGTCCCCATGCGAGTTCCTCTGGGGCCTCTGGGGATTCCTCTCCCGTCGATGCCGGGCCCTAAGACCTTTTGTGGAGTCGGGGCCGGAACCTGAGGATTCCTCTCCAGTGCTGAAATGGATCTTGGGGTACTTCTGGAGTCTCCCCAGGGGAGTCAGTCCTCGTCTCGAATGCGGGCATGCACTTGCGCTTTCCTCCAGCACGGTAGCAGCAGTGTCACGCAGTCCGCCGCGTGGATCAAAGGATCTATGGTTTTCCCTCGAGTCTTTCCCACGAGGCTTTCCCACGAGGCTTTCCCACAGGGCTGTCCCACGTGCACACGTGGTGGGACTCGATCCTCGGCTTGAACGTCAAGGCAGTGCAGGGAAAACAGGTTCCTCTGGAATGGACTGACACATCTGGGGGACTCTTGGAATGGTGGCACGACCCTGGAGTTCCTCTCGCCTTTCCTGTGGAGAGCGCCTCCTCTTGAGATGCGACGGGAACGCCGGGAATTCTTTCCCTACGAAACAGGGAAAGGATCCCTCATCTCGAGCTAGGAGGCGGAAACGGGGCTCGCCTGGATGTGTGCGGGACCCCACGTGCTTCCTCTCGAGTGGAGACGGGTATGTCGGGGAACTTCTTGAGTTGCAGCAAGGGTGTGAAGGACCCTTTGGAAGTTCCAGTGGTTAGATGTGATTGGCCTCGAGAAGCCTCAGCGGAAATGGGCCTCATCTCGCCTGGAGGGCAAAACCGCCTGGATTTTCTCGAGTTGCGGCAGGTGCTCTCGACTTACGACGAGGACCTCAGGGACCCGCTCTGGTGGCCTCAGGAAAGGCCAGTCCCCATGCGAGATCCTCTGGGGAATCCTCTCCCGTCGATGCCGGGGCCTAAGACCTTGTGTGGAGTCGGGGCCGGAATCTGAGGATTCCACTCCAGTGCTGACATGGATCTTGGGGTACTTCTGGAGTCTCCCCAGGTGAGTCAGTTCTCGTCTCGAATGCGGGCATGCACTTGCGCTTTCCTCCAGAGCGTTAGCAGCAGTGTCACGCAGTCCGCCGCATGGATCAAAGGATCTATGGTTTTCCCTCGAGTCTTTCCCACGAGGCTTTCCCACGAGGCTTTCCCACAGGGCTGTCCCACGTGCACACGTGGTGGGAGTCGATCCTTGGCTTCAACGTCAAAGCAGTGGAGGGAAAACAGGTTCCTCTGGAATGGACTGACACATCTGGGGGACTCTTGGAATGGTGGCACGACCCTGGAGTTCCTCTCGCCTTTCCTGTGGAGAGCGCCTCCTCTTGAGATGCGACGGGAACGCCGGGAATTCTTTCCCTACGAAACAGGGAAAGGATCCCTCATCTCGAGCTAGGAGGCGGAAACGGGGCTCCCCTGGATGTGTGCGGGACCCCACGTGCTTCCTCTCGATTAGAGACGGGTATGTCGGGGAACTTCTTGAGTTGCAGCAAGGGTGTGAAGGACCCTTTGGAAGTTCCAGTGGTTAGATGTGATTGGCCTCGAGAAGCCTCAGCGGAAATGGGCCTCATCTCGCCTGGAGGGCAAAACCTCCTGGATTTTCTCGAGTTGCGGCAGGTGCTCTCGACTTACCACCGGGACCTCAGGGGACCCGCTCTGGTGGCCTCAGGAAAGGCCAGTCCCCATGCGAGTTCCTCGGGGGCCTCTCGGGATTCCTCTCCCGTCGATGCCGGGGCCTAAGACCTTGTGTGGAGTCGGGGCCGGAACCTGAGGATTCCTCTCCAGTGCTGACATGGATCTTGGGGTACTTCTGGAGTCTCCCCAGGGGAGTCAGTCCTCGTCTCGAATGCGGGCATGCACTTGCGCTTTCCTCCAGAGCGGTAGCAGCAGTGTCACGCAGTCCGCCGCGTGGATCAAAGGATCTATGGTTTTCCCTCGAGTCTTTCCCACGAGGCTTTCCCACGAGGCTTTCCCACAGGGCTGTCCCACGTGCACACGTGGTGAGAGTCGATCATCGGCTTGAACGTCAAGGCAGTTCAGGAAAAACAGGTTCCTCTGGAATGGACTGACACATCTGGGGGACTCTTGGAATCGTGGCACGACCCTTCAGTTCCTCTCGACTTTCGTGTGTAGAGCGCCTCCTCTTGAGATGCGACGGGAATGCCGGGAATTCTTTCCCTAAGAAACAGGGAAAGGATCCCTCATCTCGAGCTAGGAGGCGGAAACGGGGCTCCCCTGGATGTGTGCGGGACCTACGTGCTTCCTCTCGAGTGGAGACGGGTATGTCGGGGAACTTCTTGAGTTGCAGCAAGGGTGTGAAGGACCCTTTGGAAGTTCCAGTGGTTAGATGTGATTGGCCTCGAGAAGCCTCAGCGGAAATGGGCCTCATCTCGCCTGGAGGGCAAAACCTCCTGGATTTTCTCGAGTTGCGGCAGGTGCTCTCGACTTACGACGGGGACCTCAGGGACCCGCTCTGGTGGCCTCAGGAAAGGCCAGTCCCCATGCGAGTTCCTCGGGGGCCTCTCGGGATTCCTCTCCCGTCGATGCCGGGGCCTAAGACCTTGTGTGGAGTCGGGGCCGGAACCTGAGGATTCCTCTCCAGTGCTGACATGGATCTTGGGGTACTTCTGGAGTCTCCCCAGGGGAGTCAGTCCTCGTCTCGAATGCGGGCATGCACTTGCGCTTTCCTCCAGAGCGGTAGCAGCAGTGTCACGCAGTCCGCCGCGTGGATCAAAGGATCTATGGTTTTCCCTCGAGTCTTTCCCACGAGGCTTTCCCACGAGGCTTTCCCACAGGGCTGTCCCACGTGCACACGTGGTGGGAGTCGATCCTCGGCTTGAACGTCAAGGCAGTGCAGGGAAAACAGGTTCCTCTGGAATGGACTGACACATCTGGGGGACTCTTGGAATCGTGGCACGACCCTTCAGTTCCTCTCGCCTTTCGTGTGGAGAGCGCCTCCTCTTGAGATGCGACGGGAACGCCGGGAATTCTTTCCCTACGAAACAGGGAAAGGATCCCTCATCTCGAGCTAGGAGGCGGAAACGGGGCTGCCCTGGATGTGTGCGGGACCCACGTGCTTCCTCTCGAGTGGAGACGGGTATGTCGGGGAACTTCTTGAGTTGCAGCAAGGGTGTGAAGGACCCTTTGGAAGTTCCAGTGGTTAGACGTGATTAGCCTCGAGAAGCCTCAGCGGAAATGGGCCTCATCTCGCCTGGAGGGCAAAACCTCCTGGATTTTCTCGAGTTGCGGCAGGTGCTCTCGACTTACGACGGGGACCTCAGGGACCCGCTCTGGTGGCCTCAGGAAAGGCCAGTCCCCATGCGAGTTCCTCGGGAGCCTCTCGGGATTCCTCTCCCGTCGATGCCGGGGCCTAAGACCTTGTGTGGAGTCGGGGCCGGACCTGAGGATTCCTCTCCAGTGCTGACATGGATCTTGGGGTAATTCTGGAGTCTCCCCAGGGGAGTCAGTCCTCGTCTCGAATGCGGGCATGCACTTGCGCTTTCCTCCAGAGCGGTAGCAGCAGTGTCACGCAGTCCGCCGCGTGGATCAAAGGATCTATGGTTTTCCCTCGAGTCTTTCCCACGAGGCTTTCCCACGAGGCTTTCCCACAGGGCTGTCCCACGTGCACACGTGGTGGGAGTCGATCCTCGGCTTGAACGTCAAGGCAGTGCAGGGAAAACAGGTTCCTCTGGAATGGACTGACACATCTGGGGGACTCTTGGAATGGTGGCACGACCCTGGAGTTCCTCTCGCCTTCCCTGTGGAGAGCGCCTCCTCTTGAGATGCGACTTGAATTCCGGGAATTCTTTCCCTACGAAACAGGGAAAGGATCCCTCATCTCGAGCTAGGAGGCGGAAACGGGGCTCCCCTGGATGTGTGCGGGACCCCACGTGCTTCCTCTCGAGTGGAGATGGTATGTCGGGGAACTTCTTGAGTTGCAGCAATGGTGTGAAGGACCCTTTGGAAGTTCCAGTGGTTAGATGTGATTGGCCTCGAGAAGCCTCAGCGGAAATGGGCCTCATCTCGCCTGGAGGGCAAAACCTCCTGGATTTTCTCGAGTTGCAGCAGGTGCTCTCGACATACGACGGGGACCTCAGGGAACCGCTCTGGTGGCCTCAGGAAAGGCCAGTCCCCATGCGAGTTCCTCGGGGGCGTCTCGGGATTCCTCTCCCGTCGATGTCGGGGCCTAAGACCTTGTGTGGAGTCGGGGCCGGAACCTGAGGATTCCTCTCCAGTGCTGACATGGATCTTGGGGTACTTCTGGAGTCTCTCCAGGGGAGTCAGTCCTCGTCTTGAATGCGGGCATGCACTTGCGCTTTCCTCCAGAGCGGTAGCAGCAGTGTCACGCAGTCCGCCGCGTGGATCAAAGGATCTATGGTTTTCCCTCGAGTCTTTCCCACGAGGCTTTCCCACGAAGCTTTCCCACAGGGCTGTCCCACGTACACACGTGGTGGGAGTCGATCCTCGGCTTGAACGTCAAGGCAGTGCAGGGAAAACAGGTTCCTCTGGAATGGACTGACACATCTGGGGGACTCTTGGAATGGTGGCACGACCCTGGAGTTCCTCTCGCCTTTCCTGTGGAGAGCGCCTCCTCTTGAGATGCGACGGGAACGCCGGGAATTCTTTCCCTACGAAACAGGGAAAGGATCCCTCATCTCGAGCTAGGAGGCGGAAACGGGGCACCCCTGGATGTGTGCGGGACACCACATGCTTCCTCTCGAGTGGAGACGGGTATGTCGGGGAACTTCTTGAGTTGCAGCAAGGGTGTGAAGGACCCTTTGGAAGTTCCAGTGGTTAGACGTGATTGGCCTCAAGAAGCCTCAGCGGAAATGGGCCTCATCTCGCCTGGAGGGCAAAACCTCCTGGATTTTCTCGAGTTGCGGCAGGTGCTCTAGACTTACGACGGGGACCTTAGGGACCCGCTCTGGTGGCCTCAGGAAAGGCCAGTCCCCATGCGAGTTCCTCGGGGGCCTCTCGGGATTCCTCTCCCGTCGATGCCGGGGCCTAAGACCTTGTGTGGAGTCGGGGCCGAAATCTGAGGATTCCTCTCCAGTGCTGACATGGATCTTGGGGTACTTCTGGAGTCTCCCCAGGGGAGTCAGTCCTCGTCTCGAATGCGGGCATGCACTTGCGCTTTCCTCCAGAGCGGTAGCAGCAGTGTCACGCAGTCCGCCGCGTGGATCAAAGGATCTATGGTTTTCCCTCGAGTCTTTCCCACGAGGCTTTCCCACGAGGCTTTCCCACAGGGCTGTCCCACGTGCACACGTGGTGAGAGTCGATCCTCGGCTTGAACGTCAAGGCAGTTCAGGAAAAACAGGTTCCTCTGGAATGGACTGACACATCTGGGGGACTCTTGGAATCGTGGCACGACCCTTCAGTTCCTCTCGACTTTCGTGTGGAGAGCGCCTCCTCTTGAGATGCGACGGGAACGCCGGGAATTCTTTCCCTAAGAAACAGGGAAAGGATCCCTCATCTCGAGCTAGGAGGCGGAAACGGGGCTCCCCTGGATGTGTGCGGGACCCACGTGCTTCCTCTCGAGTGGAGACGGGTATGTCGGGGAACTTCTTGATTTGCAGCAAGGGTGTGAAGGACCCTTTGGAAGTTCCAGTGGTTAGACGTGATTAGTCTCGAGAAGCCTCAGCGGAAATGGGCCTCATTTCGCCTGGAGGGCAAAACCTCCTGGATTTTCTCGAGTTGCGGCAGGTGCTCTCGACTTACGACGGGGACCTCAGGGACCCGCTCTGGTGGCCTCAGGAAAGGCCAGTCCCCATGCGAGTTCCTCGGGGGCCTCTCGGGATTCCTCTCCCGTCGATGCCGGGGCCTAAGACCTTGTGTGGAGTCGGGGCCGGAACCTGAGGATTCCTCTCCAGTGCTGACATGGATCTTGGGGTAATTCTGGAGTCTCCCCAGGGGAGTCAGTCCTCGTCTCGAATGCGGGCATGCACTTGCGCTTTCCTCCAGAGCGGTAGCAGCAGTGTCACGCAGTCCGCCGCGTGGATCAAAGGATCTATGGTTTTCCCTCGAGTCTTTCCCACGAGGCTTTCCCACGAGGCTTTCCCACAGGGCTGTCCCACGTGCACACGTGGTGGGAGTCGATCCTCGGCTTGAACGTCAAGGCAGTGCAGGGAAAACAGGTTCCTCTGGAATGGACTGACACATCTGGGGGACTCTTGGAATGGTGGCATGACCCTGGAGTTCCTCTCGCCTTCCCTGTGGAGAGCGCCTCCTCTTGAGATGCGACTTGAATTCCGGGAATTCTTTCCCTACGAAACAGGGAAAGGATCCCTCATCTCGAGCTAGTAGGCGGAAACGGGGCTCCCCTGGATGTGTGAGGGACCCCACGTGCTTCCTCTCGAGTGGAGACGGGTATGTCGGGGAAGTTCTTGAGTTGCAGCAATGGTGTGAAGGACCCTTTGGAAGTTCCAGTGGTTAGATGTGATTGGCCTCGAGAAGCCTCAGCGGAAATGGGCCTCATCTCGCCTGGAGGGCAAAACCTCCTGGATTTTCTCGAGTTGCGGCAGGTGCTCTCGACTTACGACGGGGACCTCAGGGACCCGCTCTGGTGGCCTCAGGAAAGGCCAGTCCCCATGCGAGTTCCTCGGGGGCCTCTCCGGATTCCTCTCCCGTCGATGCCGGGGCCTAAGACCTTGTGTGGAGTCGGGGCCGGAACCTGAAGATTACTCTCCAGTGCTGACATGGATCTTGGGGTACTTCTGGAGTCTCCCCAGGGGAGTCAGTCCTCGTCTCGAATGCGGGCATGCACTTGCGCTTTCCTCCAGAGCGGTAGCAGCAGTGTCACCCAGTCCGCCGCGTGGATCAAAGGATCTATGGTTTTCCCTCGAGTCTTTCCCACGAGGCTTTCCCACGAGGCTTTCCCAAAGGGCTGTCCCACGTGCACACGTGGTGGGAGTCGATCCTCGGCTTGAACGTCAAGGAAGTGCAGGGAAAACAGGTTCCTCTGGAATGGACTGACACATCTGGGGGACTCTTGGAATGGTGTCACGACCCTGGAGTTCCTCTCGCCTTTCCTGTGGAGAGCGCCTCCTCTTGAGATGCGACGGGAACGCCGGGAATTCTTTCCCTACGAAACAGGGAAAGGATCCCTCATCTCGAGCTAGGAGGCGGAAACGGGGCTCCCCTGGATGTGTGCGGGACCCCACGTGCTTCCTCTCGAGTGGAGATGGTATGTCGGGGAACTTCTTGAGTTGCAGCAATGGTGTGAAGGACCCTTTGGAAGTTCCAGTGGTTAGATGTGATTGGCCTCGAGAAGCCTCAGCGGAAATGGGCCTCATCTCGCCTGGAGGGCAAAACCTCCTGGATTTTCTCGAGTTGCGGCAGGTGCTCTCGACATACGACGGGGACCTCAGGGAACCGCTCTGGTGGCCTCAGGAAAGGCCAGTCCCCATGCGAGTTCCTCGGGGGCGTCTCGGGATTCCTCTCCCGTCGATGTCGGGGCCTAAGACCTTGTGTGGAGTCGGGGCCGGAACCTGAGGATTCCTCTCCAGTGCTGACATGGATCTTGGGGTACTTCTGGAGTCTCTCCAGGGGAGTCAGTCCTCGTCTTGAATGCGGGCATGCACTTGCGCTTTCCTCCAGAGCGGTAGCAGCAGTGTCACGCAGTCCGCCGCGTGGATCAAAGGATCTATGGTTTTCCCTCGAGTCTTTCCCACGAGGCTTTCCCACGAAGCTCTCCCACAGGGCTGTCCCACGTGCACACGTGGTGGGAGTCGATCCTCGGCTTGAACGTCAAGGCAGTGCAGGGAAAACAGGTTCCTCTGGAATGGACTGACACATCTGGGGGACTCTTGGAATGGTGGCACGACCCTGGAGTTCCTCTCGCCTTTCCTGTGGAGAGCGCCTCCTCTTGAGATGCGACGGGAACGCCGGGAATTCTTTCCCTACGAAACAGGGAAAGGATCCCTCATCTCGAGCTAGGAGGCGGAAACGGGGCACCCCTGGATGTGTGCGGGACACCACATGCTTCCTCTCGAGTGGAGACGGGTATGTCGGGGAACTTCTTGAGTTGCAGCAAGGGTGTGAAGGACCCTTTGGAAGTTCCAGTGGTTAGACGTGATTGGCCTCAAGAAGCCTCAGCGGAAATGGGCCTCATCTCGCCTGGAGGGCAAAACCTCCTGGATTTTCTCGAGTTGCGGCAGGTGCTCTAGACTTACGACGGGGACCTTAGGGACCCGCTCTGGTGGCCTCAGGAAAGGCCAGTCCCCATGCGAGTTCCTCGGGGGCCTCTCGGGATTCCTCTCCCGTCGATGCCGGGGCCTAAGACCTTGTGTGGAGTCGGGGCCGGAATCTGAGGATTCCTCTCCAGTGCTGACATGGATCTTGGGGTACTTCTGGAGTCTCCCCAGGGGAGTCAGTCCTCGTCTCGAATGCGGGCATGCACTTGCGCTTTCCTCCAGAGCGGTAGCAGCAGTGTCACGCAGTCCGCCGCGTGGATCAAAGGATCTATGGTTTTCCCTCGAGTCTTTCCCACGAGGCTTTCCCACGAGGCTTTCCCACAGGGCTGTCCCACGTGCACACGTGGTGAGAGTCGATCCTCGGCTTGAACGTCAAGGCAGTTCAGGAAAAACAGGTTCCTCTGGAATGGACTGACACATCTGGGGGACTCTTGGAATCGTGGCACGACCCTTCAGTTCCTCTCGACTTTCGTGTGGAGAGCGCCTCCTCTTGAGATGCGACGGGAACGCCGGGAATTCTTTCCCTAAGAAACAGGGAAAGGATCCCTCATCTCGAGCTAGGAGGCGGAAACGGGGCTCCCCTGGATGTGTGCGGGACCCACGTGCTTCCTCTCGAGTGGAGACGGGTATGTCGGGGAACTTCTTGATTTGCAGCAAGGGTGTGAAGGACCCTTTGGAAGTTCCAGTGGTTAGACGTGATTAGTCTCGAGAAGCCTCAGCGGAAATGGGCCTCATTTCGCCTGGAGGGCAAAACCTCCTGGATTTTCTCGAGTTGCGGCAGGTGCTCTCGACTTACGACGGGGACCTCAGGGACCCGCTCTGGTGGCCTCAGTAAAGGCCAGTCCCCATGCGAGTTCCTCGGGGGCCTCTCGGGATTCCTCTCCCGTCGATGCCGGGGCCTAAGTCCTTGTGTGGAGTCGGGGTCGGAACCTGAGGATTCCTCTCCAGTGCTGACATGGATCTTGGGGTACTTCTGGAGTCTCCCCAGGGGAGTCAGTCCTCGTCTCGAATGCGGGCATGCACTTGCGCTTTCCTCCAGAGCGGTAGCAGCAGTGTCACGCAGTCCGGGGCGTGGTTCAAAGGATCTATGGTTTTCCCTCGAGTCTTTCCCACGAGGCTTTCCCACGAGGCTTTCCCACAGGGCTGTCCCACGTGCACACGTGGTGGGAGTCGATCCTCGGCTTGAACGTCAAGGCAGTGCAGGGAAAACAGGTTCCTCTGGAATGGACTGACACATCTGGGGGACTCTTGGAATGGTGGCATGACCCTGGAGTTCCTCTCGCCTTTCCTGTGGAGAGCGCCTCCTCTTGAGATGCGACTGGAATTCCGGGAATTCTTTCCCTACGAAACAGGGAAAGGATCCCTCATCTCGAGCTAGGAGGCGGAAACGGGGCTCCCCTGGATGTGTGAGGGACCCCACGTGCTTCCTCTCGAGTGGAGACGGGTATGTCGGGGAACTTCTTGAGTTGCAGCAATGGTGTGAAGGACCCTTTGGAAGTTCCAGTGGTTAGATGTGATTGGCCTCGAGAAGCCTCAGCGGAAATGGGCCTCATCTCGCCTGGAGGGCAAAACCTCCTGGATTTTCTCGAGTTGCGGCAGGTGCTCTCGACTTACGACGGGGACCTCAGGGACCCGCTCTGGTGGCCTCAGGAAAGGCCAGTCCCCATGCGAGTTCCTCGGGGGCGTCTCGGGATTCCTCTCCCGTCGATGCCGGGGCCTAAGACCTTGTGTGGAGTCGGGGCCGGAACCTGAGGATTCCTCTCCAGTGCTGACATGGATCTTGGGGTACTTCTGGAGTCTCCCCAGGGGAGTCAGTCCTCGTCTCGAATGCGGGCATGCACTTGCGCTTTCCTCCAGAGCGGTAGCAGCAGTGTCACGCAGTCCGCCGCGTGGATCAAAGGATCTATGGTTTTCCCTCGAGTCTTTCCCACGAGGCTTTCCCACGAGGCTTTCCCACAGGGCTGTCCCACGTGCACACGTGGTGTGACTCGATCCTCGGCTTGAACGTCAAGGCAGTGAAGGGTAAACAGGTTCCTCTGGAATGGACTGACACATCTGGGGGACTCTTGGAATGGTGGCATGACCCTGGAGTTCCTCTCGCCTTTCCTGTGGAGAGCGCCTCCTCTTGAGATGCGACGGGAACGCCGGGAATTCTTTCCCTACGAAACAGGGAAAGGATCCCTCATCTCGAGCTAGGAGGCGGAAACGGGGCTCCCCTGGATGTGTGCGGGACACCACGTGCTTCCTCTCGAGTGCAGACGGGTATGTCGGGGAACTTCTTGAGTTGCAGCAAGGGTGTGAAGGACCCTTTGGAAGTTCCAGTGGTTAGATGTGATTGGCCTCGAGAAGCCTCAGCGGAAATGGTCCTCATCTCGCCTGGAGGGCAAAACCTCCTGGATTTTCTCGAGTTGCGGCAGGTGCTCTCGACTTACGACGGGGACCTCAGGGACCCGCTCTGGTGGCCTCAGGAAAGGCCAGTCCCCATGCGAGTTCCTCGGGGGCGTCTCGGGATTCCTCTCCCGTCGATGCCGGGGCCTAAGACCTTGTGTGGAGTCGGGGCCGGAACCTGAGGGTTCCTCTCCAGTGCTGACATGGATCTTGGGGTACTTCTGGAGTCTCCCCAGGGGAGTCAGTCCTCGTCTCGAATGCGGGCATGCACTTGCGCTTTCCTCCAGAGCGGTAGCAGCAGTGTCACGCAGTCCGCCGCGTGGATCAAAGGATCTATGGTTTTCCCTCGAGTCTTTCCCACGAGGCTTTCCCACGAGGCTTTCCCACAGGGCTGTCCCACGTGCACACGTGGTGTGACTCGATCCTCGGCTTGAACGTCAAGGCAGTGAAGGGTAAACAGGTTCCTCTGGAATGGACTGACACATCTGGGGGACTCTTGGAATGGTGGCATGACCCTGGAGTTCCTCTCGCCTTTCCTGTGGAGAGCGCCTCCTCTTGAGATGCGACGGGAACGCCGGGAATTCTTTCCCTACGAAACAGGGAAAGGATCCCTCATCTCGAGCTAGGAGGCGGAAACGGGGCTCCCCTGGATGTGTGCGGGACACCACGTGCTTCCTCTCGAGTGCAGACGGGTATGTTGGGGAACTTCTTGAGTTGCAGCAAGGGTGTGAAGGACCCTTTGGAAGTTCCAGTGGTTAGATGTGATTGGCCTCGAGAAGCCTCAGCGGAAATGGGCCTCATCTCGCCTGGAGGGCAAAACCTCCTGGATTTTCTCGAGTTGCGGCAGGTGCTCTCGACTTACGACGGGGACCTCAGGGACCCGCTCTGGTGGCCTCAGGAAAGGCCAGTCCCCATGCGAGTTCCTCGGGGGCCTCTCGGGATTCCTCTCCCGTCGATGCCGGGGCCTAAGACCTTGTGTGGAGTCGGGGCCGGAACCTGAGGATTCCTCTCCAGTGCTGACATGGATCTTGGGGTACTTCTGGAGTCTCCCCAGGGGAGTCAGTCCTCGTCTCGAATGCGGGCATGCACTTGCGCTTTCCTCCAGAGCGGTAGCAGCAGTGTCACGCAGACCGCCGCGGGGATCAAAGGATCTATGGTTTTCCCTCGAGTCTTTCCCACGAGGCTTTCCCACGAGGCTTTCCCACAGGGCTGTCCCACGTGCACACGTGGTGGGAGTCGATCCTCGGCTTGAACGTGAAGGCAGTGCAGGGAAAACAGGTTCCTCTGGAATGGACTGACACATCTGGGGGACTCTTGGAATGGTGTCACGACCCTGGAGTTCCTCTCGCCTTTCCTGTGGAGAGCGCCTCCTCTTGAGATGCGACGGGAACGCCGGGAATTCTTTCCCTACGAAACAGGGAAATGATCCCTCATCTCGAGCTAGGCGGCGGAAACGGGGCTCCCCTGGATGTGTGCGGGACACCACGTGCTTCCTCTCGAGTGGAGACGGGTATGTCGGGGAACTTCTTGAGTTGCAGCAAGGGTGTGAAGGACCCTTTGGACGTTCCAGTGGTTAGACGTGATTGGCCTCGAGAAGCCTCAGCGGAAATGGGCCTCATCTCGCCTGGAGGGCAAAACCTCCTGGATTTTCTCGAGTTGCGGCAGGTGCTCTCGACTTACGACGGGGACCTCAGGGAACCGCTCTGGTGGCCTCAGGAAAGGCCAGTCCCCATGCGAGTTCCTCGGGGGCCTCTCCGGATTCCTCTCCCGTCGATGCCGGGGCCTAAGACATTGTGTGGAGTCGGGGCCGGAACCTGAGGATTCCTCTCCAGTGCTGACATGGATCTTGGGGTACTTCTGGAGTCTCCCCAGGGGAGTCAGTCCTCGTCTCGAATGCGGGCATGCACTTGCGCTTTCCTCCAGAGCGGTAGCAGCAGTGTCACGCAGTCCGCCGCGTGGATCAAAGGATCTATGGTTTTCCCTCGAGTCTTTCCCACGAGGCTTTCCCACGAGGCTTTCCCACAGGGCTGTCCCACGTGCACACGTGGTGTGACTCGATCCTCGGCTTGAACGTCAAGGCAGTGAAGGGAAAACAGGTTCCTCTGGAATGGACTGACACATCTGGGGGACTCTTGGAATGGTGGCATGACCCTGGAGTTCCTCTCGCCTTTCCTGTGGAGAGCGCCTCCTCTTGAGATGCGACGGGAACGCCGGGAATTCTTTCCCTACGAAACAGGGAAAGGATCCCTCATCTCGAGCTAGGAGGCGGAAACGGGGCTCCCCTGGATGTGTGCGGGACACCACGTGCTTCCTCTCGAGTGCAGACGGGTATGTTGGGGAACTTCTTGAGTTGCAGCAAGGGTGTGAAGGACCCTTTGGAAGTTCCAGTGGTTAGATGTGATTGGCCTCGAGAAGCCTCAGCGGAAATGGGCCTCATCTCGCCTGGAGGGCAAAACCTCCTGGATTTTCTCGAGTTGCGGCAGGTGCTCTCGACTTACGACGGGGACCTCAGGGACCCGCTCTGGTGGCCTCAGGAAAGTCCAGTCCCCATGCGAGTTCCTCGGGGGCCTCTCGGGATTCCTCTCCCGTCGATGCCGGGGCCTAAGACCTTGTGTGGAGTCGGGGCCGGAACCTGAGGATTCCTCTCCAGTGCTGACATGGATCTTGGGGTACTTCTGGAGTCTCCCCAGGGGAGTCAGTCCTCGTCTCGAATGCGGGCATGCACTTGCGCTTTCCTCCAGAGCGGTAGCAGCAGTGTCACGCAGTCCGCTGCGTGGATCAAAGGATCTATGGTTTTCCCTCGAGTCTTTCCCACGAGGCTTTCCACGAGGCTTTCCCACAGGGCTGTCCCACGTGCACACGTGGTGGGAGTCGATCCTCGGCTTGAACGTCAAGGCAGTGCAGGGAAAACAGGTTCCTCTGGAATGGACTGACACATCTGGGGGACTCTTGGAATGGTGGCACGACCCTGGAGTTCCTCTCGCCTTTCCTGTGGAGAGCGCCTCCTCTTGAGATGCGACGGGAACACTGGGAATTCTTTCCCTACGAAACAGGGAAAGGATCCCTCATCTCGAGCTAGGCGGCGGAAACGGGGCTCCCCTGGATGTGTGCGGGACACCACGTGCTTCCTCTCGAGTGGAGACGGGTATGTCGGGGAACTTCTTGAGTTGCAGCAAGGGTGTGAAGGACCCTTTGGAAGTTCCAGTGGTTAGATGTGATTGGCCTCGGGAAGCCTCAGCGGAAATGGGCCTCATCTCGCCTGGAGGGCAAAACCTCCTGGATTTTCTCGAGTTGCGGCAGGTGCTCTCGACTTATGACGGGGACCTCAGGGACCCGCTCTTGTGGCCTCAGGAAAGGCCAGTCCCCATGCGAGTTCCTCGGGGGCCTCTCGGGATTCCTCTCCCGTCGATGCCGGGGCCTAAGACCTTGTGTGGAGTCGGGGCCGGAACCTGAGGATTCCTCTCCAGTGCTGACATGGATCTTGGGGTACTTCTGGAGTCTCCCCAGGGGAGTCAGTCCTCGTCTCGAATGCGGGCATGCACTTGCGCTTTCCTCCAGAGCGGTAGCAGCAGTGTCACGCAGTCCGCCACGTGGATCAAAGGATCTATGGTTTTCCCTCGAGTCTTTCCCACGAGGCTTTCCCACGAGGCTTTCCCACAGGGCTGTCCCACGTGCATACGTGGTGGGAGTCGATCCTCGGCTTGAACGTCAAGACAGTGCAGGGAAAACAGGTTCCTCTGGAATGGACTGACACATCTGGGGGACTCTTGGAATGGTGGCATGACCCTGGAGTTCCTTTCGCCTTTCCTGTGGAGAGCGCCTCCTCTTGAGATGCGACGGGAACGCCGGGAATTCTTTCCCTAGGAAACAGGGAAAGGATCCCTCATCTCGAGCTAGGCGGCGGAAACGGGGCTCCCCTGGATGTGTGCGGGACACCACGTGCTTCCTCTCGAGTGGAGACGGGTATGTCGGGGAACTTCTTGAGTTGCAGCAAGGGTGTGAAGGACCCTTTGGAAGTTCCAGTGGTTAGATGTGATTGGCCTCGAGAAGCCTCAGCGGAAATGGGCCTCATCTCGCCTGGAGGGCAAAACCTCCTGGATTTTCTCGAGTTGCGGCAGGTGCTCTCGACTTACGACGGGGACCTCAGGGACCCGCTCTGGTGGCCTCAGGAAAGGCCAGTCCCCATGCGAGTTCCTCGGGGGCCTCTCGGGATTCCTCTCCCGTCGATGCCGGGGCCTAAGACCTTGTGTGGAGTCGGGGCCGGAACCTGAGGATTCCTCTCCAGTGCTGACATGGATCTTGGGGTACTTCTGGAGTCTCCCCAGGAGAGTCAGTCCTCGTCTCGAATGCGGGCATGCACTTGCGCTTTCCTCCAGAGCGGTAGCAGCAGTGTCACACAGTCCGCCGCGTGGATCAAAGGATCTATGGTTTTCCCTCGAGTCTTTCCCACGAGGCTTTCCCACGAGGCTTTCCCACAGGGCTGTCCCACGTGCACACGTGGTGGGAGTCGATCCTCGGCTTGAACGTCAAGGCAGTGCAGGGAAAACAGGTTCCTCTGGAATGGACTGACACATCTGGGGGACTCTTGGAATGGTGGCATGACCCTGGAGTTCCTCTCGCCTTTCCTGTGGAGAGCGCCTCCTCTTGAGATGCGACGGGAACGCCGGGAATTCTTTCCCTACGAAACAGGGAAAGGATCCCTCATCTCGAGCTAGGAGGCGGAAACGGGGCTCCCCTGGATATGTGGGGGACCCACGTGCGTCCTCACGAGTGGAGACGGTTATGTCGGGGAACTTCTTGAGTTGCAGCAAGGGTGTGAAGGACCCTTTGGAAGTTCCAGTGGTTAGACGTGATTAGCCTCGAGAAGCCTCAGCGGAAATGGGCCTCATCTCGCCTGTAGGGCAAAACCTCCTGGATTTTCTCGAGTTGCGGCAGGTGCTCTCGACTTACGACGGGGACCTCAGGGACCCGCTCTGGTGGCCTCAGGAAAGGCCAGTCCCCATGCGAGTTCCTCGGGGGCCTCTCGGGATTCCTCTCCCGTCGATGCCGGGGCCTAAGACCTTGTGTGGAGTCGGGGCCGGAACCTGAGGATTCCTCTCCAGTGCTGACATGGATCTTGGGGTACTTCTGGAGTCTCCCCAGGGGAGTCAGTCCTCGTCTCGAATGCGCGCATGCACTTGCGCTTTCCTCCAGAGCGGTAGCAGCAGTGTCACGCAGTCCGCCGCGTGGATCAAAGGATCTATGGTTTTCCCTCGAGTCTTTCCCACGAGGCTTTCCCACGAGGCTTTCCCACAGGGCTGTCCCACGTGCACACGTGGTGGGAGTCGATCCTCGGCTTGAACGTCAAGGCAGTGCAGGGAAAACAGGTTCCTCTGGAATGGACTGACACATCTGGGGGACTCTTGGAATGGTGGCATGACCCTGGAGTTCCTCTCGCCTTTCCTGTGGAGAGCGCCTCCTCTTGAGATGCGACGGGAACGCCGGTAATTCTTTCCCTACGAAACAGGGAAAGGATCCCTCATCTCGAGCTAGGCGGCGGAAACGGGGCTCCCCTGGATGTGTGCGGGACACCACGTGCTTCCTCTCGAGTGGAGACGGGTATGTCGGGGAACTTCTTGAGTTGCAGCAAGGGTGTGAAGGACCCTTTGGAAGTTCCAGTGGTTAGATGTGATTGGCCTCGAGAAGCCTCAGCGGAAATGGGCCTCATCTCGCCTGGAGGTCAAAACCTCCTGGATTTTCTCGAGTTGCGGCAGGTGCTCTCGACTTACGACGGGGACCTCAGGGACCCGCTCTGGTGGCCTCAGGAAAGGCCAGTCCCCATGCGAGTTCCTCGGGGGCCTCTCGGGATTCCTCTCCCGTCGATGCCGGGGCCTAAGACCTTGTGTGGAGTCGGGGCCGGAACCTGAGGATTCCTCTCCAGTGCTGACATGGATCTTGGGGTACTTCTGGAGTCTCCCCAGGGGAGTCAGTCCTCGTCTCGAATGCGGGCATGCACTTGCGCTTTCCTCCAGAGCGGTAGCAGCAGTGTCACGCAGTCCGCCGCGTGGATCAAAGGATCTATGGTTTTCCCTCGAGTCTTTCCCACGAGGCTTTCCCACGAGGCTTTCCCACAGGGCTGTCCCACGTGCACACGTGGTGGGAGTCGATCCTCGGCTTGAACGTCAAGGCAGTGCAGGGAAAACAGGTTCCTCTGGAATGGACTGACACATCTGGGGGACTCTTGGAATGGTGGCATGACCCTGGAGTTCCTCTCGCCTTTCCTGTGGAGAGCGCCTCCTCTTGAGATGCGACGGGAACGCCGGGAATTCTTTCCCTACGAAACAGGAAAAGGATCCCTCATCTCGAGCTAGGCGGCGGAAACGGGGCTCCCCTGGATGTGTGCGGGACACCACGTGCTTCCTCTCGAGTGGAGACGGGTATGTCGGGGAACTTCTTGAGTTGCAGCAAGGGTGTGAAGGCCCCTTTGGAAGTTCCAGTGGTTATATGTGATTGGCCTCGAGAAGCCTCAGCGGAAATGCGCCTCATCTCGCCTGGAGGGCAAAACCTCCTGGATTTTCTCGAGTTGCGGCAGGTGCTCTCGACTTACGACGGGGACCTCAGGGACCCTCTCTGGTGGCCTCAGGAAAGGCCAGTCCCCATGCGAGTTCCTCGGGGGCCTCTCGGGATTCCTCTCCCGTCGATGCCGGGGCCTAAGACCTTGTGTGGAGTCGGGGCCGGAACCTGAGGATTCCTCTCCAGTGCTGACATGGATTTGGGGTAATTCTGGAGTCTCCCCAGGGGAGTCAGTCCTCGTCTCGAATGCGGGCATGCACTTGCGCTTTCCTCCAGAGCGGTAGCAGCAGTCACGCAGTCCGCCGCGTGGATCAAAGGATCTATGGTTTTCCCTCGAGTCTTTCCCACGAGGCTTTCCCACGAGGCTTTCCCACAGGGCTGTCCCACGTGCACACGTGATGGGACTCGATCCTCGGCTTGAACGTCAAGGCAGTGCAGGGAAAACAGGTTCCTCTGGAATGGACTGACACATCTGGGGGACTCTTGGAATGGTGGCATGACCCTGGAGTTCCTCTCGCCTTTCCTGTGGAGAGCGCCTCCTCTTGAGATGCGACGGGAACGCCGGTAATTCTTTCCCTACGAAACAGGGAAAGGATCCCTCATCTCGAGCTAGGCGGCGGAAACGGGGCTCCCCTGGATGTGTGCGGGACACCACGTGCTTCCTCTCGAGTGGAGACGGGTATGTCGGGGAACTTCTTGAGTTGCAGCAAGGGTGTGAAGGACCCTTTGGAAGTTCCAGTGGTTAGATGTGATTGGCCTCGAGAAGCCTCAGCGGAAATGGGCCTCATCTCGCCTGGAGGTCAAAACCTCCTGGATTTTCTCGAGTTGCGGCAGGTGCTCTCGACTTACGACGGGGACCTCAGGGACCCGCTCTGGTGGCCTCAGGAAAGGCCAGTCCCCATGCGAGTTCCTCGGGGGCCTCTCGGGATTCCTCTCCCGTCGATGCCGGGGCCTAAGACCTTGTGTGGAGTCGGGGCCGGAACCTGAGGATTCCTCTCCAGTGCTGACATGGATCTTGGGGTACTTCTGGAGTCTCCCCAGGGGAGTCAGTCCTCGTCTCGAATGCGGGCATGCACTTGCGCTTTCCTCCAGAGCGGTAGCAGCAGTGTCACGCAGTCCGCCGCGTGGATCAAAGGATCTATGGTTTTCCCTCGAGTCTTTCCCACGAGGCTTTCCCACGAGGCTTTCCCACAGGGCTGTCCCACGTGCACACGTGGTGGGAGTCGATCCTCGGCTTGAACGTCAAGGCAGTGCAGGGAAAACAGGTTCCTCTGGAATGGACTGACACATCTGGGGGACTCTTGGAATGGTGGCATGACCCTGGAGTTCCTCTCGCCTTTCCTGTGGAGAGCGCCTCCTCTTGAGATGCGACGGGAACGCCGGGAATTCTTTCCCTACGAAACAGGAAAAGGATCCCTCATCTCGAGCTAGGCGGCGGAAACGGGGCTCCCCTGGATGTGTGCGGGACACCACGTGCTTCCTCTCGAGTGGAGACGGGTATGTCGGGGAACTTCTTGAGTTGCAGCAAGGGTGTGAAGGCCCCTTTGGAAGTTCCAGTGGTTATATGTGATTGGCCTCGAGAAGCCTCAGCGGAAATGCGCCTCATCTCGCCTGGAGGGCAAAACCTCCTGGATTTTCTCGAGTTGCGGCAGGTGCTCTCGACTTACGACGGGGACCTCAGGGACCCTCTCTGGTGGCCTCAGGAAAGGCCAGTCCCCATGCGAGTTCCTCGGGGGCCTCTCGGGATTCCTCTCCCGTCGATGCCGGGGCCTAAGACCTTGTGTGGAGTCGGGGCCGGAACCTGAGGATTCCTCTCCAGTGCTGACATGGATTTGGGGTAATTCTGGAGTCTCCCCAGGGGAGTCAGTCCTCGTCTCGAATGCGGGCATGCACTTGCGCTTTCCTCCAGAGCGGTAGCAGCAGTCACGCAGTCCGCCGCGTGGATCAAAGGATCTATGGTTTTCCCTCGAGTCTTTCCCACGAGGCTTTCCCACGAGGCTTTCCCACAGGGCTGTCCCACGTGCACACGTGATGGGACTCGATCCTCGGCTTGAACGTCAAGGCAGTGCAGGGAAAACAGGTTCCTCTGGAATGGACTGACACATCTGGGGGACTCTTGGAATGGTGTCACGACCCTGGAGTTCCTCTCGCCTTTCCTGTGGAGAGCGCCTCCTCTTGAGATGCGACGGGAACGCCGGGAATTCTTTCCCTACGAAACAGGGAAAGGATCCCTCATCTCGAGCTAGGAGGCGGAAACGGGGCTCCCCTGGATGTGTGCGGGACCCCACGTGCTTCCTCTCGAGTGGAGACGGGTATGTCGGGGAACTTCTTGAGTTGCAGCAATGGTGTGAAGGACCCTTTGGAAGTTCCAGTGGTTAGATGTGATTGGCCTCGAGAAGCCTCAGCGGAAATGGGCCTCATCTCGCCTGGAGGGCAAAACCTCCTGGATTTTCTCGAGTTGCGGCAGGTGCTCTCGACTTACGACGGGGACCTCAGGGACCCGCTCTTGTGGCCTCAGGAAAGGCCATTCCCATGCGAGTTCCTCGGGGGCCTCTCGGGATTCCTCTCCCGTCGATGCCGGGGACTAAGACCTTGTGTGGAGTCGGGGACGGAACCTGAGGATTCCTCTCCAGTGCTGACATGGATCTTGGGGTACTTCTGGAGTCTCCCCAGGGGAGTCAGTCCTCGTCTCGAATGCGGGCATGCACTTGCGCTTTCCTCCAGAGCAGTAGCAGCAGTGTCACGCAGTCCGCCGCGTGGATCAAAGGATCTATGGTTTTCCCTCGAGTCTTTCCCACGAGGCTTTCCCACGAGGCTTTCCCACAGGGCTGTCCCACGTGCACACGTGGTGGGACTCGATCCTCGGCTTGAACGTCAAGGCAGTGCAGGGAAAACAGGTTCCTCTGGAATGGACTGACACATCTGGGGGACTCTTGGAATAGTGGCATGACCCTGGAGTTCCTCTCGCCTTTCCTGTGGAGAGCGCCTCCTCTTGAGATGCGACGGGGACGCCGGGAATTCTTTCCCTACGAAACAGGGAAAGGATCCCTCATCTCGAGATAGGAGGCGGAAACGGGGCTCCCCTGGATGTGTGCGGGACACCACGTGCTTCCTCTCGAGTGCAGACGGGTATGTCGGGGAACTTCTTGAGTTGCAGCAAGGGTGTGAAGGACCCTTTGGAAGTTCCGAGGTTAGATGTGATTGGCCTCGAGAAGCCTCAGCGGAAATGGGCCTCATCTCGCCTGGAGGGCAAAACCTCCTGGATTTTCTCGAGTTGCGGCAGGTGCTCTCGACTTACGACGGGGACCTCAGGGACCCGCTCTGGTGGCCTCAGGAAAGGCCATTCCCCATGCGAGTTCCTCGGGGGCCTTTCGGGATTCCTCTCCCGTCGATGCCGGGGACTAAGACCTTGTGTGGAGTCGGGGCCGGAACCTGAGGATTCCTCTCCAGTGCTGACATGGATCTTCGGGTACTTCTGGAGTCTCCCCAGGGGAGTCAGTCCTCGTCTCGAATGCGGGCATGCACTTGCGCTTTCCTCCAGAGCGGTAGCAGCAGTGTCACGCAGTCCGCCGCGTGGATCAAAGGATCTATGGTTTTCCCTCGAGTCTTTCCCACGAGGCTTTCCCACGAGGCTTTCCCACAGGGCTGTCCCACGTGCACACGTGGTGGGACTCGATCCTCGGCTTGAACGTCAAGGCAGTGCAGGGAAAACAGTTTCCTCTGGAATGGACTGACAAATCTGGGGGACTCTTGGAATGGTGTCACGACCCTGGAGTTCCTCTCGCCTTTCCTGTGGAGAGCGCCTCCTCTTGAGATGCGACGGGAACGCCGGGAATTCTTTCCCTACGAAACAGGGAAAGGATCCCTCATCTCGAGCTAGGAGGCGGAAACGGGGCTCCCCTGGATGTGTGCGGGACACCACGTGCTTCCTCTCGAGTGGAGACGGGTATGTCGGGGAACTTCTTGAGTTGCAGCAAGAGTGTGAAGGACCCTTTGGAAGTTCCAGTGGTTAGACGTGATTGGCCTCGAGAAGCCTCAGCGGAAATGGGCCTCATCTCGCCTGGAGGGCAAAACCTCCTGGATTTTCTCGAGTTGCGGCAGGTGCTCTCGACTTACGACGGGGACCTCAGGGACCCGCTCTGGTGGCCTGAGGAAAGGCCAGTCCCCATGCGAGTGCCTCGGGGGCCTCTCGGGATTCCTCTCCCGTCGATTCCGGGGCCTAAGACCTTGTGTGGAGTCGCGGCCGGAACCTGAGGATTCCTCTCCAGTGCTGACATGGATCTTGGGGTACTTCTGGAGTCTCCCCAGGGGAGTCAGTCCTCGTCTCGAATGCGGGCATGCACTTGCGCTTTCCTCCAGAGCGGTAGCAGCAGTGTCACGCAGTCCGCCGCGTGGATCAAAGGATCTATGGTTTTCCCTCGAGTCTTTCCCACGAGGCTTTCCCACGAGGCTTTCCCTCAGGGCTGTCCCACGTGCACACGTGGTGGGACTCGATCCTCGGCTTGAACGTCAAGACAGTTCAGGGAAAACAGGTTCCTCTGGAATGGACTGACACATCTGGGGGACTCTTGGAATGGTGTCAGGACTCTGGAGTTCCTCTCGCCTTTCCTGTGGAGAGCGCCTCCTCTTGAGATGCGACGGGAACGCCGGGAATTCTTTCCCTACGAAACAGGGAAAGGATCCCTCATCTCGAGCTAGGAGGTGGAAACGGGGCTCCCCTGGATGTGTGCGGGACCCCACGTGCTTCCTCTCGAGTGGAGACGGGTATGTCGGGGAACTTCTTGAGTTGCAGCAAGGGTGTGAAGGACCCTTTGGAAGTTCCAGTGGTTAGATGTGATTGGCCTCGAGAAGCCTCAGCGGAAATGGGCCTCATCTCGCCAGGAGGGCAAAACCTCCTGGATTTTCTCGAGTTGCGGCAGGTGCTCTCGACTTACGACGGGGACCTCAGGGACCCGCTCTGGTGGTCTCAGGAAAGGCCAGTCCCCATGCGAGTTCCTCGGGGGCCTCTCGGGATTCCTCTCCCGTCGATGCCGGGGCCTAAGACCTTGTGTGGAGTCGGGGCCGGAACCTGAGGATTCCTCTCCAGTGCTGACATGGATCTTGGGGTACTTCTGGAGTCTCCCCAGGGGAGTCAGTCCTCGTCTCGAATGCGGGCATGCACTTGCGCTTTCCTCCAGAGCAGTAGCAGCAGTGTCACGCAGTCCGCCGCGTGGATCAAAGGATCTATGGTTTTCCCTCGAGTCTTTCCCACGAGGCTTTCCCACGAGGCTTTCCCACAGGGCTGTCCCACGTGCACACGTGGTGGGACTCGATCCTCGGCTTGAACGTCAAGGCAGTGCAGGGAAAACAGGTTCCTCTGGAATGGACTGACACATCTGGGGGACTCTTGGAATAGTGGCATGACCCTGGAGTTCCTCTCGCCTTTCCTGTGGAGAGCGCCTCCTCTTGAGATGCGACGGGGACGCCGGGAATTCTTTCCCTACGAAACAGGGAAAGGATCCCTCATCTCGAGCTAGGAGGCGGAAACGGGGCTCCCCTGGATGTGTGCGGGACCCCACGTGCTTCCTCTCGAGTGGAGACGGGTATGTCGGGGAACTTCTTGAGTTGCAGCAAGGGTGTGAAGGACCCTTTGGAAGTTCCAGTGGTTAGATGTGATTGGCCTCGAGAAGCCTCAGCGGAAATGGGCCTCATCTCGCCAGGAGGGCAAAACCTCCTGGATTTTCTCGAGTTGCGGCAGGTGCTCTCGACTTACGACGGGGACCTCAGGGACCCGCTCTGGTGGTCTCAGGAAAGGCCAGTCCCCATGCGAGTTCCTCGGGGGCCTCTCGGGATTCCTCTCCCGTCGATGCCGGGGCCTAAGACCTTGTGTGGAGTCGGGGCCGGAACCTGAGGATTCCTCTCCAGTGCTGACATGGATCTTGGGGTACTTCTGGAGTCTCCCCAGGGGAGTCAGTCCTCGTCTCGAATGCGGGCATGCACTTGCGCTTTCCTCCAGAGCAGTAGCAGCAGTGTCACGCAGTCCGCCGCGTGGATCAAAGGATCTATGGTTTTCCCTCGAGTCTTTCCCACGAGGCTTTCCCACGAGGCTTTCCCACAGGGCTGTCCCACGTGCACACGTGGTGGGACTCGATCCTCGGCTTGAACGTCAAGGCAGTGCAGGGAAAACAGGTTCCTCTGGAATGGACTGACACATCTGGGGGACTCTTGGAATAGTGGCATGACCCTGGAGTTCCTCTCGCCTTTCCTGTGGAGAGCGCCTCCTCTTGAGATGCGACGGGGACGCCGGGAATTCTTTCCCTACGAAACAGGGAAAGGATCCCTCATCTCGAGATAGGAGGCGGAAACGGGGCTCCCCTGGATGTGTGCGGGACACCACGTGCTTCCTCTCGAGTGCAGACGGGTATGTCGGGGACCTTCTTGAGTTGCAGCAAGGGTGTGAAGGACCCTTTGGAAGTTCCAGTGGTTAGATGTGATTGGCCTCGATAAGCCTCAGCGGAAATGGGCCTCATCTCGCCTGGAGGGCAAAACCTCCTGGATTTTCTCGAGTTGCGGCAGGTGCTCTCGACTTATGACGGGGACTTCAGGGACCCGCTCTTGTGGCCTCAGGAAAGGCCAGTCCCCATGCGAGTTCCTCGGGGGCCTCTCGGGATTCCTCTCCCGTCGATGCCGGGGCCTAAGACCTTGTGTGGAGTCGGGGCCGGAACCTGAGGATTCCTCTCCAGTGCTGACATGGATCTTCGGGTACTTCTGGAGTCTCCCCAGGGGAGTCAGTCCTCGTCTCGAATGCGGGCATGCACTTGCGCTTTCCTCCAGAGCGGTAGCAGCAGTGTCACGCAGTCCGCCACGTGGATCAAAGGATCTATGGTTTTCCCTCGAGTCTTTCCCACGAGGCTTTCCCACGAGGCTTTCCCACAGGGCTGTCCCACGTGCATACGTGGTGGGAGTCGATCCTCGGCTTGAACGTCAAGGCAGTGCAGGGAAAACAGGTTCCTCTGGAATGGACTGACACATCTGGGGGACTCTTGGAATGGTGGCATGACCCTGGAGTTCCTTTCGCCTTTCCTGTGGAGAGCGCCTCCTCTTGAGATGCGACGGGAACGCCGGGAATTCTTTCCCTACGAAACAGGGAAAGGATCCCTCATCTCGAGCTAGGCGGCGTAAACGGGGCTCCCCTGGATGTGTGCGGGACACCACGTGCTTCCTCTCGAGTGGAGACGGGTATGTCGGGGAACTTCTTGAGTTGCAGCAAGGGTGTGAAGGACCCTTTGGAAGTTCCAGTGGTTAGATGTGATTGGCCTCGAGAAGCCTCAGCGGAAATGGGCCTCATCTCGCCTGGAGGGCAAAACCTCCTGGATTTTCTCGAGTTGCGGCAGGTGCTCTCGACTTACGACGGGGACCTCAGGGACCCTCTCTGGTGGCCTCAGGAAAGGCCAGTCCCCATGCGAGTTCCTCGGGGGCCTCTCGGGATTCCTCTCCCGTTGATGCCGGGGCCTAAGACCTTGTGTGGAGTCGGGGCCGGAACCTGAGGATTACTCTCCAGTGCTGACATGGATTTGGGGTACTTCTGGAGTCTCCCCAGGGGAGTCAGTCCTCGTCTCGAATGCGGGCATGCACTTGCGCTTTCCTCCAGAGCGGTAGCAGCAGTCACGCAGTCCGCCGCGTGGATCAAAGGATCTATGGTTTTCCCTCGAGTCTTTCCCACGAGGCTTTCCCACGAGGCTTTCCCACAGGGCTGTCCCACGTGCACACGTGGTGGGACTCGATCCTCGGCTTGAACGTCAAGGCAGTGCAGGGAAAACAGGTTCCTCTGGAATGGACTGACACATCTGGGGGACTCTTGGAATAGTGGCATGACCCTGGAGTTCCTCTCGCCTTTCCTGTGGAGAGCGCCTCCTCTTGAGATGCGACGGGGACGCCGGGAATTCTTTCCCTACGAAACAGGGAAAGGATCCCTCATCTCGAGATAGGAGGCGGAAACGGGGCTCCCCTGGATGTGTGCGGTACACCACGTGCTTCCTCTCGAGTGCAGACGGGTATGTCGGGGAACTTCTTGAGTTGCAGCAAGGGTGTGAAGGACCCTTTGGAAGTTCCAGTGGTTAGATGTGATTGGCCTCGAGAAGCCTCAGCGGAAATGGGCCTCATCTCGCCTGGAGGGCAAAACCTCCTGGATTTTCTCGAGTTGCGGCAGGTGCTCTCGACTTATGACGGGGACCTCTGGGACCCGCTCTTGTGGCCTCAGGAAAGGCCAGTCCCCATGCGAGTTCCTCGGGGGCCTCTCGGGATTCCTCTCCCGTCGATGCCGGGGCTTAAGACCTTGTGTGGAGTCGGGGCCGGAACCTGAGGATTCCTCTCCAGTGCTGACATGGATCTTCGGGTACTTCTGGAGTCTCCCCAGGGGAGTCAGTCCTCGTCTCGAATGCGGGCATGCACTTGCGCTTTCCTCCAGAGCGGTAGCAGCAGTGTCACGCAGTCCGCCACGTGGATCAAAGGATCTATGGTTTTCCCTCGAGTCTTTCCCACGAGGCTTTCCCACGAGGCTTTCCCACAGGGCTGTCCCACGTGCATACGTGGTGGGAGTCGATCCTCGGCTTGAACGTCAAGGCAGTGCAGGGAAAACAGGTTCCTCTGGAATGGACTGACACATCTGGGGGACTCTTGGAATGGTGGCATGACCCTGGAGTTCCTTTCGCCTTTCCTGTGAAGAGCGCCTCCTCTTGAGATGCGACGGGAACGCCGGGAATTCTTTCCCTACGAAACAGGGAAAGGATCCCTCATCTCGAGCTAGGCGGCGGAAACGGGGCTCCCCTGGATGTGTGCGGGACACCACGTGCTTCCTCTCGAGTGGAGACGGGTATGTCGGGGAACTTCTTGAGTTGCAGCAAGGGTGTGAAGGACCCTTTGGAAGTTCCAGTGGTTAGATGTGATTGGCCTCGAGAAGCCTCAGCGGAAATGGGCCTCATCTCGCCTGGAGGTCAAAACCTCCTGGATTTTCTCGAGTTGCGGCAGGTGCTCTCGACTTACGACGGGGACCTCAGGGACCCGCTCTGGTGGCCTCAGGAAAGGCCAGTCCCCATGCGAGTTCCTCGGGGGCCTCTCGGGATTCCTCTCCCGTCGATGCCGGGGCCTAAGACCTTGTGTGGAGTCGGGGCCGGAACCTGAGGATTCCTCTCCAGTGCTGACATGGATCTTGGGGTACTTCTGGAGTCTCCCCAGGGGAGTCAGTCCTCGTCTCGAATGCGGGCATGCACTTGCGCTTTCCTCCAGAGCGGTAGCAGCAGTGTCACGCAGTCCGCCGCGTGGATCAAAGGATCTATGGTTTTCCCTCGAGTCTTTCCCACGAGGGTTTCCCACGAGGCTTTCCCACAGGGCTGTCCCACGTGCACACGTGGTGGGAGTCGATCCTCGGCTTGAACGTCAAGGCAGTGCAGGGAAAACAGGTTCCTCTGGAATGGACTGACACATCTGGGGGACTCTTGGAATGGTGGCATGACCCTGGAGTTCCTCTCGCCTTTCCTGTGGAGAGCGCCTCCTCTTGAGATGCGACGGGAACGCCGGGAATTCTTTCCCTACGAAACAGGAAAAGGATCCCTCATCTCGAGCTAGGCGGCGGAAACGGGGCTCCCCTGGATGTGTGCGGGACACCACGTGCTTCCTCTCGAGTGGAGACGGGTATGTCGGGGAACTTCTTGAGTTGCAGCAAGGGTGTGAAGGACCCTTTGGAAGTTCCAGTGGTTATATGTGATTGGCCTCGAGAAGCCTCAGCGGAAATGCGCCTCATCTCGCCTGGAGGGCAAAACCTCCTGGATTTTCTCGAGTTGTGGCAGGTGCTCTCGACTTACGACGGGGACCTCAGGGACCCTCTCTGGTGGCCTCAGGAAAGGCCAGTCCCCATGCGAGTTCCTCGGGGGCCTCTCGGGATTCCTCTCCCGTTGATGCCGGGGCCTAAGACCTTGTGTGGAGTCGGGGCCGGAACCTGAGGATTCCTCTCCAGTGCTGACATGGATTTGGGGTAATTCTGGAGTCTCCCCAGGGGAGTCAGTCCTCGTCTCGAATGCGGGCATGCACTTGCGCTTTCCTCCAGAGCGGTAGCAGCAGTCACGCAGTCCGCCGCGTGGATCAAAGGATCTATGGTTTTCCCTCGAGTCTTTCCCACGAGGCTTTCCCACGAGGCTTTCCCACAGGGCTGTCCCACGTGCACACGTGATGGGACTCGATCCTCGGCTTGAACGTCAAGGCAGTGCAGGGAAAACAGGTTCCTCTGGAATGGACTGACACATCTGGGGGACTCTTGGAATGGTGTCACGACCCTGGAGTTCCTCTCGCCTTTCCTGTGGAGAGCGCCTCCTCTTGAGATGCGACGGGAACGCCGGGAATTCTTTCCCTACGAAACAGGGAAAGGATCCCTCATCTCGAGCTAGGAGGCGGAAACGGGGCTCCCCTGGATGTGTGCGGGACCCCACGTGCTTCCTCTCGAGTGGAGACGGGTATGTCGGGGAACTTCTTGAGTTGCAGCAATGGTGTGAAGGACCCTTTGGAAGTTCCAGTGGTTAGATGTGATTGGCCTCGAGAAGCCTCAGCGGAAATGGGCCTCATCTCGCCTGGAGGGCAAAACCTCCTGGATTTTCTCGAGTTGCGGCAGGTGCTCTCGACTTACGACGGGGACCTCAGGGACCCGCTCTTGTGGCCTCAGGAAAGGCCATTCCCATGCGAGTTCCTCGGGGGCCTCTCGGGATTCCTCTCCCGTCGATGCCGGGGACTAAGACCTTGTGTGGAGTCGGGGACGGAACCTGAGGATTCCTCTCCAGTGCTGACATGGATCTTGGGGTACTTCTGGAGTCTCCCCAGGGGAGTCAGTCCTCGTCTCGAATGCGGGCATGCACTTGCGCTTTCCTCCAGAGCAGTAGCAGCAGTGTCACGCAGTCCGCCGCGTGGATCAAAGGATCTATGGTTTTCCCTCGAGTCTTTCCCACGAGGCTTTCCCACGAGGCTTTCCCACAGGGCTGTCCCACGTGCACACGTGGTGGGACTCGATCCTCGGCTTGAACGTCAAGGCAGTGCAGGGAAAACAGGTTCCTCTGGAATGGACTGACACATCTGGGGGACTCTTGGAATAGTGGCATGACCCTGGAGTTCCTCTCGCCTTTCCTGTGGAGAGCGCCTCCTCTTGAGATGCGACGGGGACGCCGGGAATTCTTTCCCTACGAAACAGGGAAAGGATCCCTCATCTCGAGCTAGGAGGCGGAAACGGGGCTCCCCTGGATGTGTGCGGGACCCCACGTGCTTCCTCTCGAGTGGAGACGGGTATGTCGGGGAACTTCTTGAGTTGCAGCAATGGTGTGAAGGACCCTTTGGAAGTTCCAGTGGTTAGATGTGATTGGCCTCGAGAAGCCTCAGCGGAAATGGGCCTCATCTCGCCTGGAGGGCAAAACCTCCTGGATTTTCTCGAGTTGCGGCAGGTGCTCTCGACTTACGACGGGGACCTCAGGGACCCGCTCTTGTGGCCTCAGGAAAGGCCATTCCCATGCGAGTTCCTCGGGGGCCTCTCGGGATTCCTCTCCCGTCGATGCCGGGGACTAAGACCTTGTGTGGAGTCGGGGACGGAACCTGAGGATTCCTCTCCAGTGCTGACATGGATCTTGGGGTACTTCTGGAGTCTCCCCAGGGGAGTCAGTCCTCGTCTCGAATGCGGGCATGCACTTGCGCTTTCCTCCAGAGCAGTAGCAGCAGTGTCACGCAGTCCGCCGCGTGGATCAAAGGATCTATGGTTTTCCCTCGAGTCTTTCCCACGAGGCTTTCCCACGAGGCTTTCCCACAGGGCTGTCCCACGTGCACACGTGGTGGGACTCGATCCTCGGCTTGAACGTCAAGGCAGTGCAGGGAAAACAGGTTCCTCTGGAATGGACTGACACATCTGGGGGACTCTTGGAATAGTGGCATGACCCTGGAGTTCCTCTCGCCTTTCCTGTGGAGAGCGCCTCCTCTTGAGATGCGACGGGGACGCCGGGAATTCTTTCCCTACGAAACAGGGAGAGGATCCCTCATCTCGAGATAGGAGGCGGAAACGGGGCTCCCCTGGATGTGTGCGGGACACCACGTGCTTCCTCTCGAGTGCAGACGGGTATGTCGGGGAACTTCTTGAGTTGCAGCAAGGGTGTGAAGGACCCTTTGGAAGTTCCAGTGGTTAGATGTGATTGGCCTCGAGAAGCCTCAGCGGAAATGGGCCTCATCTCGCCTGGAGGGCAAAACCTCCTGGATTTTCTCGAGTTGCGGCAGATGCTCTCGACTTACGACGGGGACCTCAGGGACCCGCTCTTGTGGCCTCAGGAAAGGCCATTCCCCATGCGAGTTCCTCGGGGGCCTCTCGGGATTCCTCTCCCGTCGATGCCGGGGACTAAGACCTTGTGTGGAGTCGGGGCCGGAACCTGAGGATTCCTCTCCAGTGCTGACATGGATCTTCGGGTACTTCTGGAGTCTCCCCAGGGGAGTCAGTCCTCGTCTCGAATGCGGGCATGCACTTGCGCTTTCCTCCAGAGCGGTAGCAGCAGTGTCACGCAGTCCGCCGCGTGGATCAAAGGATCTATGGTTTTCCCTCGAGTCTTTCCCTCGAGGCTTTCCCACGAGGCTTTCCCACAGGGCTGTCCCACGTGCACACGTGGTGGGACTCGATCCTCGGCTTGAACGTCAAGGCAGTGCAGGGAAAACAGTTTCCTCTGGAATGGACTGACAAATCTGGGGGACTCTTGGAATGGTGTCACGACCCTGGAGTTCCTCTCGCCTTTCCTGTGGAGAGCGCCTCCTCTTGAGATGCGACGGGAACGCCGGGAATTCTTTCCCTACGAAACAGGGAAAGGATCCCTCATCTCGAGCTAGGAGGCGGAAACGGGGCTCCCCTGGATGTGTGCGGGACACCACGTGCTTCCTCTCGAGTGGAGACGGGTATGTCGGGGAACTTCTTGAGTTGCAGCAAGAGTGTGAAGGACCCTTTGGAAGTTCCAGTGGTTAGACGTGATTGGCCTCGAGAAGCCTCAGCGGAAATGGGCCTCATCTCGCCTGGAGGGCAAAACCTCCTGGATTTTCTCGAGTTGCGGCAGGTGCTCTCGACTTACGACGGGGACCTCAGGGACCCGCTCTGGTGGCCTGAGGAAAGGCCAGTCCCCATGCGAGTGCCTCGGGGGCCTCTCGGGATTCCTCTCCCGTCGATTCCGGGGCCTAAGACCTTGTGTGGAGTCGCGGCCGGAACCTGAGGATTCCTCTCCAGTGCTGACATGGATCTTGGGGTACTTCTGGAGTCTCCCCAGGGGAGTCAGTCCTCGTCTCGAATGCGGGCATGCACTTGCGCTTTCCTCCAGAGCGGTAGCAGCAGTGTCACGCAGTCCGCCGCGTGGATCAAAGGATCTATGGTTTTCCCTCGAGTCTTTCCCACGAGGCTTTCCCACGAGGCTTTCCCTCAGGGCTGTCCCACGTGCACACGTGGTGGGACTCGATCCTCGGCTTGAACGTCAAGGCAGTTCAGGGAAAACAGGTTCCTCTGGAATGGACTGACACATCTGGGGGACTCTTGGAATGGTGTCAGGACTCTGGAGTTCCTCTCGCCTTTCCTGTGGAGAGCGCCTCCTCTTGAGATGCGACGGGAACGCCGGGAATTCTTTCCCTACGAAACAGGGAAAGGATCCCTCATCTCGAGCTAGGAGGTGGAAACGGGGCTCCCCTGGATGTGTGCGGGACACCACGTGCTTCCTCTCGAGTGGAGACGGGTATGTCGGGGAACTTCTTGAGTTGCAGCAAGGGTGTGAAGGACCCTTTGGAAGTTCCAGTGGTTAGATGTGATTGGCCTCGAGAAGCCTCAGCGGAAATGGGCCTCATCTCGCCAGGAGGGCAAAACCTCCTGGATTTTCTCGAGTTGCGGCAGGTGCTCTCGACTTACGACGGGGACCTCAGGGACCCGCTCTGGTGGTCTCAGGAAAGGCCAGTCCCCATGCGAGTTCCTCGGGGGCCTCTCGGGATTCCTCTCCCGTCGATGCCGGGGCCTAAGACCTTGTGTGGAGTCGGGGCCGGAACCTGAGGATTCCTCTCCAGTGCTGACATGGATCTTGGGGTACTTCTGGAGTCTCCCCAGGGGAGTCAGTCCTCGTCTCGAATGCGGGCATGCACTTGCGCTTTCCTCCAGAGCAGTAGCAGCAGTGTCACGCAGTCCGCCGCGTGGATCAAAGGATCTATGGTTTTCCCTCGAGTCTTTCCCACGAGGCTTTCCCACGAGGCTTTCCCACAGGGCTGTCCCACGTGCACACGTGGTGGGACTCGATCCTCGGCTTGAACGTCAAGGCAGTGCAGGGAAAACAGGTTCCTCTGGAATGGACTGACACATCTGGGGGACTCTTGGAATAGTGGCATGACCCTGGAGTTCCTCTCGCCTTTCCTGTGGAGAGCGCCTCCTCTTGAGATGCGACGGGGACGCCGGGAATTCTTTCCCTACGAAACAGGGAAAGGATCCCTCATCTCGAGATAGGAGGCGGAAACGGGGCTCCCCTGGATGTGTGCGGGACACCACGTGCTTCCTCTCGAGTGGAGACGGGTATGTCGGGGAACTTCTTGAGTTGCAGCAAGGGTGTGAAGGACCCTTTGGAAGTTCCAGTGGTTAGATGTGATTGGCCTCGAGAAGCCTCAGCGGAAATGGGCCTCATCTCGCCAGGAGGGCAAAACCTCCTGGATTTTCTCGAGTTGCGGCAGGTGCTCTCGACTTACGACGGGGACCTCAGGGACCCGCTCTGGTGGTCTCAGGAAAGGCCAGTCCCCATGCGAGTTCCTCGGGGGCCTCTCGGGATTCCTCTCCCGTCGATGCCGGGGCCTAAGACCTTGTGTGGAGTCGGGGCCGGAACCTGAGGATTCCTCTCCAGTGCTGACATGGATCTTGGGGTACTTCTGGAGTCTCCCCAGGGGAGTCAGTCCTCGTCTCGAATGCGGGCATGCACTTGCGCTTTCCTCCAGAGCAGTAGCAGCAGTGTCACGCAGTCCGCCGCGTGGATCAAAGGATCTATGGTTTTCCCTCGAGTCTTTCCCACGAGGCTTTCCCACGAGGCTTTCCCACAGGGCTGTCCCACGTGCACACGTGGTGGGACTCGATCCTCGGCTTGAACGTCAAGGCAGTGCAGGGAAAACAGGTTCCTCTGGAATGGACTGACACATCTGGGGGACTCTTGGAATAGTGGCATGACCCTGGAGTTCCTCTCGCCTTTCCTGTGGAGAGCGCCTCCTCTTGAGATGCGACGGGGACGCCGGGAATTCTTTCCCTACGAAACAGGGAAAGGATCCCTCATCTCGAGATAGGCGGCGGAAACGGGGCTCCCCTGGATGTGTGCGGGACACCACGTGCTTCCTCTCGAGTGGAGACGGGTATGTCGGGGAACTTCTTGAGTTGCAGCAAGGGTGTGAAGGACCCTTTGGAAGTTCCAGTGGTTAGATGTGATTGGCCTCGAGAAGCCTCAGCGGAAATGGGCCTCATCTCGCCTGGAGGGCAAAACCTCCTGGATTTTCTCGAGTTGCGGCAGGTGCTCTCGACTTACGACGGGGACCTCAGGGACCCTCTCTGGTGGCCTCAGGAAAGGCCAGTCCCCATGCGAGTTCCTCGGGGGCCTCTCGGGATTCCTCTCCCGTTGATGCCGGGGCCTAAGACCTTGTGTGGAGTCGGGGCCGGAACCTGAGGATTACTCTCCAGTGCTGACATGGATTTGGGGTACTTCAGGAGTCTCCCCAGGGGAGTCAGTCCTCGTCTCGAATGCGTGCATGCACTTGCGCTTTCCTCCAGAGCGGTAGCAGCAGTCACGCAGTCCGCCGCGTGGATCAAAGGATCTATGGTTTTCCCTCGAGTCTTTCCCACGAGGCTTTCCCACGAGGCTTTCCCACAGGGCTGTCCCACGTGCACACGTGGTGGGACTCGATCCTCGGCTTGAACGTCAAGGCAGTGCAGGGAAAACAGGTTCCTCTGGAATGGACTGACACATCTGGGGGACTCTTGGAATGGTGTCACGACCCTGGAGTTCCTCTCGCCTTTCCTGTGGAGAGCGCCTCCTCTTGAGATGCGACGGGAACGCCGGGAATTCTTTCCCTACGAAACAGGGAAAGGATCCCTCATCTCGAGCTAGGAGGCGGAAACGGGGCTCCCCTGGATGTGTGCGGGACCCCACGTGCTTCCTCTCGAGTGGAGACGGGTATGTCGGGGAACTTCTTGAGTTGCAGCAATGGTGTGAAGGACCCTTTGGAAGTTCCAGTGGTTAGATGTGATTGGCCTCGAGAAGCCTCAGCGGAAATGGGCCTCATCTCGCCTGGAGGGCAAAACCTCCTGGATTTTCTCGAGTTGCGGCAGGTGCTCTCGACTTACGACGGGGACCTCAGGGACCCGCTCTTGTGGCCTCAGGAAAGGCCAGTCCCCATGCGAGTTCCTCGGGGGCCTCTCGGGATTCCTCTCCCGTCGATGCCGGGGCCTAAGACCTTGTGTGGAGTCGGGGCCGGAACCTGAGTATTCCTCTCCAGTGCTGACATGGATCTTGGGGTACTTCTGGAGTCTCCCCAGGGGAGTCAGTCCTCGTCTCGAATGCGGGCATGCACTTGCGCTTTCCTCCAGAGCAGTAGCAGCAGTGTCACGCAGTCCGCCACGTGGATCAACGGATCTATGGTTTTCCCTCGAGTCTTTCCCACGAGGCTTTCCCACGAGGCTTTCCCACAGGGCTGTCCCACGTGCACACGTGGTGGGACTCGATCCTCGGCTTGAACGTCAAGGCAGTGCAGGGAAAACAGGTTCCTCTGGAATGGACTGACACATCTGGGGGACTCTTGGAATGGTGGCATGACCCTGGAGTTCCTTTCGCCTTTCCTGTGAAGAGCGCCTCCTCTTGAGATGCGACGGGAACGCCGGGAATTCTTTCCCTACGAAACAGGGAAAGGATCCCTCATCTCGAGCTAGGCGGCGGAAACGGGGCTCCCCTGGATGTGTGCGGGACACCACGTGCTTCCTCTCGAGTGGAGACGGGTATGTCGGGGAACTTCTTGAGTTGCAGCAAGGGTGTGAAGGACCCTTTGGAAGTTCCAGTGGTTAGATGTGATTGGCCTCGAGAAGCCTCAGCGGAAATGGGCCTCATCTCGCCTGGAGGTCAAAACCTCCTGGATTTTCTCGAGTTGCGGCAGGTGCTCTCGACTTACGACGGGGACCTCAGGGACCCGCTCTGGTGGCCTCAGGAAAGGCCAGTCCCCATGCGAGTTCCTCGGGGGCCTCTCGGGATTCCTCTCCCGTCGATGCCGGGGCCTAAGACCTTGTGTGGAGTCGGGGCCGGAACCTGAGGATTCCTCTCCAGTGCTGACATGGATCTTGGGGTACTTCTGGAGTCTCCCCAGGGGAGTCAGTCCTCGTCTCGAATGCGGGCATGCACTTGCGCTTTCCTCCAGAGCGGTAGCAGCAGTGTCACGCAGTCCGCCGCGTGGATCAAAGGATCTATGGTTTTCCCTCGAGTCTTTCCCACGAGGGTTTCCCACGAGGCTTTCCCACAGGGCTGTCCCACGTGCACACGTGGTGGGAGTCGATCCTCGGCTTGAACGTCAAGGCAGTGCAGGGAAAACAGGTTCCTCTGGAATGGACTGACACATCTGGGGGACTCTTGGAATGGTGGCATGACCCTGGAGTTCCTCTCGCCTTTCCTGTGGAGAGCGCCTCCTCTTGAGATGCGACGGGAACGCCGGGAATTCTTTCCCTACGAAACAGGAAAAGGATCCCTCATCTCGAGCTAGGCGGCGGAAACGGGGCTCCCCTGGATGTGTGCGGGACACCACGTGCTTCCTCTCGAGTGGAGACGGGTATGTCGGGGAACTTCTTGAGTTGCAGCAAGGGTGTGAAGGACCCTTTGGAAGTTCCAGTGGTTATATGTGATTGGCCTCGAGAAGCCTCAGCGGAAATGCGCCTCATCTCGCCTGGAGGGCAAAACCTCCTGGATTTTCTCGAGTTGCGGCAGGTGCTCTCGACTTACGACGGGGACCTCAGGGACCCTCTCTGGTGGCCTCAGGAAAGGCCAGTCCCCATGCGAGTTCCTCGGGGGCCTCTCGGGATTCCTCTCCCGTTGATGCCGGGGCCTAAGACCTTGTGTGGAGTCGGGGCCGGAACCTGAGGATTCCTCTCCAGTGCTGACATGGATTTGGGGTAATTCTGGAGTCTCCCCAGGGGAGTCAGTCCTCGTCTCGAATGCGGGCATGCACTTGCGCTTTCCTCCAGAGCGGTAGCAGCAGTCACGCAGTCCGCCGCGTGGATCAAAGGATCTATGGTTTTCCCTCGAGTCTTTTCCACGAGGCTTTCCCACGAGGCTTTCCCACAGGGCTGTCCCACGTGCACACGTGATGGGACTCGATCCTCGGCTTGAACGTCAAGGCAGTGCAGGGAAAACAGGTTCCTCTGGAATGGACTGACACATCTGGGGGACTCTTGGAATGGTGTCACGACCCTGGAGTTCCTCTCGCCTTTCCTGTGGAGAGCGCCTCCTCTTGAGATGCGACGGGAACGCCGGGAATTCTTTCCCTACGAAACAGGGAAAGGATCCCTCATCTCGAGCTAGGAGGCGGAAACGGGGCTCCCCTGGATGTGTGCGGGACCCCACGTGCTTCCTCTCGAGTGGAGACGGGTATGTCGGGGAACTTCTTGAGTTGCAGCAATGGTGTGAAGGACCCTTTGGAAGTTCCAGTGGTTAGATGTGATTGGCCTCGAGAAGCCTCAGCGGAAATGGGCCTCATCTCGCCTGGAGGGCAAAACCTCCTGGATTTTCTCGAGTTGCGGCAGGTGCTCTCGACTTACGACGGGGACCTCAGGGACCCGCTCTTGTGGCCTCAGGAAAGGCCATTCCCATGCGAGTTCCTCGGGGGCCTCTCGGGATTCCTCTCCCGTCGATGCCGGGGACTAAGACCTTGTGTGGAGTCGGGGACGGAACCTGAGGATTCCTCTCCAGTGCTGACATGGATCTTGGGGTACTTCTGGAGTCTCCCCAGGGGAGTCAGTCCTCGTCTCGAATGCGGGCATGCACTTGCGCTTTCCTCCAGAGCAGTAGCAGCAGTGTCACGCAGTCCGCCGCGTGGATCAAAGGATCTATGGTTTTCCCTCGAGTCTTTCCCACGAGGCTTTCCCACGAGGCTTTCCCACAGGGCTGTCCCACGTGCACACGTGGTGGGACTCGATCCTCGGCTTGAACGTCAAGGCAGTGCAGGGAAAACAGGTTCCTCTGGAATGGACTGACACATCTGGGGGACTCTTGGAATAGTGGCATGACCCTGGAGTTCCTCTCGCCTTTCCTGTGGAGAGCGCCTCCTCTTGAGATGCGACGGGGACGCCGGGAATTCTTTCCCTACGAAACAGGGAAAGGATCCCTCATCTCGAGATAGGAGGCGGAAACGGGGCTCCCCTGGATGTGTGCGGGACACCACGTGCTTCCTCTCGAGTGCAGACGGGTATGTCGGGGACCTTCTTGAGTTGCAGCAAGGGTGTGAAGGACCCTTTGGAAGTTCCAGTGGTTAGATGTGATTGGCCTCGAGAAGCCTCAGCGGAAATGGGCCTCATCTCGCCTGGAGGGCAAAACCTCCTGGATTTTCTCGAGTTGCGGCAGGTGCTCTCGACTTACGACGGGGACCTCAGGGACCCGCTCTGGTGGCCTCAGGAAAGGCCATTCCCCATGCGAGTTCCTCGGGGGCCTCTCGGGATTCCTCTCCCGTCGATGCCGGGGACTAAGACCTTGTGTGGAGTCGGGGCCGGAACCTGAGGATTCCTCTCCAGTGCTGACATGGATCTTCGGGTACTTCTGGAGTCTCCCCAGGGGAGTCAGTCCTCGTCTCGAATGCGGGCATGCACTTGCGCTTTCCTCCAGAGCGGTAGCAGCAGTGTCACGCAGTCCGCCGCGTGGATCAAAGGATCTATGGTTTTCCCTCGAGTCTTTCCCACGAGGCTTTCCCACGAGGCTTTCCCACAGGGCTGTCCCACGTGCACACGTGGTGGGACTCGATCCTCGGCTTGAACGTCAAGGCAGTGCAGGGAAAACAGTTTCCTCTGGAATGGACTGACAAATCTGGGGGACTCTTGGAATGGTGTCACGACCCTGGAGTTCCTCTCGCCTTTCCTGTGGAGAGCGCCTCCTCTTGAGATGCGACGGGAACGCCGGGAATTCTTTCCCTACGAAACAGGGAAAGGATCCCTCATCTCGAGCTAGGAGGCGGAAACGGGGCTCCCCTGGATGTGTGCGGGACACCACGTGCTTCCTCTCGAGTGGAGACGGGTATGTCGGGGAACTTCTTGAGTTGCAGCAAGAGTGTGAAGGACCCTTTGGAAGTTCCAGTGGTTAGACGTGATTGGCCTCGAGAAGCCTCAGCGGAAATGGGCCTCATCTCGCCTGGAGGGCAAAACCTCCTGGATTTTCTCGAGTTGCGGCAGGTGCTCTCGACTTACGACGGGGACCTCAGGGACCCGCTCTGGTGGCCTGAGGAAAGGCCAGTCCCCATGCGAGTGCCTCGGGGGCCTCTCGGGATTCCTCTCCCGTCGATTCCGGGGCCTAAGACCTTGTGTGGAGTTGCGGCCGGAACCTGAGGATTCCTCTCCAGTGCTGACATGGATCTTGGGGTACTTCTGGAGTCTCCCCAGGGGAGTCAGTCCTCGTCTCGAATGCGGGCATGCACTTGCGCTTTCCTCCAGAGCGGTAGCAGCAGTGTCACGCAGTCCGCCGCGTGGATCAAAGGATCTATGGTTTTCCCTCGAGTCTTTCCCACGAGGCTTTCCCACGAGGCTTTCCCTCAGGGCTGTCCCACGTGCACACGTGGTGGGACTCGATCCTCGGCTTGAACGTCAAGGCAGTTCAGGGAAAACAGGTTCCTCTGGAATGGACTGACACATCTGGGGGACTCTTGGAATGGTGTCAGGACTCTGGAGTTCCTCTCGCCTTTCCTGTGGAGAGCGCCTCCTCTTGAGATGCGACGGGAACGCCGGGAATTCTTTCCCTACGAAACAGGGAAAGGATCCCTCATCTCGAGCTAGGAGGTGGAAACGGGGCTCCCCTGGATGTGTGCGGGACACCACGTGCTTCCTCTCGAGTGGAGACGGGTATGTCGGGGAACTTCTTGAGTTGCAGCAAGGGTGTGAAGGACCCTTTGGAAGTTCCAGTGGTTAGATGTGATTGGCCTCGAGAAGCCTCAGCGGAAATGGGCCTCATCTCGCCAGGAGGGCAAAACCTCCTGGATTTTCTCGAGTTGCGGCAGGTGCTCTCGACTTACGACGGGGACCTCAGGGACCCGCTCTGGTGGTCTCAGGAAAGGCCAGTCCCCATGCGAGTTCCTCGGGGGCCTCTCGGGATTCCTCTCCCGTCGATGCCGGGGCCTAAGACCTTGTGTGGAGTCGGGGCCGGAACCTGAGGATTCCTCTCCAGTGCTGACATGGATCTTGGGGTACTTCTGGAGTCTCCCCAGGGGAGTCAGTCCTCGTCTCGAATGCGGGCATGCACTTGCGCTTTCCTCCAGAGCAGTAGCAGCAGTGTCACGCAGTCCGCCGCGTGGATCAAAGGATCTATGGTTTTCCCTCGAGTCTTTCCCACGAGGCTTTCCCACGAGGCTTTCCCACAGGGCTGTCCCACGTGCACACGTGGTGGGACTCGATCCTCGGCTTGAACGTCAAGGCAGTGCAGGGAAAACAGGTTCCTCTGGAATGGACTGACACATCTGGGGGACTCTTGGAATAGTGGCATGACCCTGGAGTTCCTCTCGCCTTTCCTGTGGAGAGCGCCTCCTCTTGAGATGCGACGGGGACGCCGGGAATTCTTTCCCTACGAAACAGGGAAAGGATCCCTCATCTCGAGATAGGAGGCGGAAACGGGGCTCCCCTGGATGTGTGCGGGACACCACGTGCTTCCTCTCGAGTGGAGACGGGTATGTCGGGGAACTTCTTGAGTTGCAGCAAGGGTGTGAAGGACCCTTTGGAAGTTCCAGTGTTTAGATGTGATTGGCCTCGAGAAGCCTCAGCGGAAATGGGCCTCATCTCGCCAGGAGGGCAAAACCTCCTGGATTTTCTCGAGTTGCGGCAGGTGCTCTCGACTTACGACGGGGACCTCAGGGACCCGCTCTGGTGGTCTCAGGAAAGGCCAGTCCCCATGCGAGTTCCTCGGGGGCCTCTCGGGATTCCTCTCCCGTCGATGCCGGGGCCTAAGACCTTGTGTGGAGTCGGGGCCGGAACCTGAGGATTCCTCTCCAGTGCTGACATGGATCTTGGGGTACTTCTGGAGTCTCCCCAGGGGAGTCAGTCCTCGTCTCGAATGCGGGCATGCACTTGCGCTTTCCTCCAGAGCAGTAGCAGCAGTGTCACGCAGTCCGCCGCGTGGATCAAAGGATCTATGGTTTTCCCTCGAGTCTTTCCCACGAGGCTTTCCCACGAGGCTTTCCCACAGGGCTGTCCCACGTGCACACGTGGTGGGACTCGATCCTCGGCTTGAACGTCAAGGCAGTGCAGGGAAAACAGGTTCCTCTGGAATGGACTGACACATCTGGGGGACTCTTGGAATAGTGGCATGACCCTGGAGTTCCTCTCGCCTTTCCTGTGGAGAGCGCCTCCTCTTGAGATGCGACGGGGACGCCGGCAATTCTTTCCCTACGAAACAGGGAAAGGATCCCTCATCTCGAGATAGGCGGCGGAAACGGGGCTCCCCTGGATGTGTGCGGGACACCACGTGCTTCCTCTCGAGTGGAGACGGGTATGTCGGGGAACTTCTTGAGTTGCAGCAAGGGTGTGAAGGACCCTTTGGAAGTTCCAGTGGTTAGATGTGATTGGCCTCGAGAAGCCTCAGCGGAAATGGGCCTCATCTCGCCTGGAGGGCAAAACCTCCTGGATTTTCTCGAGTTGCGGCAGGTGCTCTCGACTTACGACGGGGACCTCAGGGACCCTCTCTGGTGGCCTCAGGAAAGGCCAGTCCCCATGCGAGTTCCTCGGGGGCCTCTCGGGATTCCTCTCCCGTTGATGCCGGGGCCTAAGACCTTGTGTGGAGTCGGGGCCGGAACCTGAGGATTACTCTCCAGTGCTGACATGGATTTGGGGTACTTCTGGAGTCTCCCCAGGGGAGTCAGTCCTCGTCTCGAATGCGGGCATGCACTTGCGCTTTCCTCCAGAGCGGTAGCAGCAGTCACGCAGTCCGCCGCGTGGATCAAAGGATCTATGGTTTTCCCTCGAGTCTTTCCCACGAGGCTTTCCCACGAGGCTTTCCCACAGGGCTGTCCCACGTGCACACGTGGTGGGACTCGATCCTCGGCTTGAACGTCAAGGCAGTGCAGGGAAAACAGGTTCCTCTGGAATGGACTGACACATCTGGGGGACTCTTGGAATGGTGTCACGACCCTGGAGTTCCTCTCGCCTTTCCTGTGGAGAGCGCCTCCTCTTGAGATGCGACGGGAACGCCGGGAATTCTTTCCCTACGAAACAGGGAAAGGATCCCTCATCTCGAGCTAGGAGGCGGAAACGGGGCTCCCCTGGATGTGTGCGGGACCCCACGTGCTTCCTCTCGAGTGGAGACGGGTATGTCGGGGAACTTCTTGAGTTGCAGCAATGGTGTGAAGGACCCTTTGGAAGTTCCAGTGGTTAGATGTGATTAGCCTCGAGAAGCCTCAGCGGAAATGGGCCTCATCTCGCCTGGAGGGCAAAACCTCCTGGATTTTCTCGAGTTGCGGCAGGTGCTCTCGACTTACGACGGGGACCTCAGGGACCCGCTCTTGTGGCCTCAGGAAAGGCCAGTCCCCATGCGAGTTCCTCGGGGGCCTCTCGGGATTCCTCTCCCGTCGATGCCGGGGCCTAAGACCTTGTGTGGAGTCGGGGCCGGAACCTGAGTATTCCTCTCCAGTGCTGACATGGATCTTGGGGTACTTCTGGAGTCTCCCCAGGGGAGTCAGTCCTCGTCTCGAATGCGGGCATGCACTTGCGCTTTCCTCCAGAGCAGTAGCAGCAGTGTCACGCAGTCCGCCACGTGGATCAACGGATCTATGGTTTTCCCTCGAGTCTTTCCCACGAGGCTTTCCCACGAGGCTTTCCCACAGGGCTGTCCCACGTGCACACGTGGTGGGACTCGATCCTCGGCTTGAACGTCAAGGCAGTGCAGGGAAAACAGGTTCCTCTGGAATGGACTGACACATCTGGGGGACTCTTGGAATAGTGGCATGACCCTGGAGTTCCTCTCGCCTTTCCTGTGGAGAGCGCCTCCTCTTGAGATGCGACGGGGACGCCGGGAATTCTTTCCCTACGAAACAGGGAAAGGATCCCTCATCTCGAGATAGGAGGCGGAAACGGGGCTCCCCTGGATGTGTGCGGTACACCACGTGCTTCCTCTCGAGTGCAGACGGGTATGTCGGGGAACTTCTTGAGTTGCAGCAAGGGTGTGAAGGACCCTTTGGAAGTTCCAGTGGTTAGATGTGATTGGCCTCGAGAAGCCTCAGCGGAAATGGGCCTCATCTCGCCTGGAGGGCAAAACCTCCTGGATTTTCTCGAGTTGCGGCAGGTGCTCTCGACTTATGACGGGGACCTCTGGGACCCGCTCTTGTGGCCTCAGGAAAGGCCAGTCCCCATGCGAGTTCCTCGGGGGCCTCTCGGGATTCCTCTCCCGTCGATGCCGGGGCCTAAGACCTTGTGTGGAGTCGGGGCCGGAACCTGAGGATTCCTCTCCAGTGCTGACATGGATCTTCGGGTACTTCTGGAGTCTCCCCAGGGGAGTCAGTCCTCGTCTCGAATGCGGGCATGCACTTGCGCTTTCCTCCAGAGCGGTAGCAGCAGTGTCACGCAGTCCGCCACGTGGATCAAAGGATCTATGGTTTTCCCTCGAGTCTTTCCCACGAGGCTTTCCCACGAGGCTTTCCCACAGGGCTGTCCCACGTGCATACGTGGTGGGAGTCGATCCTCGGCTTGAACGTCAAGGCAGTGCAGGGAAAACAGGTTCCTCTGGAATGGACTGACACATCTGGGGGACTCTTGGAATGGTGGCATGACCCTGGAGTTCCTTTCGCCTTTCCTGTGAAGAGCGCCTCCTCTTGAGATGCGACGGGAACGCCGGGAATTCTTTCCCTACGAAACAGGGAAAGGATCCCTCATCTCGAGCTAGGCGGCGGAAACGGGGCTCCCCTGGATGTGTGCGGGACACCACGTGCTTCCTCTCGAGTGGAGACGGGTATGTCGGGGAACTTCTTGAGTTGCAGCAAGGGTGTGAAGGACCCTTTGGAAGTTCCAGTGGTTAGATGTGATTGGCCTCGAGAAGCCTCAGCGGAAATGGGCCTCATCTCGCCTGGAGGGCAAAACCTCCTGGATTTTCTCGAGTTGCGGCAGGTGCTCTCGACTTACGACGGGGACCTCAGGGACCCGCTCTGGTGGCCTCAGGAAAGGCCAGTCCCCATGCGAGTTCCTCGGGGGCCTCTCGGGATTCCTCTCCCGTCGATGCCGGGGCCTAAGACCTTGTGTGGAGTCGGGCCCGGAACCTGAGGATTCCTCTCCAGTGCTGACATGGATCTTGGGGTACTTCTGGAGTCTCCCCAGGGGAGTCAGTCCTCGTCTCGAATGCGGGCATGCACTTGCGCTTTCCTCCAGAGCGGTAGCAGCAGTGTCACGCAGTCCGCCGCGTGGATCAAAGGATCTATGGTTTTCCCTCGAGTCTTTCCCACGAGGCTTTCCCACGAGGCTTTCCCACAGGGCTGTCCCACGTGCACACGTGGTGGGACTCGATCCTCGGCTTGAACGTCAAGGCAGTGCAGGGAAAACAGGTTCCTCTGGAATGGACTGACACATCTGGGGGACTCTTGGAATAGTGGCATGACCCTGGAGTTCCTCTCGCCTTTCCTGTGGAGAGCGCCTCCTCTTGAGATGCGACGGGAACGCCGGGAATTCTTTCCCTACGAAACAGGGAAAGGATCCCTCATCTCGAGCTAGGAGGCGGAAACGTGGCTCCCCTGGATGTGTGCGGGACACCACGTGCTTCCTCTCGAGTGCAGACGGGTATGTCGGGGAACTTCTTGAGTTGCAGCCAGGGTGTGAAGGACCCTTTGGAAGTTCCAGTGGTTAGACGTGATTAGCCTCGAGAAGCCTCAGCGGAAATGGGCCTCATCTCGCCTGGAGGGCAAAACCTCCTGGATTTTCTCGAGTTGCGGCAGGTGCTCTCGACTTACGACGGGGACCTCAGGGACCCGCTCTGGTGGCCTCAGGAAAGGCCAGTCCCCATGCGAGTTCCTCGGGGGCCTCTCGGGATTCCTCTCCCGTCGATGCCGGGGCCTAAGACCTTGTGTGGAGTCGGGGCCGGAACCTGAGGATTCCTCTCCAGTGCTGACATGGATCTTGGGGTATTTCTGGAGTCTCCCCAGGGGAGTCAGTCCTCGTCTCGAATGCGGGCATGCACTTGCGCTTTCCTCCAGAGCGGTAGCAGCAGTGTCACGCAGTCCGCCGCGTGGATCAAAGGATCTATGGTTTTCCCTCGAGTCTTTCCCACGAGGCTTTCCCACGAGGCTTTCCCACAGGGCTGTCCCACGTGCATACGTGGTGGGAGTCGATCCTCGGCTTGAACGTCAAGGCAGTGCAGGGAAAACAGGTTCCTCTGGAATGGACTGACACATCTGGGGGACTCTTGGAATGGTGGCATGACCCTGGAGTTCCTTTCGCCTTTCCTGTGGAGAGCGCCTCCTCTTGAGATGCGACGGGAACGCCGGGAATTCTTTCCCTACGAAACAGGGAAAGGATCCCTCATCTCGAGCTAGGCGGCGGAAACGGGGCTCCCCTGGATGTGTGCGGGACACCACGTGCTTCCTCTCGAGTGGAGACGGGTATGTCGGGGAACTTCTTGAGTTGCAGCAAGGGTGTGAAGGACCCTTTGGAAGTTCCAGTGGTAAGATGTGATTGGCCTCGAGAAGCCTCAGCGGAAATGGGCCTCATCTCGCCTGGAGGGCAAAACCTCCTGGATTTTCTCGAGTTGCGGCAGGTGCTCTCGACTTACGACGGGGACCTCAGGGACCCGCTCTGGTGGCCTCAGGAAAGGCCAGTCCCTATGCGAGTTCCTCGGGGGCCTCTCGGGATTCCTCTCCCGTCGATGCCGGGGCCTAAGACCTTGTGTGGAGTCGGGGCCGGAACCTGAGGATTCCTCTCCAGTGCTGACATGGATCTTGGGGTACTTCTGGAGTCTCCCCAGGAGAGTCAGTCCTCGTCTCGAATGCGGGCATGCACTTGCGCTTTCCTCCAGAGCGGTAGCAGCAGTGTCACGCAGTCCGCCGCGTGGATCAAAGGATCTATGGTTTTCCCTCGAGTCTTTCCCACGAGGCTTTCCCACGAGGCTTTCCCACAGGGCTGTCCCACGTGCATACGTGGTGGGAGTCGATCCTCGGCTTGAACGTCAAGGCAGTGCAGGGAAAACAGGTTCCTCTGGAATGGACTGACACATCTGGGGGACTCTTGGAATGGTGGCATGACCCTGGAGTTCCTTTCGCCTTTCCTGTGAAGAGCGCCTCCTCTTGAGATGCGACGGGGACGCCGGGAATTCTTTCCCTACGAAACAGGGAAAGGATCCCTCATCTCGAGCTAGGCGGCGGAAACGGGGCTCCCCTGGATGTGTGCGGGACACCACGTGCTTCCTCTCGAGTGGAGACGGGTATGTCGGGGAACTTCTTGAGTTGCAGCAAGGGTGTGAAGGACCCTTTGGAAGTTCCAGTGGTTAGATGTGATTGGCCTCGAGAAGCCTCAGCGGAAATGGGCCTCATCTCGCCTGGAGGGCAAAACCTCCTGGATTTTCTCGAGTTGCGGCAGGTGCTCTCGACTTACGACGGGGACCTCAGGGACCCGCTCTGGTGGCCTCAGGAAAGGCCAGTCCCCATGCGAGTTCCTCGGGGGCCTCTCGGGATTCCTCTCCCGTCGATGCCGGGGCCTAAGACCTTGTGTGGAGTCGGGGCCGGAACCTGAGGATTCCTCTCCAGTGCTGACATGGATCTTGGGGTACTTCTGGAGTCTCCCCAGGAGAGTCAGTCCTCGTCTCGAATGCGGGCATGCCCTTGCGCTTTCCTCCAGAGCGGTAGCAGCAGTGTCACACAGTCCGCCGCGTGGATCAAAGGATCTATGGTTTTCCCTCGAGTCTTTCCCACGAGGCTTTCCCACGAGGCTTTCCCACAGGGCTGTCCCACGTGCACACGTTTTGGGAGTCGATCCTCGGCTTGAACGTCAAGGCAGTGCAGGGAAAACAGGTTCCTCTGGTATGGACTGACACATCTGGGGGACTCTTGGAATGGTGGCATGACCCTGGAGTTCCTCTCGCCTTTCCTGTGGAGAGCGCCTCCTCTTGAGATGCGACGGGAACGCCGGGAATTCTTTCCCTACGAAACAGGGAAAGGATCCCTCATCTCGAGCTAGGCGGCGGAAACGGGGCTCCCCTGGATGTGTGCGGGACACCACGTGCTTCCTCTCGAGTGGAGACGGGTATGTCGGGGAACTTCTTGAGTTGCAGCAATGGTGTGAAGGACCCTTTGGAAGTTCCAGTGGTTAGATGTGATTGGCCTCGAGAAGCCTCAGCGGAAATGGGCCTCATCTCGCCTGGAGGGCAAAACCTCCTGGATTTTCTCGAGTTGCGGCAGGTGCTCTCGACTTACGACGGGGACCTCAGGGACCCGCTCTGGTGGCCTCAGGAAAGGCCAGTCCCCATGCGAGTTCCTCGGGGGCCTCTCGGGATTCCTCTCCCGTCGATGCCGGGGCCTAAGACCTTGTGTGGAGTCGGGCCCGGAACCTGAGGATTCCTCTCCAGTGCTGACATGGATCTTGAGGTACTTCTGGAGTCTCCCCAGGGGAGTCAGTCCTCGTCTCGAATGCGGGCATGCACTTGCGCTTTCCTCCAGAGCGGTAGCAGCAGTGTCACGCAGTCCGCCGCGTGGATCAAAGGATCTATGGTTTTCCCTCGAGTCTTTCCCACGAGGCTTTCCCACGAGGCTTTCCCACAGGGCTGTCCCACGTGCACACGTGGTGGGACTCGATCCTCGGCTTGAACGTCAAGGCAGTGCAGGGAAAACAGGTTCCTCTGGAATGGACTGACACATCTGGGGGACTCTTGGAATAGTGGCATGACCCTGGAGTTCCTCTCGCCTTTCCTGTGGAGAGCGCCTCCTCTTGAGATGCGACGGGAACGCCGGGAATTCTTTCCCTACGAAACAGGGAAAGGATCCCTCATCTCGAGCTAGGAGGCGGAAACGTGGCTCCCCTGGATGTGTGCGGGACACCACGTGCTTCCTCTCGAGTGCAGACGGGTATGTCGGGGAACTTCTTGAGTTGCAGCCAGGGTGTGAAGGACCCTTTGGAAGTTCCAGTGGTTAGACGTGATTAGCCTCGAGAAGCCTCAGCGGAAATGGGCCTCATCTCGCCTGGAGGGCAAAACCTCCTGGATTTTCTCGAGTTGCGGCAGGTGCTCTCGACTTACGACGGGGACCTCAGGGACCCGCTCTGGTGGCCTCAGGAAAGGCCAGTCCCCATGCGAGTTCCTCGGGGGCCTCTCGGGATTCCTCTCCCGTCGATGCCGGGGCCTAAGACCTTGTGTGGAGTCGGGGCCGGAACCTGAGGATTCCTCTCCAGTGCTGACATGGATCTTGGGGTATTTCTGGAGTCTCCCCAGGGGAGTCAGTCCTCGTCTCGAATGCGGGCATGCACTTGCGCTTTCCTCCAGAGCGGTAGCAGCAGTGTCACGCAGTCCGCCGCGTGGATCAAAGGATCTATGGTTTTCCCTCGAGTCTTTCCCACGAGGCTTTCCCACGAGGCTTTCCCACAGGGCTGTCCCACGTGCATACGTGGTGGGAGTCGATCCTCGGCTTGAACGTCAAGGCAGTGCAGGGAAAACAGGTTCCTCTGGAATGGACTGACACATCTGGGGGACTCTTGGAATGGTGGCATGACCCTGGAGTTCCTTTCGCCTTTCCTGTGGAGAGCGCCTCCTCTTGAGATGCGACGGGAACGCCGGGAATTCTTTCCCTACGAAACAGGGAAAGGATCCCTCATCTCGAGCTAGGCGGCGGAAACGGGGCTCCCCTGGATGTGTGCGGGACACCACGTGCTTCCTCTCGAGTGGAGACGGGTATGTCGGGGAACTTCTTGAGTTGCAGCAAGGGTGTGAAGGACCCTTTGGAAGTTCCAGTGGTAAGATGTGATTGGCCTCGAGAAGCCTCAGCGGAAATGGGCCTCATCTCGCCTGGAGGGCAAAACCTCCTGGATTTTCTCGAGTTGCGGCAGGTGCTCTCGACTTACGACGGGGACCTCAGGGACCCGCTCTGGTGGCCTCAGGAAAGGCCAGTCCCTATGCGAGTTCCTCGGGGGCCTCTCGGGATTCCTCTCCCGTCGATGCCGGGGCCTAAGACCTTGTGTGGAGTCGGGGCCGGAACCTGAGGATTCCTCTCCAGTGCTGACATGGATCTTGGGGTACTTCTGGAGTCTCCCCAGGAGAGTCAGTCCTCGTCTCGAATGCGGGCATGCACTTGCGCTTTCCTCCAGAGCGGTAGCAGCAGTGTCACGCAGTCCGCCGCGTGGATCAAAGGATCTATGGTTTTCCCTCGAGTCTTTCCCACGAGGCTTTCCCACGAGGCTTTCCCACAGGGCTGTCCCACGTGCACACGTGGTGGGAGTCGATCCTCGGCTTGAACGTCAAGGCAGTGCAGGGAAAACAGGTTCCTCTGGAATGGACTGACACATCTGGGGGACTCTTGGAATAGTGGCATGACCCTGGAGTTCCTCTCGCCTTTCCTGTGGAGAGCGCCTCCTCTTGAGATGCGACGGGGACGCCGGGAATTCTTTCCCTACGAAACAGGGAAAGGATCCCTCATCTCGAGATAGGAGGCGGAAACGGGGCTCCCCTGGATGTGTGCGGGACACCACGTGCTTCCTCTCGAGTGGAGACGGGTATGTCGGGGAACTTCTTGAGTTGCAGCAAGGGTGTGAAGGACCCTTTGGAAGTTCCAGTGGTTAGATGTGATTGGCCTCGAGAAGCCTCAGCGGAAATGGGCCTCATCTCGCCTGGAGGGCAAAACCTCCTGGATTTTCTCGAGTTGCGGCAGGTGCTCTCGACTTAACACGGGGACCTCAGGGACCCGCACTTGTGGCCTCAGGAAAGGCCAGTCCCCATGCGAGTTCCTCGGGGGCCTCTCGGGATTCCTCTCCCGTCGATGCCGGGGCCTAAGACCTTGTGTGGAGTCGGGGCCGGAACCTGAGGATTCCTCTCCAGTGCTGACGTGGATCTTCGGGTACTTCTGGAGTCTCCCCAGGGGAGTCAGTCCTCGTCTCGAATGCGGGCATGCACTTGCGCTTTCCTCCAGAGCGGTAGCAGCAGTGTCACGCAGTCCGCCGCGTGGATCAAAGGATCTATGGTTTTCCCTCGAGTCTTTCCCACGAGGCTTTCCCACGAGGCTTTCCCACAGGGCTGTCCCACGTGCACACGTGGTGGGACTCGATCCTCGGCTTGAACGTCAAGGCAGTGCAGGGAAAACAGGTTCCTCTGGAATGGACTGACACATCTGGGGGACTCTTGGAATAGTGGCACGACCCTGGAGTTCCTCTCGCCTTTCCTGTGGAGAGCGCCTCCTCTTGAGATGCGACGGGAACGCCGGGAATTCTTTCCCTACGAAACAGGGAAAGGATCCCTCATCTCGAGCTAGGAGGCGGAAACGTGGCTCCCCTGGATGTGTGCGGGACACCACGTGCTTCCTCTCGAGTGCAGACGGGTATGTCGGGGAACTTCTTGAGTTGCAGCCAGGGTGTGAAGGACCCTTTGGAAGTTCCAGTGGTTAGACGTGATTAGCCTCGAGAAGCCTCAGCGGAAATGGGCCTCATCTCGCCTGGAGGGCAAAACCTCCTGGATTTTCTCGAGTTGCGGCAGGTGCTCTCGACTTACGACGGGGACCTCAGGGACCCGCTCTGGTGGCCTCAGGAAAGGCCAGTCCCCATGCGAGTTCCTCGGGGGCCTCTCGGGATTCCTCTCCCGTCGATGCCGGGGCCTAAGACCTTGTGTGGAGTCGGGGCCGGAACCTGAGGATTCCTCTCCAGTGCTGACATGGATCTTGGGGTATTTCTGGAGTCTCCCCAGGGGAGTCAGTCCTCGTCTCGAATGCGGGCATGCACTTGCGCTTTCCTCCAGAGCGGTAGCAGCAGTGTCACGCAGTCCGCCGCGTGGATCAAAGGATCTATGGTTTTCCCTCGAGTCTTTCCCACGAGGCTTTCCCACGAGGCTTTCCCACAGGGCTGTCCCACGTGCATACGTGGTGGGAGTCGATCCTCGGCTTGAACGTCAAGGCAGTGCAGGGAAAACAGGTTCCTCTGGAATGGACTGACACATCTGGGGGACTCTTGGAATGGTGGCATGACCCTGGAGTTCCTTTCGCCTTTCCTGTGGAGAGCGCCTCCTCTTGAGATGCGACGGGAACGCCGGGAATTCTTTCCCTACGAAACAGGGAAAGGATCCCTCATCTCGAGCTAGGCGGCGGAAACGGGGCTCCCCTGGATGTGTGCGGGACACCACGTGCTTCCTCTCGAGTGGAGACGGGTATGTCGGGGAACTTCTTGAGTTGCAGCAAGGGTGTGAAGGACCCTTTGGAAGTTCCAGTGGTAAGATGTGATTGGCCTCGAGAAGCCTCAGCGGAAATGGGCCTCATCTCGCCTGGAGGGCAAAACCTCCTGGATTTTCTCGAGTTGCGGCAGGTGCTCTCGACTTACGACGGGGACCTCAGGGACCCGCTCTGGTGGCCTCAGGAAAGGCCAGTCCCTATGCGAGTTCCTCGGGGGCCTCTCGGGATTCCTCTCCCGTCGATGCCGGGGCCTAAGACCTTGTGTGGAGTCGGGGCCGGATCCTGAGGATTCCTCTCCAGTGCTGACATGGATCTTGGGGTACTTCTGGAGTCTCCCCAGGAGAGTCAGTCCTCGTCTCGAATGCGGGCATGCACTTGCGCTTTCCTCCAGAGCGGTAGCAGCAGTGTCACGCAGTCCGCCGCGTGGATCAAAGGATCTATGGTTTTCCCTCGAGTCTTTCCCACGAGGCTTTCCCACGAGGCTTTCCCACAGGGCTGTCCCACGTGCACACGTGGTGGGAGTCGATCCTCGGCTTGAACGTCAAGGCAGTGCAGGGAAAACAGGTTCCTCTGGAATGGACTGACACATCTGGGGGACTCTTGGAATAGTGGCATGACCCTGGAGTTCCTCTCGCCTTTCCTGTGGAGAGCGCCTCCTCTTGAGATGCGACGGGGACGCCGGGAATTCTTTCCCTACGAAACAGGGAAAGGATCCCTCATCTCGAGATAGGAGGCGGAAACGGGGCTCCCCTGGATGTGTGCGGGACACCACGTGCTTCCTCTCGAGTGCAGACGGGTATGTCGGGGACCTTCTTGAGTTGCAGCAAGGGTGTGAAGGACCCTTTGGAAGTTCCAGTGGTTAGATGTGATTGGCCTCGAGAAGCCTCAGCGGAAATGGGCCTCATCTCGCCTGGAGGGCAAAACCTCCTGGATTTTCTCGAGTTGCGGCAGGTGCTCTCGACTTAACACGGGGACCTCAGGGACCCGCACTTGTGGCCTCAGGAAAGGCCAGTCCCCATGCGAGTTCCTCGGGGGCCTCTCGGGATTCCTCTCCCGTCGATGCCGGGGCCTAAGACCTTGTGTGGAGTCGGGGCCGGAACCTGAGGATTCCTCTCCAGTGCTGACGTGGATCTTCGGGTACTTCTGGAGTCTCCCCAGGGGAGTCAGTCCTCGTCTCGAATGCGGGCATGCACTTGCGCTTTCCTCCAGAGCGGTAGCAGCAGTGTCACGCAGTCCGCCGCGTGGATCAAAGGATCTATGGTTTTCCCTCGAGTCTTTCCCACGAGGCTTTCCCACGAGGCTTTCCCACAGGGCTGTCCCACGTGCACACGTGGTGGGACTCGATCCTCGGCTTGAACGTCAAGGCAGTGCAGGGAAAACAGTTTCCTCTGGAATGGACTGACACATCTGGGGGACTCTTGGAATGGTGGCACGACCCTGGAGTTCCTCTCGCCTTTCCTGTGGAGAGCGCATCCTCTTGAGATGCGACGGGAACGCCGGGAATTCTTTCCCTACGAGACAGGGAAAGGATCCCTCATCTCGAGCTAGGAGGCGGAAACGGGGCTCCCCTGGATGTGTGGGGGACCCACGTGCCTCTTCACGAGTGGAGACGGGTATGTCGGGGAACTTCTTGAGTTGCAGCAAGGGTGTGAAGGACCCTTTGGAAGTTCCAGTGGTTAGACGTGATTAGCCTCGAGAAGCCTCAGCGGAAATGGGCCTCATCTCGCCTGGAGGGCAAAACCTCCTGGATTTTCTCGAGTTGCGGCAGGTGCTCTAGACTTACGCCGGGGACCTCAGGGACCCGCTCTGGTGGCCTCAGGAAAGGCCAGTCCCCATGCGAGTTCCTCGGGGGCCTCTCGGGATTCCTCTCCCGTCGATGCCGGGGCCTAAGACCTTGTGTGGAGTCGGGGCCGGAACCTGAGGATTCCTCTCCAGTGCTGACATGGATCTTGGGGTACTTCTGGAGTCTCCCCAGGGGAGTCAGTCGTCGTCTCGAATGCGGGCATGCACTTGCGCTTTCCTCCAGAGCGGTAGCAGCAGTGTCACGCAGTCCGCCGCGTGGATCAAAGGATCTATGGTTTTCCCTCGAGTCTTTCCCACGAGGCTTTCCCACGAGGCTTTCCCACAGGGCTGTCCCACGTGCATACGTGGTGGGAGTCGATCCTCGGCTTGAACGTCAAGGCAGTGCAGGGAAAACAGGTTCCTCTGGAATGGACTGACACATCTGGGGGACTCTTGGAATGGTGGCATGACCCTGGAGTTCCTTTCGCCTTTCCTGTGGAGAGCGCCTCCTCTTGAGATGCGACGGGAACGCCGGGAATTCTTTCCCTACGAAACAGGGAAAGGATCCCTCATCTCGAGCTAGGCGGCGGAAACGGGGCTCCCCTGGATGTGTGCGGGACACCACGTGCTTCCTCTCGAGTGGAGACGGGTATGTCGGGGAACTTCTTGAGTTGCAGCAAGGGTGTGAAGGACCCTTTGGAAGTTCCAGTGGTAAGATGTGATTGGCCTCGAGAAGCCTCAGCGGAAATGGGCCTCATCTCGCCTGGAGGGCAAAACCTCCTGGATTTTCTCGAGTTGCGGCAGGTGCTCTTGACTTACGACGGGGACCTCAGGGACCCGCTCTGGTGGCCTCAGGAAAGGCCAGTCCCTATGCGAGTTCCTCGGGGGCCTCTCGGGATTCCTCTCCCGTCGATGCCGGGGCCTAAGACCTTGTGTGGAGTCGGGGCCGGAACCTGAGGATTCCTCTCCAGTGCTGACATGGATCTTGGGGTACTTCTGGAGTCTCCCCAGGAGAGTCAGTCCTCGTCTCGAATGCGGGCATGCACTTGCGCTTTCCTCCAGAGCGGTAGCAGCAGTGTCACGCAGTCCGCCGCGTGGATCAAAGGATCTATGGTTTTCCCTCGAGTCTTTCCCACGAGGCTTTCCCACGAGGCTTTCCCACAGGGCTGTCCCACGTGCACACGTGGTGGGAGTCGATCCTCGGCTTGAACGTCAAGGCAGTGCAGGGAAAACAGGTTCCTCTGGAATGGACTGACACATCTGGGGGACTCTTGGAATAGTGGCATGACCCTGGAGTTCCTCTCGCCTTTCCTGTGGAGAGCGCCTCCTCTTGAGATGCGACGGGGACGCCGGGAATTCTTTCCCTACGAAACAGGGAAAGGATCCCTCATCTCGAGATAGGAGGCGGAAACGGGGCTCCCCTGGATGTGTGCGGGACACCACGTGCTTCCTCTCGAGTGGAGACGGGTATGTCGGGGAACTTCTGGAGTTGCAGCAAGGGTGTGAAGGACCCTTTGGAAGTTCCAGTGGTTAGACGTGATTGGCCTCGAGAAGCCTCAGCGGAAATGGGCCTCATCTCGCCTGGAGGGCAAAACCTCCTGGATTTTCTCGAGTTGCGGCAGGTGCTCTCGACTTAACACGGGGACCTCAGGGACCCGCACTTGTGGCCTCAGGAAAGGCCAGTCCCCATGCGAGTTCCTCGGGGGCCTCTCGGGATTCCTCTCCCGTCGATGCCGGGGCCTAAGACCTTGTGTGGAGTCGGGGCCGGAACCTGAGGATTCCTCTCCAGTGCTGACGTGGATCTTCGGGTACTTCTGGAGTCTCCCCAGGGGAGTCAGTCCTCGTCTCGAATGCGGGCATGCACTTGCGCTTTCCTCCAGAGCGGTAGCAGCAGTGTCACGCAGTCCGCCGCGTGGATCAAAGGATCTATGGTTTTCCCTCGAGTCTTTCCCACGAGGCTTTCCCACGAGGCTTTCCCACAGGGCTGTCCCACGTGCACACGTGGTGGGACTCGATCCTCGGCTTGAACGTCAAGGCAGTGCAGGGAAAACAGTTTCCTCTGGAATGGACTGACACATCTGGGGGACTCTTGGAATGGTGGCACGACCCTGGAGTTCCTCTCGCCTTTCCTGTGGAGAGCGCATCCTCTTGAGATGCGACGGGAACGCCGGGAATTCTTTCCCTACGAGACAGGGAAAGGATCCCTCATCTCGAGCTAGGAGGCGGAAACGGGGCTCCCCTGGATGTGTGGGGGACCCACGTGCCTCCTCACGAGTGGAGACGGGTATGTCGGGGAACTTCTTGAGTTGCAGCAAGGGTGTGAAGGACCCTTTGGAAGTTCCAGTGGTTAGACGTGATTAGCCTCGAGAAGCCTCAGCGGAAATGGGCCTCATCTCGCCTGGAGGGCAAAACCTCCTGGATTTTCTCGAGTTGCGGCAGGTGCTCTAGACTTACGCCGGGGACCTCAGGGACCCGCTCTGGTGGCCTCAGGAAAGGCCAGTCCCCATGCGAGTTCCTCGGGGGCCTCTCGGGATTCCTCTCCCGTCGATGCCGGGGCCTAAGACCTTGTGTGGAGTCGGGGCCGGAACCTGAGGATTCCTCTCCAGTGCTGACATGGATCTTGGGGTACTTCTGGAGTCTCCCCAGGGGAGTCAGTCGTCGTCTCGAATGCGGGCATGCACTTGCGCTTTCCTCCAGAGCGGTAGCAGCAGTGTCACGCAGTCCGCCGCGTGGATCAAAGGATCTATGGTTTTCCCTCGAGTCTTTCCCACGAGGCTTTCCCACGAGGCTTTCCCACAGGGCTGTCCCACGTGCACACGTGGTGGGAGTCGATCCTCGGCTTGAACGTCAAGGCAGTGCAGGGAAAACAGGTTCCTCTGGAATGGACTGACACATCTGGGGGACTCTTGGAATGGTGGCATGACCCTGGAGTTCCTATCGCCTTTCCTGTGGAGAGCGCCTCCTCTTGAGATGCGACGGGAACGCCGGGAATTCTTTCCCTACGAAACAGGGAAAGGATCCCTCATCTCGAGCTAGGCGGCGGAAACGGGGCTCCCCTGGATGTGTGCGGGACACCCCGTGCTTCCTCTCGAGTGGAGACGGGTATGTCGGGGAACTTCTTGAGTTGCAGCAAGGGTGTGAAGGACCCTTTGGAAGTTCCAGTGGTTAGATGTGATTGGCCTCGAGAAGCCTCAGCGGAAATGGGCCTCATCTCGCCTGGAGGGCAAAACCTCCTGGATTTTCTCGAGTTGCGGCAGGTGCTCTCGACTTACGACGGGGACCTCAGGGACCCGCTCTGGTGGCCTCAGGAAAGGCCAGTCCCCATGCGAGTTCCTCGGGGGCCTCTCGGGATTCCTCTCCCGTCGATGCCGGGGCCTAAGACCTTGTGTGGAGTCGGGGCCGGAACCTGAGGATTCCTCTCCAGTGCTGACATGGATCTTGGGGTACTTCTGGAGTCTCCCCTGGGGAGTCAGTCCTCGTCTCGAATGCGGGCATGCACTTGCGCTTTCCTCCAGAGCGGTAGCAGCAGTGTCACGCAGTCCGCCGCGTGGATCAAAGGATGTATGGTTTTCCCTCGAGTCTTTCCCACGAGGCTTTCCCAGGAGGCTTTCCCACAGGGCTGTCCCACGTGCACACGTGGTGGGACTCGATCCTCGGCTTGAACGTCAAGGCAGTGCAGGGAAAACAGGTTCCTCTGGAATGGACTGACACATCTGGGGGACTCTTGGAATGGTGTCACGACCCTGGAGTTCCTCTCGCCTTTCCTGTGGAGAGCGCCTCCTCTTGAGATGCGACGGGAACGCCGGGAATTCTTTCCCTACGAAACAGGGAAAGGATCCCTCATCTCGAGCTAGGCGGCGGAAACGGGGCTCCCCTGGATGTGTGCGGGACCCCACGTGCTTCCTCTCGAGTGGAGACGGGTATGTCGGGGAACTTCTTGAGTTGCAGCAATGGTGTGAAGGACCCTTTGGAAGTTCCAGTGGTTAGATGTGATTGGCCTCGAGAAGCCTCAGCGGAAATGGGCCTCATCTCGCCTGGAGGGCAAAACCTCCTGGATTTTCTCGAGTTGCGGCAGGTGCTCTCGACTTACGACGGGGACCTCAGGGACCCGCTCTGGTGGCCTCAGGAAAGGCCAGTCCCCATGCGAGTTCCTCGGGGGCCTCTCGGGATTCCTCTCCCGTCGATGCCGGGGCCTAAGACCTTGTGTGGAGTCGGGGCCGGAACCTGAGGATTCCTCTCCAGTGCTGACATGGATCTTGGGGTACTTCTGGAGTCTCCCCAGGGGAGTCAGTCCTCGTCTCGAATGCGGGCATGCACTTGCGCTTTCCTCCAGAGCGGTAGCAGCAGTGTCACGCAGTCCGCCGCGTGGATCAAAGGATCTATGGTTTTCCCTCGAGTCTTTCCCACGAGGCTTTCCCACGAGGCTTTCCCACAGGGCTGTCCCAAGTGCACACGTGGTGGGACTCGATCCTCGGCTTGAACGTCAAGGCAGTGCAGGGAAAACAGGTTCCTCTGGAATGGACTGACACATCTGGGTGACTCTTGGATTAGTGGCATGACCCTGGAGTTCCTCTCGCCTTTCCTGTGGAGAGCGCCTCCTCTTGAGATGCGACGGGGACGCCGGGAATTCTTTCCCTACGAAACAGGGAAAGGATCCCTCATCTCGAGCTAGGAGGCGGAAACGGGGCTCCCCTGGATGTGTGCGGGACACCACGTGCTTCCTCTCGAGTGGAGACGGGTATGTCGGGGAACTTCTTGAGTTGCAGCAAGGGTGTGAAGGACCCTTTGGAAGTTCCAGTGGTTAGATGTGATTGGCCTCGAGAAGCCTCAGCGGAAATGGGCCTCATCTCGCCTGGAGGGCAAAACCTCCTGGATTTTCTCGAGTTGCGGCAGGTGCTCTCGACTTACGACGGGGACCTCAGGGACCCGCTCTTGTGGCCTCAGGAAAGGCCAGTCCCCATGCGAGTTCCTCGGGGGCCTCTCGGGATTCCTCTCCCGTCGATGCCGGGGCCTAAGACCTTGTGTGGAGTCGGGGCCGGAACCTGAGGATTCCTCTCCAGTGCTGACATGGATCTTGGGGTACTTCTGGAGTCTCCCCAGGGGAGTCAGTCCTCGTCTCGAATGCGGGCATGCACTTGCGCTTTCCTCCAGAGCGGTAGCAGCAGTGTCACGCAGTCCGCCGCGTGGATCAAAGGATCTATGGTTTTCCCTCGAGTCTTTCCCACGAGGCTTTCCCAGGAGGCTTTCCCACAGGGCTGTCCCACGTGCACACGTGGTGGGACTCGATCCTCGGCTTGAACGTCAAGGCAGTGCAGGGAAAACAGTTTCCTCTGGAATGGACTGACACATCTGGGGGACTCTTGGAATGGTGTCACGACCCTGGAGTTCCTCTCGCCTTTCCTGAGGAGAGCGCCTCCTCTTGAGATGCGACGGGAACGCCGGGAATTCTTTCCCTACGAAACAGGGAAAGGATCCCTCATCTCGAGCTAGGCGGCGGAAACGGGGCTCCCCTGGATGTGTGCGGGACCCCACATGCTTCCTCTCGAGTGGAGACGGGTATGTCGGGGAACTTCTTGAGTTGCAGCAATGGTGTGAAGGACCCTTTGGAAGTTCCAGTGGTTAGATGTGATTGGCCTCGAGAAGCCTCAGCGGAAATGGGCCTCATCTCGCCTGGAGGGCAAAACCTCCTGGATTTTCTCGAGTTGCGGCAGGTGCTCTCGACTTACGACGGGGACCTCAGGGACCCGCTCTGGTGGCCTCAGGAAAGGCCAGTCCCCATGCGAGTTCCTCGGGGGCCTCTCGGGATTCCTCTCCCGTAGATGCCGGGGCCTAAGACCTTGTGTGGAGTCGGGGCCGGAACCTGAGGATTCCTCTCCAGTGCTGACATGGATCTTGGGGTACTTCTGGAGTCTCCCCAGGGGAGTCAGTCCTCGTCTCGAATGCGGGCATGCACTTGCGCTTTCCTCCAGAGCGGTAGCAGCAGTGTCACGCAGTCCGCCGCGTGGATCAAAGGATCTATGGTTTTCCCTCGAGTCTTTCCCACGAGGCTTTCCCACGAGGCTTTCCCACAGGGCTGTCCCACGTGCACACGTGGTGGGAGTCGATCCTCGGCTTGAACGTCAAGGCAGTGCAGGGAAAACAGGTTCCTCTGGAATGGACTGACACATCTGGGGGACTCTTGGAATGGTGGCATGACCCTGGAGTTCCTATCGCCTTTCCTGTGGAGAGCGCCTCCTCTTGAGATGCGACGGGAACGCCGGGAATTCTTTCCCTACGAAACAGGGAAAGGATCCCTCATCTCGAGCTAGGCGGCGGAAACGGGGCTCCCCTGGATGTGTGCGGGACACCCCGTGCTTCCTCTCGAGTGGAGACGGGTATGTCGGGGAACTTCTTGAGTTGCAGCAAGGGTGTGAAGGACCCTTTGGAAGTTCCAGTGGTTAGATGTGATTGGCCTCGAGAAGCCTCAGCGGAAATGGGCCTCATCTCGCCTGGAGGGCAAAACCTCCTGGATTTTCTCGAGTTGCGGCAGGTGCTCTCGACTTACGACGGGGACCTCAGGGACCCGCTCTGGTGGCCTCAGGAAAGGCCAGTCCCCATGCGAGTTCCTCGGGGGCCTCTCGGGATTCCTCTCCCGTCGATGCCGGGGCCTAAGACCTTGTGTGGAGTCGGGGCCGGAACCTGAGGATTCCTCTCCAGTGCTGACATGGATCTTGGGGTACTTCTGGAGTCTCCCCTGGGGAGTCAGTCCTCGTCTCGAATGCGGGCATGCACTTGCGCTTTCCTCCAGAGCGGTAGCAGCAGTGTCACGCAGTCCGCCGCGTGGATCAAAGGATGTATGGTTTTCCCTCGAGTCTTTCCCACGAGGCTTTCCCAGGAGGCTTTCCCACAGGGCTGTCCCACGTGCACACGTGGTGGGACTCGATCCTCGGCTTGAACGTCAAGGCAGTGCAGGGAAAACAGGTTCCTCTGGAATGGACTGACACATCTGGGGGACTCTTGGAATGGTGTCACGACCCTGGAGTTCCTCTCGCCTTTCCTGTGGAGAGCGCCTCCTCTTGAGATGCGACGGGAACGCCGGGAATTCTTTCCCTACGAAACAGGGAAAGGATCCCTCATCTCGAGCTAGGCGGCGGAAACGGGGCTCCCCTGGATGTGTGCGGGACCCCACGTGCTTCCTCTCGAGTGGAGACGGGTATGTCGGGGAACTTCTTGAGTTGCAGCAATGGTGTGAAGGACCCTTTGGAAGTTCCAGTGGTTAGATGTGATTGGCCTCGAGAAGCCTCAGCGGAAATGGGCCTCATCTCGCCTGGAGGGCAAAACCTCCTGGATTTTCTCGAGTTGCGGCAGGTGCTCTCGACTTACGACGGGGACCTCAGGGACCCGCTCTGGTGGCCTCAGGAAAGGCCAGTCCCCATGCGAGTTCCTCGGGGGCCTCTCGGGATTCCTCTCCCGTCGATGCCGGGGCCTAAGACCTTGTGTGGAGTCGGGGCCGGAACCTGAGGATTCCTCTCCAGTGCTGACATGGATCTTGGGGTACTTCTGGAGTCTCCCCAGGGGAGTCAGTCCTCGTCTCGAATGCGGGCATGCACTTGCGCTTTCCTCCAGAGCGGTAGCAGCAGTGTCACGCAGTCCGCCGCGTGGATCAAAGGATCTATGGTTTTCCCTCGAGTCTTTCCCACGAGGCTTTCCCACGAGGCTTTCCCACAGGGCTGTCCCAAGTGCACACGTGGTGGGACTCGATCCTCGGCTTGAACGTCAAGGCAGTGCAGGGAAAACAGGTTCCTCTGGAATGGACTGACACATCTGGGTGACTCTTGGATTAGTGGCATGACCCTGGAGTTCCTCTCGCCTTTCCTGTGGAGAGCGCCTCCTCTTGAGATGCGACGGGGACGCCGGGAATTCTTTCCCTACGAAACAGGGAAAGGATCCCTCATCTCGAGCTAGGAGGCGGAAACGGGGCTCCCCTGGATGTGTGCGGGACACCACGTGCTTCCTCTCGAGTGGAGACGGGTATGTCGGGGAACTTCTTGAGTTGCAGCAAGGGTGTGAAGGACCCTTTGGAAGTTCCAGTGGTTAGATGTGATTGGCCTCGAGAAGCCTCAGCGGAAATGGGCCTCATCTCGCCTGGAGGGCAAAACCTCCTGGATTTTCTCGAGTTGCGGCAGGTGCTCTCGACTTACGACGGGGACCTCAGGGACCCGCTCTTGTGGCCTCAGGAAAGGCCAGTCCCCATGCGAGTTCCTCGGGGGCCTCTCGGGATTCCTCTCCCGTCGATGCCGGGGCCTAAGACCTTGTGTGGAGTCGGGGCCGGAACCTGAGGATTCCTCTCCAGTGCTGACATGGATCTTGGGGTACTTCTGGAGTCTCCCCAGGGGAGTCAGTCCTCGTCTCGAATGCGGGCATGCACTTGCGCTTTCCTCCAGAGCGGTAGCAGCAGTGTCACGCAGTCCGCCGCGTGGATCAAAGGATCTATGGTTTTCCCTCGAGTCTTTCCCACGAGGCTTTCCCAGGAGGCTTTCCCACAGGGCTGTCCCACGTGCACACGTGGTGGGACTCGATCCTCGGCTTGAACGTCAAGGCAGTGCAGGGAAAACAGTTTCCTCTGGAATGGACTGACACATCTGGGGGACTCTTGGAATGGTGTCACGACCCTGGAGTTCCTCTCGCCTTTCCTGAGGAGAGCGCCTCCTCTTGAGATGCGACGGGAACGCCGGGAATTCTTTCCCTACGAAACAGGGAAAGGATCCCTCATCTCGAGCTAGGCGGCGGAAACGGGGCTCCCCTGGATGTGTGCGGGACCCCACATGCTTCCTCTCGAGTGGAGACGGGTATGTCGGGGAACTTCTTGAGTTGCAGCAATGGTGTGAAGGACCCTTTGGAAGTTCCAGTGGTTAGATGTGATTGGCCTCGAGAAGCCTCAGCGGAAATGGGCCTCATCTCGCCTGGAGGGCAAAACCTCCTGGATTTTCTCGAGTTGCGGCAGGTGCTCTCGACTTACGACGGGGACCTCAGGGACCCGCTCTGGTGGCCTCAGGAAAGGCCAGTCCCCATGCGAGTTCCTCGGGGGCCTCTCGGGATTCCTCTCCCGTAGATGCCGGGGCCTAAGACCTTGTGTGGAGTCGGGGCCGGAACCTGAGGATTCCTCTCCAGTGCTGACATGGATCTTGGGGTACTTCTGGAGTCTCCCCAGGGGAGTCAGTCCTCGTCTCGAATGCGGGCATGCACTTGCGCTTTCCTCCAGAGCGGTAGCAGCAGTGTCACGCAGTCCGCCGCGTGGATCAAAGGATCTATGGTTTTCCCTCGAGTCTTTCCCACGAGGCTTTCCCACGAGGCTTTCCCACAGGGCTGTCCCACGTGCACACGTGGTGGGAGTCAATCCTCGGCTTGAACGTCAAGGCAGTGCAGGGAAAACAGGTTCCTCTGGAATGGACTGACACATCTGGGGGACTCTTGGAATGGTGTCACGACCCTGGAGTTCCTCTCGACTTTCCTGTGGAGAGCGCCTCCTCTTGAGATGCGACGGGAACGCCGGGAATTCTTTCCCTACGAAACAGGGAAAGGATCCCTCATCTCGAGCTAGGAGGTGGAAACGGGGCTCCCCTGGATGTGTGCGGGACACCACGTGCTTCCTCTCGAGTGGAGACGGGTATGTCGGGGAACTTCTTGAGTTGCAGCAAGGGTGTGAAGGACCCTTTGGAAGTTCCAGTGGTTAGATGTGATTGGCCTCGAGAAGCCTCAGCGGAAATGGGCCTCATCTCGCCAGGAGGGCAAAACCTCCTGGATTTTCTCGAGTTGCGGCAGGTGCTCTCGACTTACGACGGGGACCTCAGGGACCCGCTCTGGTTGCCTCAGGAAAGGCCAGTCCCCATGCGAGTTCCTCGGGGGCCTCTCGGGATTCCTCTCCCGTCGATGCCGGGGCCTAAGACCTTGTGTGGAGTTGGGGCCGGAACCTGAGGATTCCTCTCCAGTGCTGACATGGATCTTGGGGTACTACTGGAGTCTCCCCAGGGGAGTCAGTCCTCGTCTCGAATGCGGGCATGCACTTGCGCTTTCCTCCAGAGCGGTAGCAGCAGTGTCACGCAGTCCGCCGCGTGGATCAAAGGATCTATGGTTTTCCCTCGAGTCTTTCCCACGGGGCTTTCCCACGAGGCTTTCCCACAGGGCTGTCCCACGTGCACACGTGGTGGGAGTCGATCCTCGGCTTAAACGTCAAGGCAGTGCAGGGAAAACAGGTTCCTCTGGAATGGACTGACACATCTGGGGGACTCTTGGAATGGTGGCACGACCCTGGAGTTCCTCTCGCCTTTCCTGTGGAGAGCGCCTCCTCTTGAGATGCGACGGGAACGCCGGGAATTCTTTCCCTACGAAACAGGGAAAGGATCCCTCATCTCGAGCTAGGAGGCGGAAACGGGGCTCCCCTGGATGTGTGGGGGACCCACGTGCTTCCTCACGAGTGGAGACGGGTATGTCGGGGAACTTCTTGAGTTGCAGCAAGGGTGTGAAGGACCCTTTGGAAGTTCCAGTGGTTAGACGTGATTAGCCTCGAGAAGCCTCAGCGGAAATGGGCCTCATCTCGCCTGGAGGGCAAAACCTCCTGGATTTTCTCGAGTTGCGGCAGGTGCTCTCGACTTACGACGGGGACCTCAGGGACCCGCTCTGGTGGCCTCAGAAAAGGCCAGTCCCCATGCGAGTTCCTCGGGGGCCTCTCGGGATTCCTCTCCCGTCGATGCCGGGGCCTAAGACCTTGTGTGGAGTCGGGGCCGGAACCTGAGGATTCCTCTCCAGTGCTGACATGGATCTTGGGGTACTTCTGGAGTCTCCCCAGTAGAGTCAGTCCTCGTCTCGAATGCGGGCATGCACTTGCGCTTTCCTCCAGAGCGGTAGCAGCAGTGTCACGCAGTCCGCCGCGTGGATCAAAGGATCTATGGTTTTCCCTCGAGTCTTTCCCACGAGGCTTTCCCACGAGGCTTTCCCACAGGGCTGTCCCACGTGCACACGTGGTGGGAGTCGATCCTCGGCTTGAACGTCAAGGCAGTGCAGGGAAAACAGGTTCCTCTGGAATGGACTGACACATCTGGGGGACTCTTGGAATGGTGGCATGACCCTGGAGTTCCTCTCGCCTTTCCTGTGGAGAGCGCCTCCTCTTGAGATGCGACGGGAACGCCGGGAATTCTTTCCCTACGAAACAGGGAAAGGATCCCTCATCTCGAGCTAGGCGGCGGAAACGGGGCTCCCCTGGATGTGTGCGGGACACCCCGTGCTTCCTCTCGAGTGGAGACGGGTATGTCGGGGAACTTCTTGAGTTGCAGCAAGGGTGTGAAGGACCCTTTGGAAGTTCCAGTGGTTAGATGTGATTGGCCTCGAGAAGCCTCAGCGGAAATGGGCCTCATCTCGCCTGGAGGGCAAAACCTCCTGGATTTTCTCGAGTTGCGGCAGGTGCTCTCGACTTACGACGGGGACCTCAGGGACCCGCTCTGGTGGCCTCAGGAAAGGCCAGTCCCCATGCGAGTTCCTCGGGGGCCTCTCGGGATTCCTCTCCCGTCGATGCCGGGGCCTAAGACCTTGTGTGGAGTCGGGGCCGGAACCTGAGGATTCCTCTCCAGTGCTGACATGGATCTTGGGGTACTTCTGGAGTCTCCCCAGGGGAGTCAGTCCTCGTCTCGAATGCGGGCATGCACTTGCGCTTTCCTCCAGAGCGGTAGCAGCAGTGTCACGCAGTCCGCCGCGTGGATCAAAGGATCTATGGTTTTCCCTCGAGTCTTTCCCACGAGGCTTTCCCACGAGGCTTTCCCACAGGGCTGTCCCACATGCACACGTGGTGTGACTCGATCCTCGGCTTGAACGTCAAGGCAGTGCAGGGAAAACAGGTTCCTCTGGAATGGACTGACACATCTGGGGGACTCTTGGAATGGTGGCATGACCCTGGAGTTCCTCTCGCCTTTCCTGTGGAGAGCGCCTCCTCTTGAGATGCGACGGGAACGCCGGGAATTGTTTCCCTACGAAACAGGGAAAGGATCCCTCATCTCGAGCTAGGCGGCGGAAACGGGGCTCCCCTGGATGTGTGCGGGACACCACGTGCTTCCTCTCGAGTGCAGACGGGTATGTCGGGGAACTTCTTGAGTTGCAGCAAGGGTGTGAAGGACCCTTTGGAAGTTCCAGTGGTTAGATGTGATTGGCCTCGAGAAGCCTCAGCGGAAATGGGCCTCATCTCGCCTGGAGGGCAAAACCTCCTGGATTTTCTCGAGTTGCGGCAGGTGCTCTCGACTTACGACGGGGACCTCAGGGACCCGCTCTGGTGGCCTCAGGAAAGGCCAGTCCCCATGCGAGTTCCTCGGGGGCCTCTCGGGATTCCTCTCCCGTTGATGCCGGGGCCTAAGACCTTGTGTGGAGTCGGGGCCGGAACCTGAGGATTTCTCTCCAGTGCTGACATGGATTTGGGGTACTTCTGGAGTCTCCCCAGGGGAGTCAGTCCTCGTCTCGAATGCGGGCATGCACTTGCGCTTTCCTCCAGAGCGGTAGCAGCAGTCACGCAGTCCGCCGCGTGGATCAAAGGATCTATGGTTTTCCCTCGAGTCTTTCCCACGAGGCTTTCCCACGAGGCTTTCCCACAGGGCTGTCCCACGTGCACACGTGGTGGGACTCGATCCTCGGCTTGAAAGTCAAGGCAGTGCAGGGAAAACAGGTTCCTCTGGAATGGACTGACACATCTGGGGGACTCTTGGAATGGTGTCAGGACCCTGGAGTTCCTCTCGCCTTTCCTGTGGAGAGCGCCTCCTCTTGAGATGCGACGGGAACGCCGGGAATTCTTTCCCTACGAAACAGGGAAAGGATCCCTCATCTCGAGCTAGGAGGTGGAAACGGGGCTCCCCTGGATGTGTGCGGGACACCACGTGCTTCCTCTCGAGTGGAGACGGGTATGTCGGGGAACTTCTTGAGTTGCAGCAAGGGTGTGAAGGACCCTTTGGAAGTTCCAGTGGTTAGACGTGATTGGCCTCGAGAAGCCTCAGCGGAAATGGGCCTCATCTCGCCTGGAGGGCAAAACCTCCTGGATTTTCTCGAGTTGCGGCAGGTGCTCTCGACTTACGACAGGGACCTCAGGGACCCGCTCTGGTGGCCTCAGGAAAGGCCAGTCCCCATGCGAGTTCCTCGGGGGCCTCTCGGGATTCCTCTCCCGTCGATGCCGGGGCCTAAGACCTTGAGTGGAGTCGGGGCCGGAACCTGAGGATTCCTCTCCAGTGCTGACATGGATCTTGGGGTACTTCTGGAGTCTCCCCAGGGGAGTCAGTCCTCGTCTCGAATGCGGGCATGCACTTGCACTTTCCTCCAGAGCGGTAGCAGCAGTGTCACGCAGTCCGCCGCGTGGATCAAAGGATCTATGGTTTTCCCTCGAGTCTTTCCCACGAGGCTTTCCCACAAGGCTTTCCCACAGGGCTGTCCCACGTGCACACGTGGTGGGACTCGATCCTCGGCTTAAACGTCAAGGCAGTGTAGGGAAAACAGGTTCCTCTGGAATGGACTGACACATCTGGGGGACTCTTGGAATGGTGGCACGACCCTGGAGTTCCTCTCGCCTTTCCTGTGGAGAGCGCCTCCTCTTGAGATGCGACGGGAACGCCGGGAATTCTTTCCCTACGAAACAGGGAAAGGATCCCTCATCTCGAGCTAGGAGGCGGAAACGGGGATCCCCTGGATGTGTGCGGGACACCACGTGCTTCCTCTCGAGTGGAGACGAGTATGTCGGGGAACTTCTTGAGTTGCAGCAAGGGTGTGAAGGACCCTTTGGAAGTTCCAGTGGTTAGACTTGATTGGCCTCGAGAAGCCTCAGCGGAAATGGGCCTCATCTCGCCTGGAGGGCAAAACCTCCTGGATTTTCTCGAGTTGCGGCAGGTGCTCTCGACTTACGACTGGGACCTCAGGGACCCGCTCTGGTGGCCAGAGGAAAGGCCAGTCCCCATGCGAGTTCCTCGGGGGCCTCTCGGGATTCCTCTCCCGTCGATGCCGGGGCCTAAGACCTTGTGTGGAGTCGGGGCCGGAACCTGAGGATTCCTCTCCAGTGCTGACATGGATCTTGGGGTACTTCTGGAGTCTCCCCAGGGGAGTCAGTCCTCGTCTCGAATGCGGGCATGCACTTGCGCTTTCCTCCAGAGCGGTAGCAGCAGTGTCACGCAGTCCGCCGCGTGGATCAAAGGATCTATGGTTTTCCCTCGAGTCTTTCCCACGAGGCTTTCCCACGAGGCTTTCCCACAGGGCTGTCCCACGTGCACACGTGGTGGGAGTCGATCCTCGGCTTGAACGTCAAGGCAGTGCAGGGAAAACAGGTTCCTCTGGAATGGACTGACACATCTGGGGGACTCTTGGAATGGTGGCACGACCCTGGAGTTCCTCTCGCCTTTCCTGTGGAGAGCGCCTCCTCTTGAGATGCTACGGGAACGCCGGGAATTCTTTCCCTACGAAACAGGGAAAGGATCCCTCATCTCGAGCTAGGAGGCGGAAACGGGGCTCCCCTGGATGTGTGCGGGACACCACGTGCTTCCTCTCGAGTGGAGACGGGTATGTCAGGGAACTTCTTGAGTTGCAGCAAGGGTGTGAAGGACCCTTTGGAAGTTCCAGTGGTTAGACGTGATTGGCCTAGAGAAGCCTCAGCGGAAATGGGCCTCATCTGGCCTGGAGGGCAAAACCTCCTGGATTTTCTCGAGTTGCGGCAGGTGCTCTCGACTTACGACGGGGACCTCAGGGACCCGCTCTGGTGGCCTCAGGAAAGGCCAGTCCCCATGCGAGTTCCTCGGGGGCCTCTCGGGATTCCTCTCCCATCGATGCCGGGGCCTAAGACCTTGTGTGGAGTTGGGGCCAGAACCTGAGGATTCCTCTCCAGTGCTGACATGGATCTTGGGGTACTTCTGGAGTCTCCCCAGGGGAGTCAGTCCTCGTCTCGAATGCGGGCATGCACTTGCGCTTTCCTCCAGAGCGGTAGCAGCAGTGTCACGCAGTCCGCCGCGTGGATCAAAGGATCTATGGTTTTCCCTCGAGTCTTTCCCACGAGGCTTTCCCACGAGGCTTTCCCACAGGGCTGTCCCACGTGCACACGTGGTGGGACTCGATCCTCGGCTTGAACGTCAAGGCAGTGCAGGGAAAACAGGTTCCTCTGGAATGGACTGACACATCTGGGGGACTCTTGGAATGGTGGCACGACCCTGGAGTTCCTCTCGCCTTTCCTGTGGAGAGCGCCTCCTCTTGAGATGCGACGGGAACGCCGGGAATTCTTTCCCTACGAAACAGGGAAAGGATCCCTCATCTCGAGCTAGGAGGCGGAAACGGGGCTCCCCTGGATGTGTGCGGGACACCACGTGCTTCCTCTCGAGTGGAGACGGGTATGTCGGGGAACTTCTTGAGTTGCAGCAAGGGTGTGAAGGACCCTTTGGCAGTTCCAGTGGTTAGATGTGATTGGCCTCGAGAAGCCTCAGCGGAAATGGGCCTCATCTGGCCTGGAGGGCAAAACCTCCTGGATTTTCTCGAGTTGCGGCAGGTGCTCTCGACTTACGACGGGGACCTCAGGGACCCGCTCTTGTGGCCTCAGGAAAGGCCAGTCCCCATGCGAGTTCCTCGGGGGCCTCTCGGGATTCCTCTCCCGTCGATGCCGGGGCCTAAGACCTTGTGTGGAGTTGGGGCCGGAACCTGAGGATTCCTCTCCAGTGCTGACATGGATCTTGGGGTACTTCTGGAGTCTCCCCAGGGGAGTCAGTCCTCGTCTCGAATGCGGGCATGCACTTGCGCTTTCCTCCAGAGCGGTAGCAGCAGTGTCACGCAGTCCGCCGCGTGGATCAAAGGATCTATGGTTTTCCCTCGAGTCTTTCCCACGAGGCTTTCCCACGAGGCTTTCCCAGAGGGATGTCCCACGTGCACACGTGGTGGGAGTCGATCCTCGGCTTGAACGTCAAGGCAGTGCAGGGAAAACAGGTTCCTCTGGAATGGACTGACACATCTGGGGGACTCTTGGAATGGTGTCAGGACCCTGGAGTTCCTCTCGACTTTCCTGTGGAGAGCGCCTCCTCTTGAGATGCGACGGGAACGCCGGGAATTCTTTCCCTACGAAACAGGGAAAGGATCCCTCATCTCGAGCTAGGAGGTGGAAACGGGGCTCCCCTGGATGTGTGCGGGACACCACGTGCTTCCTCTCGAGTGGAGACGGGTATGTCGGGGAACTTCTTGAGTTGCAGCAAGGGTGTGAAGGACCCTTTGGAAGTTCCAGTGGTTAGATGTGATTGGCCTCGAGAAGCCTCAGCGGAAATGGGCCTCATCTCGCCAGGAGGGCAAAACCTCCTGGATTTTCTTGAGTTGCGGCAGGTGCTCTCGACTTACGACGGGGACCTCAGGGACACGCTCTGGTTGCCTCAGGAAAGGCCAGTCCCCATGCGAGTTCCTCGGGGGCCTCTCGGGATTCCTCTCCCGTCGATGCCGGGGCCTAAGACCTTGTGTGGAGTTGGGGCCGGAACCTGAGGATTCCTCTCCAGTGCTGACATGGATCTTGGGGTACTACTGGAGTCTCCCCAGGGGAGTCAGTCCTCGTCTCGAATGCGGGCATGCACTTGCGCTTTCCTCCAGAGCGGTAGCAGCAGTGTCACGCAGTCCGCCGCGTGGATCAAAGGATCTATGGTTTTCCCTCGAGTCTTTCCAACGGGGCTTTCCCACGAGGCTTTCCCACAGGGCTGTCCCACGTGCACACGCGGTGGGAGTCGATCCTCGGCTTGAACGTCAAGGCAGTGCAGGGAAAACAGGTTCCTCTGGAATGGACTGACACATCTGGGGGACTCTTGGAATGGTGGCTCGACCCTGGAGTTCCTGTCGCCTTTCCTGTGGAGAGCGCCTCCTCTTGAGATGCGACGGGAACGCCAGGAATTCTTTCCCTACGAAACAGGGAAAGGATCCCTCATCTCGAGCTAGGAGGCGGAAACGGGGCTCCCCTGGATGTGTGGGGGACCCACGTGCTTCCTCTCGAGTGGAGACGGGTATGTCGGGGAACTTCTTGAGTTGCAGCAAGGGTGTGAAGGACCCTTTGGAAGTTCCAGTGGTTAGACGTGATTAGCCTCGAGAAGCCTCAGCGGAAATGGGCCTCATCTCGCCTGGAGGGCAAAACCTCCTGGATTTTCTCGAGTTGCGGCAGGTGCTCTCGACTTACGACGGGGACCTCAGGGACCCGCTCTGGTGGCCTCAGGAAAGGCCAGTCCCCATGCGAGTTCCTCGGGGGCCTCTCGGGATTCCTCTCCCGTCGATGCCGGGGCCTAAGACCTTGTGTGGAGTCGGGGCCGGAACCTGAGGATTCCTCTCCAGTGCTGACATGGATCTTGGGGTACTTCTGGAGTCTCCCCAGTAGAGTCAGTCCTCGTCTCGAATGCGGGCATGCACTTGCGCTTTCCTCCAGAGCGGTAGCAGCAGTGTCACGCAGTCCGCCGCGTGGATCAAAGGATCTATGGTTTTCCCTCGAGTCTTTCCCACGAGGCTTTCCCACGAGGCTTTCCCACAGGGCTGTCCCACGTGCACACGTGGTGGGAGTCGATCCTCGGCTTGAACGTCAAGGCAGTGCAGGGAAAACAGGTTCCTCTGGAATGGACTGACACATCTGGGGGACTCTTGGAATGGTGGCATGACCCTGGAGTTCCTCTCGCCTTTCCTGTGGAGAGCGCCTCCTCTTGAGATGCGACGGGAACGCCGGGAATTCTTTCCCTACGAAACAGGGAAAGGATCCCGCATCTCGAGCTAGGCGGCGGAAACGGGGCTCCCCTGGATGTGTGCGGGACACCCCGTGCTTCCTCTCGAGTGGAGACGGGTTTGTCGGGGAACTTCTTGAGTTGCAGCAAGGGTGTGAAGGACCCTTTGGAAGTTCCAGTGGTTAGACGTGATTGGCCTCGAGAAGCCTCAGCGGAAATGGGCCTCATCTCGCCTGGAGGGCAAAACCTCCTGGATTTTCTCGAGTTGCGGCAGGTGCTCTCGACTTACGACGGGGACCTCAGGGACCCGCTCTGGTGGCCTCAGGAAAGGCCAGTCCCCATGCGAGTTCCTCGGGGGCCTCTCGAGATTCCTCTCCCGTCAATGCCGGGGCCTAAGACCTTGTGTGGAGTCGGGGCCGGAACCTGAGGATTCCTCTCCAGTGCTGACATGGATCTTGGGGTACTTCTGGAGTCTCCCCAGGGGAGTCAGTCCTCGTCTCGAATGCGGGCATGCACTTGCGCTTTCCTCCAGAGCGGTAGCAGCAGTGTCACGCAGTCCGCCGCGTGGATCAAAGGATCTATGGTTTTCCCTCGAGTTTTTCCCACGAGGCTTTCCCACGAGGCTTTCCCACAGGGCTGTCCCACGTGCACATGTGGTGGGAGTCGATCCTCGGCTTGAACGTTAAGGCAGTGCAGGGAAAACAGGTTCCTCTGGAATGGACTGACACATCTGGGGGACTCTTGGAATGGTGGCAGGACCCTGGAGTTCCTCTCGCCTTTCCTGTGGAGAGCGCCTCCTCTTGAGATGCGACGGGAACACCGGGAATTCTTTCCCTACGAAACAGGGAAAGGATCCCTCATCTCGAGATAGGAGGCGGAAACGGGCCTCCCCTGGATGTGTGCGGGACACCACGTGCTTCCTCTCGAGTTCAGACGGGTATGTCGGGGAACTTCTTGAGTTGCAGCAAGGGTGTGAGGACCCTTTGCAAGTTCCAGTGGTTAGATGTGATTGGCCTCGAGAAGCCTCAGCGGAAATGGGCCTCATCTCGCCTGGAGGGCAAAACCTCCTGGATTTTCTCGAGTTGCGGCAGGTGCTCTCGACTTACGATGGGGACCTCAGGGACCCGCTCTTGTGGCCTCAGGAAAGGCCAGTCCCCATGCGAGTTCCTCGGGGGCCTCTCGGGATTCCTCTCCCGTCGATACCGGGGCCTAAGACCTTGTGTGGAGTCGGGGCCGGAACCTGAGGATTACTATCCAGTGCTGACATGGATCTTGGGGTACTTCTGGAGTCTCCCCAGGGGAGTCAGTCCTCGTCTCGAATGCGGGCATGCACTTGCGCTTTCCTCCAGAGCGGTAGCAGCACTGTCACGCAGTCCGCCGCGTGGATCAAAGGATCTATGGTTTTCCCTCGAGTCTTTCCCACGAGGCTTTCCCACGAGGCTTTCCCACAGGGCTGTCCCACGTGCACACGTGGTGGGACTCGATCCTCGGCTTGAACGTCAAGGCAGTGCAGGGAAAACAGGTTCCTCTGGAATGGACTGACACATCTGGGGGACTCTTGGAATGGTGTCAGGACCCTGGAGTTCCTCTCGCCTTTCCTGTGGAGAGCGCCTCCTCTTGAGATGCGACGGGAACGCCGGGAATTCTTTCCCTACGAAACAGGGAAAGGATCCCTCATCTCGAGCTAGGAGGCGGAAACGGGGCTCCCCTGGATGTGTGAGGGACACCACGTGCTTCCTCTCGAGTGGAGACGGGTATGTCGGGGAACTTCTTGAGTTGCAGCAAGGGTGTGAAGGACCCTTTGGAAGTTCCAGTGGTTAGACGTGATTGGCCTCGAGAAGCCTCAGCGGAAATGGGCCTCATCTCGCCTGGAGGGCAAAACCTCCTGGATTTTCTCGAGTTGCGGCAGGTGCTCTCGACTTACGACGGGGACCTCAGGGACCCGCTCTGGTGGCCTCAGGAAAGGCCAGTCCCCATGCGAGTTCCTCGGGGGCCTCTCGAGATTCCTCTCCCGTCAATGCCGGGGCCTAAGACCTTGTGTGGAGTCGGGGCCGGAACCTGAGGATTCCTCTCCAGTGCTGACATGGATCTTGGGGTACTTCTGGAGTCTCCCCAGGGGAATCAGTCCTCGTCTCGAATGCGGGCATGCACTTGCGCTTTCCTCCAGAGCGGTAGCAGCAGTGTCACGCAGTCCGCCGCGTGGATCAAAGGATCTATGGTTTTCCCTCGAGTTTTTCCCACGAGGCTTTCCCACGAGGCTTTCCCACAGGGCTGTCCCACGTGCACAAGTGGTGGGAGTCGATCCTCGGCTTGAACGTTAAGGCAGTGCAGGGAAAACAGGTTCCTCTGGAATGGACTGACACATCTGGGGGACTCTTGGAATGGTGGCAGGACCCAGGAGTTCCTCTCGCCTTTCCTGTGGAGAGCGCCTCCTCTTGAGATGCGACGGGAACGCCGGGAATTCTTTCCCTACGAAACAGGGAAAGGATCCCTCATCTCGAGATAGGAGGCGGAAACGGGCCTCCCCTGGATGTGTGCGGGACACCACGTGCTTCCTCTCGAGTGCAGACGGGTATGTCGGGGAACTTCTTGAGTTGCAGCAATGGTGTGAAGGACCCTTTGGAAGTTCCAGTGGTTAGATGTGATTGGCCTCGAGAAGCCTCAGTGGAAATGGGCCTCATCTCGCCTGGAGGGCAAAACCTCCTGGATTTTCTCGAGTTGCGGCAGGTGCTCTCGACTTACGACGGGGACCTCAGGGACCCGCTCTGGTGGCCTCCGGAAAGGCCAGTCCCCATGCGAGTTCCTCGGGGGCCTCTCGGGATTCCTCTCCCGTCGATGACGGGGCCTAAGACCTTGTGTGGAGTAGGGGCCGGAACCTGAGGATTCCTCTCCAGTGCTGACATGGATCTGGGGTACTTCTGGAGTCTCCCCAGGGGAGTAAGTCCTCGTCTCGAATGCGGGCATGCATTGCGCTTTCCTCCAGAGCGGTAGCAGCAGTGTCACGCAGTCCGCCGCGTGGATCAAAGGATCTATGGTTTTCCCTCGAGTCATTCCCACGAGGCTTTCCCACGAGGCTTTCCCACAGGGCTGTCCCACGTGCACACGTGGTGGGAGTCGATCCTCGGCTTGAACGTCAAGGCAGTGCAGGGAAAACAGGTTCCTCTGGAATGGACTGACACATCTGGGTGACTCTTGGAATGGTGGCACGACCCTGGAGTTCCTCTCGCATTTCCTGTGGAGAGCGCCTCCTCTTGAGATGCGACGGGAACGCCGGGAATTCTTTCCCTACGAAACAGGGAAAGGATCCCTCATCTCGAGCTAGGAGGCCGAAACGGGCCTCCCCTGGATGTGTGCGGGACCCCACGTGCTTCCTCTCGAGTGGAGACGGGTATGTCGGGGAACTTCTTGAGTTGCAGCAATGGTGTGAAGGACCCTTTGGAAGTTCCAGTGGTTAGATGTGATTGGCCTCGAGAAGCCTCAGCGGAAATGGGCCTCATCTCGCCTGGAGGGCAAAACCTCCTGGATTTTCTCGAGTTGCGGCAGGTGCTCTCGACTTACGACGGGGAACTCAGGGACCCGCTCTGGTGGCCTCAGGAAAGGCCAGTCCCCATGTGTGTTCCTCGGGGGCCTCTCGGGATTCCTCTCCCGTCGATGCCGGGGCCTAAGACCTTGTGTGGAGTCCGGGCCGGAACGTGAGGATTCCTCTCCAGTGCTGACATGGATCTTGGGGTACTTCTGGAGTCTCCCCAGGGGCGTCAGTCCTCGTCTCGAATGCGGGCATGCACTTGCGCTTTCCTCCAGAGCGGTAGCAGCAGTGTCACCCAGTCCGCCGCGTGGATCAAAGGATCTATGGTTTTCCCTCGAGTCTTTCCCACGAGGATTTCCCACGAGGCTTTCCCACAGGGCTGTCCCACGTGCACACGTGGTGGGAGTCGATCCTCGGATTGAACGTCAAGGCAGTGCAGGGAAAACAGGTTCCTCTGGAATGGACTGACCCATCTGGGCGTCTCTTGGAATGGTGGCACGACCCTGGAGTTCCTCTCGCCTCTCCTGTGGAGAGCGCCTCCTCTTGAGATGCGACGGGGACGCCGGGAATTCTTTCCCTACGAAACAGGGAAAGGATCCCTCATCTCGAGCTAGGAGGCGGAAACGGGGCTCCCCTGGATGTGTGCGGGACCCCACGTGCTTCCTCTCGAGTGGAGACGGGTATGTCGGGGAACTTCTTGAGTTGCAGCAAGGGTGTGAAGGACCCTTTGGAAGTTCCAGTGGTTAGATGTGATTGGCCTCGAGAAGCCTCAGCGGAAATGGGCCTCATCTCGCCTGGAGGGCAAAACCTCCTGGATTTTCTCGAGTTGCGGCAGGTGCTCTCAACTTACGACGGGGACCTCAGGGACCCGCTCTGGTGGCCTCAGGAAAGGCCAGTCCCCATGCGAGTTCCTCGGGGGCCTCTCGGGATTCCTCTCCCGTCGATGCCGGGGCCTAAGACCTTGTGTGGAGTCGGGGCCGGAAACTGAGGATTCCTCTCCAGTGCTGACATGGATCTTGGGGTACGTCTGGAGTCTCCCCAGAGGAGTCAGTCCTCGTCTCGAATGCGGGCATGCATTGCGCTTTCCTCCAGAGCGGTATCAGCAGTGTCACGCAGTCCGCCGCGTGGATCAAAGGATCTATGGTTTTCCCTCGAGTCTTTCCCACGAGGCTTTCCCACGAGGCTTTCCCACAGGGCTGTCCCACGTGCACACGTGGTGGGAGTCGATCCTCGGCTTGAACGTCAAGGCAGTGCAGGGAAAACAGGTTCCTCTGGAATGGACTGACACATCTGGGGGACTCTTGGAATGGTGGCACGACCCTGGAGTTCCTCTCGCCTTTCCTGTGGAGAGCGCCTCCTCTTGAGATGCGACGGGAACGCCGGGAATTCTTTCCCTACGAAACAGGGAAAGGATCCCTCATCTCGAGCTAGGAGGAGGAAACGGGGCTCCCCTGGATGTGTGGGGGACCCAATTGCTTCCTCTCGAGTGGAGACGGGTATGTCGGGGAACTTCTTGAGTTGCAGCAAGGGTGTGAAGGACCCTTTGGTAGTTCCAGTGGTTAGATGTGATTGGCCTCGAGAAGCCTCAGCGGAAATGGGCCTCATCTCGCCTGGAGGGCAAAACCTCCTGAATTTTCTCGAGTTGCGGCAGGTGCTCTTGACTTACGACGGGGACCTCAGGGAACCGCTCTGGTGGCCTCAGGAAAGGCCAGTCCCCATGCGAGTTCCTCGGGGGCGTCTCGGGATTCCTCTCCCGTCGATGCCGGGGCCTAAGACCTTGTGTGTAGTCGGGGCCTGAACCTGAGGATTCCTCTCCAGTGCTGACATGGATCTTGGGGTACTTCTGGAGTCTCCCCAGGGGCGTCAGTCCTCGTCTCGAATGCGGGCATGCACTTGCGCTTTCCTCCAGAGTGGTAGCAGCAGTGTCACGCAGTCCGCCGCGTGGATCAAAGGATCTATGGTTTTCCCTCGAGTCTTTCCCACGAGGCTTTCCCACGAGGCTTTCCCACAGGGCTGTCCCACGTGCACACGTTGTGGGACTCGATCCTCGGCTTGAACGTCAAGGCAGTGCAGGGAAAACAGTTTCCTCTGGAATGGACTGACACATCTGGGGGACTCTTGGAATGGTGGCACGACCCTGGAGTTCCTCTCGCCTTTCCTGTGGAGAGCGCCTCCTCTTGAGATGCGACGGGAACGCCGGGAATTCTTTCCCTACGAAACAGGGAAAGGATCCCTCATCTCGAGCTAGGAGGCGGAAACGGGGCTCCCCTGGATGTGTGCGGGACACCACGTGCTTCCTCTCAAGTGGAGACGGGTATGTCGGGGAACTTCTTGAGTTGCAGCAAGGGTGTGAAGGACCCTTTGGAAGTTCCAGTGTTTAGATGTGATTGGCCTCGAGAAGCCTCAGCGGAAATGGGCCTCATCTCGCCTGGAGGGCAAAACCTCCTGGATTTTCTCGAGTTGCGGCAGGTGCTCTCGTCTTACGACGGGGACCTAAGGGACCCGCTCTGGTGGCCTCAGGAAAGGCCAGTCCCCATGCGAGTTCCTCGGGGGCCTCTCGGGATTCCTCTCCCGTCAATGCCGGGGCCTAAGACCTTGTGTGGAGTCGGGGCCGGAACCTGAGGATTCCTCTCCAGTGCTGACATGGATCTTGGGGTACTTCTGGAGTCTCCCCAGGGGAGTCAGTCCTCGTCTCGAATGCGGGCATGCACTTGCTCTTTCCTCCAGAGCGGTAGCAGTAGTGTCACGCAGTCCGCCGCGTGGATCAAAGGATCTATGGTTTTCCCTCGAGTCTTTCCCACGAGGCTTTCCCACGAGGCTTTCCCACAGGGCTGTCCCACGTGCACACGTGGTGGGAATCGATCCTCGGCTTGAACGTCAAGGCAGTGCAGGGAAAACAGGTTCCTCTGGAATGGACTGACACATCTGGGGGACTCTTGGAATGGTGGCATGACCCTGGAGTTCCTCTCGCCTTTCCTGTGGAGAGCGCCTCCTCTTGAGATGCGACGGGAACGCCGGGAATTCTTTCCCTAGGAAACAGGGAAAGGATCCCTCATCTCGAGCTAGGAGGCGGAAACGGGGCTCCCCTGGATGTGTGCGGGACCGACGTGCTTCCTCTCGAGTGGAGACGGGTATGTCGGGGAACTTCTTGAGTTGCAGCAAGGGTGTGAAGGACCCTTTGGAAGTTCCAGTGGTTAGACGTGATTGGCCTCGAGAAGCCTCAGCGGAAATGGGCCTCATCTCGCCTGAAGGGCAATACCTCCTGGATTTTCTCGAGTTGCGGCAGGTGCTCTCAACTTACGACGGGGACCTCAGGGACCGGCTCTTGTGGCCTGAGGAAAGGCCAGTCCCCATGCGAGTTCCTCGGGGGCCTCTCGGGATTCCTCTCCCGTCGATGCCGGGGCCTAAGACCTTGTGTGTAGTCGGAGCCGGAACCTGAGGATTCCTCTCCAGTGCTGACATGGATCTTGGGGTACTTCTGGAGTCTCCCCAGGGGAGTCAGTCCTCGTCTCGAATGCGGGCATGCACTTGCTCTTTCCTCCAGAGCGGTAGCAGTAGTGTCACGCAGTTCGCCGCGTGGATCAAAGGATCTATGGTTTTCACTCGAGTCTTTCCCACGAGGCTTTCCCACGAGGCTTTCCCACAGGGCTGTCCCACGTGCACACGTGGTGGGAGTCCATCCTCAGCTTGAACGTCAAGGCAGAGCAGGGAAAACAGGTTCCTCTGGAATGGACTGACACATCTGGGGGACTCTTGGAATGGTGGCATGACCCTGGAGTTCCTCTCGCCTTTCCTGTGGAGAGCGCCTCCTCTTGAGATGCGACGGGAACGCCGGGAATTCTTTCCCTACGAAACAGGGAAAGGATCCCTCATCTCGAGCTAGGAGGCGGAAACGGTGCTCCCCTGGATGTGTGCGGGACACCACGTACTTCCTCTCGAGTGGAGACGGGTATGTCGGGGAACTTCTTGAGTTGCAGCAAGGGTGTGAAGGACCCTTTGGAAGTTCCAGTGGTTAGATATAATTGGCCTCGAGAAGCCTCAGCGGAAATGGGCCTCATCTCGCCTGGAGGGCTAAACCTCCTGGATTTTCTCGAGGTGCGGCAGGTGCTCTCGACTTACGACGGGGACCTCAGGGACCCGCTCTGGTGGCCTCAGGAAAGGCCTGTCCCCATGCGAGTTCCTCGGGGGCCTCTCGGGATTCCTCTCCCGTCGATGCCGGGGCCTAAGACCTTGTGTGGAGTCGGGGCCGGAACCTGAGGATTCCTCTCCAGTGCTGACATGGATCTTGGGGTACTTCTGGAGTCTCCCCAGGGGAGTCAGTCCTCGTCTCGAATGCGGGCATGCACTTGCGCTTTCCTCCAGAGCGGTAGCAGCAGTGTCACGCAGTCCGCCGCGTGGATCAAAGGATCTATGGTTTTCCCTCGAGTCTTTCCCACGAGGCTTTCCCACGAGGCTTTCCCACAGGGCTGTCCCACGTGCACACGTGGTGGGACTCGATCCTCGGCTTGAACGTCAAGGCAGTGCAGGGAAAACAGGTTCCTCTGGAATGGACTGACACATCTGGGGGACTCTTGGAATGGTGGCACGACCCTGGAGTTCCTCTCGCCTTTCCTGTGGAGAGCGCCTCCTCTTGAGATGCTACGGGAACGCCGGGAATTCTTTCCCTACGAAACAGGGAAAGGATCCCTCATCTCGAGCTAGGAGGCGGAAACGGGGCTCCCCTGGATGTGTGCGGGACACCACGTGCTTCCTCTCGAGTGGAGACGGGTATGTCAGGGAACTTCTTGAGTTGCAGCAAGGGTGTGAAGGACCCTTTGGAAGTTCCAGTGGTTAGACGTGATTGGCCTAGAGAAGCCTCAGCGGAAATGGGCCTCATCTGGCCTGGAGGGCAAAACCTCCTGGATTTTCTCGAGTTGCGGCAGGTGCTCTCGACTTACGACGGGGACCTCAGGGACCCGCTCTGGTGGCCTCAGGAAAGGCCAGTCCCCATGCGAGTTCCTCGGGGGCCTCTCGGGATTCCTCTCCCATCGATGCCGGGGCCTAAGACCTTGTGTGGAGTTGGGGCCAGAACCTGAGGATTCCTCTCCAGTGCTGACATGGATCTTGGGGTACTTCTGGAGTCTCCCCAGGGGAGTCAGTCCTCGTCTCGAATGCGGGCATGCACTTGCGCTTTCCTCCAGAGCGGTAGCAGCAGTGTCACGCAGTCCGCCGCGTGGATCAAAGGATCTATGGTTTTCCCTCGAGTCTTTCCCACGAGGCTTTCCCACGAGGCTTTCCCACAGGGCTGTCCCACGTGCACACGTGGTGGGAGTCGATCCTCGGCTTGAACGTCAAGGCAGTGCAGGGAAAACAGGTTCCTCTGGAATGGACTGACACATCTGGGGGACTCTTGGAATGGTGGCACGACCCTGGAGTTCCTCTCGCCTTTCCTGTGGAGAGCGCCTCCTCTTGAGATGCGACGGGAACGCCGGGAATTCTTTCCCTACGAAACAGGGAAAGGATCCCTCATCTCGAGCTAGGAGGCGGAAACGGGGCTCCCCTGGATGTGTGGGGGACCCACGTGCTTCCTCACGAGTGGAGACGGGTATGTCGGGGAACTTCTTGAGTTGCAGCAAGGGTGTGAAGGACCCTTTGGAAGTTCCAGTGGTTAGACGTGATTAGCCTCGAGAAGCCTCAGCGGAAATGGGCCTCATCTCGCCTGGAGGGCAAAACCTCCTGGATTTTCTCGAGTTGCGGCAGGTGCTCTCGACTTACGACGGGGACCTCAGGGACCCGCTCTGGTGGCCTCAGGAAAGGCCAGTCCCCATGCGAGTTCCTCGGGGGCCTCTCGGGATTCCTCTCCCGTCGATGCCGGGGCCTAAGACCTTGTGTGGAGTCGGGGCCGGAACCTGAGGATTCCTCTCCAGTGCTGACATGGATCTTGGGGTACTTCTGGAGTCTCCCCAGTAGAGTCAGTCCTCGTCTCGAATGCGGGCATGCACTTGCGCTTTCCTCCAGAGCGGTAGCAGCAGTGTCACGCAGTCCGCCGCGTGGATCAAAGGATCTATGATTTTCCCTCGAGTCTTTCCCACGAGGCTTTCCCACGAGGCTTTCCCACAGGGCTGTCCCACGTGCACACGTGGTGGGAGTCGATCCTCGGCTTGAACGTCAAGGCAGTGCAGGGAAAACAGGTTCCTCTGGAATGGACTGACACATCTGGGGGACTCTTGGAATGGTGGCATGACCCTGGAGTTCCTCTCGCCTTTCCTGTGGAGAGCGCCTCCTCTTGAGATGCGACGGGAACGCCGGGAATTCTTTCCCTACGAAACAGGGAAAGGATCCCTCATCTCGAGCTAGGCGGCGGAAACGGGGCTCCCCTGGATGTGTGCGGGACACCCCGTGCTTCCTCTCGAGTGGAGACGGGTTTGTCGGGGAACTTCTTGAGTTGCAGCAAGGGTGTGAAGGACCCTTTGGAAGTTCCAGTGGTTAGATGTGATTGGCCTCGAGAAGCCTCAGCGGAAATGGGCCTCATCTCGCCTGGAGGGCAAAACCTCCTGGATTTTCTCGAGTTGCGGCAGGTGCTCTCGACTTACGACGGGGACCTCAGGGACCCGCTCTGGTGGCCTCAGGAAAGGCCAGTCCCCATGCGAGTTCCTCGGGGGCCTCTCGGGATTCCTCTCCCGTCGATGCCGGGGCCTAAGACCTTGTGTGGAGTCGGGGCCGGAACCTGAGGATTCCTCTCCAGTGCTGACATGGATCTTGGGGTACTTCTGGAGTCTCCCCAGGGGAGTCAGTCCTCGTCTCGAATGCGGGCATGCACTTGCGCTTTCCTCCAGAGCGGTAGCAGCAGTGTCACGCAGTCCGCCGCGTGGATCAAAGGATCTATGGTTTTCCCTCGAGTCTTTCCCACGAGGCTTTCCCACGAGGCTTTCACACAGGGCTGTCCCACGTGCACACGTGGTGTGACTCGATCCTCGGCTTGAACGTCAAGGCAGTGCAGGGAAAACAGGTTCCTCTGGAATGGACTGACACATCTGGGGGACTCTTGGAATGGTGGCATGACCCTGGAGTTCCTCTCGCCTTTCCTGTGGAGAGCGCCTCCTCTTGAGATGCGACGGGAACGCCGGGAATTGTTTCCCTACGAAACAGGGAAAGGATCCCTCATCTCGAGCTAGGCGGCGGAAACGGGGCTCCCCTGGATGTGTGCGGGACACCACGTGCTTCCTCTCGAGTGGAGACGGGTATGTCGGGGAACTTCTTGAGTTGCAGCAAGGGTGGGAAGGACCCTTTGGAAGTTCCAGTGGTTAGATGTGATTGGCCTCGAGAAGCCTCAGCGGAAATGGGCCTCATCTCGCCTGGAGGGCAAAACCTCCTGGATTTTCTCGAGTTGCGGCAGGTGCTCTCGACTTACGACGGGGACCTCAGGGACCCGCTCTGGTGGCCTCAGGAAAGGCCAGTCCCCATGCGAGTTCCTCGGGGGCCTCTCGGGATTCCTCTCCCGTTGATGCCGGGGCCTAAGACCTTGTGTGGAGTCGGGGCCGGAACCTGAGGATTTCTCTCCAGTGCTGACATGGATTTGGGGTACTTCTGGAGTCTCCCCAGGGGAGTCAGTCCTCGTCTCGAATGCGGGCATGCACTTGCGCTTTCCTCCAGAGCGGTAGCAGCAGTGTCACGCAGTCCGCCGCGTGGATCAAAGGATCTATGGTTTTCCCTCGAGTCTTTCCCACGAGGCTTTCCCACGAGGCTTTCCCACAGGGCTGTCCCAAGTGCACACGTGGTGGGACTCGATCCTCGGCTTGAACGTCAAGGCAGTGCAGGGAAAACAGGTTCCTCTGGAATGGACTGACACATCTGGGGGACTCTTGGAATAGTGGCATGACCCTGGAGTTCCTCTCGCCTTTCCTGTGGAGAGCGCCTCCTCTTGAGATGCGACGGGGACGCCGGGAATTCTTTCCCTACGAAACAGGGAAAGGATCCCTCATCTCGAGCTAGGAGGCGGAAACGGGGCTCCCCTGGATGTGTGCGGGACACCACGTGCTTCCTCTCGAGTGCAGACGGGTATGTCGGGGAACTTCTTGAGTTGCAGCAAGGGTGTGAAGGACCCTTTGGAAGTTCCAGTGGTTAGATGTGATTGGCCTCGAGAAGCCTCAGCGGAAATGGGCCTCATCTCGCCTGGAGGGCAAAACCTCCTGGATTTTCTCGAGTTGCGGCAGGTGCTCTCGACTTACGACGGGGACCTCAGGGACCCGCTCTTGTGGCCTCAGGAAAGGCCAGTCCCCATGCGAGTTCCTCGGGGGCCTCTCGGGATTCCTCTCCCGTCGATGCCGGGGCCTAAGACCTTGTGTGGAGTCGGGGCCGGAACCTGAGAATTCCTCTCCAGTGCTGACATGGATCTTGGGGTACTTCTGGAGTCTCCCCAGGGGAGTCAGTCCTCGTCTCGAATGCGGGCATGCACTTGCGCTTTCCTCCAGAGCGGTAGCAGCAGTGTCACGCAGTCCGCCGCGTGGATCAAAGGATCTATGGTTTTCCCTCGAGTCTTTCCCACGAGGCTTTCCCACGAGGCTTTCCCACAGGGCTGTCCCACGTGCACACGTGGTGGGACTCGATCCTCGGCTTGAACGTCAAGGCAGTGCAGGGAAAACAGTTTCCTCTGGAATGGACTGACACATCTGGGGGACTCTTGGAATGGTGTCACGACCCTGGAGTTCCTCTCGCCTTTCCTGTGGAGAGCGCCTCCTCTTGAGATGCGACGGGAACGCCGGGAATTCTTTCCCTACGAAACAGGGAAAGGATCCCTCATCTCGAGCTAGGAGGCGGAAACGGGGCTCCCCTGGATGTGTGCGGGACACCACGTGCTTCCTCTCGAGTGGAGACGGGTATGTCGGGGAACTTCTTGAGTTGCAGCAAGGGTGTGAAGGACCCTTTGGAAGTTCCAGTGGTTAGATGTGATTGGCCTCGAGAAGCCTCAGCGGAAATGGGCCTCATCTCGCCTGGAGGGCAAAACCTCCTGGATTTTCTCGAGTTGCGGCAGGTGCTCTCGACTTACGACGGGGACCTCAGGGACCCGCTCTAGTGGCCTCAGGAAAGGCCAGTCCCCATGCGAGTGCCTCGGGGGCCTCTCGGGATTCCTCTCCCGTCGATGCCGGGGCCTAAGACCTTGTGTGGAGTCGGGGCCGGAACCTGAGGATTCCTCTCCAGTGCTGACATGGATCTTGGGGTACTTCTGGAGTCTCCCCAGGGGAGTCAGTCCTCGTCTCGAATGCGGGCATGCACTTGCGCTTTCCTCCAGAGCGGTAGCAGCAGTGTCACGCAGTCCGCCGCGTGGATCAAAGGATCTATGGTTTTCCCTCGAGTCTTTCCCACGAGGCTTTCCCACGAGGCTTTCCCACAGGGCTGTCCCACGTGCACACGTGGTGGGACTCGATCCTCGGCTTGAAAGTCAAGGCAGTGCAGGGAAAACAGGTTCCTCTGGAATGGACTGACACATCTGGGGGACTCTTGGAATGGTGTCAGGACCCTGGAGTTCCTCTCGCCTTTCCTGTGGAGAGCGCCTCCTCTTGAGATGCGACGGGAACGCCGGGAATTCTTTCCCTACGAAACAGGGAAAGGATCCCTCATCTCGAGCTAGGAGGTGGAAACGGGGCTCCCCTGGATGTGTGCGGGACACCACGTGCTTCCTCTCGAGTGGAGACGGGTATGTCGGGGAACTTCTTGAGTTGCAGCAAGGGTGTGAAGGACCCTTTGGAAGTTCCAGTGGTTAGACGTGATTGGCCTCGAGAAGCCTCAGCGGAAATGGGCCTCATCTCGCCTGGAGGGCAAAACCTCCTGGATTTTCTCGAGTTGCGGCAGGTGCTCTCGACTTACGACGGGGACCTCAGGGACCCGCTCTGGTGGCCTCAGGAAAGGCCAGTCCCCATGCGAGTTCCTCGGGGGCCTCTCGGGATTCCTCTCCCGTCGATGCCGGGGCCTAAGACCTTGAGTGGAGTCGGGGCCGGAACCTGAGGATTCCTCTCCAGTGCTGACATGGATCTTGGGGTACTTCTGGAGTCTCCCCAGGGGAGTCAGTCCTCGTCTCGAATGCGGGCATGCACTTGCGCTTTCCTCCAGAGCGGTAGCAGCAGTGTCACGCAGTCCGCCGCGTGGATCAAAGGATCTATGGTTTTCCCTCGAGTCTTTCCCACGAGGCTTTCCCACAAGGCTTTCCCACAGGGCTGTCCCACGTGCACACGTGGTGGGACTCGATCCTCGGCTTAAACGTCAAGGCAGTGTAGGGAAAACAGGTTCCTCTGGAATGGACTGACACATCTGGGGGACTCTTGGAATGGTGGCACGACCCTGGAGTTCCTCTCGCCTTTCCTGTGGAGAGCGCCTCCTCTTGAGATGCGACGGGAACGCCGGGAATTCTTTCCCTACGAAACAGGGAAAGGATCCCTCATCTCGAGCTAGGAGGCAGAAACGGGGATTCCCCTGGATGTGTGCGGGACACCACGTGCTTCCTCTCGAGTGGAGACGAGTATGTCGGGGAACTTCTTGAGTTGCAGCAAGGGTGTGAAGGACCCTTTGGAAGTTCCAGTGGTTAGACGTGATTGGCCTCGAGAAGCCTGAGCGGAAATGGGCCTCATCTCGCCTGGAGGGCAAAACCTCCTGGATTTTCTCGAGTTGCGGCAGGTGCTCTCGACTTACGACTGGGACCTCAGGGACCCGCTCTGGTGGCCAGAGGAAAGGCCAGTCCCCATGCGAGTTCCTCGGGGGCCTCTCGGGATTCCTCTCCCGTCGATGCCGGGGCCTAAGACCTTGTGTGGAGTCGGGGCCGGAACCTGAGGATTCCTCTCCAGTGCTGACATGGATCTTGGGGTACTTCTGGAGTCTCCCCAGGGGAGTCAGTCCTCGTCTCGAATGCGGGCATGCACTTGCGCTTTCCTCCAGAGCGGTAGCAGCAGTGTCACGCAGTCCGCCGCGTGGATCAAAGGATCTATGGTTTTCCCTCGAGTCTTTCCCACGAGGCTTTCCCACGAGGCTTTCCCACAGGGCTGTCCCACGTGCACACGTGGTGGGACTCGATCCTCGGCTTGAACGTCAAGGCAGTGCAGGGAAAACAGGTTCCTCTGGAATGGACTGACACATCTGGGGGACTCTTGGAATGGTGGCACGACCCTGGAGTTCCTCTCGCCTTTCCTGTGGAGAGCGCCTCCTCTTGAGATGCGACGGGAATGCCGGGAATTCTTTCCCTACGAAACAGGGAAAGGATCCCTCATCTCGAGCTAGGAGGCGGAAACGGGGCTCCCCTGGTTGTGTGCGGGACACCACGTGCTTCCTCTCGAGTGGAGACGGGTATGTCGGGGAACTTCTTGAGTTGCAGCAAGGGTGTGAAGGACCCTTTGGCAGTTCCAGTGGTTAGATGTGATTGGCCTCGAGAAGCCTCAGCGGAAATGGGCCTCATCTGGCCTGGAGGGCAAAACCTCCTGGATTTTCTCGAGTTGCGGCAGGTGCTCTCGACTTACGACGGGGACCTCAGGGACCCGCTCTTGTGGCCTCAGGAAAGGCCAGTCCCCATGCGAGTTCCTCGGGGGCCTCTCGGGATTCCTCTCCCGTCGATGCCGGGGCCTAAGACCTTGTGTGGAGTTGGGGCCGGAACCTGAGGATTCCTCTCCAGTGCTGACATGGATCTTGGGGTACTTCTGGAGTCTCCCCAGGGGAGTCAGTCCTCGTCTCGAATGCGGGCATGCACTTGCGCTTTCCTCCAGAGCGGTAGCAGCACTGTCACGCAGTCCGCCGCGTGGATCAAAGGATCTATGGTTTTCCCTCGAGTCTTTCCCACGAGGCTTTCCCACGAGGCTTTCCCACAGGGCTGTCCCACGTGCACACGTGGTGGGACTCGATCCTCGGCTTGAACGTCAAGGCAGTGCAGGGAAAACAGGTTCCTCTGGAATGGACTGACACATCTGGGGGACTCTTGGAATGGTGTCAGGACCCTGGAGTTCCTCTCGCCTTTCCTGTGGAGAGCGCCTCCTCTTGAGATGCGACGGGAACGCCGGGAATTCTTTCCCTACGAAACAGGGAAAGGATCCCTCATCTCGAGCTAGGAGGCGGAAACGGGGCTCCCCTGGATGTGTGCGGGACACCACGTGCTTCCTCTCGAGTGGAGACGGGTATGTCGGGGAACTTCTTGAGTTGCAGCAAGGGTGTGAAGGACCCTTTGGAAGTTCCAGTGGTTAGACGTGATTGGCCTCGAGAAGCCTCAGCGGAAATGGGCCTCATCTCGCCTGGAGGGCAAAACCTCCTGGATTTTCTCTAGTTGCGGCAGGTGCTCTCGACTTACGACGGGGACCTCAGGGACCCGCTCTGGTGGCCTCAGGAAAGGCCAGTCCCCATGCGAGTTCCTCGGGGGCCTCTCGAGATTCCTCTCCCGTCAATGCCGGGGCCTAAGACCTTGTGTGGAGTCGGGGCCGGAACCTGAGGATTCCTCTCCAGTGCTGACATGGATCTTGGGGTACTTCTGGAGTCTCCCCAGGGGAGTCAGTCCTCGTCTCGAATGCGGGCATGCACTTGCGCTTTCCTCCAGAGCGGTAGCAGCAGTGTCACGCAGTCCGCCGCGTGGATCAAAGGATCTATGGTTTTCCCTCGAGTTTTTCCCACGAGGCTTTCCCACGAGGCTTTCCCACAGGGCTGTCCCACGTGCACATGTGGTGGGAGTCGATCCTCGGCTTGAACGTTAAGGCAGTGCAGGGAAAACAGGTTCCTCTGGAATGGACTGACACATCTGGGGGACTCTTGGAATGGTGGCAGGACCCTGGAGTTCCTCTCGCCTTTCCTGTGGAGAGCGCCTCCTCTTGAGATGCGACGGGAACGCCGGGAATTCTTTCCCTACAAAACAGGGAAAGGATCCCTCATCTCAAGATAGGAGGCGGAAACGGGCCTCCCCTGGATGTGTGCGGGACACCACGTGCTTCCTCTCGAGTGGAGACGGGTATGTCGGGGAACTTCTTGAGTTGCAGCAAGGGTGTGAAGGACCCTTTGGAAGTTCCAGTGGTTAGATGTGATTGGCCTCGAGAAGCCTCAGCGGAAATGGGCCTCATCTCGCCTGGAGGGCAAAACCTCCTGGATTTTCTCGAGTTGCGGCAGGTGCTCTCGACTTACGACGGGGACCTCAGGGACCCGCTCTAGTGGCCTCAGGAAAGGCCAGTCCCCATGCGAGTGCCTCGGGGGCCTCTCGGGATTCCTCTCCCGTCGATGCCGGGGCCTAAGACCTTGTGTGGAGTCGGGGCCGGAACCTGAGGATTCCTCTCCAGTGCTGACATGGATCTTGGGGTACTTCTGGAGTCTCCCCAGGGGAGTCAGTCCTCGTCTCGAATGCGGGCATGCACTTGCGCTTTCCTCCAGAGCGGTAGCAGCAGTGTCACGCAGTCCGCCGCGTGGATCAAAGGATCTATGGTTTTCCCTCGAGTCTTTCCCACGAGGCTTTCCCACGAGGCTTTCCCACAGGGCTGTCCCACGTGCACACGTGGTGGGACTCGATCCTCGGCTTGAAAGTCAAGGCAGTGCAGGGAAAACAGGTTCCTCTGGAATGGACTGACACATCTGGGGGACTCTTGGAATGGTGTCAGGACCCTGGAGTTCCTCTCGCCTTTCCTGTGGAGAGCGCCTCCTCTTGAGATGCGACGGGAACGCCGGGAATTCTTTCCCTACGAAACAGGGAAAGGATCCCTCATCTCGAGCTAGGAGGTGGAAACGGGGCTCCCCTGGATGTGTGCGGGACACCACGTGCTTCCTCTCGAGTGGAGACGGGTATGTCGGGGAACTTCTTGAGTTGCAGCAAGGGTGTGAAGGACCCTTTGGAAGTTCCAGTGGTTAGACGTGATTGGCCTCGAGAAGCCTCAGCGGAAATGGGCCTCATCTCGCCTGGAGGGCAAAACCTCCTGGATTTTCTCGAGTTGCGGCAGGTGCTCTCGACTTACGACGGGGACCTCAGGGACCCGCTCTGGTGGCCTCAGGAAAGGCCAGTCCCCATGCGAGTTCCTCGGGGGCCTCTCGGGATTCCTCTCCCGTCGATGCCGGGGCCTAAGACCTTGAGTGGAGTCGGGGCCGGAACCTGAGGATTCCTCTCCAGTGCTGACATGGATCTTGGGGTACTTCTGGAGTCTCCCCAGGGGAGTCAGTCCTCGTCTCGAATGCGGGCATGCACTTGCGCTTTCCTCCAGAGCGGTAGCAGCAGTGTCACGCAGTCCGCCGCGTGGATCAAAGGATCTATGGTTTTCCCTCGAGTCTTTCCCACGAGGCTTTCCCACAAGGCTTTCCCACAGGGCTGTCCCACGTGCACACGTGGTGGGACTCGATCCTCGGCTTAAACGTCAAGGCAGTGTAGGGAAAACAGGTTCCTCTGGAATGGACTGACACATCTGGGGGACTCTTGGAATGGTGGCACGACCCTGGAGTTCCTCTCGCCTTTCCTGTGGAGAGCGCCTCCTCTTGAGATGCGACGGGAACGCCGGGAATTCTTTCCCTACGAAACAGGGAAAGGATCCCTCATCTCGAGCTAGGAGGCAGAAACGGGGATTCCCCTGGATGTGTGCGGGACACCACGTGCTTCCTCTCGAGTGGAGACGAGTATGTCGGGGAACTTCTTGAGTTGCAGCAAGGGTGTGAAGGACCCTTTGGAAGTTCCAGTGGTTAGACGTGATTGGCCTCGAGAAGCCTGAGCGGAAATGGGCCTCATCTCGCCTGGAGGGCAAAACCTCCTGGATTTTCTCGAGTTGCGGCAGGTGCTCTCGACTTACGACTGGGACCTCAGGGACCCGCTCTGGTGGCCAGAGGAAAGGCCAGTCCCCATGCGAGTTCCTCGGGGGCCTCTCGGGATTCCTCTCCCGTCGATGCCGGGGCCTAAGACCTTGTGTGGAGTCGGGGCCGGAACCTGAGGATTCCTCTCCAGTGCTGACATGGATCTTGGGGTACTTCTGGAGTCTCCCCAGGGGAGTCAGTCCTCGTCTCGAATGCGGGCATGCACTTGCGCTTTCCTCCAGAGCGGTAGCAGCAGTGTCACGCAGTCCGCCGCGTGGATCAAAGGATCTATGGTTTTCCCTCGAGTCTTTCCCACGAGGCTTTCCCACGAGGCTTTCCCACAGGGCTGTCCCACGTGCACACGTGGTGGGACTCGATCCTCGGCTTGAACGTCAAGGCAGTGCAGGGAAAACAGGTTCCTCTGGAATGGACTGACACATCTGGGGGACTCTTGGAATGGTGGCACGACCCTGGAGTTCCTCTCGCCTTTCCTGTGGAGAGCGCCTCCTCTTGAGATGCGACGGGAATGCCGGGAATTCTTTCCCTACGAAACAGGGAAAGGATCCCTCATCTCGAGCTAGGAGGCGGAAACGGGGCTCCCCTGGTTGTGTGCGGGACACCACGTGCTTCCTCTCGAGTGGAGACGGGTATGTCGGGGAACTTCTTGAGTTGCAGCAAGGGTGTGAAGGACCCTTTGGCAGTTCCAGTGGTTAGATGTGATTGGCCTCGAGAAGCCTCAGCGGAAATGGGCCTCATCTGGCCTGGAGGGCAAAACCTCCTGGATTTTCTCGAGTTGCGGCAGGTGCTCTCGACTTACGATGGGGACCTCAGGGACCCGCTCTTGTGGCCTCAGGAAAGGCCAGTCCCCATGCGAGTTCCTCGGGGGCCTCTCGGGATTCCTCTCCCGTCGATGCCGGGGCCTAAGACCTTGTGTGGAGTTGGGGCCGGAACCTGAGGATTCCTCTCCAGTGCTGACATGGATCTTGGGGTACTTCTGGAGTCTCCCCAGGGGAGTCAGTCCTCGTCTCGAATGCGGGCATGCACTTGCGCTTTCCTCCAGAGCGGTAGCAGCACTGTCACGCAGTCCGCCGCGTGGATCAAAGGATCTATGGTTTTCCCTCGAGTCTTTCCCACGAGGCTTTCCCACGAGGCTTTCCCACAGGGCTGTCCCACGTGCACACGTGGTGGGACTCGATCCTCGGCTTGAACGTCAAGGCAGTGCAGGGAAAACAGGTTCCTCTGGAATGGACTGACACATCTGGGGGACTCTTGGAATGGTGGCATGACCCTGGAGTTCCTCTCGCCTTTCCTGTGGAGAGCGCCTCCTCTTGAGATGCGACGGGAACGCCGGGAATTCTTTCCCTACGAAACAGGGAAAGGATCCCTCATCTCGAGCTAGGAGGCGGAAACGGGGCTCCCCTGGATGTGTGCGGGACCGACGTGCTTCCTCTCGAGTGGAGACGGGTATGTCGGGGAACTTCTTGAGTTGCAGCAAGGGTGTGAAGGACCCTTTGGAAGTTCCAGTGGTTAGACGTGATTGGTCTCGAGAAGCCTCAGCGGAAATGGGCCTCATCTCGCCTGAAGGGCAATACCTCCTGGATTTTCTCGAGTTGCGGCAGGTGCTCTCGACTTACGACGGGGACCTCAGGGACCGGCTCTTGTGGCCTCAGGAAAGGCCAGTCCCCATGCGAGTTCCTCGGGGGCCTCTCGGGATTCCTCTCCCGTCAATCCCGGGGCCTAAGACCTTGTGTGGAGTCGGGGCCGGAACCTGAGGATTCCTCTCCAGTGCTGACATGGATCTTGGGGTACTTCTGGAGTCTCCCCAGGGGAGTCAGTCCTCGTCTTGAATGCGGGCATGCACTTGCTCTTTCCTCCAGAGCGGTAGCAGTAGTGTCACGCAGTCCGCCGCGTGGATCAAAGGATATATGGTTTTCCCTCGAGTCTTTCCCACGAGGCTTTCCCACGAGGCTTTCCCACAGGGCTGTCCCACGTGCACACGTGGTGGGAGTCGATCCTCGGCTTGAACGTCAAGGCAGTGCAGGGAAAACAGGTTCCTCTGGAATGGACTGACACATCTGGGGGACTCTTGGAATGGTGGCATGACCCTGGAGTTCCTCTCGCCTTTCCTGTGGAGAGCGCCTCCTCTTGAGATGCGACGGGAACGCCGGGAATTCTTTCCCTACGAAACAGGGAAAGGATCCCTCATCTCGAGCTAGGAGGCGGAAACGGGGCTCCCCTGGATGTGTGCGGGACACCACGTACTTCCTCTCGAGTGGAGACGGGTATGTCGGGGAACTTCTTGAGTTGCAGCAAGGGTGTGAAGGACCCTTTGGAAGTTCCAGTGGTTAGATATAATTGGCCTCGAGAAGCCTCAGCGGAAATGGGCCTCATCTCGCCTGGAGGGCTAAACCTCCTGGATTTTCTCGAGTTGCGGCAGGTGCTTTCGACTTACGACGGGGACCTCAGGGACCCGCTCTGGTGGCCTCAGGAAAGGCCAGTCGGGGGCTTCTCGGGATTCCTCTCCCGTCGATGCCGAGGCCTAAGACCTTCTGTGGAGTCGGGGCCGGAACCTGAGGATTCCTCTCCAGTGCTGACATGGATCTTGGGGTACTTCTGGAGTCTCCCCAGTAGAGTCAGTCCTCGTCTCGAATGCGGGCATGCACTTGCGCTTTCCTCCAGAGCGGTAGCAGCAGTGTCACGCAGTCCGCCGCGTGGATCAAAGGATCTATGGTTTTCCCTCGAGTCTTTCCCACGAGGCTTTCCCACGAGGCTTTCCCACAGAGCTGTCCCACGTGCACACGTGGTGGGAGTCGATCCTCGGCTTGAACGTCAAGGCAGTGCAGGGAAAACAGGTTCCTCTGGAATGGACTGACACATCTGGGGGACTCTTGAAATGGTGGCACGACCCTGGAGTTCCTCTCGCCTTTCCTGTGGAGAGCGCCTCCTCTTGAGATGCGACGGGAACGCCGGGAATTCTTTCCCTACGAAACAGGGAAAGGATCCCTCATCTCGAGCTAGGAGGCGGAAACGGGGCTCCCCTGGATGTGTGCGGGACCCCACGTGCTTCCTCTCGAGTGGAGACGGGTATTCGGGGAACTTCTTGAGTTGCAGCAAGGGTGTGAAGGACCCTTTGGAAGTTCCAGTGGTTAGATGTGATTGGCCTCGAGAAGCCTCAGCGGAAATGGGCCTCATCTCGCCTGGAGGGCAAAACCTCCTGGATTTTCTCGAGTTGCGGCAGGAGCTCTCGACTTACGACGGGGACCTCAGGGACCCGCTCTGGTGGCCTCAGGAAAGGCCAGTCCCCATGCGAGTTCCTCGGGGGGCCTCTCGGGATACCTCTCCCGTCGATGCCGGGCCTAAGACCTTGTGTGGAGTCGGGGCCGGAACCTGAGGATTCCTCTCCATTGCTGACATGGATCTTGGGGTACTTCTGGAGTCTCCCCAGGGGAGTCAGTCCTCGTCTCGAATGCGGGCATGCACTTGCGCTTTCCTCCAGAGCGGTAGCAGCAGTGTCACGCAGTCCGCCGCGTGGATCAAAGGATCTATGGTTTTCCCTCGAGTCTTTCCCACGAGGCTTTCCCACGAGGCTTTCCCACAGAGCTGTCCCACGTGCACACGTGGTGGGAGTCGATCCTCGGCTTGAACGTCAAGGCAGTGCAGGGAAAACAGGTTCCTCTGGAATGGACTGACACATCTGGGGGACTCTTGAAATGGTGGCACGACCCTGGAGTTCCTCTCGCCTTTCCTGTGGAGAGCGCCTCCTCTTGAGATGCGACGGGAACGCCGGGAATTCTTTCCCTACGAAACAGGGAAAGGATCCCTCATCTCGAGCTAGGAGGTGGAAACGGGGCTCCCCTGGATGTGTGCGGGACACCACGTGCTTCCTCTCGAGTGGAGACGGGTATGTCGGGGAACTTCTTGAGTTGCAGCAAGGGTGTGAAGGACCCTTTGGAAGTTCCAGTGGTTAGACGTGATTGGCCTCGAGAAGCCTCAGCGGAAATGGGCCTCATCTCGCCTGGAGGGCAAAACCTCCTGGATTTTCTCGAGTTGCGGCAGGTGCTCTCGACTTACGACGGGGACCTCAGGGACCCGCTCTGGTGGCCTCAGGAAAGGCCAGTCCCCATGCGAGTTCCTCGGGGGCCTCTCGGGATTCCTCTCCCGTCGATGCCGGGGCCTAAGACCTTGAGTGGAGTCGGGGCCGGAACCTGAGGATTCCTCTCCAGTGCTGACATGGATCTTGGGGTACTTCTGGAGTCTCCCCAGGGGAGTCAGTCCTCGTCTCGAATGCGGGCATGCACTTGCGCTTTCCTCCAGAGCGGTAGCAGCAGTGTCACGCAGTCCGCCGCGTGGATCAAAGGATCTATGGTTTTCCCTCGAGTCTTTCCCACGAGGCTTTCCCACAAGGCTTTCCCACAGGGCTGTCCCACGTGCACACGTGGTGGGACTCGATCCTCGGCTTAAACGTCAAGGCAGTGTAGGGAAAACAGGTTCCTCTGGAATGGACTGACACATCTGGGGGACTCTTGGAATGGTGGCACGACCCTGGAGTTCCTCTCGCCTTTCCTGTGGAGAGCGCCTCCTCTTGAGATGCGACGGGAACGCCGGGAATTCTTTCCCTACGAAACAGGGAAAGGATCCCTCATCTCGAGCTAGGAGGCAGAAACGGGGATTCCCCTGGATGTGTGCGGGACACCACGTGCTTCCTCTCGAGTGGAGACGAGTATGTCGGGGAACTTCTTGAGTTGCAGCAAGGGTGTGAAGGACCCTTTGGAAGTTCCAGTGGTTAGACGTGATTGGCCTCGAGAAGCCTGAGCGGAAATGGGCCTCATCTCGCCTGGAGGGCAAAACCTCCTGGATTTTCTCGAGTTGCGGCAGGTGCTCTCGACTTACGACTGGGACCTCAGGGACCCGCTCTGGTGGCCAGAGGAAAGGCCAGTCCCCATGCGAGTTCCTCGGGGGCCTCTCGGGATTCCTCTCCCGTCGATGCCGGGGCCTAAGACCTTGTGTGGAGTCGGGGCCGGAACCTGAGGATTCCTCTCCAGTGCTGACATGGATCTTGGGGTACTTCTGGAGTCTCCCCAGGGGAGTCAGTCCTCGTCTCGAATGCGGGCATGCACTTGCGCTTTCCTCCAGAGCGGTAGCAGCAGTGTCACGCAGTCCGCCGCGTGGATCAAAGGATCTATGGTTTTCCCTCGAGTCTTTCCCACGAGGCTTTCCCACGAGGCTTTCCCACAGGGCTGTCCCACGTGCACACGTGGTGGGACTCGATCCTCGGCTTGAACGTCAAGGCAGTGCAGGGAAAACAGGTTCCTCTGGAATGGACTGACACATCTGGGGGACTCTTGGAATGGTGGCACGACCCTGGAGTTCCTCTCGCCTTTCCTGTGGAGAGCGCCTCCTCTTGAGATGCGACGGGAATGCCGGGAATTCTTTCCCTACGAAACAGGGAAAGGATCCCTCATCTCGAGCTAGGAGGCGGAAACGGGGCTCCCCTGGTTGTGTGCGGGACACCACGTGCTTCCTCTCGAGTGGAGACGGGTATGTCGGGGAACTTCTTGAGTTGCAGCAAGGGTGTGAAGGACCCTTTGGCAGTTCCAGTGGTTAGATGTGATTGGCCTCGAGAAGCCTCAGCGGAAATGGGCCTCATCTGGCCTGGAGGGCAAAACCTCCTGGATTTTCTCGAGTTGCGGCAGGTGCTCTCGACTTACGATGGGGACCTCAGGGACCCGCTCTTGTGGCCTCAGGAAAGGCCAGTCCCCATGCGAGTTCCTCGGGGGCCTCTCGGGATTCCTCTCCCGTCGATGCCGGGGCCTAAGACCTTGTGTGGAGTTGGGGCCGGAACCTGAGGATTCCTCTCCAGTGCTGACATGGATCTTGGGGTACTTCTGGAGTCTCCCCAGGGGAGTCAGTCCTCGTCTCGAATGCGGGCATGCACTTGCGCTTTCCTCCAGAGCGGTAGCAGCACTGTCACGCAGTCCGCCGCGTGGATCAAAGGATCTATGGTTTTCCCTCGAGTCTTTCCCACGAGGCTTTCCCACGAGGCTTTCCCACAGGGCTGTCCCACGTGCACACGTGGTGGGACTCGATCCTCGGCTTGAACGTCAAGGCAGTGCAGGGAAAACAGGTTCCTCTGGAATGGACTGACACATCTGGGGGACTCTTGGAATGGTGGCATGACCCTGGAGTTCCTCTCGCCTTTCCTGTGGAGAGCGCCTCCTCTTGAGATGCGACGGGAACGCCGGGAATTCTTTCCCTACGAAACAGGGAAAGGATCCCTCATCTCGAGCTAGGAGGCGGAAACGGGGCTCCCCTGGATGTGTGCGGGACCGACGTGCTTCCTCTCGAGTGGAGACGGGTATGTCGGGGAACTTCTTGAGTTGCAGCAAGGGTGTGAAGGACCCTTTGGAAGTTCCAGTGGTTAGACGTGATTGGTCTCGAGAAGCCTCAGCGGAAATGGGCCTCATCTCGCCTGAAGGGCAATACCTCCTGGATTTTCTCGAGTTGCGGCAGGTGCTCTCGACTTACGACGGGGACCTCAGGGACCGGCTCTTGTGGCCTCAGGAAAGGCCAGTCCCCATGCGAGTTCCTCGGGGGCCTCTCGGGATTCCTCTCCCGTCAATCCCGGGGCCTAAGACCTTGTGTGGAGTCGGGGCCGGAACCTGAGGATTCCTCTCCAGTGCTGACATGGATCTTGGGGTACTTCTGGAGTCTCCCCAGGGGAGTCAGTCCTCGTCTTGAATGCGGGCATGCACTTGCTCTTTCCTCCAGAGCGGTAGCAGTAGTGTCACGCAGTCCGCCGCGTGGATCAAAGGATATATGGTTTTCCCTCGAGTCTTTCCCACGAGGCTTTCCCACGAGGCTTTCCCACAGGGCTGTCCCACGTGCACACGTGGTGGGAGTCGATCCTCGGCTTGAACGTCAAGGCAGTGCAGGGAAAACAGGTTCCTCTGGAATGGACTGACACATCTGGGGGACTCTTGGAATGGTGGCATGACCCTGGAGTTCCTCTCGCCTTTCCTGTGGAGAGCGCCTCCTCTTGAGATGCGACGGGAACGCCGGGAATTCTTTCCCTACGAAACAGGGAAAGGATCCCTCATCTCGAGCTAGGAGGCGGAAACGGGGCTCCCCTGGATGTGTGCGGGACACCACGTACTTCCTCTCGAGTGGAGACGGGTATGTCGGGGAACTTCTTGAGTTGCAGCAAGGGTGTGAAGGACCCTTTGGAAGTTCCAGTGGTTAGATATAATTGGCCTCGAGAAGCCTCAGCGGAAATGGGCCTCATCTCGCCTGGAGGGCTAAACCTCCTGGATTTTCTCGAGTTGCGGCAGGTGCTTTCGACTTACGACGGGGACCTCAGGGACCCGCTCTGGTGGCCTCAGGAAAGGCCAGTCGGGGGCTTCTCGGGATTCCTCTCCCGTCGATGCCGAGGCCTAAGACCTTCTGTGGAGTCGGGGCCGGAACCTGAGGATTCCTCTCCAGTGCTGACATGGATCTTGGGGTACTTCTGGAGTCTCCCCAGTAGAGTCAGTCCTCGTCTCGAATGCGGGCATGCACTTGCGCTTTCCTCCAGAGCGGTAGCAGCAGTGTCACGCAGTCCGCCGCGTGGATCAAAGGATCTATGGTTTTCCCTCGAGTCTTTCCCACGAGGCTTTCCCACGAGGCTTTCCCACAGAGCTGTCCCACGTGCACACGTGGTGGGAGTCGATCCTCGGCTTGAACGTCAAGGCAGTGCAGGGAAAACAGGTTCCTCTGGAATGGACTGACACATCTGGGGGACTCTTGAAATGGTGGCACGACCCTGGAGTTCCTCTCGCCTTTCCTGTGGAGAGCGCCTCCTCTTGAGATGCGACGGGAACGCCGGGAATTCTTTCCCTACGAAACAGGGAAAGGATCCCTCATCTCGAGCTAGGAGGCGGAAACGGGGCTCCCCTGGATGTGTGCGGGACCCCACGTGCTTCCTCTCGAGTGGAGACGGGTATTCGGGGAACTTCTTGAGTTGCAGCAAGGGTGTGAAGGACCCTTTGGAAGTTCCAGTGGTTAGATGTGATTAGCCTCGAGAAGCCTCAGCGGAAATGGGCCTCATCTCGCCTGGAGGGCAAAACCTGCTGGATTTTCTCGAGTTGCGGCAGGAGCTCTCGACTTACGACGGGGCCCTCAGGGACCCGCTCTGGTGGCCTCAGGAAAGGCCAGTCCCCATGCGAGTTCCTCGGGGGGCCTCTCGGGATACCTCTCCCGTCGATGCCGGGCCTAAGACCTTGTGTGGAGTCGGGGCCGGAACCTGAGGATTCCTCTCCATTGCTGACATGGATCTTGGGGTACTTCTGGAGTCTCCCCAGGGGAGTCAGTCCTCGTCTCGAATGCGGGCATGCACTTGCGCTTTCCTCCAGAGCGGTAGCAGCAGTGTCACGCAGTCCGCCGCGTGGATCAAAGGATCTATGGTTTTCCCTCGAGTCTTTCCCACGAGGCTTTCCCACGAGGCTTTCCCACAGAGCTGTCCCACGTGCACACGTGGTGGGAGTCGATCCTCGGCTTGAACGTCAAGGCAGTGCAGGGAAAACAGGTTCCTCTGGAATGGACTGACACATCTGGGGGACTCTTGAAATGGTGGCACGACCCTGGAGTTCCTCTCGCCTTTCCTGTGGAGAGCGCCTCCTCTTGAGATGCGACGGGAACGCCGGGAATTCTTTCCCTACGAAACAGGGAAAGGATCCCTCATCTCGAGCTAGGAGGCGGAAACGGGGCTCCCCTGGATGTGTGCGGGACCCCACGTGCTTCCTCTCGAGTGGAGACGGGTATTCGGGGAACTTCTTGAGTTGCAGCAAGGGTGTGAAGGACCCTTTGGAAGTTCCAGTGGTTAGATGTGATTGGCCTCGAGAAGCCTCAGCGGAAATGGGCCTCATCTCGCCTGGAGGGCAAAACCTCCTGGATTTTCTCGAGTTGCGGCAGGAGCTCTCGACTTACGACGGGGACCTCAGGGACCCGCTCTGGTGGCCTCAGGAAAGGCCAGTCCCCATGCGAGTTCCTCGGGGGGCCTCTCGGGATACCTCTCCCGTCGATGCCGGGGCCTAAGACCTTGTGTGGAGTCGGGGCCGGAACCTGAGGATTCCTCTCCATTGCTGACATGGATCTTGGGGTACTTCTGGAGTCTCCCCAGGGGAGTCAGTCCTCGTCTCGAATGCGGGCATGCACTTGCGCTTTCCTCCAGAGCGGTAGCAGCATTGTCACGCAGTCCGCCGCGTGGATCAAAGGATCTATGGTTTTCCCTCGAGTCTTTCCCACGAGGCTTTCCCACGAGGCTTTCCCACAGGGTTGTCCCACGTGCACACGTGGTGGGAGTCGATCCTCGGCTTGAACGTCAAGGCAGTGCAGGGAAAACAGGTTCCTCTGGAATGGACTGACACATCTGGGGGACTCTTGGAATGGTGGCACGACCCTGGAGTTCCTCTCGCCTTTCCTATGGAGAGCGCCTCCTCTTGAGATGCGACGGGAACGCCGGGAATTCTTTCCCTACGAAACAGGGAAAGGATCCCTCATCTCGAGCTAGGATGCGGAAACGGGGCTCCCCTGGATGTGTGCGGACCCCACGTGCTTCCCTCGAGTGGAGACGGGTATGTCGGGGAACTTCTTGAGTTGCAGCAAGGGTGTGAAGGACCCTTTGGAAGTTCCAGTGGTTAGACGTGATTGGCCTCGAGAAGCCTCAGCGGAAATGGGCCTCATCTCGCCTGGAGGGCAAAACCTCCTGGATTTTCTCGAATTGCGGCAGGTGCTCTCGACTTACGACGGGGACCTCAGGGACCCGCTCTGGTGGCCTCAGGAAAGGCCAGTCCCCATGCGAGTTCCTCGGGGGCCTCTCGGGATTCCTCTCCCGTCGATGCCGGGGCCTAAGACCTTGTGTGGAGTCGGGGCCGGAACCTGAGGATTCCTCTCTAGTGCTGACATGGATCTTGGGGTACTTCTGGAGTCTCCCCAGGGGAGTCAGTCCTCGTCTCGAATGCGGGCATGCACTTGCGCTTTCCTCCAGAGCGGTAGCAGCAGTGTCACGCATTCCGCCGCGTGGATCAAAGGATCTATGATTTTCCCTCGAGTCTTTCCCACGAGGCTTTCCCACGAGGCTTTCCCACAGGGCTGTCCCACGTGCACACGTGGTGGGAGTCGATCCTCGGCTTGAACGTCAAGGCAGTGCAGGGAAAACAGTTTCCTCTGGAATGGACTGACACATCTGGGGGACTCTTGGAATGGTGGCACGACCCTGGAGTTCCTCTCGCCTTTCCTGTGGAGAGCGCCTCCTCTTGAGATGCGACGGGAACGCCGGGAATTCTTTCCCTACGAAACAGGGAAAGGATCCCTCATCTCGAGCTAGGAGGCGGAAACGGGGCTCCCCTGGATGTGTGCGGACCCCACGTGCTTCCCTCGAGTGGAGACGGGTATGTCGGGGAACTTCTTGAGTTGCAGCAAGGGTGTGAAGGACCCTTTGGAAGTTCCAGTGGTTAGACGTGATTGGCCTCGAGAAGACTCAGCGGAAATGGGCCTCATCTCGCCTGGAGGGCAAAACCTCCTGGATTTTCTCGAGTTGCGGCAGGTGCTCTTGACTTACGACGGGGACCTCAGGGACCCGCTCTGGTGGCCTCAGGAAAGGCCAGTCCCCATGCGAGTTCCTCGGGGGCCTCTCGGGATTCCTCTCCCGTCGATGCCGAGGCCTAAGACCTTGTGTGGAGTCGGGGCCGGAACCTGAGGATTCCTCTCCAGTGCTGACATGGATCTTGGGGTACTTCTGGAGTCTCCCCAGTAGAGTCAGTCCTCGTCTCGAATGCGGGCATGCACTTGCGCTTTCCTCCAGAGCGGTAGCAGCAGTGTCACGCAGTCCGCCGCGTGGATCAAAGGATGTATGGTTTTCCCTCGAGTCTTTCCCACGAGGCTTTCCCACGAGGCTTTCCCACAGAGCTGTCCCACGTGCACACGTGTTGGGAGTCGATCCTCGGCTTGAACGTCAAGGCAGTGCAGGGAAAACAGGTTCCTCTGGAATGGACTGACACATCTGGGGGACTCTTGGAATGGTGGCACGACCCTGGAGTTCCTCTCGCCTTTCCTGTGGAGAGCGCGTCCTCTTGAGATGCGACGGGAACGCCGGGAATTCTTTCCCTACGAAACAGGGAAAGGATCCCTCATTTCGAGCTAGGAGGTGGAAACGGGGCTCCCCTGGATGTGTGCGGGACACCACGTGCTTCCTCTCGAGTGGAGACGGGTATTCGGGGAACTTCTTGAGTTGCAGCAAGGGTGTGAAGGACCCTTTGGAAGTTCCAGTGGTTAGATGTGATTGGCCTCGAGAAGCCTCAGCGGAAATGGGCCTCATCTCGCCTGGAGGGCAAAACCTCCTGGATTTTCTCGAGTTGCGGCAGGAGCTCTCGACTTACGACGGGGACCTCAGGGACCCGCTCTGGTGGCCTCAGGAAAGGCCAGTCCCCATGCGAGTTCCTCGGGGGCCTCTCGGGATTCCTCTCCCGTCGATGCCGAGGCCTAAGACCTTGTGTGGAGTCGGGGCCGGAACCTGAGGATTCCTCTCCAGTGCTGACATGGATCTTGGGGTACTTCTGGAGTCCCCCCAGGGGAGTCAGTCCTCGTTTCGAATGCGGGCATGCACTTGCGCTTTCCTCCAGAGCGGTAGCAGCAGTGTCACGCAGTCCGCCGCGTGGATCAAAGGATCTATGGTTTTCCCTCGAGTCTTTCCCACGAGGCTTTCCCACGAGGCTTTCCCACAGGGCTGTCCCACGTGCACACGTGGTGGGAGTCGATCCTCGGCTTGAACGTCAAGGCAGTGCAGGGAAAACAGGTTCCTCTGGAATGGACTGACACATCTGGGGGACTCTTGGAATGGTGGCACGACCCTGGAGTTCCTCTCGCCTTTCCTGTGGAGAGTGCCTCCTCTTGAGATGCGACGGGAACGCCGGGAATTCTTTCCCTACGAAACAGGGAAAGGATCCCTCATCTCGAGCTAGGAGGCGGAAACGGGGCTCCCCTGGATGTGTGCGGACCCCACGTGCTTCCCTCGAGTGGAGACGGGTATGTCGGGGAACTTCTTGTGTTGCAGCAAGCGTGTGAAGGACCCTTTGGAAGTTCCAGTGGTTAGACGTGATTGGCCTCGAGAAGCCTCAGCGGAAATGGGCCTCATCTCGCCTGGAGGGCAAAACCTCCTGGATTTTCTCGACTTGGGGCAGGTGCTCTCGACTTACGACGGGGACCTCAGGGACCCGCTCTGGTGGCCTCAGGAAAGGCCAGTCCCCATGCGAGTTCCTAGGGGGCCTCTCGGGATTCCTCTCCCGTCGATGCCGGGGACTAAGACCTTGTGTGGAGTCGGGGCCGGAACCTGAGGATTCCTCTCCAGTGCTGACATGGATCTTGGGGTACTTCTGGAGTCTCCCCAGGGGAGTCAGTCCTCGTCTCGAATGCGGGCATGCACTTGCGCTTTCCTCCAGAGCGGTAGCAGCAGTGTCACGCAGTCCGCCGCGTGGATCAAAGGATGTATGGTTTTCCCTCGAGTCTTTCCGACGAGGCTTTCCCACGAGGCTTTCCCACAGGGCTGTCCCACGTGCACACGTGGTGGGAGTCGATCCTCGGCTTGAACGTCAAGGCAGTGCAGGGAAAACAGGTTCCTCTGGAATGGACTGACACATCTGGGGGACTCTTGGAATGGTGGCACGACCCTGGAGTTCCTCTCGCCTTTCCTGTGGAGAGCGCCTCCTCTTGAGATGCGACGGAAACGCCGGGAATTCTTTCCCTACGAAACAGGGAAAGGATCCCTCATCTCGAGCTAGGAGGTGGAAACGGGGCTCCCCTGGATGTGTGTGGGACCCCACGTGCTTCCTCTCGAGTGGAGACGGGTATGTCGGGGACCTTCTTGAGTTGCAGCAAGGGTGTGAAGGACCCTTTGGAAGTTCCAGTGGTTAGATGTGATTGGCCTCGAGAAGCCTCAGCGGAAATGGGCCTCATCTCGCCTGGAGGGCAAAACCTCCTGGATTTTCTCGAGTTGCGGCAGGTGCTCTCGACTTACGACGGGGACATCGGGGACCCGCTCTTGTGGCCTCAGGAAAGGCCAGTCCCCATGCGAGTTCCTCGGGGGCCTCTCGGGATTCCTCTCCCGTCGATGCCGGGGCCTAAGACCTTGTGTGGAGTCGGGGCCGGAACCTGAGGATTCCTCTCCTGTGCTGACATGGATCTTGGGGTACTTCTGGAGTCTCCCCAGGGGAGTCAGTCCTCGTCTCGAATGCGGGCATGAACTTGCGCTTTCCTCCATAGCGGTAGCAGCAGTGTCACGCATTCCGCCGCGTGGATCAAAGGATCTATGGTTTTCCCTCGAGTCTTTCCCACGAGGCTTTCCCACGAGGCTTTCCCACAGGGCTGTCCCACGTGCACACGTGGTGGGAGTCGATCCTCGGCTTGAACGTCAAGGCAGTGCAGGGAAAACAGGTTCCTCTGGAATGGACTGACACATCTGGGGGACTCTTGGAATGGTGGCACGACCCTGGAGTTCCTCTCGACTTTCCTGTGGAGAGCGCCTCCTCTTGAGATGCGACGGGAACGCCGGGAATTCTTTCCCTACGAAACAGGGAAAGGATCCCTCATCTCGAGCTAGGAGGCGGAAACGGGGCTCCCCTGGATGTGTGCGGACCCCACGTGCTTCCCTCGAGTGGAGACGGGTATGTCGGGGAACTTCTTGTGTTGCAGCAAGCGTGTGAAGGACCCTTTGGAAGTTCCAGTGGTTAGACGTGATTGGCCTCGAGAAGCCTCAGCGGAAATGGGCCTCATCTCGCCTGGAGGGCAAAACCTCCTGGATTTTCTCGACTTGGGGCAGGTGCTCTCGACTTACGACGGGGACCTCAGGGACCCGCTCTGGTGGCCTCAGGAAAGGCCAGTCCCCATGCGAGTTCCTAGGGGGCCTCTCGGGATTCCTCTCCCGTCGATGCCGGGGACTAAGACCTTGTGTGGAGTCGGGGCCGGAACCTGAGGATTCCTCTCCAGTGCTGACATGGATCTTGGGGTACTTCTGGAGTCTCCCCAGGGGAGTCAGTCCTCGTCTCGAATGCGGGCATGCACTTGCGCTTTCCTCCAGAGCGGTAGCAGCAGTGTCACGCAGTCCGCCGCGTGGATCAAAGGATGTATGGTTTTCCCTCGAGTCTTTCCGACGAGGCTTTCCCACGAGGCTTTCCCACAGGGCTGTCCCACGTGCACACGTGGTGGGAGTCGATCCTCGGCTTGAACGTCAAGGCAGTGCAGGGAAAACAGGTTCCTCTGGAATGGACTGACACATCTGGGGGACTCTTGGAATGGTGGCACGACCCTGGAGTTCCTCTCGCCTTTCCTGTGGAGAGCGCCTCCTCTTGAGATGCGACGGAAACGCCGGGAATTCTTTCCCTACGAAACAGGGAAAGGATCCCTCATCTCGAGCTAGGAGGTGGAAACGGGGCTCCCCTGGATGTGTGTGGGACCCCACGTGCTTCCTCTCGAGTGGAGACGGGTATGTCGGGGACCTTCTTGAGTTGCAGCAAGGGTGTGAAGGACCCTTTGGAAGTTCCAGTGGTTAGATGTGATTGGCCTCGAGAAGCCTCAGCGGAAATGGGCCTCATCTCGCCTGGAGGGCAAAACCTCCTGGATTTTCTCGAGTTGCGGCAGGTGCTCTCGACTTACGACGGGGACATCGGGGACCCGCTCTTGTGGCCTCAGGAAAGGCCAGTCCCCATGCGAGTTCCTCGGGGGCCTCTCGGGATTCCTCTCCCGTCGATGCCGGGGCCTAAGACCTTGTGTGGAGTCGGGGCCGGAACCTGAGGATTCCTCTCCAGTGCTGACATGGATCTTGGGGTATTTCTGGAGTCTCCCCAGGGGAGTCAGTCCTCGTCTCGAATGCGGGCATGCACTTGCGCTTTCCTCCAGAGCGGTAGCAGCAGTGTCACGCAGTCCGCCGCGTGGATCAAAGGATCTATGGTTTTCCCTCGAGTCTTTCCCACGAGGCTTTCCCACGAGGCTTTCCCATAGGGCTGTCCCACGTGCACACGTGGTGGGAGTCGATCCTCGGCTTGAACGTCAAGGCAGTGCAGGGAAAACAGGTTCCTCTGGAATGGACTGACACATCTGGGGGACTCTTGGAATGGTGGCACGACCCTGGAGTTCCTCTCGCCTTTCCTGTGGAGAGCGCCTCCTCTTGAGATGCGACGGGAACGCCGGGAATTCTTTCCCTACGAAACAGGGAAAGGATCCCTCATCTCGAGCTAGGAGGCGGAAACGGGGCTCCCCTGGATGTGTGCGGGACCCACGTGCTTCCTCTCGAGTGGAGACGGGTATGTCGGGGAACTTCTTGAGTTGCAGCAATGGTGTGAAGGACCCTTTGGAAGTTCCAGTGGTTAGATGTGATTGGCCTCGAAAAGCCTCAGCGGAAATGGGCCTCATCTCGCCTGGAGGGCAAAACCTCCTGGATTTTCTCGAGTTGCGGCAGATGCTCTCGACTTACGACGGGGACCTCAGGGACCCGCTCTGGTGGCCTCAGGAAAGGCCAGTCCCAATTCGAGTTCCTCGGGGGCCTCTCGGGATTCCTCTCCCGTCGATGCCGGGGCCTAAGACCTTGTGTGGAGTCGGGGCCGGAACCTGAGGATTCCTCTCCAGTGCTGATATGGATCTTGCGGTACTTCTGGAGTCTCCCCAGCGGAGTCAGTCCTCGTCTCGAATGCGGGCATGCACTTGCGCTTTCCTCCAGAGCGGTAGCAGCAGTGTCACGCAGTCCGCCGCGTGGATCAAAGGATCTATGGTTTTCCCTCGAGTCTTTCCCACGAGGCTTTCCCACGAGGCTTTCCCACAGGGCTGTCCCACGTGCACACGTGGTGGGACTCGATCCTCGGCTTGAACGTCAAGGCAGTGCAGGGAAAACAGGTTCCTCTGGAATGGACTGACACATCTGGGGGACTCTTGGAATGGTGTCGCGACCCTGGAGTTCCTCTCGCCTTTCCTGTGGAGAGCGCCTCCTCTTGAGATGCGACGGGAACGCTGGGAAATCTTTCCCTACGAAACAGGGAAAGGATCCCTCATCTCGAGCTAGGAGGCGGAAACGGGGCTCCCCTGGATGTGTGCGGGACACCACGTGCTTCCTCTCGAGTGGAGACGGGTATGTCGGGGAACTTCTTGAGTTGCAGCAAGGGTGTGAAGGACCCTTTGGAAGTTCCAGTGGTTAGACGTGATTGGCCTCGAGAAGCCTCAGCGGAAATGGGCCTCATCTCGCCTGGAGGGCAAAACCTCCTGGATTTTCTCGAGTTGCGGCAGGTGCTCTCGACTTACGACGGGGACCTCAGGGACCCGCTCTGGTGGCCTCAGGAAAGGCCAGTCCCCATGCGAGTTCCTCGGGGGCCTCTCGGGATTCCTCTTCCGTCGATGCCGGGGCCTAAGACCTTGTGTGGAATCGGGGCCGGAACCTGAGGATTCCTCTCCAGTGCTGATATGGATCTTGCGGTACTTCTGGAGTCTCCCCAGGGGAGTCAGTCCTCGTCTCGAATGCGGGCATGCACTTGCACTTTCCTCCAGAGCGGTAGCAGCAGTGTCACGCAGTCCGCCACGTGGATCAAAGGATGTATGGTTTTCCCTCGAGTCTTTCCCACGAGGCTTTCCCACAGGGCTGTCCCACGTGCACACGTTGTAGAAGTCGATCCTCGGCTTGAACGTCAAGGCAGTGCAGGGAAAACAGGTTCCTCTGGAATGGACTGACACATCTGGGGGACTCTTGGAATGGTGGCACGACCCTGGAGTTCCTCTCGCCTTTCCTGTGGAGAGCGCCTCCTCTTGAGATGCGACGGGAACGCCGGGAATTCTTTCCCTACGAAACAGGGAAAGGATCCCTCATCTCGAGCTAGGAGGCGGAAACGGGGCTCCCCTGGATGTGTGCGGACCCCACGTGCTTCCCTCGAGTGGAGACGGGTATGTCGGGGAACTTCTTGAGTTGCAGCAATGGTGTGAAGGACCCTTTGGAAGTTCCAGTGGTTAGACGTGATTGGCCTCGAGAAGCCTCAGCGGAAATGGGCCTCATCTCGCCTGGAGGGCAAAACCTCCTGGATTTTCTGGAGTTGCGGCAGGTGCTCTCGACTTACGACGGGGACCTCAGGGACCCGCTCTGGTGGCCTCAGGAAAGGCCAGTCCCCATGCGAGTTCCTCGGGGGCCTCTCGGCATTCCTCTCCCGTCGATGCCGGGGCCTAAGACCTTGTGTGGATTCGGGGCCGGAACCTGAGGATTCCTCTCCAGTGCTGACATGGATCTTGGGGTAATTCTGGAGTCTCCCCAGGGGAGTCAGTCCTCGTCTCGAATGCGGGCATGCACTTGCGCTTTCCTCCAGAGCGGTAGCAGCAGTGTCACGCAGTCCGCCGCGTGGATCAAAGGATGTATGGTTTTCCCTCGAGTCTTTCCCACGAGGCTTTCCCACGAGTCTTTCCCACAGGGCTGTCCCACGTGCACACGTGGTGGGAGTCGATCCTCGGCTTGAACGTCAAGGCAGTGCAGGGAAAACAGGTTCCTCTGGAATGGACTGACACATCTGGGGGACTCTTGGAATGGTGGCACGACCCTGGAGTTCCTCTCGCCTTTCCTGTGGAGAGCGCCTCCTCTTGAGATGCGACGGGAACGCCGGGAATTCTTTCCCTACGAAACAGGGAAAGGATCCCTCATCTCGAGCTAGGAGGCGGAAACGGGGCTCCCCTGGATGTGTGCGGACCCCACGTGCTTCCCTCGAGTGGAGACGGGTATGTCGGGGAACTTCTTGAGTTGCAGCAATGGTGTGAAGGACCCTTTGGAAGTTCCAGTGGTTAGACGTGATTGGCCTCGAGAAGACTCAGCGGAAATGGGCCTCATCTCGCCTGGAGGGCAAAACCTCCTGGATTTTCTCGACTTGCGGCAGGTGCTCTCGACTTACGACGGGGACCTCAGGGACCCGCTCTGGTGGCCTCAGGAAAGGCCAGTCCCCATGCGAGTTCCTAGGGGGCCTCTCGGGATTCCTCTCCCGTCGATGCCGGGGACTAAGACCTTGTGTGGAGTCGGGGCCGGAACCTGAGGATTCCTCTCAGGTGCTGACATGGATCTTGGGGTACTTCTGGAGTCTCCCCAGGGGAGTCAGTCCTCGTCTCGAATGCGGGCATGCACTTGCGCTTTCCTCCAGAGCGGTAGCAGCAGTGTCACGCAGTCCACCGCGTGGATCAAAGGATGTATGGTTTTCCCTCGAGTCTTTCCGACGAGGCTTTCCCACGAGGCTTTCCCACAGGGCTGTCCCACGTGCACACGTGGTGGGAGTCGATCCTCGGCTTGAACGTCAAGGCAGTGCAGGGAAAACAGGTTCCTCTGGAATGGACTGACACATCTGGGGGTCTCTTGGAATGGTGGCACGACCCTGGAGTTCCTCTCGCCTTTCCTGTGGAGAGCGCCTCCTCTTGAGATGCGACGGGAACGCCGGGAATTCTTTCCCTACGAAACAGGGAAAGGATCCCTCATCTCGAGCTAGGAGGCGGAAACGGGGCTCCCCTGGATGTGTGCGGGACACCACGTGCTTCCTCTCGAGTGGAGACGGGTATGTCGGGGAACTTCTTGAGTTGCAGCAAGGGTGTGAAGGACCCTTTGGAAGTTCCAGTGGTTAGATGTGATTGGCCTCGAGAAGCCTCAGCGGAAATGGGCCTCATCTCGCCTGGAGGGCAAAACCTCCTGGATTTTCTAGAGTTGCGGCAGGTGCTCTCGACTTACGACGGGGACCTCAGGGACCCGCTCTGGTGGCCTCAGGAAAGGCCAGTCCCCATGCGAGTTCCTCGGGGGCCTCTCGGGATTCCTCTCCCGTCGATGCCGGCGCCTAAGACCTTGTGTGGAGTCGGGGCCGGAACCTGAGGATTCCTCTCCAGTGCTTACATGGATCTTGGGGTATTTCTGGATTCTCCCCAGGGGAGTCAGTCCTCGTCTCGAATGCGGGCATGCACTTGCTCTTTCCTCCAGAGCGGTAGCAGCAGTGTCACGCAGTCCGCCGCGTGGATCAAAGGATCTATGGTTTTCCCTCGAGTCTTTCCGACGAGGCTTTCCCACGAGGCTTTCCCACAGGGCTGTCCCACGTGCACACGTGGTGGGAGTCGATCCTCGGCTTGAACGTCAAGGCAGTGCAGGGAAAACAGGTTCCTCTGGAATGGACTGACACATCTGGGGGACTCTTGGAATGGTGGCACGACCTTGGAGTTCCTCTCGCCTTTCCTGTGGAGAGCGCCTCCTCTTGAGATGCGACGGGAACGCCGGGAATTCTTTCCCTGCGAAACAGGGAAAGGATCCCTCATCTCGAGCAAGGAAGCGGAAACGGGGCTCCCCTGGATGTGTGCGGGACACAACGTGCTTCCTCTCGAGTGCAGACGGGTATGTCGGGGAACTTCTTGAGTTGCAGCAAGGGTGTGAAGGACCCTTTGGAAGTTCCAGTGGTTAGATGTGATTGGCCTAGAGAAGCCTCAGCGGAAATGGGCCTCATCTCGCCTGGAGGGCAAAACCTCCTGGATTTTCTCGAGTTGCGGCAGGTGCTCTCGACTTACGACGGGGACCTCAGGGACCCGCTCTGGTGGCCTCAGGAAAGGCCAGTCCCCATGCGAGTTCCTCGGGGGCCTCTCGGCATTCCTCTCCCGTCGATGCCGGGGCCTAAGACCTTGTGTGGAGTCGGGGCCGGAACCTGAGGATTCCTCTCCAGTGCTGACATGGATCTTGGGGTACTTCTGGAGTCTCCCCAGGGGAGTCAGTCCTCGTCTCGAATGCGGGCATGCACTTGCGCTTTCCTCCAGAGCGGTAGCAGCAGTGTCACGCAGTCCGCCGCGTGGATCAAAGGATCTAAGGTTTTCCCTCGAGTCTTTCCCACGAGGCTTTCCCACAGGGCTGTCCCACGTGCACACGTGGTGGGAGTCGATCCTCGGCTTGAACGTCAAGGCAGTGCAGGGAAAACAGGTTCCTCTGGAATGGACTGACATATCTGGGGGACTCTTGGAATGGTGGCACGACCCTGGAGTTCCTCTCGCCTTTCCTGTGGAGAGCGCCTCCTCTTGAGATGCGACGGGAACGCCGGGAATTCTTTCCCTACGAAACAGGGAAAGGATCCCTCATCTCGAGCAAGGAGGCGGAAACGGGGCTCCCCTGGATGTGTGCAGGACACCACGTGCTTCCTCTCAAGTGGAGACGGGTATGTCGGGGAACTTCTTGAGTTGCAGCAAGGGTGTGAAGGACCCTTTGGAAGTTCCAGTGGTTAGATGTGATTGGCCTTGAGAAGCCTCAGCGGAAATGGGCCTCATCTCGCCTGGAGGGCAAAACCTCCTGGATTTTCTCGAGTTGCGGCAGGTGCTCTCGACTTACTACGGGGACCTCAGGGACCCGCTCTGGTGGCCTCAGGAAAGGCCAGTCCCCATGCGAGTTCCTCGGGGGCCTCTCGGGATTCCTCTCCCGTCGATGCCGGGGCCTAAGACCTTGTGTGGAGTCGGGGCCGGAACCTGAGGATTCCTCTCCAGTGCTGACATGGATCTTGGGGTACTTCTGGAGTCTCCCCAGGGGAGTCAGTCCTCGTCTCGAATGCGGGCATGCACTTGCGCTTTCCTCCAGAGCGGTAGCAGCAGTGTCACGCAGTCCGCCGCGTGGATCAAAGGATGTATGGTTTTCCCTCGAGTCTTTCCGACGAGGCTTTCCCACGAGGCTTTCCCACAGGGCTGTCCCACGTGTACACGTGGTGGGAGTCGATCCTCGGCTTGAACGTCAAGGCAGTGCAGGGAAAACAGGTTCCTCTGGAATGGACTGACACATCTGGGGGACTCTTGGAATGGTGGCACGACCCTGGAGTTCCTCTCGCCTTTCCTGTGGAGAGCGCCTCCTCTTGAGATGCGACGGGAACGCCGGGAATTCTTTCCCTACGAAACAGGGAAAGGATCCCTCATCTCGAGCTAGGAGGCGGAAACGGGGCTCCCCTGGATGTGTGCGGGACCCACGTGCTTCCTCTCGAGTGGAGACGGGTATGTCGGGGAACTTCTTGATTTGCAGCAATGGTGTGAAGGACCCTTTGGAAGTTCCAGTGGTTAGATGTAATTGGCCTCGAAAAGCCTCAGCGGAAATGGGCCTCATCTCGCCTGGAGGGCAAAACCTCCTGGATTTTCTCGAGTTGCGGCAGGTGCTCTAGACTTACGACGGGGACCTCAGGGACCCGCTCTGGTGGCCTCAGGAAAGGCCAGTCCCCATGCGAGTTCCTCGGGGGCCTCTCGGGATTCCTCTCCCGTCGATGCCGGGGCCTAAAACCTTGTGTGGAGTCGGGGCTGGAACCTGAGGATTCCTCTCCATTGCTGACATGGATCTTGGGGTACTTCTGGAGTCTCCCCAGGGGAGTCAGTCCTCGTCTCGAATGCGGGCATTCACTTGCGCTTTCCTCCAGAGCGGTAGCAGCAGTGTCACGCAGTCCGCCGCGTGGATCAAAGGATCTAAGGTTTTCCCTCGAGTCTTTCCCACGAGGCTTTCCCACAGGGCTGTCCCACGTGCACACGTGGTGGGAGTCGATCCTCGGGTTGAACGTCAAGGCAGTGCAGGGAAAACAGGTTCCTCTGGAATGGACTGACATATCTGGGGGACTCTTGGAATGGTGGCACGACCCTGGAGTTCCTCTTGCCTTTCCTGTGGAGAGCGCCTCCTCTTGAGATGCGACGGGAACGCCGGGAATTCTTTCCCTACGAAACAGGGAAAGGATCCCTCATCTCGAGCAAGGAGGCGGAAACGGGGCTCCCCTGGATGTGTGCAGGACACCACGTGCTTCCTCTCAAGTGGAGACGGGTATGTCGGGGAACTTCTTGAGTTGCAGCAAGGGTGTGAAGGACCCTTTGGAAGTTCCAGTGGTTAGATGTGATTGGCCTCGAGAAGCCTCAGCGGAAATGGGCCTCATCTCGTCTGGAGGGCAAAACCTCCTGGATTTTCTCGAGTTGCGGCAGGTGCTCTCGACTTACGACGGGGACCTCAGGGACCCGCTCTGGTGGCCTCAGGAAAGGCCAGGCCCCATGCGAGTTCCTCGGGGGCCTCTCGGGATTCCTCTCCCGTCGATGCCGGGGCCTAAGACCTTGTGTGGAGTTGGGGCCGGAACCTGAGGATTCCTCTCCAGTGCTGACATGGATCTTGGGGTACTTCTGGAGTCTCCCCAGGGGAGTCAGTCCTCGTCTCGAATGCGGGCATTCACTTGCGCTTTCCTCCAGAGCGGTAGCAGCAGTGTCACGCAGTCCGCCGCGTGGATCAAAGGATGTATGGTTTTCCCTCGAGTCTTTCCGACGAGGCTTTCCCACGAGGCTTTCCCACAGGGCTGTCCCACGTGTACACGTGGTGGGAGTCGATCCTCGGCTTGAACGTCAAGGCAGTGCAGGGAAAACAGGTTCCTCTGGAATGGACTGACACATCTGGGGGACTCTTGGAATGGTGGCACGACCCTGGAGTTCCTCTCGCCTTTCCTGTGGAGAGCGCCTCCTCTTGAGATGCGACGGGAACGCCGGGAATTCTTTCCCTACGAAACAGGGAAAGGATCCCTCATCTCGAGCTAGGAGGCGGAAACGGGGCTCCCCTGGATGTGTGCGGGACCCACGTGCTTCCTCTCGAGTGGAGACGGGTATGTCGGGGAACTTCTTGATTTGCAGCAATGGTGTGAAGGACCCTTTGGAAGTTCCAGTGGTTAGATGTAATTGGCCTCGAAAAGCCTCAGCGGAATTGGGCCTCATCTCGCCTGGAGGGCAAAACCTCCTGGATTTTCTCGAGTTGCGGCAGGTGCTCTAGACTTACGACGGGGACCTCAGGGACCCGCTCTGGTGGCCTCAGGAAAGGCCAGTCCCCATGCGAGTTCCTCGGGGGCCTCTCGGGATTCCTCTCCCGTCGATGCCGGGGCCTAAAACCTTGTGTGGAGTCGGGGCTGGAACCTGAGGATTCCTCTCCATTGCTGACATGGATCTTGGGGTACTTCTGGAGCCTCCCCAGGGGAGTCAGTCCTCGTCTCGAATGCGGGAATGCACTTGCGCTTTCCTCCAGAGCGGTAGCAGCAGTGTCACGCATTCTGCCGCGTGGATCAAAGGATCTATGGTTTTCCCTCGAGTCTTTCCCACGAGGCTTTCCCACGAGGCTTTCCCACAGGGCTGTCCCACGTGCACACGTGGTGGGAGTCGATCCTCGGCTTGAACGTCAAGGCAGTGCAGGGAAAACAGGTTCCTCTGGAATGGACTGACACATCTGGGGGACTCTTGGAATGGTGGCACGACCCTGGAGTTCCTCTCGCCTTTCCTGTGGAGAGCGCCTCCTCTTGAGATGCGACGCGAACGCCGGAAATTCTTTCCCTACGAAACAGGGAAAGGATCCCTCATCTCGAGCTAGGAGGCGGAAACGGGGCTCCCCTGGATGTGTGCGGGACACCACGTGCTTCCTCTCGAGTGGAGACGGGTATGTCGGGGAACTTCTTGAGTTGCAGCAAGGGTGTGAAGGACCCTTTGGAAGTTCCAGTGGTTAGATGTGATTGGCCTCGAGAAGCCTCAGCGGAAAAGGGCCTCATCTCGCCTGGAGGGCAAAACCTCCTGGATTTTCTCGAGTTGCGGCAGGTGCTCTCGACTTACGATGGGGACCTCAGGGACCCGCTCTGGTGGCCTCAGGAAAGGCCAGTCCCCATGCGAGTTCCTCGGGGGCCTCTCGGGATTCCTCTCCCGTCGATGCCGGGGCCTAAGACCTTGTGTGGAGTCGGGGCCGGAACCTGAGGATTAATCTCCAGTGCTGACATGGATCTTGGGGTACTTCTGGAGTCTCCCTAGGGGAGTCAGTCCTCGTCTCGAATGCGGGCATTCACTTGCGCTTTCCTCCAGAGCGGTAGCAGCAGTGTCACGCAGTCCGCCGCGTGGATCAAAGGATCTATGGTTTTCCCTCGAGTCTTTCCCACGAGGCTTTCCCACGAGGCTTTCCCACAGGGCTGTTCCACGTGCATACGTGGTGGGAGTCGATCCTCGGCTTGAACGTCAAGGCAGTGCAGGGAAAACAGGTTCCTCTGGAATGGACTGACACATCTGGGGGACTCTTGGAATGGTGGCACGACCCTGGAGTTCCTCTCGCCTTTCCTGTGGAGAGCGCCTCCTCTTGAGATGCGACGGGAACGCCGGGAATTCTTTCCCTACGAAACAGGGAAAGGATCCCTCATCTCGAGCTAGGAGGCGGAAACGGGGCTCCCCTGGATGTGTGCGGGACCCACGTGCTTCCTCTCGAGTGGAGACGGGTATGTCGGGGAACTTCTTGAGTTGCAGCAAGGGTGTGAAGGACCCTTTGGAAGTTCCAGTGGTTAGACGTGATTGGCCTCCAGAAGCCTCAGCGGAAATGGGCCTCATCTCGCCTGGAGGGCAAAACCTCCTGGATTTTCTTGACTTGCGGCAGGTGCTCTCGACTTACGACGGGGACCTCAGGGACCCGCTCTGGTGGCCTCAGGAAAGGCCAGTCCCCATGCGAGTTCCTCGGGGGCCTCTCGGGATTCCTCTGCCGTCGATGCCGGGGCCTAAGAAATTGTGTGGAGTCGGGGCCGGAACCTGAGGATTCCTCTCCAGTGCTGACATGGATCTTGGGGTACTTCTGGAGTCTCCCCAGCGGAGTCAGTCCTCGTCTCAAATGCGGGCATGCACTTGCGCTTTCCTCCAGAGCGGTAGCAGCAGTGACACGCAGTCCGCCGCGTGGATCAAAGGATCTATGGTTTTCCCTCGAGTCTTTCCCACGAGGCTTTCCCACGAGGCTTTCCCACAGGGCTGTCCCACGTGCACACGTGGTGGGACTCGATCCTCGGCTTGAACGTCAAGGCAGTGCATGGAAAACAGGTTCCTCTGGAATGGACTGACACATCTGGGGGACTCTTGGAATGGTGTCACGACCCTGGAGTTCCTCTCGCCTTTCCTGTGGAGAGCGCCTCCTCTTGAGATGCGACGGGAACGCTGGGAAATCTTTCCCTACGAAACAGGGAAAGGATCCCTCATCTCGAGCTAGGAGGCGGAAACGGGGCTCCCCTGGATGTGTGCGGGACACCACGTGCTTCCTCTCGAGTGCAGACGGGTATGTCGGGGAACTTCTTGAGTTGCAGCAAGGGTGTGAAGGACCCTTTGGAAGTTCCAGTGGTTAGACGTGATTGGCCTCGAGAAGCCTCAGCGGAAATGGGCCTCATCTCGCCTGGAGGGCAAAACCTCCTGGATTTTCTCGAGTAGCGGCAGGTGCTCTCGACTTACGACGGGGACCTCAGGGACCCGCTCTGGTGGCCTCAGGAAAGGCCAGTCCCCATGCGAGTTCCTCGGGGGCCTCTCGGCATTCCTCTCCCGTCGATGCCGGGGACTAAGACCTTGTGTGAAGTCGGGGCCGGAACCTGAGGATTCCTCTCAGGTGCTGACATGGATCTTGGGGTACTTCTGGAGTCTCCCCAGGGGAGTCAGTCCTCGTCTCGAATGCGGGCATGCACTTGCGCTTTCCTCCAGAGCGGTAGCAGCAGTGTCACGCAGTCCGCCGCGTGGATCAAAGGATGTATGGTTTTCCCTCGAGTCTTTCCGACGAGGCTTTCCCACGAGGCTTTCCCACAGGGCTGTCCCACGTGCACACGTGGTGGGAGTCGATCCTCGGCTTGAACGTCAAGGCAGTGCAGGGAAAACAGGTTCCTCTGGAATGGACTGAGACATCTGGGGGTCTCTTGGAATGGTGGCACGACCCTGGAGTTCCTCTCGCCTTTCCTGTGGAGAGCGCCTCCTCTTGAGATGCGACGGGAACGCCGGGAATTCTTTCCCTACGAAACAGGGAAAGGATCCCTCATCTCGAGCTAGGAGGCGGAAACGGGGCTCCCCTGGATGTGTGCGGGACACCACGTGCTTCCTCTCGAGTGGAGACGGGTATGTCGGGGAACTTCTTGAGTTGCAGCAAGGGTGTGAAGGACCCTTTGGAAGTTCCAGTGGTTAGATGTGATTGGCCTCGAGAAGCCTCAGCGGAAATGGGCCTCATCTCGCCTGGAGGGCAAAACCTCCTGGATTTTCTAGAGTTGCGGCAGGTGCTCTCGACTTACGACGGGGACCTCAGGGACCCGCTCTGGTGGCCTCAGGAAAGGCCAGTCCCCATGCGAGTTCCTCGGGGGCCTCTCGGGATTCCTCTCCCGTCGATGCCGGCGCCTAAGACCTTGTGTGGAGTCGGGGCCGGAACCTGAGGATTCCTCTCCAGTGCTTACATGGATCTTGGGGTATTTCTGGAGTCTCCCCAGGGGAGTCAGTCCTCGTCTCGAATGCGGGCATGCACTTGCTCTTTCCTCCAGAGCGGTAGCAGCAGTGTCACGCAGTCCGCCGCGTGGATCAAAGGATCTATGGTTTTCCCTCGAGTCTTTCCGACGAGGCTTTCCCACGAGGCTTTCCCACAGGGCTGTCCCACGTGCACACGTGGTGGGAGTCGATCCTCGGCTTGAACGTCAAGGCAGTGCAGGGAAAACAGGTTCCTCTGGAATGGACTGACACATCTGGGGGACTCTTGGAATGGTGGCACGACCCTGGAGTTCCTCTCGCCTTTCCTGTGGAGAGCGCCTCCTCTTGAGATGCGACGGGAACGCCGGGAATTCTTTCCCTACGAAACAGGGAAAGGATCCCTCATCTCGAGCTAGGAGGCGGAAACGGGGCTCCCCTGGATGTGTGCGGGACACCACGTGCTTCCTCTCGAGTGCAGACGGGTATGTCGGGGAACTTCTTGAGTTGCAGCAAGGGTGTGAATGACCCTTTGGAAGTTCCAGTGGTTAGACGTGATTGGCCTCGAGAAGCCTCAGCGGAAATGGGCCTCATCTCGCCTGGAGGGCAAAACCTCCTGGATTTTCTCGAGTTGCGGCAGGTGCTCTCGACTTACGACGGGGACCTCAGGGACCCGCTCTGGTGGCCTCAGGAATGGCCAGTCCCCATGCGAGTTCCTCGGGGGCCTCTCGGGATTCCTCTCCCGTCGATGCCGGGGCCTAAGACCTTGTGTGGAGTCGGGGCCGGAACCTGAGGATTCCTCTCCAGTGCTGACATGGATCTTGGGGTACTTCTGGAGTCTCCCCAGGGGAGTCAGTCCTCGTCTCGAATGCGGGCATTCACTTGCGCTTTCCTCCAGAGCGGTAGCAGCAGTGTCACGCAGTCCGACGCGTGGATCAAAGGATCTATGGTTTTCCCTCGAGTCTTTCCCACGAGGCTTTCCCACGAGGCTTTCCCACAGGGCTGTCCCACGTGCACACGTGGTGGGAGTCGATCCTCGGCTTGAACGTCAAGGCAGTGCAGGGAAAACAGGTTCCTCTGGAATGGACTGACACATCTGGGGGACTCTTGGAATGGTGGCACGACCCTGGAGTTCCTCTCGCCTTTCCTGTGGAGAGCGCCTCCTCTTGAGATGCGACGGGAACGCCGGGAATTCTTTCCCTGCGAAACAGGGAAAGGATCCCTCATCTCGAGCAAGGAGGCGGAAACGGGGCTCCCCTGGATGTGTGCGGGACACAACGTGCTTCCTCTCGAGTGCAGACGGGTATGTCGGGGAACTTCTTGAGTTGCAGCAAGGGTGTGAAGGACCCTTTGGAAGTTCCAGTGGTTAGATGTGATTGGCCTCGAGAAGCCTCAGCGGAAATGGGCCTCATCTCGCCTGGAGGGCAAAACCTCCTGGATTTTCTCGAGTTGCGGCAGGTGCTCTCGACTTACGACGGGGACCTCAGGGACCCGCTCTGGTGGCCTCAGGAAAGGCCAGTCCCCATGCGAGTTCCTCGGGGGCCTCTCGGGATTCCTCTCCCGTCGATGCCGGGGCCTAAGACCTTGTGTGGAGTCGGGGCCGGAACCTGAGGATTCCTCTCCAGTGCTGACATGGATCTTGGGGTACTTCTGGAGTCTCCCCAGGGGAGTCAGTCCTCGTCTCGAATGCGGGCATTCACTTGCGCTTTCCTCCAGAGCGGTAGCAGCAGTGTCACGCAGTCCGCCGCGTGGATCAAAGGATCTATGGATTTCCCTCGAGTCTTTCCCACGAGGCTTTCCCACAGGGCTGTCCCACGTGCACACGTGGTGGGAGTCGATCCTCGGCTTGAACGTCAAGGCAGTGCAGGGAAAACAGGTTCCTCTGGAATGGACTGACACATCTGGGGGACTCTTGGAATGGTGGCACGACCCTGGAGTTCCTCTCGCCTTTCCTGTTGAGAGCGCCTCCTCTTGAGATGCGACGGGAACGCCGGGAATTCTTTCCCTACGAAACAGGGAAAGGATCCCTCATCTCGAGCTAGGAGGCGGAAACGGGGCTCCCCTGGATGTGTGCGGGACCCACGTGCTTCCTCTCGAGTGGAGACGGGTATGTCGGGGAACTTCTTGATTTGCAGCAATGGTGTGAAGGACCCTTTGGAAGTTCCAGTGGTTAGATGTAATTGGCCTCGAAAAGCCTCAGCGGAATTGGGCCTCGTCTCGCCTGGAGGGCAAAACCTCCTGGATTTTCTCGAGTTGCGGCAGGTGCTCTCGACTTACGACGGGGACCTCAGGGACCCGCTCTGGTGGCCTCAGGAAAGGCCAGTCCCCATGCGAGTTCCTCGGGGGCCTCTCGGGATTCCTCTCCCGTCGATGCCGGGGCCTAAAACCTTGTGTGGAGTCGGGGCTGGAACCTGAGGATTCCTCTCCATTGCTGACATGGATCTTGGGGTACTTCTGGAGCCTCCCCAGGGGAGTCAGTCCTCGTCTCGAATGCGGGCATGCACTTGCGCTTTCCTCCAGAGCGGTAGCAGCAGTGTCACGCATTCTGCCGCGTGGATCAAAGGATCTATGGTTTTCCCTCGAGTCTTTCCCACGAGGCGTTCCCACGAGGCTTTCCCACAGTGCTGTCCCACGTGCACACGTGGTGGGAGTCGATCCTCGGCTTGAACGTCAAGGCAGTGCAGGGAAAACAGGTTCCTCTGGAATGGACTGACACATCTGGGGGACTCTTGGAATGGTGGCACGACCCTGGAGTTCCTCTCGCCTTTCCTGTGGAGAGCGCCTCCTCTTGAGATGCGACGGGAACGCCGGGAATTCTTTCCCTACGAAACAGGGAAAGGATCCCTCATCTCGAGCTAGGAGGCGGAAACGGGGCTCCCCTGGATGTGTGCGGGACACCACGTGCTTCCTCTCGAGTGGAGACGGGTATGTCGGGGAACTTCTTGAGTTGCAGCAAGGGTGTGAAGGACCCTTTGGAAGTTCCAGTGGTTAGATGTGATTGGCCTCGAGAAGCCTCAGCGGAAATGGGCCTCATCTCGCCTGGAGGGCAAAACCTCCTGGATTTTCTCGAGTTGCGGCAGGTGCTCTCGACTTACGACGGGGACCTCAGGGACCCGCTCTGGTGGCCTCAGGAAAGGCCAGTCCCCATGCGAGTTCCTCGGGGGCCTCTCGGGATTCCTCTCCCGTCGATGCCGGGGCCTCAGACCTTGTGTGGAGTCGGGGCCGGAACCTGAGGATTCCTCTCCAGTGCTGACATGGATCTTGGGGTACTTCTGGAGTCTCCCCAGGGGAGTCAGTCCTCGTCTCGAATGCGGGCATGCACTTGCGCTTTCCTCCAGAGCGGTAGCAGCAGTGTCACGCAGTCCGCCGCGTGGATCAAAGGATCTATGGTTTTCCCTCGAGTCTTTCCCACGAGGCTTTCCCACGAGGCTTTCCCACAGGGCTGTCCCACGTGCACACGTGGTGGGACTCGATCCTCGGCTTGAACGTCAAGGCAGTGCAGGGAAAACAGGTTCCTCTGGAATGGACTGACACATCTGGGGGACTCTTGGAATGGTGTCACGACCCTGGAGTTCCTCTCGCCTTTCCTGTGGAGAGCGCCTCCTCTTGAGATGCGACGGGAACGCTGGGAAATCTTTCCCTACGAAACAGGGAAAGGATCCCTCATCTCGAGCTAGGAGGCGGAAACGGGGCTCCCCTGGATGTGTGCGGGACACCACGTGCTTCCTCTCGAGTGCAGACGGGTATGTCGGGGAACTTCTTGAGTTGCAGCAAGGGTGTGAAGGACCCTTTGGAAGTTCCAGTGGTTAGACGTGATTGGCCTCGAGAAGCCTCAGCGGAAATGGGCCTCATCTCGCCTGGAGGGCAAAACCTCCTGGATTTTCTCGAGTTGCGGCAGGTGCTCTCGACTTACGACGGGGACCTCAGGGACCCGCTCTGGTGGCCTCAGGAAAGGCCAGTCCCCATTCGAGTTCCTCGGGGGCCTCTCGGGATTCCTCTCCCGTCGATGCCGGGGCCTAAGACCTTGTGTGGAATCGGGGCCGGAACCTGAGGATTCCTCTCCAGTGCTGATATGGATCTTGCAGTACTTCTGGAGTCTCCCCAGGGGAGTCAGTCCTCGTCTCGAATGCGGGCATGCACTTGCACTTTCCTCCAGAGCGGTAGTAGCAGTGTCACGCAGTCCGCCACGTGGATCAAAGGATCTATGGTTTTCCCTCGAGTCTTTCCCACGAGGCTTTCCCACGAGTCTTTCCCACAGGGCTGTCCCACGTGCACACGTGGTGGGAGTCGATCCTCGGCTTGAACGTCAAGGCAGTGCAGGGAAAACAGGTTCCTCTGGAATGGACTGACACATCTGGGGGACTCTTGGAATGGTGGCACGACCCTGGAGTTCCTCTCGCCTTTCCTGTGGAGAGCGCCTCCTCTTGAGATGCGACGGGAACACCGGGAATTCTTTCCCTACGAAACAGGGAATGGATCCCTCATCTCGAGCTAGGAGGCGGAAACGGGGCTCCCCTGGATGTGTGCGGGACCCACGTGCTTCCTCTCGAGTGGAGACGGGTATGTCGGGGAACTTCTTGAGTTGCAGCAATGGTGTGAAGGACCCTTTGGAAGTTCCAGTGGTTAGATGTGATTGGCCTCGAAAAGCCTCAGCGGAAATGGGCCTCATCTCGCCTGGAGGGCAAAACCTCCTGGATTTTCTCGAGTTGCGGCAGGTGCTCTCGACTTACGACGGGGACCTCAGGGACCCGCTCTGGTGGCCTCAGGAAAGGCCAGTCCCCATGCGAGTTCCTCGGGGGCCTCTCGGGATTCCTCTCCCGTCGATGCCGGGGCCTAAGAAATTGTGTGGAGTCGGGGCCGGAACCTGAGGATTCCTCTCCAGTGCTGACATGGATCTTGGGGTACTTCTGGAGTCTCCCCAGCGGAGTCAGTCCTCGTCTCAAATGCGGGCATGCACTTGCGCTTTCCTCCAGAGCGGTAGCAGCAGTGTCACGCAGTCCGCCGCGTGGATCAAAGGATCTATGGTTTTCCCTCCAGTCTTTCCCACGAGGCTTTCCCACGAGGCTTTCCCACAGGGCTGTCCCACGTGCACACGTGGTGGGACTCGATCCTCGGCTTGAACGTCAAGGCAGTGCATGGAAAACAGGTTCCTCTGGAATGGACTGACACATCTGGGGGACTCTTGGAATGGTGTCACGACCCTGGAGTTCCTCTCGCCTTTCCTGTGGAGAGCGCCTCCTCTTGAGATGCGACGGGAACGCCGGGAATTCTTTCCCTACGAAACAGGGAAAGGATCCCTCATCTCGAGCTAGGAGGCGGAAACGGGGCTCCCCTGGATGTGTGCGGGACACCACGTGCTTCCTCTCGAGTGCAGACGGGTATGTCGGGGAACTTCTTGAGTTGCAGCAAGGGTGTGAAGGACCCTTTGGAAGTTCCAGTGGTTAGACGTGATTGGCCTCGAGAAGCCTCAGCGGAAATGGGCCTCATCTCGCCTGGAGGGCAAAACCTCCTGGATTTTCTCGAGTTGCGGCAGGTGCTCTCGACTTACGACGGGGACCTCAGGGACCCGCTCTGGTGGCCTCAGGAAAGGCCAGTCCCCATGCGAGTTCCTCGGGGGCCTCTCGGCATTCCTCTCCCGTCGATGCCGGGGCCTAAGACCTTGTGTGGATTCGGGGCCGGAACCTGAGGATTCCTCTCCAGTGCTGACATGGATCTTGGGGTACTTCTGGAGTCTCCCCAGGGGAGTCAGTCCTCGTCTCGAATGCGGGCATGCACTTGCGCTTTCCTCCAGAGCTGTAGCAGCAGTGTCACGCAGTCCGCCGCGTGGATCAAAGGATGTATGGTTTTCCCTCGAGTCTTTCCCACGAGGCTTTCCCACGAGTCTTTCCCACAGGGCTGTCCCACGTGCACACGTGGTGGGAGTCGATCCTCGGCTTGAACGTCAAGGCAGTGCAGGGAAAACAGGTTCCTCTGGAATGGACTGACACATCTGGGGGACTCTTGGAATGGTGGCACGACCCTGGAGTTCCTCTCGCCTTTCCTGTGCAGAGCGCCTCCTCTTGAGATGCGACGGGAACGCCGGGAATTCTTTCCCTACGAAACAGGGAAAGGATCCCTCATCTCGAGCTAGGAGGCGGAAACGGGGCTCCCCTGGATGTGTGCGGACCCCACGTGCTTCCCTCGAGTGGAGACGGGTATGTCGGGGAACTTCTTGAGTTGCAGCAAGGGTGTGAAGGACCCTTTGGAAGTTCCAGTTGTTAGACGTGATTGGCCTCGAGAAGACTCAGCGGAAATGGGCCTCATCTCGCCTGGAGGGCAAAACCTCCTGGATTTTCTCGACTTGCGGCAGGTGCTCTCGACTTACGACGGGGACCTCAGGGACCCGCTCTGGTGGCCTCAGGAAAGGCCAGTCCCCATGCGAGTTCCTAGGGGGCCTCTCGGGATTCCTCTCCCGTCGATGCCGGGGACTAAGACCTTGTGTGGAGTCGGGGCCGGAACCTGAGGATTCCTCTCAGGTGCTGACATGGATCTTGGGGTACATCTGGAGTCTCCCCAGGGGAGTCAGTCCTCGTCTCGAATGCGGGCATGCACTTGCGCTTTCCTCCAGAGCGGTAGCAGCAGTGTCACGCAGTCCGCCGCGTGGATCAAAGGATCTATGGTTTTCCCTCGAGTCTTTCCCACGAGGCTTTCCCACGAGGCTTTCCCACAGGGCTGTCCCACGTGCACACGTGGTGGGACTCGATCCTCGGCTTGAACGTCAAGGCAGTGCAGGGAAAACAGGTTCCTCTGGAATGGACTGACACATCTGGGGGTCTCTTGGAATGGTGGCACGACCCTGGAGTTCCTCTCGCCTTTCCTGTGGAGAGCGCCTCCTCTTGAGATGCGACGGGAACGCCGGGAATTCTTTCCCTACGAAACAGGGAAAGGATCCCTCATCTCGAGCTAGGAGGCGGAAACGGGGCTCCCCTGGATGTGTGCGGGACACCACGTGCTTCCTCTCGAGTGGAGACGGGTATGTCGGGGAACTTCTTGAGTTGCAGCAAGGGTGTGAAGGACCCTTTGGAAGTTCCAGTGGTTAGATGTGATTGGCCTCGAGAAGCCTCAGCGGAAATGGGCCTCATCTCGCCTGGAGGGCAAAACCTCCTGGATTTTCTAGAGTTGCGGCAGGTGCTCTCGACTTACGACGGGGACCTCAGGGACCCGCTCTGGTGGCCTCAAGAAAGGCCAGTCCCCATGCGAGTTCCTCGGGGGCCTCTCGGGATTCCTCTCCCGTCGATGCCGGCGCCTAAGACCTTGTGTGGAGTCGGGGCCGGAACCTGAGGATTCCTCTCCAGTGCTTACATGGATCTTGGGGTATTTCTGGAGTCTCCCCAGGGGAGTCAGTCCTCGTCTCGAATGCGGGCATGCACTTACTCTTTCCTCCAGAGCGGTAGCAGCAGTGTCACGCAGTCCGCCGCGTGGATCAAAGGATCTATGGTTTTCCCTCGAGTCTTTCCGACGAGGCTTTCCCACGAGGCTTTCCCACAGGGCTGTCCCACGTGCACACGTGGTGGGAGTCGATCCTCGGCTTGAACGTCAAGGCAGTGCAGGGAAAACAGGTTCCTCTGGAATGGACTGACACATCTGGGGGACTCTTGGAATGGTGGCACGACCCTGGAGTTCCTCTCGCCTTTCCTGTGGAGAGCGCCTCCTCTTGAGATGCGACGGGAACGCCGGGAATTCTTTCCCTACGAAACAGGGAAAGGATCCCTCATCTCGAGCTAGGAGGCGGAAACGGGGCTCCCCTGGATGTGTGCGGGACACCACGTGCTTCCTCTCGAGTGCAGACGGGTATGTCGGGGAACTTCTTGAGTTGCAGCAATGGTGTGAATGACCCTTTGGAAGTTCCAGTGGTTAGACGTGATTGGCCTCGAGAAGCCTCAGCGGAAATGGGCCTCATCTCGCCTGGAGGGCAAAACCTCCTGGATTTTCTCGAGTTGCGGCAGGTGCTCTCGACTTACGACGGGGACCTCAGGGACCCGCTCTGGTGGCCTCAGGAAAGGCCAGTCCCCATGCGAGTTCCTCGGGGGCCTCTCGGGATTCCTCTCCCGTCGATGCCGGGGCCTAAGACCTTGTGTGGAGTCGGGGCCGGAACCTGAGGATTCCTCTCCAGTGCTGACATGGATCTTGGGGTACTTCTGGAGTCTCCCCAGGGGAGTCAGTCCTCGTCTCGAATGCGGGCATTCACTTGCGCTTTCCTCCAGAGCGGTAGCAGCAGTGTCACGCAGTCCGCCGCGTGGATCAAAGGATCTATGGTTTTCCCTCGAGTCTTTCCCACGAGGCTTTCCCACGAGGCTTTCCCACAGGGCTGTCCCACGTGCACACGTGGTGGGAGTCGATCCTCGGCTTGAACGTCAAGGCAGTGCAGGGAAAACAGGTTCCTCTGGAATGGACTGACACATCTGGGGGACTCTTGGAATGGTGGCACGACCCTGGAGTTCCTCTCGCCTTTCCTGTGGAGAGCGCCTCCTCTTGAGATGCGACGGGAACGCCGGGAATTCTTTCCCTGCGAAACAGGGAAAGGATCCCTCATCTCGAGCAAGGAGGCGGAAACGGGGCTCCCCTGGATGTGTGCGGGACACAACGTGCTTCCTCTCGAGTGGAGACGGGTATGTCGGGGAACTTCTTGAGTTGCAGCAAGGGTGTGAAGGAACCTTTAGAAGTTCCAGTGGTTAGATGTGATTGGCCTAGAGAAGCCTCAGCGGAAATGGGCCTCATCTCGCCTGGAGGGCAAAACCTCCTGGATTTTCTCGAGTTGCGGCAGGTGCTCTCGACTTACGACGGGGACCTCAGGGACCCGCTCTGGTGGCCTCAGGAAAGGCCAGTCCCCATGCGAGTTCCTCGGGGGCCTCTCGGGATTCCTCTCCCGTCGATGCCGGGGCCTAAGACCTTGTGTGGAGTCGGGGCCGGAACCTGAGGATTCCTCTACAGTGCTGACATGGATCTTGGGGTACTTCTGGAGTCTCCCCAGGGGAGTCAGTCCTCGTCTCGAATGCGGGCATTCACTTGCGCTTTCCTCCAGAGCGGTAGCAGCAGTGTCACGCAGTCCGCCGCGTGGATCAAAGGATCTAAGGTTTTCCCTCGAGTCTTTCCCACGAGGCTTTCCCACAGGGCTGTCCCACGTGCACACGTGGTGGGAGTCGATCCTCGGCTTGAACGTCAAGGCAGTGCAGGGAAAACAGGTTCCTCTGGAATGGACTGACACATCTGGGGGACTCTTGGAATGGTGGCACGACCCTGGAGTTCCTCTCGCCTTTCCTGTTGAGAGCGCCTCCTCTTGAGATGCGACGGGAACGCCGGGAATTCTTTCCCTACGAAACAGGGAAAGGATCCCTCATCTCGAGCTAGGAGGCGGAAACGGGGCTCCCCTGGATGTGTGCGGGACCCACGTGCTTCCTCTCGAGTGGAGACGGGTATGTCGGGGAACTTCTTGATTTGCAGCAATGGTGTGAAGGACCCTTTGGAAGTTCCAGTGGTCAGATGTAATTGGCCTCGAAAAGCCTCAGCGGAATTGGGCCTCATCTCGCCTGGAGGGCAAAACCTCCTGGATTTTCTCGAGTTGCGGCAGGTGCTCTCGACTTACGACGGGGACCTCAGGGACCCGCTCTGGTGGCCTCAGGAAAGGCCAGTCCCCATGCGAGTTCCTCGGGGGCCTCTCGGGATTCCTCTCCCGTCGATGCCGGGGCCTAAAACCTTGTGTGGAGTCGGGGCTGGAACCTGAGGATTCCTCTCCATTGCTGACATGGATCTTGGGGTACTTCTGGAGCCTCCCCAGGGGAGTCAGTCCTCGTCTCGAATGCGGGCATGCACTTGCGCTTTCCTCCAGAGCGGTAGCAGCAGTGTCACGCATTCTGCCGCGTGGATCAAAGGATCTATGGTTTTCCCTCGAGTCTTTCCCACGAGGCTTTCCCACGAGGCTTTCCCACAGGGCTGTCCCACGTGCACACGTGGTGGGAGTCGATCCTCGGCTTGAACGTCAAGGCAGTGCAGGGAAAACAGGTTCCTCTGGAATGGACTGACACATCTGGGGGACTCTTGGAATGGTGGCACGACCCTGGAGTTCCTCTCGCCTTTCCTGTGGAGAGCGCCTCCTCTTGAGATGCGACGGGAACGCCGGGAATTCTTTCCCTACGAAACAGGGAAAGGATCCCTCATCTCGAGCTAGGAGGCGGAAACGGGGCTCCCCTGGATGTGTGCGGGACACCACGTGCTTCCTCTCGAGTGGAGACGGGTATGTCGGGGAACTTCTTGAGTTGCAGCAAGGGTGTGAAGGACCCTTTGGAAGTTCCAGTGGTTAGATGTGATTGGCCTCGAGAAGCCTCAGCGGAAATGGGCCTCATCTCGCCTGGAGGGCAAAACCTCCTGGATTTTCTCGAGTTGCGGCAGGTGCTCTCGACTTACGACGGGGACCTCAGGGACCCGCTCTGGTGGCCTCAGGAAAGGCCAGTCCCCATGCGAGTTCCTCGGGGGCCTCTCGGGATTCCTCTCCCGTCGATGCCGGGGCCTAAGACCTTGTGTGGAGTCGGGGCCGGAACCTGAGGATTCCTCTCCAGTGCTGACATGGATCTTGGGGTACTTCTGGAGTCCCCCCAGGGGAGTCAGTCCTCGTCTCGAATGCGGGCATGCAATTGCGCTTTCCTCCAGAGCGGTAGCAGCAGTGTCACGCAGTCCGCCGCGTGGGTCAAAGGATCTATGGTTTTCCCTCGAGTCTTTCCCACGAGGCTTTCCCACGAGGCTTTCCCACAGGGCTGTCCCACGTGCACACGTGGTGGGAGTCGATCCTCGGCTTGAACGTCAAGGCAGTGCAGGGAAAACAGGTTCCTCTGGAATGGACTGACACATCTGGGGGACTCTTGGAATGGTGGCATGACCCTGGAGTTCCTCTCGCCTTTCCTGTGGAGAGCGCCTCCTCTTGAGATGCGACGGGAACGCCGGGAATTCTTTCCCTACGAAACAGGGAAAGGATCCCTCATCTCGAGCTAGGAGGCGGAAACGGGGCTCCCCTGGATGTGTGCGGGACACCACGTGCTTCCTCTCGAGTGCACACGGGTATGTCGGGGAACTTCTTGAGTTACAGCAAGGGTGTGAAGGACCCTTTGGAAGTTCCAGTGGTTAGATATGATTGGCCTCGAGAAGCCTCAGCGGAAATGGGCCTCATCTCGCCTGGAGGGCAAAACCTCCTGGATTTTCTCGAGTTGCGGCAGGTGCTCTCGACTTACGACGGGGACTTCAGGGACCCGCTCTGGTGGCCTCAGGAAAGGCCAGTCCCCATGCGAGTTCCTCGGGGGCCTCTCGGGATTCCTCTCCCGTCGATGCCGGGGCCTAAGACCTTGTGTGGAGTCGGGGCCGGAACCTGAGGATTCCTCTCCAGGGCTGACATGGATCTTGGGGTACTTCTGGAGTCTCCCCAGGGGAGTATGTCCTCGTCTCGAATGGGGGCATGCACGTGCGCTTTCCTCCAGAGCAGTAGCAGCAGTGTCACCCTTCCTGTCGCGTGGATCAAGGAATCTGTGGCTTTCCCACGAGGCTTTTCCACAGGGCTGTCCCACGTGCCACCGTGGTGGGAGTCGATCCTCGGCGTGAAACTCGAGGCAGTGCAGGGAAAACAGGTTCCGCTGGAATGGACTGAGACATCTGGGGGACTCTGGGAATGGCGCAACGACCCTGGAGTTCCTCTCGCCTTTCCTGTGGAGAGCGCCTCCTCTTGAGATGCGCCAGGAACGCCCAGAAATCTTTCCCGGGCAAGCAGCGAAAGGATCCCTCATCTCGAGCTACGAGGCGGAAACGGGACTCCTCTGGATGTGTGCAGGACCCGCGTGCTTCCTCTCGAGTGGAGACGGGTATGTCGGGGAGCTTCTTGAGTTGCAGCAAGGGTGTGAAGGACCTTTTGGAAGTTCCAGAGGTTAGGTGTGACTAGCCTTCAAAAGGAACAGCGGAAATGGGCCTCATCTTGCCTGGATGGCAAAACCTCCTGGATTTTTTCGAGTTGCGGCTGGTGCTCTCGACTTACCACGGGGACCTCAGGGACACGATCTGGTGGCCTCTGGAAAGGCCAGTCCCCATGCAGGTTTCTCGTGGGCATCTTGGGATTCCTCTCACTTTGATGCCGGGGCCTAAGACCTTGTGTGGCGTTGGGCCCGGAACATGAGGATTCCTCTCCAGTGTTGAAATGGATCTTGGGTCACTTCTGGAGTCTCCCCAGGGGAGTGAGTTCTCGTCTCGAGAGGGGGCATGCACGTGCGCTTTCCTTCCGACCTGTAGCAGCAGTTTCACGCTTCCCGTCGCGTGGATCAAGGGATCTGTGGCTTTCCCTCGAGGCTTTCCCACGAGGCTTTCCCACAGGGCTGTCCCACGTGAGTCTGTGGTGGGAGTCGATCCTCGGCGTGAAAGTCGAGGCAGTGCAGGGAAAACAGGTTCCTCCGGAATGGACTGAGACATCTGGGGGACTCTTGGAATGGTGGCACGACACTGGAGTTGCTCTCACCTTTCCTGTGGAGAGCACCTCCTCTTGCGATGCGACGGGAACGCCCAGGATTCTCTCCCGAACAATCAGCGAAAGGATCCCTCATCTCCAGCTACGAGGCGGAAACGGAGCTCTTCTGGATGTGGGCGGGACCCACGTGCTTTCTCTCGAGTGGAGAGGGGTATGTCGGGGAACTTCTTGAGTTGCAACAAGGGTGTGAAGGACCCTTTGGAAGTTCCAGAGGTTAGATGTGATTAGCCTCGAGACGCCTCAGCGGAAATGGGCCTCATCGAGCCTGGATTGGAGAACTTCCTGGATTTTCTCGAGTTTTGGCAGGTGGTCTCGTCTTACGACGGTGACCTAAGGAACCCGCTCTGGTGACCTCAGGACTGGCCAGTCCCCATACGACTTGTTCGGTGGCCTCCTGGGATTACACTCCCGTCGATGCCAGGGCCTAAGGTGTTGTGTGGAGTCGGGGCCGGAACCTGAGAATTCCTCTCCAGTGCTGAAATGGATATTGGGGTAATTCTGGAGTCTCCCCACGGAAGTCAGCCCTCCGCTCTAAGGGACATGCACGTGCGCTTTCCTCCCGAGCTGTAGCAGCAGTGTGACGCTTGCCATCGCGTCGATCATGGGATCTGTGGCTTTCCCTCGAGGATTTCCCTCGAGGCTTTCTCACGAGGATTTCGTACAGAGCTGTCCAACGTGCCACCGTGGTCGGAGTCGATCCTCGGCGTGAAAGTAGAGGCAGCACAGGGAAAACAGGTCCTCTGGAATGGACTGAGACAATGGGGGACTCTTGGTTTGGTGGCACGACCCTGGTGTTCCTTTCGCGTTTCCTGTGGAGAATGCATCCTCTTGAGATGGGACGGGAATGCCCAGAATTCTTTCCCGACCAAGCAGGGAAAGGATCCCTCATGTCAAGCTAGGAGGCGGAAACGGGGCTCCTCTGGATGTGGGCGGGACCTTCGTGCTTCCTCTCGAGTGGAGACAGGTAAGTCGGGGAACTTCTTCAGTTGCAGCAAGGGTGTGAAGGACCTTTTGAAAGTCCCAGATGTTAGGTGTGATTAGCCTCGAAACGCCTCAGCGGAAATGGGCCTCATCTCACCTGGAGGGCAAAACCTCCTGGATTTTCTCGAGTTGCGGCAGGTGCTCTCAACTTACGACGGGGACCTCAGGGACCCGCTCTGGTGGACTCAGGAAAGGCCAGTCCCCATGCGAGTTTCTCGGGGTCCTCTCAGGATTCCTCTCCCTTTGATGCCAGGGCCTAAAACCTTGTGTGGAATCCGGGCCGGAACCTGAGGATTCCTCTCCAGTGCTGACATGGATCTTGGGGTACTTCTGGAGTCTTCCCAGGGGAGTAAGTCCTCGTCTCCAATGGGGGCATGCACGTGTGCTTTCCTCCAGAGTGGTAGCAGCAGTGTCACGCTACCGTCGCGTGGATCAAGGGATCTGTGGCTTTCCCTCAAAGCTTTCCCACGAGGCTTTCCCACAGGGCTCTCCCACGTGCCACCGTGGTGGTAGTCGATCCTCGGCGTGAAAGTCGAGGCAGTGCAGGGAAAACAGGTTCCTCTAGAATGGACTGAGATATTTGGGGGACTCTTGGAATGGCGGCACGACGCTGGAGTTCCTCTCGCCTTTCCTGTGGAGAGTGCCTCCTCTTGAGATGCGACGGGAATGCCCAGAATTCTTTCCCGACCAAGCAGGGAAATGATCCCTCATCTCAAGGGGCGAGGCGGAAATGGGGCTCCTCTGGATGTGGGCGGGACCCTCGTGCTTCCTCTAGAGTGGAGAGGGGTATGTCGGGGAACTACTTGAGTTGCAGCAAGGGTGTGAAGGACCTTTTGGAAGTTCCAGAGGTTAGGTGTGATTAGCCTTGAGACTCCTCAGCGAAAATGGGCCTCATCTCGCCTGCAGGGCAAAACCTCCTGGATTTTCTCGAGTCGCGGCAGGTGCTGTCGAATTACGTCGGGGACCTCAGGGACCCGCTCTTGTGGCCTCAGGAAAGGCCAGTCCCCATGCGAGTTGCTCGCGGGCCTCTGGGGATTCCTCACCGTTGGATGCCGGATCCTAAGACCTTGTGTGGAGTCGGGGCCGGAACCTGAGGATTCCTCTCCAGTGCTGACACGGATCTTGGGGTACTTCTGGAGTCTCCTCAGCGGAGTAAGTCCTCATCTCGAATGGGGGCATGCACGTGCGCTTTCCTCCAGAGCGGCAGCAGCAGCGTCTCGCTTCCCGTCGCGTGGACAAGGGATCTGTGGCTATACCTCGAGGTTTTCCCACGAGGCTTTCCCAAGAGGCTTTCCCACAGGTCTGTCCCATGTGCCCCCGTGGTTGGAGTCGATCCTTGGCGTGAAAGTCGAGTCAGTGCAGGGAAAACAGGTTCCTCTGGAATGGGCGGAGACATATGGGGGACTCTTGGAATGGTGGCACGACGCTGAAGTTCCTCTCGCCTTTCCTGTGGAGAGCGCCTCCTCTTGAGATGCGACGGGAACGCTGGGAATTCTTTCCCGACCAAGCAGGGAAAGGATCCCTCATCTCGAGCTACAAGGCGGAAACGGGCTCCTCTGGAGGTGGGCGGGACCCTCGTGCTTTCTCGAGAGTGGAGACGGGGATGTCGGGGAAATTCTTGAGTTGAAGCAAGGGTGTGAAGGACCTTTTGGAAGTTCCAGAGGTTAGGTGTGATTAGCCTCGAGAAGCCTCACTGGAAATGGTCCTCATCTCGCATGGAGGCCAAAACCTCCTGGATTTTCTCGAGTTTCGGCAGGTGCTCAAGACTTATAACGGGGTCCTCCGGGACCGGCTCTGGTGGCCTCAGGAAAGGCCAGTCAGCATGCGAGTTCCTCGGGGGCCTCTCGGGATTCCTCTCCAGTCCATGCCGGGGCCTAAGACCTTGTGTGGCGTCGGGGCCTGAACCTGCGGATTCCTCTCCAGTGCTGACATGGATCTTGGGGTACTTCTGGAGGCTCCCCAGGGGAGTAAGTCCTAGTCTCGAATGGGGTCATGCACGTGTGCTTTCCTCCCGATCGGTAGTAGCAGTGTCACGCTTCCGGTCGCGTTTATCAAGGGATCTGTGGCTTTCCCTGGAGGCTTTCCCACCAGGCTTTGCCACGAGGCTTTCCCACAGGGCTGTCCCATGTGCCACCGTGGTGGGAGTCGATCCTCGGCGTGAAAGTCGAGGCAGTGCATGGAAAACAGGTTCCTCTGAAATGGACTGAGACAATGGGGGACTCTTGGTTTGGTGACACGACGATGGTGTTCCTTTCGCCTTTCCTGTGTAAAACGTATCCTCTTGAGATGGGACGGGAATGCCCAGAATTCTTTCCCGATCAAGCAGCCAAAGGATCCCTCATGTCGAGCTACGAGGCGGAAACGGGGCTCCTCTGGATGTGGGCGGGACCCTCGTGCTTCCTCTCGAGTGGAGACAGGTATGTCGGGGAAATTCTTGAGTTGCAGCAAGGGTGTGAAGGACCTTTTGAAAGTCCCAGATGTTAGGTGTGATTAGCCTTGAGACGCCTCAGCGGAAATGGGCCCCATCTCGCCTGGAGGGCAAAACCTCCTGGATTTTCTCGAGTTACGGCAGGTGCTCTCAACTTATGTCGGGGACCTCAGGGACCCGCTCTGGTGGCCTCAGGAAAGGCCAGTCCTCTGCGAGTTGCTCGGGTGCCTTTGGGGATTCCTCTCCCTTCGATGCCGGGGCCTAAGGCCTGTGTGGAGGCGGGTCCGGAACCTAAGGATTCCTCTCCTATGCTGACATGGATCTTGGGGTACTTCTGGAGTCTCCTCAGGGGAGTAAGTCCTCATCTCGAATGGGGACATGCACCTGCGCTTTCCTCCAGAGCTCTAGCAGCAGTGTCACGCTTTCCATCGCCTGGATCAAGGGATCTGTGACTTTCACTCCAGGCTTTCCCAGGAGGCTTTCTCACGAGGCTTCCCCACAGGGGTCCCACGTGCCACCTTGGTTTGAGTCGATCCTCGGCGTGAAAGTCGAGGCAGTGCAGGGAAAACAGGTTCCTCTGAAATGACTGAGATATTTGGGGGACTCTTGGAATGGTGGCACGATGCTGGAGATCCGCTCGCCTTTGCTGTGGAGAGCGCCTCCTCTTGAAATGCGACAGGAATGCCCAGAATTCTTTCCCGACCAAGCAGGGAAAGTGTCCCTCATCTTGAGCTACGAGGAAGAAACAGGGCTCCTCTGGATGTGGGCGGGACCCTCATGCTTCCTCTAGAGTGGAGACAGGGAAGTCGGGGAACGTCTTGATTTGCAGCAAGGGTTTGAAGGACCTTTTGGAAGTTCCAGGGCTTAGATGTGATTAGCCTTGAGAAGCTTCAGCGGAAATGGGCCTAATCTCGCCTGGAGGGCAAAACCTCCTGGATTTTCTCGAGTTGCGGCAGGTACTCTCGACTTACGACGGGGACCTCAGGGACCCGCTCTTGTGGCCTCAGGAAAGGCCAGTCCCAATGCAAGTTGCTCGGGGGCCTCTCGGGATTTCTCTCCCTTTGATGCCGGGGCCTAAGACCTTGTGTGGAGGCGGTGCTGGAACCTGAAGATTCCTCTCCAGTGCTGACATGGATCTTGGGGTACTTCTGGAGTCTCCCCAGGGGAGTAAGTCCTCGTCTCAAATGGGGGCATGCACGTGCGCTTTCCTCCATAGCGGCAGCAGCAGTGTCACGCTTCCCATCTCCTGGATCAAGATATCTGTGGCTTTCCCTAGAGGCTTTCCCACGAGGCTTTTCCACGAGGCTTTCCCACTGGGCTGTCACACGTGCCAGCGTGGTGGGAGTCGATCCTCTGCGTGGGAGTCGATCCTCTGCGTGAAAGCCGAGGCAGTGCAGGGCAAACAGGTTCCTCTGGAATGGACTGAGACATCTCGGGGACTCTTGGAATGGTGGCACGACGCTGGAGTTCCTCTCGCCTTTCCTGTGGAGAGCGCCTTCTCTTGTGGTGAGAGGGGAATGCCGGGAATTCTTTCCGGACAAAGCAGCGAAATGTCCCTCATCTCGAGCTACGAGGCAGAAACGGGGCTCCTCTGGATGTGGATGGGAGACTCTTGCTTCCTCTAGAGTGGAGACGCGCATGTCAGGCAACTTCTTGAGTTGCAGCAAGGGTGTGAAAGACCTTTTGGAAGTTCCAGAGACTAGAAGTGATTAGCCTGGAGAAGCCTCAGCGGAAATGGGCCTCATCTCGCCTGGAGGGAAAAACCTCCTGGATTTACTCGAGTTGCGGCAGGTGCTCTCGTCTTACGACGGTGACCTAAGGGACCCGCTCTGGTGGCCTCAGGACTGGCCAGTCCCCATTCCAGTGGCTCGGGAGCCTCTCGGGATTCCTCTCCCGTCGATGCCGGGCCTAAGACCTTGTGTGGAGTCAGGGCCGGATCCTAAGGATTCCTCTCCAGTGCTGACATGGAACTTTGGGTACTTCTGGAGTCTCCCCAGGGGAGTCAGTCCTCGTCTCTAGAGGGGACATGCAAATGGGCTTTCCTCCCGCGCTGGAGCAGAAATGTCACGCTTCCTGTCGGGTCGATCATGGGATCTGTGGCTTTCCCTCGAGGCTTTCCCCCGAGGCTTTCCCAGGAGGCTTTCCCACAGGGCTGTCCCACGTGCCACCGTGGTGGGAGTCCATCCTCGGAATGAAAGTCGAAGCAGTGGAGCAAAACAGTTTCCTCTGGAATGGACTGAGACATCTGCGGGACTCTTGGAATGTGGACACGACCCTGGAGTTACTCTCACCTTTCCTGTGGAGAGCGCCTCCTCTTCAGATGCGACGTGAACGCTGGGAATGCTTTCCCGACCAAGCAGGGAAAGGATCCCTCATCTCGAGCTACGAGGCGGAAACGGGGCTCCTCTGGATGTGGGCGGGACCCTCGTTCTTCCTCTAGAATGGAGACCTGTATGTCGGGATATTTCTTGATTTGAAGCAAGTGTGTGAAGGACCTTTTGGAATTTCGAGAAGTTAGGTGTGATTAGCATTGAGAAGGCTCAGCGGAAATGGGTCTCATCTCGCCTGGAGGGCAAAACCTTCTGGATTTTCTCGAGTTGGGGCAGGTGCTCTCGACTTACGACGGGGACCTCAGGGACCCTCTCTGGTGGCCTCAGGAAAGTCTAGTTCCCTTGCGAGTTGCTCGGGGCCCTCTCGGGATTCTTCTCCCTTCGATGCCGGGGCCTAAGACCTTGTGTGGAGTCGAGACCGGGACCTGAGGATTCCTTTCCAGTGCTGACATGGATCTTGGGGTACTTCTGGAGTCTCCCAGTGGAGTAAGTCCTCGTCTCGAATGGGGGCATGCACGTGCGCTTTCCTCCAGAGCAGTAGAAGTAGTGCCATGCTTCCCGTCGCGTGGATCAAGGGATCTGTGGCTTTCCTTCGATGCTTTCCCATGAGGCTTTCCCACGAGGCTTTCCCGCAGGGCTGTCCCACGTGAGACAGTGGTGGGAGTCGATCCTCGGCGTGAAAGTCAAGGCAGTGCAGGGAAAACAGGTTCCTCCGGAATGGACTGAGACATCTGGAGGACTCTTGGAATGGTGGCACGACGCTGGAGTTGCTCTCACCTTTCCTGTGAAGATCACCTCCTCTTGCGATGCGACGGGAACGCCCAGGATTCTCTCCTGAACAAGCAGCGAAAGGATCCCTCATCGCTACCTACGAGGCGGGAACGGAGCTCTTCTGGATGTGGGCGGGACCCACGTGCTACCTCTCGAGTGGAGAGGGGTATGTCGGGGAACTTCTTGAGATGCAGCAATGGTGTGAAGGACCCTTTGGAAGTTCCAGAGGTTAGATGTGATTAGCCTCGAGACGCCTCAGCGAAAATGGGCCTCATCGAGCCTGGATGGGAGAACTTCCTGGATTTTCTCGAGTTTTGGCAGGTGGTCTCGTCTTACGACGGTGACCTAAGGAACCCGCTCTGGTGACCTCAGGACTGGCCAGTCCCCATACGACTTGTTCGGTGGCCTCCTGGGATTACACTGCCGTTGATGCCGGGGCCTAAGAGGTTGTGTGGAGTCGGGGCCGGAACCTGAGGCTTCCTCTCCAGTGCTGAAATGGATATTGGGGTAATTCTTGAGTCTCCCCAGGGAAGTCAGTCCTCGTCTCAAGAAGGGGCATGCACGTGCGCTTTCCTCCTGAGCTGTAGCAGCAGTTTCACGCTTCCCATCGCGTGAGTCATGGGATCTGTGGCTTTCCCTCGAGGGTTTAACATGAGGCATTCCCACGAGGCTTTCCCACAGGGCTGTCACACGTGCCACCGTGGTGGGAGTCGATCCTCGGCGTGAAAGTCGAGGCAGTGCAGGGAAAACAGGTTCCTCTAGAATGGAATGAAACATCTGGGGTTTTCTGGGAATGGTGGCACGACGCTGGAGTTCTAGCCTTTCCTGTGGAGAGCACCTCCTAATTGAGATGCGACTGGAATGCACAGAATTCTTTCCGAACACGCAGCGAAAGGATTCCTCATCTCGAGCTACGTAGCGGAAACGGGGCTCCTCTGGATGTGGCCGGGACCCTCGTGTTTCCTCTAGATGTGAGACGGGTATGTCAGGCAACTTCTTGAGCTGCAGCAAGGGTGCGAAAGACCTTTTGGAAATTCCATAGGTTATGTGTGATTAGCTTCGGAAAGCCTCAGTGGAAATGGGCCTCATCTCTCCTGGAGGGCAAAACCTCTTGGATTCTGTCGAGTTGCGGCAGGTGCTCTCAACTTCCGACGGGGATCTCATGGACCCGCTCTGGTTGCCTCAGGAAAGGCCAGTCCCTATGCGAGTTGCACGGGGGCCACTCAGGATAACTTTCCGTTCGAAGCCGGGGCCTAAGACCTTGTGTGGAGTCGTGCCTGGAACATGAGGATTCCTCTCCAGTGCTGACATGGATCGTGGGGTACTTCTGGAGTCTCCCCAGGGGAGTAAGTCCTCGTCTCGAATGGGTGCATGCACGTGTGCTTTCCTCCAGAGCTGTAGCTGCAGTGTCACGCTTCCCGTCCCGTGGATCAAGGGATCTGTGGCTTTCCCTCGAGGCTTTCCCACGATGCTTTCCACTAGGCGTTCCCACAGGGCTGCTTCACGTGCCACCGTTGTGGCTGTCGATCCTCGGCGAGAAAGTCGAGGCAGTGCAGGGAAAACAAGTTCCTCTGAAATGAAGTGAGAAATCTGGGGGACTCGGAATGGTGGCGCGGCCCTGGAGTTCCTCTTGCCTTTCCTGTGGAGACGGCCTCCTCTTGAGATGCAACGGGAACGACGGGAATTCTTTCCCAACCAAGCAGGGAAAGGATCCCTCATCTCGAGCTATGAGGCAGAAACGGGGCTTCCCTGGATGTGCGAGGGAGCCTCGTGCTCCCTCTAGAGTGGATACAGGTATGTCGGGGTCCTTCTTGAGTTGCGGCAAGTGTGTGAAGGACCTTTTAGAATTTCCACAAATTAGGTGTGATTAGCCTTGAGAAGCCTCAGAGGAAATGGGCCTCATCTCGCCTGGAGGGCAAAACCTCCTGGATTTTCTCGAGTTGGGGCAGGTGCTCTCGACTTACGATGGGGACCTCAGGGACCCGCTCTGGTGACTTCAGGAAAGGCCAGTCCCCATGCGAGTTGCTCAGGGGCCTCTCGGGATTCCTCTCCCGTCCTTGCCAGGGTCTAAGACCTTGTGTGGAGTCGGGGCCGGAAAGTGAAGATTCCACTCCAGTGCTGACATGGATCTTGGGGTTCTTCTGAAGTCCCCCGAGGGGAGGCAGTACTCGTCTTTAGAGGGGGCATGCACGTTCGCTTTCATCCCGAGGTGTAACAACAGTGTCACGCCTCCCGGCACGCCGATCATGGGATCTGTGGCTTACCCACGAGGCTTTCCCATGAGGCTTTCCCACAGGGCTGTCCCACGTGCCACCGTGGTGTGAGTCGATGCTCGGTGTGAAACTCGAGGCAAGGCAGGGAAAACAGGTTCCTCTGGAATGGACTGAGATATCTGGGGGACTCTGGGAATGGTGGCACGACGCTGGAGTTCCTCTCGCCTTTCCTGTGGGGAGCGCCTCCACTTGAGATGCAACAGGAACTCCCAGAATTATTTCCCGAAAAAGCTGCGAAAGGATCCCTCATCTTGAGCTACGAGGCGGACACGGGGCTCCTCTGGATGTGGGCGGGACCGTCGTGCTTCCTCTCGAGTGGAGATGGGTATGTTAGGGAACTTCTTGAGTTGCAGCAAGGGTGTGAAGGACCTTTTAGAAGTTCCAGAGGTTAGATGTGATTACCTTCCAGAAGCCTCAGCGGAAATGGGCGTCATCTCGCCTGGAGTGCCAAACCTCCTTGATTTCCCCGAGTTGCCGCAGGTGCTCTCGACTTACGACGGGGACTTTAGGGACCCGCTCTGGTGGCCTCAAGACTGGCCCGTCCCCATCCGAATTGCTCGGGGTCCTCTCGGGTTTCCTCTTCCGTAGATGCCGGGGCCTAAGTCCTTGTGTGGAGTCGGGGCCGGAACATGAGGTTTCCTCTCCAGTACTGACATGGATCTTGGAGTACTTTTGGAGTCTCCCGAAGGGAGTAAGTCCTCGTCTCGAATGGGGGCATGCACGTGCGCTTTCCTACGAGCTGTAGCACCAGCGTCACGATTCCTGTCGCGTGGATCAAGGGATCTGTGGCTTTCCCTCGAGGCTTTCCCACGAGGCTTTCCCACAGGGCTGTCCCACGTGAGACCGTGGTTGGAGTCGATCCTCCTCGTGAAAGTAAGGCAGTGCAGGGAAAACAGTTTCCTCAGGAATATTCTGAGACAACTGGGGGACTCTTGGAATGGTGGCACTACGCTGGAGTTGCTCTCAGCTTTCCTGTGGAGAGCCCCTACACTTGAAATGCGACGGGAACGCCCAGGAATCTCTCCTGAACAAGCAGCAAAAGGATTCCTCATCTCGACCTACGAGGCGGAAATGGAGCTCTTCTGGATGTGGGTGGGACCCACGTGCTTCCTCTCGAGTGGAGAGGGGTATCTCGGGGAACTTCTTGAGTTGCAGCAAGGGTGTCAAGGACCCTTTGAAAGTTCCAGAGCTTAGGTGTGATTAGCCTTGAGAAGCCTCAGCGGAAATGGTCATCATCTCGCCTGGAGGGCAAATCCTCCTGGATTTTCTCGAGTTGCCGCAGGTGCTCTCGACATACGACGGGGACCTCTGGGACCCGCTCTGGTGGCCTCAGGAAAGGCCAGTCCCCATGCGAGTTGTAAGTGGGCCTCTCGGGATACCTCTCCCTTCGATGCCTGCGCCTAATACCTTGTGTGGAGGCGGGGCCGGAATCGGAGGATTCCTCTCCAGTGCTGACATGGATAATGGGGTAATTCTGGAGTCTCCCCAGGGGAGTCAGTCCTCGTCTCGAATGCGGGCATGCACTTGCACTTTCCTCCAGAGCGGTAGCAGCAGTGTGACGCAGTCCGCCGCGTGGATCAAAGGATCTATGCTTTTCCCTCGAGTCTTTCCCACGAGGCTTTCCCACGAGGCTTTCCCACAGGGCTGTCCCACGTGCACACGTGGTGGGAGTCGATCCTCGGCTTGAACGTCAAGGCAGTGCAGGGAAAACAGGTTCCTCTGGAATGGACTGACACATCTGGGGGACTCTTGGAATGGTGGCATGACCCTGGAGTTCCTCTCGCCTTTCCTGTGGAGAGCGCCTCCTCTTGAGATGCGACGGGAACGCCGGGAATTCTTTCCCTACGAAACAGGGAAAGGATCACTCATCTCGAGCTAGGAGTCGGAAACGGAGCTCCCCTGGATGTGGGCGGGACACCACGTGCTTCCTCTCGAGTGGAGACGGGTATGTCGGGAAACTTCTTGAGTTGCAGGAAGGGTGTGAAGGACCCTTTGGAAGTTCCAGTGGTTAGACGTGATTAGACTCGAGAAGCCTCAGCGGAAATGGGCCTCATCTCGCCTGGAGGGCAAAACCTCCTGGATTTTCTCGAGTTTCGGCAGGTGCTCTCGACTTAAGACGGGGACGTCAGGGACCCGCTCTGGTGGCCTCCGGAAAGGCCAGTCCCCATGCGAGTTCCTCGGGGGCCTCTCGGGATTCCTCTCCCGTCGATGCCGGGGCCTAAGACCTTGTGTGGAGTCGGGGCCGGAACCTGAGGATTCCTCTCCAGTGCTGACATGGATCTTGGGGTACTTCTGGAGTCTCCCCAGGGGAGTCAGTCCTCGTCTCGAATGCGGGCATGCACTTGCGCTTTCCTCCAGAGCGTTAGCAGCAGTGTCACGTAGTCCGCTGCGTGGATCAAAGGATCTATGGTTTTCCCTCGAGTCTTTCCCATGAGGCTTTCCCACGAGGCTTTCCCACAGGGCTGTCCCACGTGCACACGTGGTGGGAGTCGATCCTCGGCTTGAACGTCAAGGCAGTGCAGGGAAAGCAGATTCCTCTGGAATGGACTGACACATCTGGGGGACTCTTGGAATGGTGGCACGACCCTGGAGTTCCTCTCGCCTTTCCTGTGGAGAGCGCCTCCTCTTGAGATGCGACGGGAACGCCGGGAATTCTTTCCCTACGAAACAGGGAAAGGATCCCTCATCTCGAGCTAGGAGGCGGAAACGGGGCTCCCCTGGATGTGTGCGGGACCCACGTGCTTCCTCTCGAGTGGAGACGGGTATGTCGGGGAACTTCCTGAGTTGCAGCAAGGGTGTGAAGGACCCTTTGGAAGTTCCAGTGGTTAGACGTGATTAGCCTCGAGAAGCCTCAGCGGAAATGGGCCTCATCTCGCCTGGAGGGCAAAACCTCCTGGATTTTTTCGAGTTGCGGCAGGTGCTCTCGACTTACGACGGGGACCACAGGGACCCGCTCTGGTGGCCTCAGGAAAGGCCAGTCCCCATGCGCGTTCCTCGGGGGCCTCTCGGGATTCCTCTCCCGTCGATGCCGGGGCCTAAGACCTTGTGTGGAGTCGGGGCCGGAACCTGAGGATTCCTCTCCAGTGCTGACATGGATCTCGGGGTACTTCTGGAGTCTCCCCAGGGGAGTCAGTCCTCGTCTCGAATGCGGGCATGCACTTGCGCTTTCCTCCAGAGCGGTAGCAGCAGTGTCACGCAGTCCGCCGCGTGGATCAAAGGATCTATGGTTTTCCCTCGAGTCTTTCCCACGAGGCTTTCCCACGAGGCTTTCCCACAGGGCTGTCCCACGTGCACACGTGGTGGGAGTCGATCCTCGGCTTGAACGTCAAGGCAGTGCAGGGAAAACAGGTTCCTCTGGAATGGACTGACACATCTGGGGGACTCTTGGAATGGTGGCACGACCCTGGAGTTCCTCTCGCCTTTCCTGTGGAGAGCGCCTCCTCTTGAGATGCGACGGGAACGCCGGGAATTCTTTCCCTACGAAACAGGGAAAGGATCCCTCATCTCGAGCTAGGAGGCGGAAACGGGGCTCCCCTGGATGTGTGCGGGACACCACGTGCTTCCTCTCGAGTGCAGACGGGTATGTCGGGGATCTTCTTGAGTTGCAGCAAGGGTGTGAAGGACCCTTTGGAAGTTCCAGCGGTTAGATGTGATTGGCCTCGAGAAGCCTCAGCGGAAATGGGCCTCATCTCGCCTGGAGGGCAAAACCTCCTGGATTTTCTCGAGTTGCGGCAGGTGCTCTCGACTTACGACGGGGACCTCAGGGACCCGCTCTGGTGGCCTCAGGAAAGGCCAGTCCCCATGCGAGTTCCTCGGGGGCTTCTCGGGATTCCTCTCCAGTCGATGCCGGGGCCTAAGACCTTGTGTGGAGTCGGGGCCGGAACCTGAGGATTCCTCTCCAGTGCTGACATGGATCTTGAGGTACTTCTGGAGTCTCCCCAGGGGAGTCAGTCCTCGTCTCGAATGCGGGCATGCACTTGCGCTTTCCTCCAGAGCGGTAGCAGCAGTGTCACGCAGTCCGCCGCGTGGATCAAAGGATCTATGGATTTCCCTCGAGTCTTTCCCACGAGGCTTTCCCACGAGGCTTTCCCACAGGGCTGTCCCACGTGCACACGTGGTGGGAGTCGATCCTCGGCTTGAACGTCAAGTCAGTGCAGGGAAAACAGGTTCCTATGGAATGGACTGACACATCTGGGGGACTCTTGGAATGGTGGCACGACCCTGGAGTTCCTCTCGCCTTTCCTGTGGAGAGTGCCTCCTCTTGAGATGCGACGGGAACGCCGGGAATTCTTTCCCTACGAAACAGGGAAAGGATCCCTCATCTCGAGCTAGGAGGCGGAAACGGGGCTCCCCTGGATGTGTGCGGGACCCACGTGCTTCCTCTCGAGTGGAGACGGGTATTTCGGGGAACTTCTTGAGTTGCACAAGGGTGTGAAGGACCCTTTGGAAGTTCCAGTGGTTAGACGTGATTAGCCTCGAGAAGCCTCAGCGGAAATGGGCCTCCTCTCGCCTGGAGGGCAAAACCTCCTGGATTTTCTCGAGTTGCGGCAGGTGCTCTCGACTTACGATGGGGACCTCAGGGACCCGCTCTGGTGGCCTCAGGAAAGGCCAGTCCCCATGCGAGTTCCTCGGGGGCCTCTCGGGATTCCTCTCCCGTCGATGCCGGGGCCTAAGACCTTGTGTGGAGTCGGGGCCGGAACCTGAGGATTCCTCTCCAGTGCTGACATGGATCTTGGGGTACTTCTGGAGTCTCCCCAGGGGAGTCAGTCCTCGTCTCGAATGCGGGCATGCACTTGCGCTTTCCTCCAGTGCGGTAGCAGCATTGTCATGCAGTCCGCCGCGTGGATCAAAGGATCTATGGTTTTCCCTCGAGTCTTTCCCACGAGGCTTTCCCACGAGGCTTTCCCACAGGGCTGTCCCACGTGCACACGTGGTGGGAGTCGATCCTCGGCTTGAACGTCATGGCAGTGCAGGGAAAACAGGTTTCTCTGGAATGGACTGACACATCTGGGGGACTCTTGGAATGGTGGCATGACCCTGGAGTTCCTCTCGCCTTTCCTGTGGAGAGCGCCTCCTCTTGAGATGCGACGGGAACGCCGGGAATTCTTTCCCTACGAAACAGGGAAAGGATCCCTCATCTCGAGCTAGGAGGCGGAAACGGGGCTCCCCTGGATGTGTGCGGGACCCACGTGCTTCCTCTCGAGTGGAGACGGGTATGTCGGGGAACTTCTTGAGTTGCAGCAAGGGTGTGAAGGACCCTTTGGAAGGTCCAGTGGTTAGATGTGATTGGCCTCGAGAAGCCTCAGCGGAAATGGGCCTCATCTCGCCTGGAGGGCAAAACCTCCTGGATTTTCTCGAGTTGCGGCAGGTGCTCTCGACTTACGACGGGGACCTCAGGGACCCGCTCTGGTGGCCTCAGGAAAGGCCAGTCCCAATGCGAGTTCCTCGGAGGCCTCTCGGGATTCCTCTCCCGTCGATGCCGGGGCCTAAGACCTTGTGTGGAGTCGGGGCCGGAACCTGAGGATTCCTCTCCAGTGCTGACATGGATCTTGGGGTACTTCTGGAGTTTCCCCAGGGGAGTCAGTCCTCGTCTCGAATGCGGGCATGCACTTGCGCTTTCCTCTAGAGCGGTAGCAGCAGTGTCACGCAGTCCGCCGCGTGGATCAAAGGATCTATGGTTTTCCCTCGAGTCTTTCCGACGAGGCTTTCCCACGAGGCTTTCCCACAGGGCTGTCCCACGTGCACACGTGGTGGGAGTCGATCCTCGGCTTGAACGTCAAGGCAGTGCAGGGAAAACAGGTTCCTCTGGAATGGACTGACACATCTGGGGGACTCTTGGAATGGTGGCACGACCCTGGAGTTCCTCTCGCCTTTCCTGTGGAGAGCGCCTCCTCTTGAGATGCGACGGGAACGCCGGGAATTCTTTCCCTACGAAACAGGGAAAGGATCCCTCATCTCGAGCTAGGAGGCGGAAACGGGGCTCCCCTGGATGTTTGCGGGACCCCACGTGCTTCCTCTCGAGTGGAGAAGGGTATGTCGGGGAACTTCTTGAGTTGCAGCAATGGTGTGAAGGACCCTTTGGAAGTTCCAGTGGTTAGATATGATTGGCCTCGAGAAGCCTCAGCGGAAATGGGCCTCATCTCGCCTGGAGGGCAAAACCTCCTGGATTTTCTCCAGTTGCGGCAGGTGCTCTCGACTTACGACGGGGACCTCAGGAACCCGCTCTGGTGGCCTCAGGAAAGGCCAGTCCCCATGCGAGTTCCTCGGGGGCCTCTCGGGATTCCTCTCCCGTCGATGCCGGGGCCTAAGACCTTGTGTGGAGTCGGGGCCGGAACCTGAGGATTCCTCTCCAGTGCTGACATGGATCTTGGGGTACTTCTGGAGTCTCCCCAGGGGAGTCAGTCCTCGTCTCAAATGCGGGCATGCACTTGCGCTTTCCTCCAGAGCGGTAGCAGCAGTGTCACGCAGTCCGCCGCGTGGATCAAAGGATCTATGGTTTTCCCTCGAGTCTTTCCCACGAGGCTTTCCCACGAGGCTTTCCCACAGGGCTGTCCCACGTGCACACGTGGTGGTAGTCGATCCTCGGCTTGAACGTCAAGGCAGTGCAGGGAAACTAGGTTCCTCTGGAATGGACTGACACATCTGGGGGACTCTGGGAATGGTGGCATGACCCTGGAGTTCCTCTCGCCTTTCCTGTGGAGAGCGCCTCCTCTTGAGATGCGACGGGAACGCCGGGAATTCTTTCCCTACGAAACAGGGAAAGGATCCCTCATCTCGAGCTAGGAGGCGGAAACGGGGCTCCCCTGGATGTGTGCGGGACCCACGTGCTTCCTCTCGAGTGGAGACGGGTATGTCGGCGAACTTCTTGAGTTGCAGCAAGGGTGTGAAGGACCCTTTGGAAGTTCCAGTGGTTAGACGTGATTGGCCTCGAGAAGACTCAGCGGAAATGGGCCTCATCTCGCCTGGAGGGCAAAACCTCCTGGATTTTCTCGAGTTGCGGCAGGTGATCTCGACTTACGACGGGGACGTCAGGGACCCGCTCTGGTGGCCTCCGGAAAGGCCAGTCCCCATGCGAGTTCCTCGGGGGCCTCTCGGGATTCCTCTCCCGTCGATGCCGGGGCCTAAGACCTTGTGTGGAGTCGGGGCCGGAACCTGAGGATTCCTCTCCAGTGCTGACATGGATCTTGGGGTACTTCTGGAGTCTCCCCAGGGGAGTCAGTCCTCGTCTCGAATGCGGGCATGCACTTGCGCTTTCCTCCAGAGCGTTAGCAGCAGTGTCACGTAGTCCGCTGCGTGGATCAAAGGATCTATGGTTTTCCCTCGAGTCTTTCCCATGAGGCTTTCCCACGAGGCTTTCCCACAGGGCTGTCCCACGTGCACACGTGGTGGGAGTCGATCCTCGGCTTGAACGTCAAGGCAGTGCAGGGAAAGCAGATTCCTCTGGAATGGACTGACACATCTGGGGGACTCTTGGAATGGTGGCACGACCCTGGAGTTCCTCTCGCCTTTCCTGTGGAGAGCGCCTCCTCTTGAGATGCGACGGGAACGCCGGGAATTCTTTCCCTACGAAACAGGGAAAGGATCCCTCATCTCGAGCTAGGAGGCGGAAACGGGGCTCCCCTGGATGTGTGCGGGACCCACGTGCTTCCTCTCGAGTGGAGACGGGTATGTCGGGGAACTTCCTGAGTTGCAGCAAGGGTGTGAAGGACCCTTTGGAAGTTCCAGTGGTTAGACGTGATTAGCCTCGAGAAGCCTCAGCGGAAATGGGCCTCATCTCGCCTGGAGGGCAAAACCTCCTGGATTTTTTCGAGTTGCGGCAGGTGCTCTCGACTTACGACGGGGACCACAGGGACCCGCTCTGGTGGCCTCAGGAAAGGCCAGTCCCCATGCGCGTTCCTCGGGGGCCTCTCGGGATTCCTCTCCCGTCGATGCCGGGGCCTAAGACCTTGTGTGGAGTCGGGGCCGGAACCTGAGGATTCCTCTCCAGTGCTGACATGGATCTCGGGGTACTTCTGGAGTCTCCCCAGGGGAGTCAGTCCTCGTCTCGAATGCGGGCATGCACTTGCGCTTTCCTCCAGAGCGGTAGCAGCAGTGTCACGCAGTCCGCCGCGTGGATCAAAGGATCTATGGTTTTCCCTCGAGTCTTTCCCACGAGGCTTTCCCACGAGGCTTTCCCACAGGGCTGTCCCACGTGCACACGTGGTGGGAGTCGATCCTCGGCTTGAACGTCAAGGCAGTGCAGGGAAAACAGGTTCCTCTGGAATGGACTGACACATCTGGGGGACTCTTGGAATGGTGGCACGACCCTGGAGTTCCTCTCGCCTTTCCTGTGGAGAGCGCCTCCTCTTGAGATGCGACGGGAACGCCGGGAATTCTTTCCCTACGAAACAGGGAAAGGATCCCTCATCTCGAGCTAGGAGGCGGAAACGGGGCTCCCCTGGATGTGTGCGGGACACCACGTGCTTCCTCTCGAGTGCAGACGGGTATGTCGGGGATCTTCTTGAGTTGCAGCAAGGGTGTGAAGGACCCTTTGGAAGTTCCAGCGGTTAGATGTGATTGGCCTCGAGAAGCCTCAGCGGAAATGGGCCTCATCTCGCCTGGAGGGCAAAACCTCCTGGATTTTCTCGAGTTGCGGCAGGTGCTCTCGACTTACGACGGGGACCTCAGGGACCCGCTCTGGTGGCCTCAGGAAAGGGCAGTCCCCATGCGAGTTCCTCGGGGGCTTCTCGGGATTCCTCTCCAGTCGATGCCGGGGCCTAAGACCTTGTGTGGAGTCGGGGCCGGAACCTGAGGATTCCTCTCCAGTGCTGACATGGATCTTGAGGTACTTCTGGAGTCTCCCCAGGGGAGTCAGTCCTCGTCTCGAATGCGGGCATGCACTTGCGCTTTCCTCCAGAGCGGTAGCAGCAGTGTCACGCAGTCCGCCGCGTGGATCAAAGGATCTATGGATTTCCCTCGAGTCTTTCCCACGAGGCTTTCCCACGAGGCTTTCCCACAGGGCTGTCCCACGTGCACACGTGGTGGGAGTCGATCCTCGGCTTGAACGTCAAGTCAGTGCAGGGAAAACAGGTTCCTATGGAATGGACTGACACATCTGGGGGACTCTTGGAATGGTGGCACGACCCTGGAGTTCCTCTCGCCTTTCCTGTGGAGAGTGCCTCCTCTTGAGATGCGACGGGAACGCCGGGAATTCTTTCCCTACGAAACAGGGAAAGGATCCCTCATCTCGAGCTAGGAGGCGGAAACGGGGCTCCCCTGGATGTGTGCGGGACCCACGTGCTTCCTCTCGAGTGGAGACGGGTATTTCGGGGAACTTCTTGAGTTGCACAAGGGTGTGAAGGACCCTTTGGAAGTTCCAGTGGTTAGACGTGATTAGCCTCGAGAAGCCTCAGCGGAAATGGGCCTCCTCTCGCCTGGAGGGCAAAACCTCCTGGATTTTCTCGAGTTGCGGCAGGTGCTCTCGACTTACGATGGGGACCTCAGGGACCCGCTCTGGTGGCCTCAGGAAAGGCCAGTCCCCATGCGAGTTCCTCGGGGGCCTCTCGGGATTCCTCTCCCGTCGATGCCGGGGCCTAAGACCTTGTGTGGAGTCGGGGCCGGAACCTGAGGATTCCTCTCCAGTGCTGACATGGATCTTGGGGTACTTCTGGAGTCTCCCCAGGGGAGTCAGTCCTCGTCTCGAATGCGGGCATGCACTTGCGCTTTCCTCCAGTGCGGTAGCAGCATTGTCATGCAGTCCGCCGCGTGGATCAAAGGATCTATGGTTTTCCCTCGAGTCTTTCCCACGAGGCTTTCCCACGAGGCTTTCCCACAGGGCTGTCCCACGTGCACACGTGGTGGGAGTCGATCCTCGGCTTGAACGTCATGGCAGTGCAGGGAAAACAGGTTTCTCTGGAATGGACTGACACATCTGGGGGACTCTTGGAATGGTGGCATGACCCTGGAGTTCCTCTCGCCTTTCCTGTGGAGAGCGCCTCCTCTTGAGATGCGACGGGAACGCCGGGAATTCTTTCCCTACGAAACAGGGAAAGGATCCCTCATCTCGAGCTAGGAGGCGGAAACGGGGCTCCCCTGGATGTGTGCGGGACCCACGTGCTTCCTCTCGAGTGGAGACGGGTATGTCGGGGAACTTCTTGAGTTGCAGCAAGGGTGTGAAGGACCCTTTGGAAGGTCCAGTGGTTAGATGTGATTGGCCTCGAGAAGCCTCAGCGGAAATGGGCCTCATCTCGCCTGGAGGGCAAAACCTCCTGGATTTTCTCGAGTTGCGGCAGGTGCTCTCGACTTACGACGGGGACCTCAGGGACCCGCTCTGGTGGCCTCAGGAAAGGCCAGTCCCAATGCGAGTTCCTCGGAGGCCTCTCGGGATTCCTCTCCCGTCGATGCCGGGGCCTAAGACCTTGTGTGGAGTCGGGGCCGGAACCTGAGGATTCCTCTCCAGTGCTGACATGGATCTTGGGGTACTTCTGGAGTTTCCCCAGGGGAGTCAGTCCTCGTCTCGAATGCGGGCATGCACTTGCGCTTTCCTCTAGAGCGGTAGCAGCAGTGTCACGCAGTCCGCCGCGTGGATCAAAGGATCTATGGTTTTCCCTCGAGTCTTTCCGACGAGGCTTTCCCACGAGGCTTTCCCACAGGGCTGTCCCACGTGCACACGTGGTGGGAGTCGATCCTCGGCTTGAACGTCAAGGCAGTGCAGGGAAAACAGGTTCCTCTGGAATGGACTGACACATCTGGGGGACTCTTGGAATGGTGGCACGACCCTGGAGTTCCTCTCGCCTTTCCTGTGGAGAGCGCCTCCTCTTGAGATGCGACGGGAACGCCGGGAATTCTTTCCCTACGAAACAGGGAAAGGATCCCTCATCTCGAGCTAGGAGGCGGAAACGGGGCTCCCCTGGATGTTTGCGGGACCCCACGTGCTTCCTCTCGAGTGGAGAAGGGTATGTCGGGGAACTTCTTGAGTTGCAGCAATGGTGTGAAGGACCCTTTGGAAGTTCCAGTGGTTAGATATGATTGGCCTCGAGAAGCCTCAGCGGAAATGGGCCTCATCTCGCCTGGAGGGCAAAACCTCCTGGATTTTCTCGAGTTGCGGCAGGTGCTCTCGACTTACGACGGGGACCTCAGGAACCCGCTCTGGTGGCCTCAGGAAAGGCCAGTCCCCATGCGAGTTCCTCGGGGGCCTCTCGGGATTCCTCTCCCGTCGATGCCGGGGCCTAAGACCTTGTGTGGAGTCGGGGCCGGAACCTGAGGATTCCTCTCCAGTGCTGACATGGATCTTGGGGTACTTCTGGAGTCTCCCCAGGGGAGTCAGTCCTCGTCTCAAATGCGGGCATGCACTTGCGCTTTCCTCCAGAGCGGTAGCAGCAGTGTCACGCAGTCCGCCGCGTGGATCAAAGGATCTATGGTTTTCCCTCGAGTCTTTCCCACGAGGCTTTCCCACGAGGCTTTCCCACAGGGCTGTCCCACGTGCACACGTGGTGGGAGTCGATCCTCGGCTTGAACGTCAAGGCAGTGCAGGGAAAACAGGTTCCTCTGGAATGGACTGACACATCTGGGGGACTCTTGGAATGGTGGCATGACCCTGGAGTTCCTCTCGCCTTTCCTGTGGAGAGCGCCTCCTCTTGAGATGCGACGGGAACGCCGGGAATTCTTTCCCTACGAAACAGGGAAAGGATCCCTCATCTCGAGCTAGGAGGCGGAAACGGGGCTCCCCTGGATGTGTGCGTGACCCCACGTGCTTCCTTTCGAGTGGAGACGGGTATGTCAGGGAACTTCTTGAGTTGAAGCAAGGGTGTGAAGGACCCTTTGGAAGTTCCAGTGTTTAGACGTGATTAGCCTCGAGAAGCCTCAGCGGAAATGAGCCTCATCGCGCCTGGAGGGCAAAACCTCCTTGATTTCTCGAGTTGCGGCAGGTGATCTCGACTTACGACGGGGACCTCAGGGACCCGCTCTGGTGGCCTCAGGAAAAGCCAGTCCCCATGCGAGTTCCTCGGGGGCCTCTCGGGATCCCTCTCCCATCGATACCGGGGCCTAAGACCTCATGTGGAGTCGGGGCCGGAACCTGAGGATTCCTCTCCAGTGCTGACATGGATCTTGGGGTACTTCTGGAGTCTCCCCAGGGGAGTCAGTCCTCGTCTCGAATGCGGGCATGCACTTGCGCTTTCCTCCAGAGCGGTAGCAGCAGTGTCACGCAGTCCGCCGCGTGGATCAAAGGATCTATGGTTTTCCCTCGAGTCTTTCCCACGAGGCTTTCCCACGAGGCTTTCCCACAGGGCTGTCCCACGTGCACACGTGGTGGGAGTCGATCCTCGGCTTGAACGTCAAGGCAGTGCAGGGAAAACAGGTTCCTCTGGAATGGACTGACACATCTGGGGGACTCTTGGAATGGTGTCTCGACCCTGGAGTTCCTCTCGCCTTTCCTGTGGAGAGCGCCTCCTCTTGAGATGCGACGGGAACGCCGGGAATTCTTTCCCTACGAAACAGGGAAAGGATCCCTCATCTCGAGCTAGGAGGCGGAAACGGGGCTCCCCTGGATGTGTGCGGGACCCCACGTGCTTCCTCTCGAGTGGAGACGGGTATTTCGGGGACCTTCTTGAGTTGCAGCAAGGCTGTGAAGGACCCTTTGGAAGTTCCAGTGGTTAGATGTGATTGGCCTCGAGAAGCCTCATCGGAAATGGGCCTCATCTCGGCTGGAGGGCAAAACCTCCTGGATTTTCTCGAGTTGCGGCAGGTGCTCTCGACTTACGACGAGGACCTCAGGGACCCGCTCTGGTGGCCTCAGGAAAGGCCAGTCCCCATGCGAGTTCCTCTGGGGATTCCTCTCCCGTCGATGCCGGGGCCTAAGACCTTGTGTGGAGTCGGGGCCGGAACCTGAGGATTCCTCTCCAGTGCTGACATGGATCTTGGGGTACTTCTGGAGTCTCCCCAGGGGAGTCAGTCCTCGTCTCGAATGCGGGCATGCACTTGCTCTTTCCTCCAGAGCGGTAGCAGCAGTGTCACGCAGTCCGCCGCATGGATCAAAGGATCTATGGTTTTCCCTCGAGTCTTTCCCACGAGGCTTTCCCACGAGGCTTTCCCACAGGGCTGTCCCACGTGCACACGTGGTGGGAGTCGATCCTCGGCTTGAACGTCAAGGCAGTGCAGGGAAAACAGGTTCCTCTGGAATGGACTGACACATCTGGGGGACTCTTGGAATGGTGGCACGACCCTGGAGTTCCTCTCGCCTTTCCTGTGGAGAGCCCCTCCTCTTGAGATGCGACGGGAACGCCGGGAATTCTTTCCCTACGAAACAGGGAAAGGATCCCTCATCTCGAGCTAGGAGGCGGAAACGGGGCTCCCCTGGATGTGTGCGGGACCCCACGTGCTTCCTCTCGAGTGCAGACGGGTATGTCAGGGAACTTCTTGAGTTGCAGCAAGGGTGTGAAGGACCCTTTGGAAGTTCCAGTGGTTAGACGTGATTAGCCTCGAGAAGCCTCAGCGGAAATGGGCCTCATCTCGCCTGGAGGGCAAAACCTCCTGGATTTTCTCGAGTTGCGACAGGTGCTCTCGACTTACGACGGGGACCTCAGGGACCCGCTCTGGTGGCCTCAGGAAAGGCCAGTCCCCATGCGAGTTCCTCGGGGGCCTCTCGGGATTCCTCTCCCGTCGATGCCGGGGCCTAAGACCTTGTGTGGACTCGGGGCCGGAACCTGAGGATTCCTCTCCAGTGCTGACATGGATCTTGGGGTACTTCTGGAGCCTCCCCAGGGGAGTCAGTCCTCGTCTCGAATGCGGGCATGCACTTGCTCTTTCCTCCAGAGCGGTAGCAGCAGTGTCACGCAATCCGCCGCGTGGATCAAAGGATCTATGGTTTTCCCTCGAGTCTTTCCCACGAGGCTTTCCCACGAGGCTTTCCCACAGGGCTGTCCCACGTGCACACGTGGTGGGAGTCGATCCTCGGCTTGAACGTCAAGGCAGTGCAGGGAAAACAGGTTCCTCTGGAATGGACTGACAAATTGGGGGACTCTTGGAATGGTGGCACGACCCTGGAGTTCCTCTCGCCTTTCCTGTGGAGAGCGCCTCCTCTTGAGATGCGACGGGAACGCCGGGAATTCTTTCCCTACGAAACAGGGAAAGGATCCCTCATCTCGAGATAGGAGGCGGAAACGGGGCTCCCCTGGATGTGTGCGGGACCCCACGTGCTTCCTCTCGATTGCAGACGTGTATGTCGGGGTACTTCTTGAGTTGAAGCAAGGGTGTGAAGGACCCTTTGGAAGTTCCAGTGGTTAGATGTGATTGGCCTCGAGAATCCTCAGCGGAAATGGGCCTCATCTCGCCTGGATGGCAAAACCTCCTGGATTTTCTCGAGTTGCGGCAGGTGCTCTCGACTTACGACGGGGACCTCAGGGACCCGCTCTGGTGGACTCAGGAAAGGCCAGTCCCCATGCGAGTTCCTCGGGGGATTCCTCTCCCGTCGATGCCGGGGCCTAAGACCTTGTGTGGAGTTGGGGCCGGAACCTGAGGATTCCTCTCCAGTGCTGACATGGATCTTGGGGTACTTCTGGAGTCTCCCCAGGGGAGTCAGTCCTCGTCTCGAATGCGGGCATGCACTTGCGCTTTCCTCCAGAGCGGTAACAGCAGTGTCACGCAGTCCGCCGCGTGGATCAAAGGATCTATGGTTTTCCCTCGAGTCTTTCCCACGAGGCTTTCCCACGAGGCTTTCCCACAGGGCTGTCCCACGTGCACACGTGATGGGAGTCGATCCTCGGCTTGAACGTCAAGGCAGTGCAGGGAAAACAGGTTCCTCTGGAATGGACTGACACATCTGGGGGACTCTTGGAATGGTGGCACGACCCTGGAGTTCCTCTCGCCTTTCCTGTCGAGAGCGCCTCCTCTTGAGATGCGACGGGAACGCCGGGAATTCTATCCCTACGAAACAGGGAAAGGATCCCTCATCTCGAGCTAGGAGGCGGAAATGGGGCTCCCCTGGATGTGTGCGGGACACCACATGCTTCCTCTCGAGTGGAGACGGGTATGTCGGGGAACTTCTTGAGTTGCAGCAAGGGTGTGAAGGACCCTTTGGAAGTTCCAGTGGTTAGACGTGATTGGCCTCGAGAAGCCTCAGCGGAAATGGGCCTCATGTCGCCTGGAGGGCAAAACGTCCTGGATTTTCTCGAGTTGCGGCAGGTGCTCTCGACTTATGACGGGGACCTCAGGGACCCGCTCTGGTGGCCTCAGGAAAGGCCAGTCCCCATGCGAGTTCCTCGGGGGCCTCTCGGGATTCCTCTCCCATCGATGCCGGGGCCTAAGACCTTGTGTGGAGTCGGGGCCGGAACCTGAGGATTCCTCTCCAGTGCTGACATGGATCTTGGGGTACTTCTGGAGTCTCCCCAGGGGAGTCAGTCCTCGTCTCGAATGCGGGCATGCACTTGCGCTTTCCTCCAGAGCGGTAGCAGCAGTGTCACGCAGTCCGCCTCGTGGATCAAAGGATGTATGTTTTTCCCTCGAGTATTTCCCACGAGGCTTTCCCACGAGGCTTTCCCACAGGGCTGTCCCACGTGCACACGTGGTGGGAGTCGATCCTCGGCTTGAACGTCAAGGCAGTGCAGGGAAAACAGGTTCCTCTGGAATGGACTGACACATCTGGTGGACTCTTGGAATGGTGGCACGACCCTGGAGTTCCTCTCGCCTTTCCTGTGGAGAGCGCCTCCTCTTGAGATGCGACGGGAACGCCGGGAATTCTTTCCCTACGAAACAGGGAAATGATCCCTCATCTCGAGCTAGGAGGCGGAAACGGGGCTCCCCTGGATGTGTGCGGGACCCCACGTGCTTCCTCTCGAGTGGAGACGGGTATGTCGGGGAACTTCTTGAGTTGCAGCAATGGTGTGAAGGACCCTTTGGAAGTTCCAGTGGTTAGATGTGATTGGCCTCGAGAAGCCTCAGTGGAAATGGGCCTCATCTCGCCTGGAGGGCAAAACCTCATGGATTTTCTCGAGTTGCGGCAGGTGCTCTCGACTTACGACGGGGACCTCAGGGAACCGCTCTGGTGGCCTCAGGAAAGGCCAGTCCCCATGCGAGTTCCTCGGGGGCCTCTCGGGATTTCTCTCCCGTCGATGCCGGGGCCTAAGACCTTGTGTGGAGTAGGGGCCGGAACCTGAGGATTCCTCTCCAGTGCTGACATGGATCTGGGGTACTTCTGGAGTCTCCCCAGGGGAGTCAGTCCTCGTCTCGAATGCGGGCATGCATTGCGCTTTCCTCCAGAGCGGTAGCAGCAGTGTCACGCAGTCCGCCGCGTGGATCAAAGGATCTATGGTTTTCCCTCGAGTCATTCCCACGAGGCTTTCCCACGAGGCTTTCCCACAGGGCTGTCCCACGTGCACACGTGGTGGGAGTCGATCCTCGGCTTGAACGTCAAGGCAGTGCAGGGAAAACAGGTTCCTCTGGAATGGACTGACACATCTGGGTGACTCTTGGAATGGTGGCACGACCCTGGAGTTCCTCTCGCATTTCCTGTGGAGAGCGCCTCCTCTTGAGATGCGACGGGAACGCCGGGAATTCTTTCCCTACGAAACAGGGAAAGGATCCCTCATCTCGAGCTAGGAGGCCGAAACGGGGCTCCCCTGGATGTGTGCGGGACACCACGTGCTTCCTCTCGAGTGGAGACGGGTATGTTGGGGAACTTCTTGAGTTGCAGCAAGGGTGTGAAGGACCCTTTGGAAGTTCCAGTGGTTAGACGTGATTGGCCTCGAGAAGCCTCAGCGGAAATGGGCCTCATCTCGCCTGGAGGGCAAAACCTCCTGGATGTTCTCGAGTTGCGGCAGGTGCTCTCGACTTACGACGGGGACCTCAGGGACCCGCTCTGGTGGCCTCAGGAAAGGCCAGTCCCCATGCGAGTTCCTCGGGGGCCTCTCGGGATTCCTCTCCCGTCGATGCCGGGGCCTAAGACCTTGTGTGGAGTCGGGGCCGGAACCTGAGGATTCCTCTCCAGTGCTGACATGGATCTTGGGGTAATTCTGGAGTCTCCCCAGGGGAGTCAGTCCTCGTCTCGAATGCGGGCATGCACTTGCGCTTTCCTCCAGAGCGGTAGCAGCAGTGTCACGCAGTCCGCCGCGTGGATCAAATGATCTATGGTTTTCCCTCGAGTCTTTCCCACGAGGCTTTCCCACGAGGCTTTCCCACAGGGCTGTCCCACGTGCACACGTGGTGGGAGTCGATCCTCGGCTTGAACGTCAAGGCAGTGCAGGGAAAACAGGTTCCTCTGGAATGGCCTGACATATCTGCGGGACTCTTGGAATGGTGGCACGACCCTGGAGTTCCTCTCGCCTTTCCTGTGGAGAGCGCCTCCAATTGAGATGCGACGGGAACGCCGGGAATTCTTTCCCTATGAAACAGGGAAAGGATCCCTCATCTCGAGCTAGGAGGCGGAAACGGGGCTCCCCTGGATGTGTGCGGGACCCACGTGCTTCCTCTCGAGTGGAGATGGGTATGTCGGGGAACTTCTTGAGTTGCAGCAAGGGTGTGAAGGACCCTTTGGAAGTTCCAGTAGTTAGACGTGATTAGCCTCGAGAAGCCTCAGCGGAAATGGGCCTCATCTCGCCTGGAGGGCAAAACCTACTGGATTTTCTCGAGTTGGGGCAGGTGCTCTCGACTTACGACGGGGACCTCAGGGACCCGCTCTGGTGGCCTCAGGAAAGGCCAGTCCCCATGCGAGTTCCTCGGGGACCTCTGGGGATTCCTCTCCCGTCGATGCCGGGGCCTAAGACCTTGTGTGGAGTCGGGGCCGGAACCTGAGGGTTCCTCTCCAGTGCTGACATGGATCTTGGGGTACTTCTGGAGTCTCCCCAGGGGAGTCAGTCCTCGTCTCGAATGCGGGCATGCACTTGCGCTTTCCTCCAGAGCGGTAGCAGCAGTGTCACGCAGTCCGCCGCGTGGATCAAAGGATCTATGGTTTTCCCTCGAGTCTTTCCCACGAGGCTTTCCCACGAGGCTTTCCCACAGGGCTGTCCCACGTGCACACGTGGTGGGAGTCGATCCTCGGCTTGAACGTCAAGGCAGTGCAGGGAAAACAGGTTCCTCTGGAATGGACTGACACATCTGGGGGACTCTTGGAATGGTGGCACGACCCTGGAGTTCCTCTCGACTTTCCTGTGGAGAGCGCCTCCTCTTGAGATGCGACGGGAACGCCAGGAATTCTTTCCCTACGAAACAGGGAAAGGATTCCTCATCTCGAGCTAGGAGGCGGAAACGGGGCTCCCCTGGATGTGTGCGGGACCCACGTGCTTCCTCTCGAGTGGAGACGGGTATGTCGGGGAACTTCTTGAGTTGCAGCAAGGGTGTGAAGGACCCTTTGGAAGTTCCAGTGGTTAGACGTGATTAGCCTCGAGAAGCCTCAGCGGAAATGGGCCTCATCTCGCCTGGAGGGCAAAACCTCCTGGATTTTCTCGAGTTGCGACAGGTGCTCTCGACTTACGACGGGGACCTCAGGGAACCGCTCTGGTGGCCTCAGGAAAGGCCAGTCCCCATTCGAGTTCCTCGGAGGCCTCTCGGGATTCCTCTCCCGTCGATGCCGGGGCCTAAGACCTTGTGTGGAATCGGGGCCGGAACCTGAGGATTCCTCTCCAGTGCTGACATGGATCTTGGGGTACTTCTGGAGTCTCCCCAGGGGAGTCAGTCCTCGTCTCGAATGCGGGCATGCACTTGTGCTTTCTTCCAGAGCGGTAGCAGCAGTGTCACGCAGTCCGCCTCGTGGATCAAAGGATCTATGGTTTTCCCTCGAGTCTTTCCCACGAGGCTTTCCCACGAGGCTTTCCCACAGGGCTGTCCCACGTGCACACGTGGTGGGAGTCGATCCTCGGCTTGAACGTCAAGGCAGTGCAGGGAAAACAGGTTCCTCTGGAATGGACTGACACATCTGGGGGACTCTTGGAATGGTGGCACGACCCTGGAGTTCCTCTCGCCTTTCCTGTGGAGAGCGCCTCCTCTTGAGATGCGACGGGAACGCCGGGAATTCTTTCCCTACGAAACAGGGAAAGGATCCCTCATCTCGAGCTAGGAGGCGGAAACGGGGCTCCCCTGGATGTGTGCGGGACACCACGTGCTTCCTCTCGAGTGGAGACGGGTATGTCGGGGAACTTCTTGAGTTGCAGCAAGGGTGTGAAGGACCCTTTGGAAGTTCCAGTGGTTAGATGTGATTGGCCTCGAGAAGCCTCAGCGGAAATGGGCCTCATCTCGCCTGGAGGGCAAAACCTCCTGGATTTTCTCGAGTTGCGGCAGGTGCTCTCGACTTACGACGGGGACCTCAGGGACCCGCTCTGGTGGCCTCAGGAAAGGCCAGTCCCCATGCGAGTTCCTCGGGGGCCTCTCGGGATTCCTCTCCCGTCGATGCCGGGGCCTAAGACCTTGTGTGGAGTCGGGGCCGGAACCTGAGGATTCCTCTCCAGTGCTGACATGGATCTTGGGGTACTTCTGGAGTCCCCCCAGGGGAGTCAGTCCTCGTCTCGAATGCGGGCATGCAATTGCGCTTTCCTCCAGAGCGGTAGCAGCAGTGTCACGCAGTCCGCCGCGTGGGTCAAAGGATCTATGGTTTTCCCTCGAGTCTTTCCCACGAGGCTTTCCCACGAGGCTTTCCCACAGGGCTGTCCCACGTGCACACGTGGTGGGAGTCGATCCTCGGCTTGAACGTCAAGGCAGTGCAGGGAAAACAGGTTCCTCTGGAATGGACTGACACATCTGGGGGACTCTTGGAATGGTGGCATGACCCTGGAGTTCCTCTCGCCTTTCCTGTGGAGAGCGCCTCCTCTTGAGATGCGACGGGAACGCCGGGAATTCTTTCCCTACGAAACAGGGAAAGGATCCCTCATCTCGAGCTAGGAGGCGGAAACGGGGCTCCCCTGGATGTGTGCGGGACACCACGTGCTTCCTCTCGAGTGCACACGGGTATGTCGGGGAACTTCTTGAGTTACAGCAAGGGTGTGAAGGACCCTTTGGAAGTTCCAGTGGTTAGATATGATTGGCCTCGAGAAGCCTCAGCGGAAATGGGCCTCATCTCGCCTGGAGGGCAAAACCTCCTGGATTTTCTCGAGTTGCGGCAGGTGCTCTCGACTTACGACGGGGACTTCAGGGACCCGCTCTGGTGGCCTCAGGAAAGGCCAGTCCCCATGCGAGTTCCTCGGGGGCCTCTCGGGATTCCTCTCCCGTCGATGCCGGGGCCTAAGACCTTGTGTGGAGTCGGGGCCGGAACCTGAGGATTCCTCTCCAGGGCTGACATGGATCTTGGGGTACTTCTGGAGTCTCCCCAGGGGAGTATGTCCTCGTCTCGAATGGGGGCATGCACGTGCGCTTTCCTCCAGAGCAGTAGCAGCAGTGTCACCCTTCCTGTCGCGTGGATCAAGGAATCTGTGGCTTTCCCACGAGGCTTTTCCACAGGGCTGTCCCACGTGCCACCGTGGTGGGAGTCGATCCTCGGCGTGAAACTCGAGGCAGTGCAGGGAAAACAGGTTCCGCTGGAATGGACTGAGACATCTGGGGGACTCTGGGAATGGCGCAACGACCCTGGAGTTCCTCTCGCCTTTCCTGTGGAGAGCGCCTCCTCTTGAGATGCGCCAGGAACGCCCAGAAATCTTTCCCGGGCAAGCAGCGAAAGGATCCCTCATCTCGAGCTACGAGGCGGAAACGGGACTCCTCTGGATGTGTGCAGGACCCGCGTGCTTCCTCTCGAGTGGAGACGGGTATGTCGGGGAGCTTCTTGAGTTGCAGCAAGGGTGTGAAGGACCTTTTGGAAGTTCCAGAGGTTAGGTGTGACTAGCCTTCAAAAGGAACAGCGGAAATGGGCCTCATCTTGCCTGGATGGCAAAACCTCCTGGATTTTTTCGAGTTGCGGCTGGTGCTCTCGACTTACCACGGGGACCTCAGGGACACGATCTGGTGGCCTCTGGAAAGGCCAGTCCCCATGCAGGTTTCTCGTGGGCATCTTGGGATTCCTCTCACTTTGATGCCGGGGCCTAAGACCTTGTGTGGCGTTGGGCCCGGAACATGAGGATTCCTCTCCAGTGTTGAAATGGATCTTGGGTCACTTCTGGAGTCTCCCCAGGGGAGTGAGTTCTCGTCTCGAGAGGGGGCATGCACGTGCGCTTTCCTTCCGACCTGTAGCAGCAGTTTCACGCTTCCCGTCGCGTGGATCAAGGGATCTGTGGCTTTCCCTCGAGGCTTTCCCACGAGGCTTTCCCACAGGGCTGTCCCACGTGAGTCTGTGGTGGGAGTCGATCCTCGGCGTGAAAGTCGAGGCAGTGCAGGGAAAACAGGTTCCTCCGGAATGGACTGAGACATCTGGGGGACTCTTGGAATGGTGGCACGACACTGGAGTTGCTCTCACCTTTCCTGTGGAGAGCACCTCCTCTTGCGATGCGACGGGAACGCCCAGGATTCTCTCCCGAACAATCAGCGAAAGGATCCCTCATCTCCAGCTACGAGGCGGAAACGGAGCTCTTCTGGATGTGGGCGGGACCCACGTGCTTTCTCTCGAGTGGAGAGGGGTATGTCGGGGAACTTCTTGAGTTGCAACAAGGGTGTGAAGGACCCTTTGGAAGTTCCAGAGGTTAGATGTGATTAGCCTCGAGACGCCTCAGCGGAAATGGGCCTCATCGAGCCTGGATGGGAGAACTTCCTGGATTTTCTCGAGTTTTGGCAGGTGGTCTCGTCTTACGACGGTGACCTAAGGAACCCGCTCTGGTGACCTCAGGACTGGCCAGTCCCCATACGACTTGTTCGGTGGCCTCCTGGGATTACACTCCCGTCGATGCCAGGGCCTAAGGTGTTGTGTGGAGTCGGGGCCGGAACCTGAGAATTCCTCTCCAGTGCTGAAATGGATATTGGGGTAATTCTGGAGTCTCCCCACGGAAGTCAGCCCTCCGCTCTAAGGGACATGCACGTGCGCTTTCCTCCCGAGCTGTAGCAGCAGTGTGACGCTTGCCATCGCGTCGATCATGGGATCTGTGGCTTTCCCTCGAGGATTTCCCTCGAGGCTTTCTCACGAGGATTTCGTACAGAGCTGTCCAACGTGCCACCGTGGTCGGAGTCGATCCTCGGCGTGAAAGTAGAGGCAGCACAGGGAAAACAGGTCCTCTGGAATGGACTGAGACAATGGGGGACTCTTGGTTTGGTGGCACGACCCTGGTGTTCCTTTCGCGTTTCCTGTGGAGAATGCATCCTCTTGAGATGGGACGGGAATGCCCAGAATTCTTTCCCGACCAAGCAGGGAAAGGATCCCTCATGTCAAGCTAGGAGGCGGAAACGGGGCTCCTCTGGATGTGGGCGGGACCTTCGTGCTTCCTCTCGAGTGGAGACAGGTAAGTCGGGGAACTTCTTCAGTTGCAGCAAGGGTGTGAAGGACCTTTTGAAAGTCCCAGATGTTAGGTGTGATTAGCCTCGAAACGCCTCAGCGGAAATGGGCCTCATCTCACCTGGAGGGCAAAACCTCGTGGATTTTTTCGAGTTGCGGCAGGTGCTCTCAACTTACGACGGGGACCTCAGGGACCCGCTCTGGTGGACTCAGGAAAGGCCAGTCCCCATGCGAGTTTCTCGGGGTCCTCTCAGGATTCCTCTCCCTTTGATGCCAGGGCCTAAAACCTTGTGTGGAATCCGGGCCGGAACCTGAGGATTCCTCTCCAGTGCTGACATGGATCTTGGGGTACTTCTGGAGTCTTCCCAGGGGAGTAAGTCCTCGTCTCCAATGGGGGCATGCACGTGTGCTTTCCTCCAGAGTGGTAGCAGCAGTGTCACGCTACCGTCGCGTGGATCAAGGGATCTGTGGCTTTCCCTCAAAGCTTTCCCACGAGGCTTTCCCACAGGGCTCTCCCACGTGCCACCGTGGTGGTAGTCGATCCTCGGCGTGAAAGTCGAGGCAGTGCAGGGAAAACAGGTTCCTCTAGAATGGACTGAGATATTTGGGGGACTCTTGGAATGGCGGCACGACGCTGGAGTTCCTCTCGCCTTTCCTGTGGAGAGTGCCTCCTCTTGAGATGCGACGGGAATGCCCAGAATTCTTTCCCGACCAAGCAGGGAAATGATCCCTCATCTCAAGGGGCGAGGCGGAAATGGGGCTCCTCTGGATGTGGGCGGGACCCTCGTGCTTCCTCTAGAGTGGAGAGGGGTATGTCGGGGAACTACTTGAGTTGCAGCAAGGGTGTGAAGGACCTTTTGGAAGTTCCAGAGGTTAGGTGTGATTAGCCTTGAGACTCCTCAGCGAAAATGGGCCTCATCTCGCCTGCAGGGCAAAACCTCCTGGATTTTCTCGAGTTGCGGCAGGTGCTGTCGAATTACGTCGGGGACCTCAGGGACCCGCTCTTGTGGCCTCAGGAAAGGCCAGTCCCCATGCGAGTTGCTCGCGGGCCTCTGGGGATTCCTCACCGTTGGATGCCGGATCCTAAGACCTTGTGTGGAGTCGGGGCCGGAACCTGAGGATTCCTCTCCAGTGCTGACACGGATCTTGGGGTACTTCTGGAGTCTCCTCAGCGGAGTAAGTCCTCATCTCGAATGGGGGCATGCACGTGCGCTTTCCTCCAGAGCGGCAGCAGCAGCGTCACGCTTCCCGTCGCGTGGACAAGGGATCTGTGGCTATACCTCGAGGTTTTCCCACGAGGCTTTCCCAAGAGGCTTTCCCACAGGTCTGTCCCATGTGCCCCCGTGGTTGGAGTCGATCCTTGGCGTGAAAGTCGAGTCAGTGCAGGGAAAACAGGTTCCTCTGGAATGGGCGGAGACATATGGGGGACTCTTGGAATGGTGGCACGACGCTGAAGTTCCTCTCGCCTTTCCTGTGGAGAGCGCCTCCTCTTGAGATGCGACGGGAACGCTGGGAATTCTTTCCCGACCAAGCAGGGAAAGGATCCCTCATCTCGAGCTACAAGGCGGAAACGGGCTCCTCTGGAGGTGGGCGGGACCCTCGTGCTTTCTCGAGAGTGGAGACGGGGATGTCGGGGAAATTCTTGAGTTGAAGCAAGGGTGTGAAGGACCTTTTGGAAGTTCCAGAGGTTAGGTGTGATTAGCCTCGAGAAGCCTCACTGGAAATGGTCCTCATCTCGCATGGAGGCCAAAACCTCCTGGATTTTCTCGAGTTTCGGCAGGTGCTCAAGACTTATAACGGGGTCCTCCGGGACCGGCTCTGGTGGCCTCAGGAAAGGCCAGTCCCCATGCGCGTTCCTCGGGGGCCTCTCGGGATTCCTCTCCCGTCGATGCCGGGGCCTAAGACCTTGTGTGGAGTCGGGGCCGGAACCTGAGGATTCCTCTCCAGTGCTGACATGGATCTGGGGGTACTTCTGGAGTCTCCCCAGGGGAGTCAGTCCTCGTCTCGAATGCGGGCATGCACTTGCGCTTTCCTCCAGAGCGGTAGCAGCAGTGTCACGCAGTCCGCCGCGTGGATCAAAGGATCTATGGTTTTCCCTCGAGTCTTTCCCACGAGGCTTTCCCACGAGGCTTTCCCACAGGGCTGTCCCACGTGCACACGTGGTGGGAGTCGATCCTCGGCTTGAACGTCAAGGCAGTGCAGGGAAAACAGGTTCCTCTGGAATGGACTGACACATCTGGGGGACTCTTGGAATGGTGGCACGACCCTGGAGTTCCTCTCGCCTTTCCTGTGCAGAGCGCCTCCTCTTGAGATGCGACGGGAACGCCGGGAATTCTTTCCCTACGAAACAGGGAAAGGATCCCTCATCTCGAGCTAGGAGGTGGAAACGGGGCTCCCCTGGATGTGTGCGGGACCCACGTGCTTCCTCTCGAGTGGAGACGGGTATGTCGGGGAACTTCTTGAGTTGCAGCAAGGGTGTGAAGGACCCTTTGGAAGGTACAGTGGTTAGATGTGATTGGCCTCGAGAAGCCTCAGCGGAAATGGGCCTCATCTCGCCTGGAGGGCAAAACCTCCTGGATTTTCTCGAGTTGCGGCAGGTGCTCTCGAATTACGACGGGGACCTCAGGGACCCGCTCTGGTGGCCTCAGGAAAGGCCAGTCCCAATTCGAGTTCCTCGGAGGCCTCTCGGGATTCCTCTCCCGTCGATGCCGGGGCCTAAGACCTTGTGTGGAGTCGGGGCCGGAACCTGAGGATTCTTCTCCAGTGCTGACATGGATCTTGGGGTACTTCTGGAGTTTCCCCAGGGGAGTCAGTCCTCGTCTCGAATGCGGGCATGCACTTGCGCTTTCCTCTAGAGCGGTAGCAGCAGTGTCACGCAGTCCGCCGCGTGGATCAAAGGATCTATGGTTTTCCCTCGAGTCTTTCCGACGAGGCTTTCCCACGAGGCTTTCCCACAGGGCTGTCCCACGTGCACACGTGGTGGGAGTCGATCCTCGGCTTGAACGTCAAGGCAGTGCAGGGAAAACAGGTTCCTCTGGAATGGACTGACACATCTGGGGGACTCTTGGAATGGTGGCACGACCCTGGAGTTCCTCTCGCCTTTCCTGTGGAGAGCGCCTCCTCTTGAGATGCGACGGGAACGCCGGGAATTCTTTCCCTACGAAACAGGGAAAGGATCCCACATCTCGAGCTAGGAGGCGGAAACGGGGCTCCCCTGGATGTGTGCGGGACCCCACATGCTTCCTCTCGAGTGGAGACGGGTATGTCGGGGAACTTCTTGAGTTGCAGCAATGGTGTGAAGGACCCTTTGGAAATTCCAGTGGTTAGATGTGATTGGCCTCGAGAAGCCTCAGCGGAAATGGGCCTCATCTCGCCTGGAGGGCAAAACCTCCTGGATTTTCTCGAGTTGCGGCAGGTGCTCTCGGCTTACGACGGGGACCTCAGGGACCCGCTCTGGTGGCCTCAGGAAAGGCCAGTCCCCATGCGAGTTCCTCGGGGGCCTCTCGGGATTCCTCTCCCGTCGATGCCGGGGCCTAAGTCCTTGTGTGGAGTCGGGGCCGGAACCTGAGGATTCCTCTCCAGTGCTGACATGGATCTTGGGGTACATCTGGAGTCTCCCCAGGGGAGTCAGTGCTCGTCTCGAATGCGGGCATGCACTTGCGCTTTCCTCCAGAGCGGTAGCAGCAGTGTCACGCAGTCCGCCGCGTGGATCAAAGGATCTATGGATTTCCCTCGAGTCTTTCCCACGAGGCTTTCCCACGAGGCTTTCCCACAGGGCTGTCCCACGTGCACACGTGGTGGGAGTCGATCCTCGGCTTGAACTCAAGGCAGTGCAGGGAAAACAGGTTCCTCTGGAATGGACTGACACATCTGGGGGACTCTTGGAATGGTGGCACCACCCTGGAGTTCCTCTCGCCTTTCCTGTGGAGAGCGCCTCCTCTTGAGATGCGACGGGAACGCCGGGAATTCTTTCCCTACGAAACAGGGAAAGGATCCCTCATCTCGAGCTAGGAGGCGGAAACGGGGCTCCCCTGGATGTTTGCGGGACCCCACGTGCTTCCTCTCGAGTGGAGAAGGGTATGTCGGGGAACTTCTTGAGTTGCAGCAATGGTGTGAAGGACCCTTTGGAAGTTCCAGTGGTTAGATATGATTGGCCTCGAGAAGCCTCAGCGGAAATGGGCCTCATCTCGCCTGGAGGGCAAAACCTCCTGGATTTTCTCGAGTTGCGGCAGGTGCTCTCGACTTACGACGGGGACCTCAGGAACCCGCTCTGGTGGCCTCAGGAAAGGCCAGTCCCCATGCGAGTTCCTCGGGGGCCTCTCGGGATTCCTCTCCCGTCGATGCCGGGGCCTAAGACCTTGTGTGGAGTCGGGGCCGGAACCTGAGGATTCCTCTCCAGTGCTGACATGGATCTTGGGGAACTTCTGGAGTCTCCCCAGGGGAGTCAGTCCTCGTCTCGAATGCGGGCATGCACTTGCGCTTTCCTCCAGAGCGGTAGCAGCAGTGTCACGCAGTCCGCCGCGTGGATCAAAGGATCTATGGTTTTCCCTCGAGTCTTTCCCACGAGGCTTTCCCACGAGGCTTTCCCACAGGGCTGTCCCACGTGCACACGTGGTGGTAGTCGATCCTCGGCTTGAACGTCAAGGCAGTGCAGGGAAACTAGGTTCCTCTGGAATGGACTGACACATCTGGGGGACTCTGGGAATGGTGGCACGACCCTGGAGTTCCTCTCGCCTTTCCTGTGGAGAGCGCCTCCTCTTGAGATGCGACGGGAACGCCGGGAATTCTTTCCCTACGAAACAGGGAAAGGATCCCTCATCTCGAGCTAGGAGACGGAAACGGGGCTCCCCTGCATGTGTGCGGGACCCCACGTGCTTCCTCTCGAGTGGAGACGGGTGTGTCGGGGAACTTCTTGAGTTGCAGCAATGGTGTGAAGGACCCTTTGGAAGTTCCAGTGGTTAGATGTGATTGGCCTCGAGAAGCCTCAGCGGAAATGGGCCTCATCTCGCCTGGAGGGCAAAACCTCCTGGATTTTCTCGAGTTGCGGCAGGTGCTCTCGACTTACGACGGGGACCTCAGGGACCCGCTCTGGTGGCCTCAGGAAAAGCCAGTCCCCATGCGAGTTCCTCGGGGGCCTCTCGGGATCCCTCTCCCATCGATGCCGGGGCCTAAGACCTTGTGTGGAGTTGGGGCCGGAACCTGAGGATTCCTCTCCAGTGCTGACATGGATCTTGGGGTACTTCTGGAGTCTCCCCAGGGGAGTCAGTCCTCGTCTCGAATGCGGGCATGCACTGCGCTTTCCTCCAGAGCGGTAGCAGCAGTGTCACGCAGTCTGCCGTCTGGATCAAAGGATCTATGGTTTTCCCTCGAGTCTTTCCCACGAGGCTTTCCCACGAGGCTTTCCCACAGGGCTGTCCCACGTGCACACGTGGTGGGAGTCGATCCTCGGCTTGAACGTCAAGGCAGTGAAGGGAAAACAGGTTTCTCTGGAATGGACTGACACATCTGGGGGACTCTTGGAATGGTGTCACGACCCTGGAGTTCCTCTCGCCTTTCCTGTGGAGAGCGCCTCCTCTTGAGATGCGACGGGAACGCCGGGAATTCTTTCCCTACGAAACAGGGAAAGGATCCCTCATCTCGAGCTAGGAGGCGGAAACGGGGCTCCCCTGGATGTGTGCGGGACCCCACGTGCTTCCTCTCGAGTGGAGACGGGTATGTCGGGGACCTTCTTGAGTTGCAGCAAGGGTGTGAAGGACCCTTTGGAAGTTCCAGTGGTTAGATGTGATTGGCCTCGAGAAGCCTCAGCGGAAATGGGCCTCATCTCGCCTGGAGGGCAAAACCTCCTGGATTTTCTCGAGTTGCGGCAGGTGCTCTCGACTTACGACGGGGACCCACGGGAACCTCTCTGGTGGCCTCAGGAAAGGCCAGTCCCCATGCGAGTTCCTCGGGGGCGTCTCTGGATTCCTCACCCGTCGATGCCGGGGCCTAAGACCTTGTGTGGAGTCGGGGTCGGAACCTGAGGATTCCTCTCCAGTGCTGACATGGATCTTGGGGTACTTCTGGAGTCTCCCCAGGGGAGTCAGTCCTCGTCTCGAATGCGGGCATGCAATTGCGCTTTCCTCCAGAGCGGTAGCAGCAGTTTCACGCAGTCCGCCACGTGGATCAATGGATCTATGGTTTTCCCTCGAGTCTTTCCCACGAGGCTTTCCCACGAGGCTTTTCCACAGGGCTGTCCCACGTGCACACGTGGTGGGAGTCGATCCTCGGCTTGAACGTCAAGGCAGTGCAGGGAAAACAGGTTCCTCTGGAATGGACTGACACATCTGGGGGACTCTTGAAATGGTGGCACGACCCAGGAGTTCCTCTCGCCTTTCCTGTGGAGAGCGCCTCCTCTTGAGATGCGACGGGAACGCCGGGAATTCTTTCCCTACGAAACAGGGAAAGGATCCCTCATCTCGAGCTAGGAGGCGGAAACGGGGCTTCCCTGGTTGTGTGCGTGACCCACGTGCTTCCTCTCGAGTGGAGACGGGTATGTCAGGGAACTTCTTGAGTTGCAGCAAGGGTGTGAAGGACCCTTTGGAAGTTCCAGTGGTTAGACGTGATTAGCCTCGAGAAGCCTCAGAGGAAATGGGCCTCATCTCGCCTGGAGGGCAAAACCTCCTGGATTTCCTCGAGTTGCGGCAGGTGCTCTCGACTTACGAGGGGGACCTCAGGGAACCGCTCTGGTGGCCTCAGGAAAGGCCAGTCCCCATGCGAGTTCCTCGGGTGCCTCTCGGGATTCCTCTCCCGTCGATGCTGGGGCCTAAGACCTTGTGTGGAGTCGGGGCCGGAACCTGAGGATTCCTCTCCAGTGCTGACATGGATCTTGGGGTACTTCTGGAGTCTCCCCAGGGGAGTCAGTCCTCGTCTCGAATGCGGGCATGCACTTGCGCTTTCCTCCAGAGCGGTAGCAGCAGTGGCACGCAGTCCGCAGCGTGGATCAAAGGATCTATGGTTTTCCCTCGAGTCTTTCCCACGAGGCTTTCCCACGAGGCTTTCCCACAGGGCTGTCCCACGTGCACACGTGGTGGGAGTCGATCCTCGGCTTGAACGTCAAGGCAGTGCAGGGAAAACAGGTTCCTCTGGAATGGACTGACACATCTGGGGGACTCTTGGAATGGTGGCACGACCCTGGAGTTCTTCTCGCCTTTCCTGTGGAGAGCGCCTCCTCTTGAGATGCGACGGGAACGCCGGGAATTCTTTCCCTACGAAACAGGGATAGGATCCCTCATCTCGAGCTAGGAGGCGGAAACGGGGCTCCCCTGGATGTGTGCGGGACACCACGTGCTTCCTCTCAAGTGGAGACGGGTATGTCGGGGAACTTCTTGAGTTGCAGCAAGGGTGTGAAGGACCCTTTGGAAGTTCCAGTGGTTAGATGTGATTGGCCTCGAGAAGCCTCAGCGGAAATGGGCCTCATCTCGCCTGGAGGGCAAAACCTCCTGGATTTTCTCGAGTTGCGGCATGTGCTCTCGACTTACGACGGGGATCTCAGGGACCCGCTCTGGTGGCCTCAGGAAAGGCCAGTCCCCATGCGAGTTCCTCGGGGCCTCTCGGGATTCCTCTCCCGTCGATGCCGGGGCCTAAGACCTTGTGTGGAGTCGGGGCCGGAACCTGAGGATTCCTCTCCAGTGCTGACATGGATCTTGGGGTACTTCTGGAGTCTCCCCAGGGGAGTCAGACCTCGTCTCGAATGCGGGCATGCACTTGCGCTTTCCTCCAGAGCGGTAGCAGCAGTGTCACGCAGTCCGCCGCGTGGATCAAAGGATCTATGGTTTTCCCTCGAGTCTTTCCCACGAGGCTTTCCCACGAGGCTTTCCCACAGGGATGTCCCACGTGCACACGTGGTGGGAGTCGATCCTCGGCTTGAACGTCAAGGCAGTGCAGGGAAAACTGGTTCCTATGGAATGGACTGACACATCTGGGGGACTCTTGGAATGGTGTCTCGACCCTGGAGTTCCTCTCGCCTTTCCTGTGGAGAGCGCCTCCTCTTGAGATGCGACGGGAACGCCGGGAATTCTTTCCCTACATACAGGGAAAGGATCCCCCATCTCGAGCTAGGAGGCGGAAACGGGCTCCCCTGGATGTGTGCGGGACACCACGTGCTTCCTCTCAAGTGGAGACGGGTATGTCGGGGAACTTCTTGAGTTGCAGCAAGGGTGTGAAGGACCCTTTGGAAGTTCCAGTGGTTAGATGTGATTGGCCTCGAGAAGCCTCAGCGGAAATGGGCCTCATCTCGCCTGGAGGGCAAAACCTCCTGGATTTTCTCGAGTTGCGGCAGGTGCTCTCGACTTACGACGAGGACCTCAGGGACCCGCTCTGGTGGCCTCAGGAAAGGCCAGTCCCCATGCGAGTTCCTCTTGGGATTCCTCTCCTGTCGATGCCGGGGCCTAAGACCTTGTGTGGAGTCGGGGCCGGAACCTGAGGATTCCTCTCCAGTGCTGACATGGATCTTGGGGTACTTCTGGAGTCTCCCCAGGGGAGTCAGTCCTCGTCTCGAATGCGGGCATGGACTTGCGCTTTCCTCCAGAGCGGTAGCAGCAGTGTCACGCAGTCCGCCGCATGGATCAAAGGATCTATGGTTTTCCCTCGAGTCTTTCCCACAAGGCTTTCCCACGAGGCTTTCCCACAGGGCTGTCCCACGTGCACACGTGGTGGGAGTCGATCCTCGGCTTGAACGTCAAGGCAGTGCAGGGAAAACAGGTTCCTCTGGAATGGACTGACACATCTGGGGGACTCTTGGAATGGTGGCATGACCCTGGAGTTCCTCTCGCCTTTCCTGTGGAGAGCGCCTCCTCTTGAGATGCGACGGGAACGCCGGGAATTCTTTCCCTACGAAACAGGGAAAGGATCCCTCATCTCGAGCTAGGAGGCGGAAACGGGGCTCCCCTGGATGTGTGCGTGACCCCACGTGCTTCCTTTCGAGTGGAGACGGGTATGTCAGGGAACTTCTTGAGTTGAAGCAAGGGTGTGAAGGACCCTTTGGAAGTTCCAGTGTTTAGACGTGATTAGCCTCGAGAAGCCTCAGCGGAAATGAGCCTCATCGCGCCTGGAGGGCAAAACCTCCTTGATTTCTCGAGTTGCGGCAGGTGATCTCGACTTACGACGGGGACCTCAGGGACCCGCTCTGGTGGCCTCAGGAAAAGCCAGTCCCCATGCGAGTTCCTCGGGGGCCTCTCGGGATCCCTCTCCCATCGATACCGGGGCCTAAGACCTCATGTGGAGTCGGGGCCGGAACCTGAGGATTCCTCTCCAGTGCTGACATGGATCTTGGGGTACTTCTGGAGTCTCCCCAGGGGAGTCAGTCCTCGTCTCGAATGCGGGCATGCACTTGCGCTTTCCTCCAGAGCGGTAGCAGCAGTGTCACGCAGTCCGCCGCGTGGATCAAAGGATCTATGGTTTTCCCTCGAGTCTTTCCCACGAGGCTTTCCCACGAGGCTTTCCCACAGGGCTGTCCCACGTGCACACGTGGTGGGAGTCGATCCTCGGCTTGAACGTCAAGGCAGTGCAGGGAAAACAGGTTCCTCTGGAATGGACTGACACATCTGGGGGACTCTTGGAATGGTGTCTCGACCCTGGAGTTCCTCTCGCCTTTCCTGTGGAGAGCGCCTCCTCTTGAGATGCGACGGGAACGCCGGGAATTCTTTCCCTACGAAACAGGGAAAGGATCCCTCATCTCGAGCTAGGAGGCGGAAACGGGGCTCCCCTGGATGTGTGCGGGACCCCACGTGCTTCCTCTCGAGTGTAGACGGGTATTTCGGGGACCTTCTTGAGTTGCAGCAAGGCTGTAAAGGACCCTTTGGAAGTTCCAGTGGTTAGATGTGATTGGCCTCGAGAAGCCTCATCGGAAATGGGCCTCATCTCGGCTGGAGGGCAAAACCTCCTGGATTTTCTCGAGTTGCGGCAGGTGCTCTCGACTTACGACGAGGACCTCAGGGACCCGCTCTGGTGGCCTCAGGAAAGGCCAGTCCCCATGCGAGTTCCTCTGGGGATTCCTCTCCCGTCGATGCCGGGGCCTAAGACCTTGTGTGGAGTCGGGGCCGGAACCTGAGGATTCCTCTCCAGTGCTGACATGGATCTTGGGGTACTTCTGGAGTCTCCCCAGGGGAGTCAGTCCTCGTCTCGAATGCGGGCATGCACTTGCTCTTTCCTCCAGAGCGGTAGCAGCAGTGTCACGCAGTCCGCCGCATGGATCAAAGGATCTATGGTTTTCCCTCGAGTCTTTCCCACGAGGCTTTCCCACGAGGCTTTCCCACAGGGCTGTCCCACGTGCACACGTGGTGGGAGTCGATCCTCGGCTTGAACGTCAAGGCAGTGCAGGGAAAACAGGTTCCTCTGGAATGGACTGACACATCTGGGGGACTCTTGGAATGGTGGCACGACCCTGGAGTTCCTCTCGCCTTTCCTGTGGAGAGCCCCTCCTCTTGAGATGCGACGGGAACGCCGGGAATTCTTTCCCTACGAAACAGGGAAAGGATCCCTCATCTCGAGCTAGGAGGCGGAAACGGGGCTCCCCTGGATGTGTGCGGGACCCCACGTGCTTCCTCTCGAGTGCAGACGGGTATGTCAGGGAACTTCTTGAGTTGCAGCAAGGGTGTGAAGGACCCTTTGGAAGTTCCAGTGGTTAGACGTGATTAGCCTCGAGAAGCCTCAGCGGAAATGGGCCTCATCTCGCCTGGAGGGCAAAACCTCCTGGATTTTCTCGAGTTGCGACAGGTGCTCTCGACTTACGACGGGGACCTCAGGGACCCGCTCTGGTGGCCTCAGGAAAGGCCAGTCCCCATGCGAGTTCCTCGGGGGCCTCTCGGGATTCCTCTGCCGTCGATGCCGGGGCCTAAGACCTTGTGTGGAGTCGGGGCCGGAACCTGAGGATTCCTCTCCAGTGCTGACATGGATCTTGGGGTACTTCTGGAGCCTCCCCAGGGGAGTCAGTCCTCGTCTCGAATGCGGGCATGCACTTGCTCTTTCCTCCAGAGCGGTAGCAGCAGTGTCACGCAGTCCGCCGCGTGGATCAAAGGATCTATGGTTTTCCCTCGAGTCTTTCCCACGAGGCTTTCCCACGAGGCTTTCCCACAGGGCTGTCCCACGTGCACACGTGGTGGGAGTCGATCCTCGGCTTGAACGTCAAGGCAGTGCAGGGAAAACAGGTTCCTCTGGAATGGACTGACAAATTGGGGGACTCTTGGAATGGTGGCACGACCCTGGAGTTCCTCTCGCCTTTCCTGTGGAGAGCGCCTCCTCTTGAGATGCGACGGGAACGCCGGGAATTCTTTCCCTACGAAACAGGGAAAGGATCCCTCATCTCGAGATAGGAGGCGGAAACGGGGCTCCCCTGGATGTGTGCGGGACCCCACGTGCTTCCTCTCGATTGCAGACGTGTATGTCGGGGAACTTCTTGAGTTGAAGCAAGGGTGTGAAGGACCCTTTGGAAGTTCCAGTGGTTAGATGTGATTGGCCTCGAGAATCCTCAGCGGAAATGGGCCTCATCTCGCCTGGATGGCAAAACCTCCTGGATTTTCTCGAGTTGCGGCAGGTGCTCTCGACTTACGACGGGGACCTCAGGGACCCGCTCTGGTGGACTCAGGAAAGGCCAGTCCCCATGCGAGTTCCTCGGGGGATTCCTCTCCCGTCGATGCCGGGTCCTAAGACTTGTGTGGAGTCGGGGCCGGAACCTGAGGATTCCTCTCCAGTGCTGACATGGATCTTGGGGTACTTCTGGAGTCTCCCCAGGGGAGTCAGTCCGCGTCTCGAATGCGGGCATGCACTTGTGTTTTCCTCCAGAGCGGTAGCAGCAGTGTCACGCAGTCCGCCGCGTGGATCAAAGGATCTATGGTTTTCCCTCGAGGCTTTCCCACGAGGCTTTCCCACGAGGCTTTCCCACAGGGCTGTCCCACGTGCACACGTGGTGGGAGTCGATCCTCGGCTTGAACGTCAAGGCAGTGCAGGGAAAACAGGTTCCTCTGGAATGGACTGACACATCTGGGGGACTCTTGGAATGGTGGCACGACCCTGGAGTTCCTCTCGCCTTTCCTGTGGAGAGCGCCTCCTCTTGAGATGCGACGGGAACGCCGGGAATTCTTTCCCTACGAAACAGGGATAGGATCCCTCATCTCGAGCTAGGAGGCGGAAACGGGGCTCCCCTGGATGTGTGCGGGACACCACGTGCTTCCTCTCGAGTGGAGACGGGTATGTCAGGGAACTTCTTCAGTTGCAGCAAGGGTGTGAAGGACCCTTTGGAAGTTCCAGTGGTTAGACGTGATTAGCCTCGAGAAGCCTCAGCGGAAATGGGCCTCATCTCGCCTGGAGGGCAAAACCTCCTGGATTTTCTGGAGTTGCGGCAGGTGCTCTCGACTTACGACGGGGACCTCAGGGACCCGCTCTGGTGGCCTCAGGAAAGGCCAGTCCCCATGCGAGTTCCTCGGGGGCCTCTCGGGATTCCTCTCCCGTCGATGCCGGGGCCTAAGACCTTGTGTGGAGTCGGCGCCGGAACCTGAGGATTCCTCTCCAGTGCTGACATGGATCTTGGGGGTACTTCTGGAGTCTCCCCAGGGGAGTCAGTCCTCGTCTCGAATGCGGGCATGCACTTGCGCTTTCCTCCAGAGCGGTAGCAGCAGTGTCACGCAGTCCGCCGCGTGGATCAAAGGATCTATGGTTTTCCCTCGAGTCTTTCCCACGAGGCTTTCCAACGAGGCTTTCCCACAGGGCTGTCCCACGTGCACACGTGGTGTGAGTCGATCCTCGGCTTGAACGTCAAGGCAGTGCAGGGAAAACAGGTTCCTCTGGAATGGACTGACACATCTGGGGGACTCTTGGAATGGTGGCACGACCCTGGAGTTCCTCTCGCCTTTCCTGTGGAGAGCGCCTCCTCTTGAGATGCGACGGGAACGCCGGGAATTCTTTCCCTACGAAACAGGGATAGGATCCCTCATCTCGAGCTAGGAGGCGGAAACGGGGCTCCCCTGGATGTGTGCGGGACACCACGTGCTTCCTCTCGAGTGGAGACGGGTATGTCAGGGAACTTCTTGAGTTGCAGCAAGGGTGTGAAGGACCCTTTGGAAGTTCCAGTGGTTAGACGTGATTGGCCTAGAGAAGCCTCAGCGGAAATGGGCCTCATCTCGCCTGGAGGGCAAAACCTCCTGGATTTTCTCGAGTTGCGGCAGGTGCTCTCGACTTACGACGGGGACCTCAGGGACCCGCTCTGGTGGCCTCAGGAAAGGCCAGTCCCCATGCGAGTTCCTCGGGGGCCTCTCGGCATTCCTCTCCCGTCGATGCCGGGGCCTAAGACCTTGTGTGGAGTCGGGGCCGGAACCTGAGGATTCCTCTCCAGTGCTGACATGGATCTTGGGGTGCTTCTGGAGTCTCCCCAGGGGAGTCAGTCCTCGTCTCGAATGCGGGCATGCACTTGCGCTTTCCTCCAGAGCGGTAGCAGAAGTGTCACGCTGTTCGCCGCGTGGATCAAAGGATCTATGGTTTCCCTCGAGTCTTTCCCACGAGGCTTTCCCACGAGGCTTTCCCACAGGGCTGTCCCACGTGCACACGTGGTGGGAGTCGATCCTCGGCTTGAACGTCAAGGCAGTGCAGGGAAAACATGTTCCTCTGGAATGGACTGACACATCTGGGGGACTCTTGGAATGGTGGCACGACCCTGGAGTTAATCTCGCCTCTCCTGTGGAGAGCGCCTCCTCTTGAGATGCGACGGGAACGCCGGGAATTCTTTCCTTAAGAAACAGGGAAAGGATCCCTCATCTCGAGCTAGGAGGCGGAAACGGGGCTCCCCTGGATGTGTGCGGGACCCCACGTGCTTCCTCTCGAGTTGAGACGGGTATGTCGGGGAACTTCGGGAGTTGCAGCAAGGGTGTGAAGGACCCTTTGGAAGTTCCAGTGGTTAGATGTGATTAGCCTCGAGAAGCCTCAGCGGAAATGGGCCTCATCTCGCCTGGAGGGCAAAACCTCCTGGATTTTCTCGAGTTGCGGCATGTGCTCTCGACTTACGACGGGGACCTCGGGGACCCGCTCTGGTGACATCAGGAAAGGCCAGTCCCCATGCGAGTTCCTCGGGGGTCTCTCGGGATTCCTCTCCCGTCCATGCCGGGGCCTAAGACCTTGTGTGGAGTCGGGGCCGGAACCTGAGGATTCCTCTCCAGTGCTGACATGGATCTTGGGGTACTTCTGGAGTCTCCCCAGGGGAGTCAGTCCTCGTCTCGAATGCGGGCATGCACTTGCGCTTTCCTCCAGAGCGGTAGCAGCAGTGTCACGCAGTCCGCCGCGTGGATCAAAGGATCTATGGTTTTCCCTCGAGTCTTTCCCACGAGGCTTTCCCACGAGGCTTTCGCACAGGGCTGTCCCACGTGCACACGTGGTGGGAGTCGATCCTCGGCTTGAACGTCAAGGCAGTGCAGGGAAAACAGGTTCCTCTGGAATGGACTGACACATCTGGGGGACTCTTGGAATGGTGGCATGACCCTGGAGTTCCTCTCGCCTGTCCTGTGGAGAGCGCCTCCTCTTGAGATGCGACGGGAACGCCGGGAATTCTTTACCTACGAAACAGGGAAAGGATCCCTCATCTCGAGCTAGGAGGCGGAAACGGGGCTCCCCTGGATGTGTGCGGGACCCTCGTGCTTCCTCTCGAGTGGAGACGGGTATGTCGGGGAACTTCTTGAGTTGCAGCAAGGGTGCGAAGGACCCTTTGGAAGATCCATTGATTAGACGTGATTAGCCTCAAGAAGCCTCAGCGGAAATGGGCCTCATCTCGCCTGGAGGGCAAAACCTCCTGGATTTTTTCCAGTTGCGGCAGGTGCTCTCGACTTACGACCGGGATCTCAGGGACCCGCTCTGGTGGCCTCAGGAAAGGCCAGTCCCCATGCGAGTTCCCCGGGGGCCTCTCGGGATTCCTCTCCCGTCGATGCCGGGGCCTAAGACCTTGTGTGGAGTCGGGGCCGGAACCTGCGGATTCCTCTCCAGTGCTGACATGGATTTTGGGGTACTTCTGGAGTCTCCCTAGGGGAGTCAGTCCTCGTCTCGAATGCGGGCATGCACTTGCGCTTTCCTCCAGAGCGGTAGCAGCAGTGTCACGCAGTCCGCCGCTTGGATCACAGGATCTATTGTTTTCCCTCGTGTCTTTCCCACGAGGCTTTCCCACGAGGCTTTCCCACAGGGCTGTCCCACGTGCACACGTGGTGGGAGTGGATCCTCGGCTTGAACGTCAAGGCAGTGCAGGGAAAACAGGTTCCTCTGGAATGGACTGACACATCTGAGGGACTCTTGGAATGGTGGCAGGACCCTGGAGTTCCTCTCGCCTTTCCTGTGGAGAGCGCCTCCTCTTGAGATGCGACGGGAACGCCGGGAATTCTTTCCCTACGAAACAGGGAAAGGATCCCTCATCTCGAGCTAGGAGTCGGAAACGGGGCTCCCCTGGATGTGTGCGGGACCCCACGTGCTTCCTCTCGAGTGGAGACGGGTATGTCGGGGAACTTCTTGAGTTGCAGCCAGGGTGTGAAGGACCCTTTGGAAGTTCCAGTGGTTAGAAGTGATTAGCCCCGAGAAGCCTCAGCGGAAATGGGCCTCATCTCGCCTGGAGGGCAAAACCTCCTGGATTTTCTCGAGTTGCGGCAGGTACTCTCGACTTACGACGGGGACCTCAGAGACCCGCTCTGGTGGCCTCAGGAAAGGCCAGTCCCCATGCGAGTTACTCGGGTCCTCTCGGGATTCCTCTCCCGTCGATGCTGGGGCCTAAGACCTTGTGTGGAGTCGGGTCCAGAACCTGAGGATTCCTCTCCAGTGCTGACATGGATCTTGGGGTACTTCTGGAGTCTCCCCAGGGGAGTCAGTCCTCGTCTCGAATGCGGGCATGCACTTGCGCTTTCTTCCAGTGCGGTAGCAGCAGTGTCACGCAGTCCACCGCGTGGATGAAAGGATCTATGGTTTTCCCTCGAGTCTTACCCACGAGGCTTTCCCACGAGGCTTTCCCACAGGGCTGTCCCACGTGCACACGTGGTGGGAGTCGATCCTTGGCTTGAACGTCAAGGCAGTGCAGGGAAAACAGGTTCCTCTGGAATGGACTGACACATCTGGGGGACTCTTGGAATGGTGGCACGACCCTGGAGTTCCTCTCGCCTTTCCTGTGGAGAGCGCCTCCTCTTGAGATGCGACGGGAATGCCGGGAATTCTTTCCCTACGAAACAGGGAAAGGATCCCTCATCTCGAGCTAGGAGGCGGAAACGGGGCTCCCCTGGATGTGTGCGGGACCCCACGTGCTTCCTCTCGAGTGGAGACGGGTATGTCGGGGAACTTCTTGAGTTGCAGCAAGGGTGTGAAGGACCCTTTGGAAATTCCAGTGGTTAGACGTGATTAGCCTCGAGAAGCCTCAGCGGAAATGGGCCTCATCTCGCCTGGAGGGCAAAACCTCCTGGATTTTCTCGAGTTGCGGCAGGTGCTTTCCACTTACGACGGGGACCTCGGGGACCCGCTCTGGTGGCCTCAGGAAAGGCCAGTCCCCATGCGAGTTCCTCGGGGGCCTCTCGGCATTCCTCTCCCGTCGATGCCGGGGCCTAAGACCTTGTGTGGAGTCGGGGCCGGAACCTGAGGATTCCTCTCCAGTGCTGACATGGATCTTGGGGTACTTCTGGAGTCTCCCCAGGGGAGTCAGTCCTCGTCTCGAATGCGGGCATGCACTTGCGCTTTCCTCCAGAGCGGTAGCAGCAGTGTCACGCAGTCTGCCGCGTGGATCAAAGGATCTATGGTTTTCCCTCGAGTCTTTCCCACGAGGCTTTCCCACGAGGCTTTCCCACAGGGCTGTCCCACGTGCACACGTGGTGGGAGTGGATCCTCGGCTTGAACGTCAAGGCAGTGCAGGGAAAACAGGTTCCTCTGGAATGGACTGACACATCTGGGGGACTCTTGGAATGGTGGCACGACCCTGGAGTTCCTCTCGCCTTTCCTGTGGAGAGCGCCTCCTCTTGAGATGCGACGGGAACGCCGGGAATTCTTTCCCTACAAAACAGGGAAAGGATCCCTCATCTCGAGCTAGGAGGCGGAAACGGGGCTCACCTGGATGTGTGCGGGACCCCACGTGCTTCCTCTCGAGTGGAGATGGGTATGTCGGGGAACTTCTTGATTTGCAGCAAGGGTGTGAAGGACCCTTTGGAAGTTCCAGTTGTTAGACGTGATTAGCCTCGAGAAGCCTCAGCGGAAATGGGCCTCATCTCGCCTGGAGGGCAAAACCTCCTGGATTTTCTCGAGTTGCGGCAGGTACTCTCGACTTACGACGGGGACCTCAGAGACCCGCTCTGTTGGCCTCAGGAAAGGCCAGTCCCCATGCGAGTTCCTCGGGGGCCTCTCGGCATTCCTCTCCCGTCGATGCCGGGGCCTAAGACCTTGTGTGGAGTCGGGGCCGGAACCTGAGGATTCCTCTCCAGTGCTGACATGGATCTTGGGGTGCTTCTGGAGTCTCCCCAGGGGAGTCAGTCCTCGTCTCGAATGCGGGCATGCACTTGCGCTTTCCTCCAGAGCGGTAGCAGCAGTGTCACGCAGTCCGCCGCGTGGATCAAAGGATCTATGGTTTTCCCTCGAGTCTTTCCCACGAGGCTTTCCCAGGAGGCTTTCCCACAGGGCTGTCCCACGTGCACACGTGGTGGGAGTCGATCCTCGGCTTGAACGTCAAGGCAGTGCAGGGAAAACAGGTTCCTCTGGAATGGACTGACACATCTGGGGGACTCTTGGAATGGTGTCACGACCCTGGAGTTCCTCTCGCCTTTCCTGTGGAGAGCGCCTCCTCTTGAGATGCGACGGGAACGCCGGGAATTCTTTCCCTACGAAACAGGGAAAGGATCCCTCATCTCGAGCTAGGAGGCGGAAACGGGGCTCCCCTGGATGTGTGCGGGACCCCACGTGCTTCCTCTCGAGTGGAGACGGGTATGTCGGGGAACTTCTTGAGTTGCAGCAAAGGTATGAAGGACCCTTTGGAAGTTCCAGTGGTTAGATGTGATTGGCCTCGAGAATCCTCAGCGGAAATGGGCCTCATCTCACCTGGAGGGCAAAACCTCCTGGATTTTATAGAGTTGCGGCAGGTGCTCTCGACTTACGACGGGGACCTCAGGGAACCGCTCTGGTGGCCTCAGGAAAGGCCAGTCCCCATGCGAGTTCCTCGGGGGCCTCTCGGGATTCCTCTCCCGTCGATGCCGGGGCCTAAGACCTTGTGTGGAGTCGGGGCCGGAACCTGAGGATTCCTCTCCAGTGCTGACATGGATCTTGGGGTACTTCTGGAGTCTCCCCAGGGGAGTCAGTCCTCGTCTCGAATGCGGGCATGCACATGCGCTTTCCTCCAGAGCGGTAGCAGCAGTGTCACGCAGTCCGCCGCGTGGATCAAAGGATCTATGGTTTTCCCTCGAGTCTTTCCCACGAGGCTTTCCCACGAGGCTTTCCCACAGGGCTGTCCCACGTGCACACGTGGTGGGAGTCGATCCTCGGCTTGAACGTCAAGGCAGTGCAGGGAAAACAGGTTCCTCTGGAATTGACTGACACATCTGGGGGACTCTTGGAATGGTGGCACGACCCTGGAGTTCCTCTCGCCTTTCCTGTGGAGAGCGCCTCCTCTTGAGATGCGACGGGAACGCCGGGAATTCTTAGCCTACGAAACAGGGAAAGGATCCCTCATCTTCAGCTAGGAGACGGAAACGGGGCTCCCCTGGATGTGTGCGGGACACCACGTGCTTCCTCTCGAGTGGAGACGGGTATGTCGGGGAACCTCTTGAATTGCAGCAAGGGTGTGAAGGACCCTTTGGAAGTTCCAGTGGTTAGATGTGATTGGCCTCGAGAAGCCTCAGCGGAAATGGGCCTCATCGCGCCTGGAGGGCAAAACCTCCTGGATTTTCTCGAGTTGCGGCAGGTGCTCTCGACTTACGATGGGGATCTCAGGGACCCGCTCTGGTGGCCTCAGGAAAGGCCAGTCCCCATGCGAGTTCCTCGGGGGCCTCTCGGGATTCCTCTCCCGTCGATGCCGGGGCCTAAGACCTTGTGTGGAGTCGGGGCCGGAACCTGAGGATTCCTCTCCAGTGCTGACATGGATCTTGGGGTACTTCTGGTGTCTCCCCAGGGGAGTCAGTCCTCGTCTCGAATGCGGGCATGCACTTGCGCTTTCCTCCAGAGCGGTAGCAGCATTGTCACGCAGTCCGCCGCGTGGATCAAAGGATCTATGGTTTTCCCTCGAGTCTTTCCCACGAGGCTTTCCCAGGAGGCTTTCCCACAGGGCTGTCCCACGTGCACACGTGGTGGGAGTCGATCCTCGGCTTGAACTTCAAGGCAGTGCAGGGAAAACAGGTTCCTCTGGAATGGACTGACACATCTGGGGGACTCTTGGAATGGTGTCACGACCCTGGAGTTCCTCTCGCCTTTCCTGTGGAGAGCGCCTCCTCTTGAGATGCGACGGGAACGCCGGGAATTCTTTCCCTACGAAACAGGGAAAGGATCCCTCATCTCGAGCTAGTAGGCGGAAACGGGGCTACCCTGGATGTGTGCGGGACCCCACGTGCTTCCTCTCGAGTGGAGACGGGTATGTCGGGGAACTTCTTGAGTTGCAGCAAAGGTATGAAGGACCCTTTGGAAGTTCCAGTGGTTAGATGTGATTGGCCTCGAGAAGCCTCAGCGGAAATGGGCCTCATCTCACCTGGAGGGCAAAACCTCCTGGATTTTATAGAGTTGCGGCAGGTGCTCTCGACTTACGACGGGGACCTCAGGGAACCGCTCTGGTGGCCTCAGGAAAGGCCAGTCCCCATGCGAGTTCCTCGGGGGCCTCTCGGGATTCCTCTCCCGTCGATGCCGGGGCCTAAGACCTTGTGTGGAGTCGGGGCCGGAACCTGAGGATTCCTCTCCAGTGCTGACATGGATCTTGGGGTACTTCTGGAGTCTCCCCAGGGGAGTCAGTCCTCGTCTCGAATGCGGGCATGCACATGCGCTTTCCTCCAGAGCGGTAGCAGCAGTGTCACGCAGTCCGCCGCGTGGATCAAAGGATCTATGGTTTTCCCTCGAGTCTTTCCCACGAGGCTTTCCCACAGGGCTGTCCCACGTGCACACGTGGTGGGAGTCGATCCTCGGCTTGAACGTCAAGGCAGTGCAGGGAAAACAGGTTCCTCTGGAATGGACTGACACATCTGGGGGACTCTTGGAATGGTGGCACGACCCTGGAGTTCCTCTCCTTTCCTGTGGAGAGCGCCTCCTCTTGAGATGCGACGGGCACGCCGGGAATTCTTTCCCTACGAAACAGGGAAAGGATCCCTCATCTCGAGCTAGGAGGCGGAAATGGGGCTCCCCTGGATGTGTGCGGGACACCACGTGCTTCCTCTCGAGTGGAGACGGGTATGTCGGGGAACTTCTTGAGTTGCAGCAAAGGTGTGAAGGACCCTTTGGAAGTTCCAGTGGTTAGATGTGATTGGCCTCGAGAAGCCTCAGCGGAAATGGGCCTCATCTCGCCTGGAGGGCAAAACCTCCTGGATTTTCTCGAGTTGCGGCAGGTGCTCTCGACTTACGACGGGGACCTCAGGGACCCGCTCTGGTGGCCTCAGGAAAGGCCAGTCCCCATGCGAGTTCCTCGGGGGCCTCTCGGGATTCCTCTCCCGTCGATGCCGGGGCCTAAGACCTTGTGTGGAGTCGGGGCCGGAACCTGAGGATTCCTCTCCAGTGCTGACATGGATCTTGGGGTACTTCTGGAGTCTCCCCAGGGGAGTCAGTCCTCGTCTCGAATGCGGGCATGCACTTGCGCTTTCCTCCAGAGCGGTAGCAGCAGTGTCACGCAGTCCGCCGCGTGGATCAAAGGATCTATCGTTTTCCCTCGAGTCTTTCCCACGAGGCTTTCCCACGAGGCTTTCCCACAGGCCTGTCCCACGTGCACACGTGGTGGGAGTCGATCCTCGGCTTGAACGTCAAGGCAGTGCAGGGAAAACAGGTTCCTCTGGAATGGACTGACACATCTGGGGGACTCTAGGAATGGTGGCACGACCCTTCAGTTCCTCTCGCCTTTCCTGTGGAGAGCGCCTCCTCTTGAGATGCGACGGGAACGCCGGGAATTCTTTCCCTACGAAACAGGGAAAGGATCCCTCATCTCGAGCTAGGAGCGGGAACGGGGCTCCCCTGGATGTGTGCGGGACCCACGTGCTTCCTCTCGAGTGGAGACGGGTATGTCGGGGAACTTCTTGAGTTGCAGCAAGGGTGTGAAGGACCCTTTGGAAGTTTCAGTGGTTAGACGTGATTAGCCTCGAGAAGCCTCAGCGGAAATGGGCCTCATCTCGCCTGGAGGGCAAAACCTCCTGGATTTTCTCTAGTTGCGGCAGGTGCTCTCGACTTACGACGGGGACCTCAGGGACCCGCTCTGGTGGCCTCAGGAAAGGCGAGTCCTCATGCGAGTTCCTCGGGGGCCTCTGGGGATTTCTCTCCCGTCGATGCCGGGGACTAAGTCCTTGTGTGGAGTCGGGGTCGGAACCTGAGGATTCCTCACCAGTGCTGACATGGATCTTGGGGTACTTCTGGAGTCTCCCCAGGGGAGTCAGTCTTCGTCTCAAATGCGGGCATGCACTTGCGCTTTCCTCCAGAGCGGTAGCAGCAGTGTCACGCAGTCCGCCGCGTGGATCAAAGGATCTATGGTTTTCCCTCGAGTCTTTTCCACGAGGCTTTCCCACGAGGCTTTCCCACAGGGCTGTCCCACGGGCACACGTGGTGGGAGTCGATCCTTGGCTTGAACGTCAAGGCAGTGCAGGGAAAACAGGTTCCTCTGGAATGGACTGACACATCTGGGGGACTCTTGGAATGGTGTCACGACCCTGGAGTTCCTCTCGCCTTTCCTGTGGAGAGCGCCTCCTCTTGAGATGCGACGGGAATGCCGGGAATTCTTTCCCTACGAAACAGGGAAAGGATCCCTCATCGCGAGCTAGGAGGCGGAAACGGGGCTCCACTGGATGTGTGCGGGACCCCACGTGCTTCCTCTCGAGTGGAGACGGGTATGTCGGGGAACTTCTTGAGTTGCAGAAAGGGTGTGAAGGACCCTTTGGAAGTTCCAGTGGTTAGATGTGATTGGCCTCGAGAAGCCTCAGCGGAAATGGGCCTCATCTCGCCTGGAGGGCAAAACCTCCTGGATTTTCCCGAGTTGCGGCAGGTGCTCTCGACTTACGACGGGGACCTCAGGGACCCGCTCTGGTGGCCTCAGGAAAGGCCAGTCCCCATGCGAGTTCCTCGGGGGCCTCTCGGGATTCCTCTCCCGTCGATGCCGGGGCCTAAGACCTTGTGTGGAGTCGGGGCCGGAACCTGAGGATTCCTCTCCAGTGCTGACATGGATCTTCGGGTACTTCTGGAGTCTCCCCAGGGGAGTCAGTCCTCGTCTCGAATGCGGGCATGCACTTGCGCTTTCCTCCAGAGCGGTAGCAGCAGTGTCACGTAGTCCGCCGCGTGGATCAAAGGATCTATGGTTTTCCCTCGAGTCTTTCCCACGAGGCTTTCCCACGAGGCTTTCCCACAGGGCTGTCCCACGTGCACACGTGGTGGGAGTCGATCCTCGGCTTGAACGTCAAGGCAGTGCAGGGAAAACAGGTTCCTCTGGAATGGACTGACACATCTGGGGGACTCTTGGAATGGTGTCACGACTCTGGAGTTCCTCTCGCCTTTCCTGTGGAGAGCGCCTCCTCTTGAGATGCGACGGGAACGCCGGGAATTCTTTCCCTACGAAACAGGGAAAGGATCCCTCATCTCGAGCTAGGAGGCGGAAACGGGGCTCCCGTGGATGTGTGCGGGACCCCACGTGCTTCCTCTCGAGTGGAGACGGGTATGTCGGGGAACTTCTTGAGTTGCAGCAATGGTGTGAAGGACCCTTTGGAAGTTCCAGTGGTTAGATGTGATTGGCCTCGAGAAGCCTCAGCGGAAATGGGCCTCATCTCGCCTGGAGGGCAAAACCTCCTGGATTTTCTCGAGTTGCGGCAGGTGCTCTCGACTTACGACGGGGACCTCAGGGACCCGCTCTGGTGGCCTCAGGATAGGCCAGTCCCCATGCGAGTTCCTCGGGGGCGTCTCGGGATTCCTCTCCCGTCGATGCCGGGGCCTAAGACCTTGTGTGGAGTCGGGGCCGGAACCTGAGGATTCCGCTCCAGTGCTGACATGGATCTTGGGGTACTTCTGGAGTCTCCCCAGGGGAGTCAGTCCTCGTCTCGAATGCGGGCATGCACTTGCGCTTTCCTCCAGAGCGGTAGCAGCAGTGTCACGCAGTCCGCCGCGTGGATCAACGGATCTATGGTTTTCCCTCGAGTCTTTCCCACGAGGCTTTCCCACGAGGCTTTCCCACAGGGATGTCCCACGTGCACACGTGGTGGGAGTCGATCCTCGGCTTGAACGTCAAGGCAGTGCAGGGAAAACAGGTTCCTCTGGAATGGACTGACACATCTGGGGGACTCTTGGAATGGTGTCACGACCCTGGAGTTCCTCTCGCCTTTCCTGTGGAGAGCGCCTCCTCTTGAGATGCGACGGGAATGCCGGGAATTCTTTCCCTTCGAAACAGGGAAAGGATCCCTCATCTCGAGCTAGGAGGCGGAAACGGGGCTCCCCTGGATGTGTGCGGGACACCACGTGCTTCCTCTCGAGTGCAGACGGGTATCTCGGGGAACTTCTTGAGTTGCAGCAAGGGTGTGAAGGACCCTTTGGAAGTTCCAGTGGTTAGATGTGATTGGCCTCGAGAAGCCTCAGCGGAAATTGGCCTCATCTCGCCTGGAGGGCAAAACCTCCTGGATTTTCTCGAGTTGCGGCAGGTGCCCTCGACTTACGACGGGGACCTCAGGGACCCGCTCTGGTGGCCTCAGGAAAGGCCAGTCCCCATGCGAGTTCCTCGGGGGCCTCTCGGGATTCCTCTCCCGTCGATGCCGGGGCCTAAGACCTTGTGTGGAGTCGGGGCCGGAACCTGAGGATTCCTCTCCAGTGCTGACATGGATCTTGGGGTACTTCTGGAGTCTCCCCAGGGGAGTCAGTCCTCGTCTCGAATGCGGGCATGCACTTGCGCTTTCCTCCAGAGCGGTAGCAGCAGTGTCACGCAGTCCGCCGCGTGGATCAACGGATCTATGTTTTTCCCTCGAGTCTTTCCCACGAGGCTTTCCCACGAGGCTTTCCCACAGGGCTGTCCCACGTGCACACGTGGTGGGAGTCGATCCTCGGCTTGAACGTCAAGGCAGTGCAGGGAAAACAGGTTCCTCTGGAATGGACTGACACATCTGGGGGACTCTTGGAATGGTGGCACGACCCTGGAGTTCCTCTCGCCTTTCCTGTGGAGAGCGCCTCCTCTTGAGATGCGACGGGAATGCCGGGAATTCTTTCCCTACGAAACAGGGAAAGGATCCCTCATCTCGAGCTAGGAGGCGGAAACGGGGCTCCCCTGGATGTGTGTGGGACCCACGTGCTTCCTCTCGAGTGGAGACGGGTATGTCGGGGAACTTCTTGAGTTGCAGCAATGGTGTGAAGGACCCTTTGGAAGTTCCAGTGGTTAGACGAGATTAGCCTCGAGAAGCCTCAGCGGAAATGGGCCTCATCTCGCCTGGAGGTGAGAACCTCCTGGATTTTCTCGAGTTGCGGCACGTGCTCTCGACTTACGATGGGGATCTCAGGGATCCGCTCTGGTGGCCTCAGGAAAGGCCAGTCCCCATGCGAGTTCCTCGGGGGCGTCTCGGGATTCCTCTCCCGTCGATTCCGGGGCCTAAGACCTTGTGTGGAGTCGGGGCCGGAACCTGAGGATTCCTCTCCAGTGCTGACATGGATCTTGGGGTACTTCTGGAGTCTCCCCAGGGGAGTCAGTCCTCCTCTCGAATGCGGGCATGCACTTGCGCTTTCCTCCATAGCGGTAGCAGCAGTGTCATGCAGTCCGCCGCGTGGGTCAAAGGATTTATGGTTTTCCCTCGAGTCTTTCCCACGAGGCTTTCCCAGGAGGCTTTCCCACAGGGCTGTCCCACGTGCACACGTGGTGGGAGTCGATCCTCGGCTTGAACGTCAAGGCAGTGCAGGGAAAACAGGTTCCTCTGGAATGGACTGACACATCTGGGGGACTCTTGGAATGGTGGCACGACCCTGGAGTTCCTCTCGCCTTTCCTGTGGAGAGCGCCTCCTCTTGAGATGCGACGGGAACGCCGGGAATTCTTTCCCTACGAAACAGGGAAAGGATCCCTCATCTCGAGCTAGGAGGCGGAAACGGAGCTCCCCTGGATGTGTGCGGGACCCCACGTGCTTCCTCTCGAGTGGAGACGGGTATGTCGGGGAACTTCTTGAGTTGCAGCAACGGTGTGAAGGACCCTTTGGAAGTTCCAGTGGTTAGATGTGATTGGCCTCGAGAAGCCTCAGCGGAAATGGGCCTCATCTCGCCTGGAGGGCAAAACCTCCTGGATTTTCTCGAGTTGCGGCAGGTGCTCTCGACTTACGACGGGGACCTCAGGGAACCGCTCTGGTGGCCTCAGGAAAGGCCAGTCCCCATGCGAGTTCCTCGGGGGCCTCTCGGGATTCCTCTCCCGTCGATGCCGGGGCCTAAGACCTTGTGTGGAGTCGGGGCCGGAACCTGAGGATTCCTCTCCAGTGCTGACATGGATCTTGGGGTACTTCTGGAGTCTCCCCAGGGGAGTCAGTCCTCGTCTCGAATGCGGGCATGCACTTGCGCTTTCCTCCAGAGCGGTAGCAGCAGTGTCACGTAGTCCGCCGCGTGGATCAAAGGATCTATGGTTTTCCCTCGAGTCTTTCCCACGAGGCTTTCCCACGAGGCTTTCCCACAGGGCTGTCCCACGTGCACACGTGGTGGGAGTCGATCCTCGGCTTGAACGTCAAGGCAGTGCAGGGAAAACAGGTTCCTCTGGAATGGACTGACACATCTGGGGAACTCTGGGAATGGTGTCACGACCGTGGAGTTCCTCTCGCCTTTCCTGTGGAGAGTGCCTCCTCTTGAGATGCGACGGGAACGCCGGGAATTCTTTCCCTACGAAACAGGGAAAGGATCCCTCATCTCGAGCTAGGAGGCGGAAACGGAGCTCCCCTGGATGTGTGCGGGACCCCACGTGCTTCCTCTCGAGTGGAGACGGGTATGTCGGGGAACTTCTTGAGTTGCAGCAACGGTGTGAAGGACCCTTTGGAAGTTCCAGTGGTTAGATGTGATTGGCCTCGAGAAGCCTCAGCGGAAATGGGCCTCATCTCGCCTGGAGGGCAAAACCTCCTGGATTTTCTCGAGTTGCGGCAGGTGCTCTCGACTTACGACGGGGACCTCAGGGAACCGCTCTGGTGGCCTCAGGAAAGGCCAGTCCCCATGCGAGTTCCTCGGGGGCCTCTCGGGATTCCTCTCCCGTCGATGCCGGGGCCTAAGACCTTGTGTGGAGTCGGGGCCGGAACCTGAGGATTCCTCTCCAGTGCTGACATGGATCTTGGGGTACTTCTGGAGTCTCCCCAGGGGAGTCAGTCCTCGTCTCGAATGCGGGCATGCACTTGCGCTTTCCTCCAGAGCGGTAGCAGCAGTGTCACGCAGTCCGCCGCGTGGATCAAAGGATCTATGGTTTTCCCTGGACTCTTTCCCACGAGGCTTTCCCACGAGGCTTTCGCACAGGGCTGTCCCACGTGCACACGTGGTGGGAGTCGATCCTCGTCTTGAACGTCAAGGCAGTGCAGGGAAAACAGGTTCCTCTGGAATGGACTGACACATCTGGGGGACTCTTGGAATGGTGGCATGACCCTGGAGTTCCTCTCGCCTGTCCTGTGGAGAGCGCCTCCTCTTGAGATGCGACGGGAACGCCGGGAATTCTTTCCCTACGAAACAGGGAAAGGATCCCTCATCTCGAGCTAGGAGGCGGAAACCGGGCTCCCCTGGATGTGTGCGGGAAACCACGTGCTTCCTCTCGAGTGCAGACGGGTATGTCGGGGAACTTCTTGAGTTGCAGCAAGGGTGTGAAGGACCCTTTGGAAGTTCCAGTGGTTAGATGTGATTGGCCTCGAGAAGCCTCAGCGGAAATGGGCCTCATCTCGCCTGGAGGGCAAAACCTCCTGGAATTTCTCGAGTTGCGGCAGGTGCTCTCGACTTACGACGGGGACCTCAGGGACCCGCTCTGGTGGCCTCAGGAAAGGCCAGTCCCCATGCGAGTTTCTCGGGGGCCTCTCGGGATTCCCTCCCGTCGATGCCGGGGCCTAAGACCTTGTGTGGAGTCGGGGCCGGAACCTGAGGATTCCTCTCCAGTGCTGACATGGATCTTGGGGTACTTCTGGAGTCTCCCCAGGGGAGTCAGTCCTCGTCTCGAATGCGGGCATGCACTTGCGCTTTCCTCCAGAGCGGTAGCAGCAGTGTCACGCAGTCCGCCGCGTGGATCAACGGATCTATGTTTTTCCCTCGAGTCTTTCCCACGAGGCTTTCCCTCGAGGCTTTCCCACAGGGCTGTCCCACGTACACACGTGGTGGGAGTCGATCCTCGGCTTGAACGTCAAGGCAGTGCAGGGAAAACAGGTTCCTCTGGAATGGACTGACACATCTGGGGGACTCTTGGAATGGTGGCACGACCCTGGAGTTCCTCTCGCCTTTCCTGTGGAGAGCGCCTCCTCTTGAGATGCGACGGGAATGCCGGGAATTCTTTCCCTACAAAACAGGGAAAGGATCCCTCATCTCGAGCTAGGAGGCGGAAACGGGGCTCCCCTGGATGTGTGCGGGACCCACGTGCTTCCTCTCGAGTGGAGACAGGTATGTCGGGGAACTTCTTGAGTTGCAGCAATGGTGTGAAGGACCCTTTGGAAGTTCCAGTGGTTAGACGAGATTGGCCTCGAGAAGCCTCAGCGGAAATGGGCCTCATCTCTCCTGGAGGTGAAAACCTCCTGGATTTTCTCGAGCTGCGGCACGTGCTCTCGACTTACGACGGGGATCTCAGGGATCCGCTCTGGTGGCCTCAGGAAAGGCCAGTCCCCATGCGAGTTCCTCGGGGGCCTCTCGGGATTCCTCTCCCGTCGATTCCGGGGCCTAAGACCTTGTGTGGAGTCGGGGCCGGAACCTGAGGATTCCTCTCCAGTGCTGACATGGATCTTGGGGTACTTCTGGAGTCTCCCCAGGGGAGTCAGACCTCCTCTCGAATGCGGGCATGCACTTGCGCTTTCCTTCAGAGCGGTAGCAGCATTGTCACGCAGTCCGCCGCGTGGGTCAAAGGATCTATGGTTTTCCCTCGAGTCTTTCCCACGAGGCTTTCCCACGAGGCTTTCCCACAGGGCTGTCCCACGTGCACACGTGGTGGGAGTCGATCCTCGGCTTGAACGTCAAGGCAGTGCAGGGAAAGCAGGTTCCTCTGGAATGGACTGACACATCTGGGGGACTCTTGGAATGGTGGCACGACCCTGGAGTTCCTCTCGGCTTTCCTGTGGAGAGCGCCTCCTCTTGAGATCGACGGGAACGCCGGGAATTCTTTCCCTACGAAACAGGGAACGGATCCCTCATCTCGAGCTAGGAGGCGGAAACGGAGCTCCTCTGGATGTGTGCGGGACCCCACGTGCTTCCTCTCGAGTGGAGACGGGTATGTCAGGGAACTTCTTGAGTTGCAGCAACGGTGTGAAGGACCCTTTGGAAGTCCAGTGGTTAGATGTGATTGGCCTTGAGAAGCCTCAGCGGAAATGGGCCTCATCTCGCCTGGAGGGCAAAACCTCCTGGATTTTCTCGAGTTCCGGCAGGTGCTCTCGACTTACGACGGGGACCTCAGGGACCCGCTCTGGTGGCCTCAGGAAAGGCCAGTCCCCATGCGAGTTCCTCGGGGGCCTCTCGGGATTCCTCTCCCGTCGATGCCGGGGCCGAAGACCTTGTGTGGAGTCGGGGCCGGGACCTGAGGATTCCTCTCCAGTGCTGACATGGATCTTGGGGTACTTCTGGAGTCTCCCCAGGGGAGTCAGTCCTCGTCTCGAATGCGGGAATGCACTTGCGCTTTCCTCCAGAGCAGTAGCAGCAGTGTCACGCAGTCCGCCGCGTGGATCAAAGGATCTATGGTTTTCCCTGGAGTCTTTCCCACGAGGCTTTCCGACGAGGCTTTCCACAGGGCTGTCCCACGTGCACACGTGGTGGGAGTCGATCCTCGGCTTGAACGTCAAGGCAGTGCAGGGAAAACATGTTCCTCTGGAATGGACTGACATATCTGGGGGACTCTTTGAATGGTGGCACGACCCTTCAGTTCCTCTAGCCTTTCCTTTGGAGAGCGCCTCCTCTTGAGATGCGACGGGAAGGCCGGGAATTCTTTCCCTACGAAACAGGGAAAGGATCCCTCATCTCGAGCTAGGAGGCGGAAACGGGGCTCCCCTGGATGTGTGCGGGACCCTCGTGCTTCCTCTCGAGTGGAGACGGGTATGTCGGGGAACTTCTTGAGTTGCAGCAAGGGTGCGAAGGACCCTTTGGAAGATCCATTGATTAGACGTGATTAGCCTCAAGAAGCCTCAGCGGAAATGGGCCTCATCTCGCCTGGAGGGCAAAACCTCCTGGATTTTCTCCAGTTGTGGCAGGTGCTCTCGACTTACGACCGGGACCTCAGGGTCCCGCTCTGGTGGCCTCAGGAAAGGCCAGTCCCCATGCGAGTTCCTCGGGGGCCTCTCGGGATTCCTCTCCCGTCGATGCCGGGGCCTAAGACCTTGTGTGGAGTCGGGGCCGGAACCTGCGGATTCCTCTCCAGTGCTGACATGGATTTTGGGGTACTTCTGGAGTCTCCCTAGGGGAGTCAGTCCTCGTCTCGAATGCGGGCATGCACTTGCGCTTTCCTCCAGAGCAGTAGCAGCAGTGTCACGCAGTCCGCCGCTTGGATCACAGGATCTATTGTTTTCCCTCGTGTCTTTCCCACGAGGCTTTCCCACGAGGCTTTCCCACAGGGCTGTCCCACGTGCACACGTGGTGGGAGTGGATCCTCGGCTTGAACGTCAAGGCACTGCAGGGAAAACAGGTTCCTCTGGAATGGACTGACACATCTGAGGGACTCTTGGAATGGTGGCAGGACCCTGGAGTTCCTCTCGCCTTTCCTGTGGAGAGCGCCTCCTCTTGAGATGCGACGGGAACGCCGGGAATTCTTTCCCTACGAAACAGGGAAAGGATCCCTCATCTCGAGCTAGGAGTCGGAAACGGGGCTCCCCTGGATGTGTGCGGGACCCCACGTGCTTCCTCTCGAGTGGAGACGGGTATGTCGGGGAACTTCTTGAGTTGCAGCCAGGGTGTGAAGGACCCTTTGGAAGTTCCAGTGGTTAGAAGTGATTAGCCCCGAGAAGCCTCAGCGGAAATGGGCCTCATCTCGCCTGGAGGGCAAAACCTCCTGGATTTTCTCGAGTTGCGGCAGGTACTCTCGACTTACGACGGGGACCTCAGAGACCCGCTCTGGTGGCCTCAGGAAAGGCCAGTCCCCATGCGAGTTACTCGGGTCCTCTCGGGATTCCTCTCCCGTCGATGCTGGGGCCTAAGACCTTGTGTGGAGTCGGGTCCAGAACCTGAGGATTCCTCTCCAGTGCTGAGATGGATCTTGGGGTACTTCTGGAGTCTCCCCAGGGGAGTCAGTCCTCGTCTCGAATGCGGGCATGCACTTGCGCTTTCTTCCAGTGCGGTAGCAGCAGTGTCACGCAGTCCACCGCGTGGATGAAAGGATCTATGGTTTTCCCTCGAGTCTTACCCACGAGGCTTTCCCACGAGGCTTTCCCACAGGGCTGTCCCACGTGCACACGTGGTGGGAGTCGATCCTCGGCTTGAACGTCAAGGCAGTGCAGGGAAAACAGGTTCCTCTGGAATGGACTGACACATCTGGGGGTCTCTTGGAATGGTGCCACGACCCTGGAGTTCCTCTCGCCTTTCCTGTGGAGAACGCCTCCTCTTGAGATGCGACGGGAACGCCGGGAATTCTTTCCCTACAAAACAGGGAAAGGATCCCTCATCTCGAGCTAGGAGGCGGAAACGGGGCTCCCCTGGATGTGTGCGGGACTCCACGTGCTTCCTCTCGAGTGGAGACGGGTATGTCGGGGAACTTCTTGAGTTGCAGCAAGGGTGTGAAGGACCCTTTGGAAGTTCCAGTGGTTAGATGTGATTGGCCTCGAGAAGCCTCAGCGGAAATGGGCCTCATCTCGCCTGGAGGGCAAAACCTCCTGGATTTTCTCGAGTTGCGGCAGGTGCTCTCGACTTACGACGGGGACCTCAGGGACCCGCTCTGGTGGCCTCAGGAAAGGCCAGTCCCCATGCGAGTTCCTCGGGGGCGTCGGGATTCCTCTCCCGTCGATGCCGGGGCCTAAGACCTTGTGTGGAGTCGGGGCCGGAACCTGAGGATTCCTCTCCAGTGCTGACATGGATCTTGGGGTACTTCTGGAGTCTCCCCAGGGGAGTCAGTCCTCGTCTCGAATGCGGGCATGCACTTGCGCTTTCCTCCAGAGCGGTAGCAGCAGTGTCACGCAGTCCGCCGCGTGGATCAACGGATCTATGGTTTTCCCTCGAGTCTTTCCCACGAGGCTTTCCCACGAGGCTTTCCCACAGGGCTGTCCCACGTGCACACGTGGTGGGAGTCGATCCTCGGCTTGAACGTCAAGGCAGTGCAGGGAAAACAGGTTCCTCTGGAATGGACTGACACATCTGGGGGTCTCTTGGAATGGTGCCACGACCCTGGAGTTCCTCTCGCCTTTCCTGTGGAGAACGCCTCCTCTTGAGATGCGACGGGAACGCCGGGAATTCTTTCCCTACAAAACAGGGAAAGGATCCCTCATCTCGAGCTAGGAGGCGGAAACGGGGCTCCCCTGGATGTGTGCGGGACTCCACGTGCTTCCTCTCGAGTGGAGACGGGTATGTCGGGGAACTTCTTGAGTTGCAGCAAGGGTGTGAAGGACCCTTTGGAAGTTCCAGTGGTTAGATGTGATTGGCCTCGAGAAGCCTCAGCGGAAATGGGCCTCATCTCGCCTGGAGGGCAAAACCTCCTGGATTTTCTCGAGTTGCGGCAGGTGCTCTCGACTTACGACGGGGACCTCAGGGACCCGCTCTGGTGGCCTCAGGAAAGGCCAGTCCCCATGCGAGTTCCTCGGGGGCGTCGGGATTCCTCTCCCGTCGATGCCGGGGCCTAAGACCTTGTGTGGAGTCGGGGCCGGAACCTGAGGATTCCTCTCCAGTGCTGACATGGATCTTGGGGTACTTCTGGAGTCTCCCCAGGGGAGTCAGTCCTCGTCTCGAATGCGGGCATGCACTTGCGCTTTCCTCCAGAGCGGTAGCAGCAGTGTCACCCAGTCCGCCGCGTGGATCAACGGATCTATGGTTTTCCCTCGAGTCTTTCCCACGAGGCTTTCCCACGAGGCTTTCCCACAGGGCTGTCCCACGTGCACACGTGGTGGGAGTCAATCCTTGGCTTGAACGTCAAGGCAGTGCAGGGAAAACAGGTTCCTCTGGAATGGACTGACACATCTGGGGGACTCTTGGAATGGTGGCACGACCCTGGAGTTCCTCTCGCCTTTCCTGTGGAGAGCGCCTCCTCTTGAGATGCGACGGGAATGCCGGGAATTCTTTCCCTACGAAACAGGGAAAGGATCCCTCATCTCGAGCTAGGAGGCGGAAACGGGGCTCCCCTGGATGTGTGCGGGACCCCACGTGCTTCCTCTCGAGTGGAGACGGGTATGTCGGGGAACTTCTTGAGTTGCAGCAAGGGTGTGAAGGACCCTTTGGAAATTCCAGTGGTTAGACGTGATTAGCCTCGAGAAGCCTCAGCGGAAATGGGCCTCATCTCGCATGGAGGGCAAAACCTCCTGGATTTTCTCGAGTTGCGGCAGGTGCTTTCCACTTACGACGGGGACCTCGGGGACCCGCTCTGGTGGCCTCAGGAAAGGCCAGTCCCCATGCGAGTTCCTCGGGGGCCTCTCGGCATTCCTCTCCCGTCGATGCCGGGGCCTAAGACCTTGTGTGGAGTCGGGGCCGGAACCTGAGGATTCCTCTCCAGTGCTGACATGGATCTTGGGGTACTTCTGGAGTCTCCCCAGGGGAGTCAGTCCTCGTCTCGAATGCGGGCATGCACTTGCGCTTTCCTCCAGAGCGGTAGCAGCAGTGTCACGCAGTCTGCCGCGTGGATCAAAGGATCTATGGTTTTCCCTCGAGTCTTTCCCACGAGGCTTTCCCACGAGGCTTTCCCACAGGGCTGTCCCACGTGCACACGTGGTGGGAGTGGATCCTCGGCTTGAACGTCAAGGCAGTGCAGGGAAAACAGGTTCCTCTGGAATGGACTGACACATCTGGGGGACTCTTGGAATGGTGGCACGACCCTGGAGTTCCTCTCGCCTTTCCTGTGGAGAGCGCCTCCTCTTGAGATGCGACGGGAACGCCGGGAATTCTTTCCCTACAAAACAGGGAAAGGATCCCTCATCTCGAGCTAGGAGGCGGAAACGGGGCTCACCTGGATGTGTGCGGGACCCCACGTGCTTCCTCTCGAGTGGAGATGGGTATGTCGGGGAACTTCTTGATTTGCAGCAAGGGTGTGAAGGACCCTTTGGAAGTTCCAGTTGTTAGACGTGATTAGCCTCGAGAAGCCTCAGCGGAAATGGGCCTCATCTCGCCTGGAGGGCAAAACCTCCTGGATTTTCTCGAGTTGCGGCAGGTACTCTCGACTTACGACGGGGACCTCAGAGACCCGCTCTGTTGGCCTCAGGAAAGGCCAGTCCCCATGCGAGTTCCTCGGGGGCCTCTCGGCATTCCTCTCCCGTCGATGCCGGGGCCTAAGACCTTGTGTGGAGTCGGGGCCGGAACCTGAGGATTCCTCTCCAGTGCTGACATGGATCTTGGGGTGCTTCTGGAGTCTCCCCAGGGGAGTCAGTCCTCGTCTCGAATGCGGGCATGCACTTGCGCTTTCCTCCAGAGCGGTAGCAGAAGTGTCACGCTGTTCGCCGCGTGGATCAAAGGATCTATGGTTTCCCTCGAGTCTTTCCCACGAGGCTTTCCCACGAGGCTTTCCCACAGGGCTGTCCCACGTGCACACGTGGTGGGAGTCGATCCTCGGCTTGAACGTCAAGGCAGTGCAGGGAAAACATGTTCCTCTGGAATGGACTGACACATCTGGGGGACTCTTGGAATGGTGGCACGACCCTGGAGTTAATCTCGCCTCTCCTGTGGAGAGCGCCTCCTCTTGAGATGCGACGGGAACGCCGGGAATTCTTTCCTTAAGAAACAGGGAAAGGATCCCTCATCTCGAGCTAGGAGGCGGAAACGGGGCTCCCCTGGATGTGTGCGGGACCCCACGTGCTTCCTCTCGAGTTGAGACGGGTATGTCGGGGAACTTCTTGAGTTGCAGCAAGGGTGTGAAGGACCCTTTGGAAGTTCCAGTGGTTAGATGTGATTAGCCTCGAGAAGCCTCAGCGGAAATGGGCCTCATCTCGCCTGGAGGGCAAAACCTCCTGGATTTTCTCGAGTTGCGGCATGTGCTCTCGACTTACGACGGGGACCTCGGGGACCCGCTCTGGTGACATCAGGAAAGGCCAGTCCCCATGCGAGTTCCTCGGGGGTCTCTCGGGATTCCTCTCCCGTCCATGCCGGGGCCTAAGACCTTGTGTGGAGTCGGGGCCGGAACCTGAGGATTCCTCTCCAGTGCTGACATGGATCTTGGGGTACTTCTGGAGTCTCCCCAGGGGAGTCAGTCCTCGTCTCGAATGCGGGCATGCACTTGCGCTTTCCTCCAGAGCGGTAGCAGCAGTGTCACGCAGTCCGCCGCGTGGATCAAAGGATCTATGGTTTTCCCTCGAGTCTTTCCCACGAGGCTTTCCCACGAGGCTTTCGCACAGGGCTGTCCCACGTGCACACGTGGTGGGAGTCGATCCTCGGCTTGAACGTCAAGGCAGTGCAGGGAAAACAGGTTCCTCTGGAATGGACTGACACATCTGGGGGACTCTTGGAATGGTGGCATGACCCTGGAGTTCCTCTCGCCTGTCCTGTGGAGAGCGCCTCCTCTTGAGATGCGACGGGAACGCCGGGAATTCTTTACCTACGAAACAGGGAAAGGATTCCTCATCTCGAGCTAGGAGGCGGAAACGGGGCTCCCCTGGATGTGTGCGGGACCCTCGTGCTTCCTCTCGAGTGGAGACGGGTATGTCGGGGAACTTCTTGAGTTGCAGCAAGGGTGCGAAGGACCCTTTGGAAGATCCATTGATTAGACGTGATTAGCCTCAAGAAGCCTCAGCGGAAATGGGCCTCATCTCGCCTGGAGGGCAAAACCTCCTGGATTTTTTCCAGTTGCGGCAGGTGCTCTCGACTTACGACCGGGACCTCAGGGACCCGCTCTGGTGGCCTCAGGAAAGGCCAGTCCCCATGCGAGTTCCCCGGGGGCCTCTCGGGATTCCTCTCCCGTCGATGCCGGGGCCTAAGACCTTGTGTGGAGTCGGGGCCGGAACCTGCGGATTCCTCTCCAGTGCTGACATGGATTTTGGGGTACTTCTGGAGTCTCCCTAGGGGAGTCAGTCCTCGTCTCGAATGCGGGCATGCACTTGCGCTTTCCTCCAGAGCGGTAGCAGCAGTGTCACGCAGTCCGCCGCTTGGATCACAGGATCTATTGTTTTCCCTCGTGTCTTTCCCACGAGGCTTTCCCACGAGGCTTTCCCACAGGGCTGTCCCACGTGCACACGTGGTGGGAGTGGATCCTCGGCTTGAACGTCAAGGCAGTGCAGGGAAAACAGGTTCCTCTGGAATGGACTGACACATCTGAGGGACTCTTGGAATGGTGGCAGGACCCTGGAGTTCCTCTCGCCTTTCCTGTGGAGAGCGCCTCCTCTTGAGATGCGACGGGAACGCCGGGAATTCTTTCCCTACGAAACAGGGAAAGGATCCCTCATCTCGAGCTAGGAGTCGGAAACGGGGCTCCCCTGGATGTGTGCGGGACCCCACGTGCTTCCTCTCGAGTGGAGACGGGTATGTCGGGGAACTTCTTGAGTTGCAGCCAGGGTGTGAAGGACCCTTTGGAAGTTCCAGTGGTTAGAAGTGATTAGCCCCGAGAAGCCTCAGCGGAAATGGGCCTCATCTCGCCTGGAGGGCAAAACCTCCTGGATTTTCTCGAGTTGCGGCAGGTACTCTCGACTTACGACGGGGACCTCAGAGACCCGCTCTGGTGGCCTCAGGAAAGGCCAGTCCCCATGCGAGTTACTCGGGTCCTCTCGGGATTCCTCTCCCGTCGATGCTGGGGCCTAAGACCTTGTGTGGAGTCGGGTCCAGAACCTGAGGATTCCTCTCCAGTGCTGACATGGATCTTGGGGTACTTCTGGAGTCTCCCCAGGGGAGTCAGTCCTCGTCTCGAATGCGGGCATGCACTTGCGCTTTCTTCCAGTGCGGTAGCAGCAGTGTCACGCAGTCCACCGCGTGGATGAAAGGATCTATGGTTTTCCCTCGAGTCTTACCCACGAGGCTTTCCCACGAGGCTTTCCCACAGGGCTGTCCCACGTGCACACGTGGTGGGAGTCGATCCTTGGCTTGAACGTCAAGGCAGTGCAGGGAAAACAGGTTCCTCTGGAATGGACTGACACATCTGGGGGACTCTTGGAATGGTGGCACGACCCTGGAGTTCCTCTCGCCTTTCCTGTGGAGAGCGCCTCCTCTTGAGATGCGACGGGAATGCCGGGAATTCTTTCCCTACGAAACAGGGAAAGGATCCCTCATCTCGAGCTAGGAGGCGGAAACGGGGCTCCCCTGGATGTGTGCGGGACCCCACGTGCTTCCTCTCGAGTGGAGACGGGTATGTCGGGGAACTTCTTGAGTTGCAGCAAGGGTGTGAAGGACCCTTTGGAAATTCCAGTGGTTAGACGTGATTAGCCTCGAGAAGCCTCAGCGGAAATGGGCCTCATCTCGCATGGAGGGCAAAACCTCCTGGATTTTCTCGAGTTGCGGCAGGTGCTTTCCACTTACGACGGGGACCTCGGGGACCCGCTCTGGTGGCCTCAGGAAAGGCCAGTCCCCATGCGAGTTCCTCGGGGGCCTCTCGGCATTCCTCTCCCGTCGATGCCGGGGCCTAAGACCTTGTGTGGAGTCGGGGCCGGAACCTGAGGATTCCTCTCCAGTGCTGACATGGATCTTGGGGTACTTCTGGAGTCTCCCCAGGGGAGTCAGTCCTCGTCTCGAATGCGGGCATGCACTTGCGCTTTCCTCCAGAGCGGTAGCAGCAGTGTCACGCAGTCTGCCGCGTGGATCAAAGGATCTATGGTTTTCCCTCGAGTCTTTCCCACGAGGCTTTCCCACGAGGCTTTCCCACAGGGCTGTCCCACGTGCACACGTGGTGGGAGTGGATCCTCGGCTTGAACGTCAAGGCAGTGCAGGGAAAACAGGTTCCTCTGGAATGGACTGACACATCTGGGGGACTCTTGGAATGGTGGCACGACCCTGGAGTTCCTCTCGCCTTTCCTGTGGAGAGCGCCTCCTCTTGAGATGCGACGGGAACGCCGGGAATTCTTTCCCTACAAAACAGGGAAAGGATCCCTCATCTCGAGCTAGGAGGCGGAAACGGGGCTCACCTGGATGTGTGCGGGACCCCACGTGCTTCCTCTCGAGTGGAGATGGGTATGTCGGGGAACTTCTTGATTTGCAGCAAGGGTGTGAAGGACCCTTTGGAAGTTCCAGTTGTTAGACGTGATTAGCCTCGAGAAGCCTCAGCGGAAATGGGCCTCATCTCGCCTGGAGGGCAAAACCTCCTGGATTTTCTCGAGTTGCGGCAGGTACTCTCGACTTACGACGGGGACCTCAGAGACCCGCTCTGTTGGCCTCAGGAAAGGCCAGTCCCCATGCGAGTTCCTCGGGGGCCTCTCGGCATTCCTCTCCCGTCGATGCCGGGGCCTAAGACCTTGTGTGGAGTCGGGGCCGGAACCTGAGGATTCCTCTCCAGTGCTGACATGGATCTTGGGGTGCTTCTGGAGTCTCCCCAGGGGAGTCAGTCCTCGTCTCGAATGCGGGCATGCACTTGCGCTTTCCTCCAGAGCGGTAGCAGAAGTGTCACGCTGTTCGCCGCGTGGATCAAAGGATCTATGGTTTCCCTCGAGTCTTTCCCACGAGGCTTTCCCACGAGGCTTTCCCACAGGGCTGTCCCACGTGCACACGTGGTGGGAGTCGATCCTCGGCTTGAACGTCAAGGCAGTGCAGGGAAAACATGTTCCTCTGGAATGGACTGACACATCTGGGGGACTCTTGGAATGGTGGCACGACCCTGGAGTTAATCTCGCCTCTCCTGTGGAGAGCGCCTCCTCTTGAGATGCGACGGGAACGCCGGGAATTCTTTCCTTAAGAAACAGGGAAAGGATCCCTCATCTCGAGCTAGGAGGCGGAAACGGGGCTCCCCTGGATGTGTGCGGGACCCCACGTGCTTCCTCTCGAGTTGAGACGGGTATGTCGGGGAACTTCTTGAGTTGCAGCAAGGGTGTGAAGGACCCTTTGGAAGTTCCAGTGGTTAGATGTGATTAGCCTCGAGAAGCCTCAGCGGAAATGGGCCTCATCTCGCCTGGAGGGCAAAACCTCCTGGATTTTCTCGAGTTGCGGCATGTGCTCTCGACTTACGACGGGGACCTCGGGGACCCGCTCTGGTGACATCAGGAAAGGCCAGTCCCCATGCGAGTTCCTCGGGGGTCTCTCGGGATTCCTCTCCCGTCCATGCCGGGGCCTAAGACCTTGTGTGGAGTCGGGGCCGGAACCTGAGGATTCCTCTCCAGTGCTGACATGGATCTTGGGGTACTTCTGGAGTCTCCCCAGGGGAGTCAGTCCTCGTCTCGAATGCGGGCATGCACTTGCGCTTTCCTCCAGAGCGGTAGCAGCAGTGTCACGCAGTCCGCCGCGTGGATCAAAGGATCTATGGTTTTCCCTCGAGTCTTTCCCACGAGGCTTTCCCACGAGGCTTTCGCACAGGGCTGTCCCACGTGCACACGTGGTGGGAGTCGATCCTCGGCTTGAACGTCAAGGCAGTGCAGGGAAAACAGGTTCCTCTGGAATGGACTGACACATCTGGGGGACTCTTGGAATGGTGGCATGACCCTGGAGTTCCTCTCGCCTGTCCTGTGGAGAGCGCCTCCTCTTGAGATGCGACGGGAACGCCGGGAATTCTTTACCTACGAAACAGGGAAAGGATCCCTCATCTCGAGCTAGGAGGCGGAAACGGGGCTCCCCTGGATGTGTGCGGGACCCTCGTGCTTCCTCTCGAGTGGAGACGGGTATGTCGGGGAACTTCTTGAGTTGCAGCAAGGGTGCGAAGGACCCTTTGGAAGATCCATTGATTAGACGTGATTAGCCTCAAGAAGCCTCAGCGGAAATGGGCCTCATCTCGCCTGGAGGGCAAAACCTCCTGGATTTTTTCCAGTTGCGGCAGGTGCTCTCGACTTACGACCGGGACCTCAGGGACCCGCTCTGGTGGCCTCAGGAAAGGCCAGTCCCCATGCGAGTTCCCCGGGGGCCTCTCGGGATTCCTCTCCCGTCGATGCCGGGGCCTAAGACCTTGTGTGGAGTCGGGGCCGGAACCTGCGGATTCCTCTCCAGTGCTGACATGGATTTTGGGGTACTTCTGGAGTCTCCCTAGGGGAGTCAGTCCTCGTCTCGAATGCGGGCATGCACTTGCGCTTTCCTCCAGAGCGGTAGCAGCAGTGTCACGCAGTCCGCCGCTTGGATCACAGGATCTATTGTTTTCCCTCGTGTCTTTCCCACGAGGCTTTCCCACGAGGCTTTCCCACAGGGCTGTCCCACGTGCACACGTGGTGGGAGTGGATCCTCGGCTTGAACGTCAAGGCAGTGCAGGGAAAACAGGTTCCTCTGGAATGGACTGACACATCTGAGGGACTCTTGGAATGGTGGCAGGACCCTGGAGTTCCTCTCGCCTTTCCTGTGGAGAGCGCCTCCTCTTGAGATGCGACGGGAACGCCGGGAATTCTTTCCCTACGAAACAGGGAAAGGATCCCTCATCTCGAGCTAGGAGTCGGAAACGGGGCTCCCCTGGATGTGTGCGGGACCCCACGTGCTTCCTCTCGAGTGGAGACGGGTATGTCGGGGAACTTCTTGAGTTGCAGCCAGGGTGTGAAGGACCCTTTGGAAGTTCCAGTGGTTAGAAGTGATTAGCCCCGAGAAGCCTCAGCGGAAATGGGCCTCATCTCGCCTGGAGGGCAAAACCTCCTGGATTTTCTCGAGTTGCGGCAGGTACTCTCGACTTACGACGGGGATCTCAGAGACCCGCTCTGGTGGCCTCAGGAAAGGCCAGTCCCCATGCGAGTTACTCGGGTCCTCTCGGGATTCCTCTCCCGTCGATGCTGGGGCCTAAGACCTTGTGTGGAGTCGGGTCCAGAACCTGAGGATTCCTCTCCAGTGCTGACATGGATCTTGGGGTACTTCTGGAGTCTCCCCAGGGGAGTCAGTCCTCGTCTCGAATGCGGGCATGCACTTGCGCTTTCTTCCAGTGCGGTAGCAGCAGTGTCACGCAGTCCACCGCGTGGATGAAAGGATCTATGGTTTTCCCTCGAGTCTTACCCACGAGGCTTTCCCACGAGGCTTTCCCACAGGGCTGTCCCACGTGCACACGTGGTGGGAGTCGATCCTCGGCTTGAACGTCAAGGCAGTGCAGGGAAAACAGGTTCCTCTGGAATGGACTGACACATCTGGGGGTCTCTTGGAATGGTGCCACGACCCTGGAGTTCCTCTCGCCTTTCCTGTGGAGAACGCCTCCTCTTGAGATGCGACGGGAACGCCGGGAATTCTTTCCCTACAAAACAGGGAAAGGATCCCTCATCTCGAGCTAGGAGGCGGAAACGGGGCTCCCCTGGATGTGTGCGGGACCCCACGTGCTTCCTCTTGAGTGGAGACGGGTATGTCGGGGAACTTCTTGAGTTGCAGCAAGGGTGTGAAGGACCCTTTGGAAGTTCCAGTGGTTAGACGGGATTAGCCTCGAGAAGCCTCAGCGGAAATGGGCCTCATCTCGCCTGGAGGGCAAAACCTCCTGGATTTTCTCGAGTTGCGGCAGGTGCTCTCGACTTACAACGGGGACCTCAGGGACCCGCTCTGGTGGCCTCAGGAAAGGCCAGTCCCCATGCGAGTTCCTCGGGGGCCTCTCGGGATTCCTCTCCCGTCGATGCCGGGGCCTAAGACCTTGTGTGGAGTCGGGGCCGGAACCTGAGGATTCCTCTCCAGTGCTGACATGGATCTTGGGGTACTTCTGGAGTCTCCCCAGGGGAGTCAGTCCTCGTCTCGAATGCGGGCATGCACTTGCGCTTTCCTCCAGAGCGGTAGCAGCAGTGTCACGCAGTCCGCCGCGTGGATCAAAGGATCTATGGTTTTCCTTCGAGTCTTTCCCACGAGGCTTTCCCACGAGGCTTTCCCACAGGGCTGTCCCACGTGCACACGTGGTGGGAGTGGATCCTCGGCTTGAACGTCAAGGCAGTGCAGGGAAAACAGGTTCCTCTGGAATGGACTGACACATCTGGGGGACTCTTGGAATGGTGGCACGACCCTGGAGTTCCTCTCGCCTTTCCTGTGGAGAGCGCCTCCTCTTGAGATGCGACGGGAACGCCGGGAATTCTTTCCCTAGGAAACAGGGAAAGGATCCCTCATCTCGAGCTAGGAGTCGGAAACGGGGCTCCCCTGGATGTGTGCGGGACCCCACGTGCTTCCTCTCGAGTGGAGACGGGTATGTCGGGGAACTTATTGAGTTGCAGCAAGGGTGTGAAGGACCATTTGGAAGTTCCAGTGGTTAGACGTGATTAGCCTCGAGAAGCCTCAGCGGAAATGGGCCTCATCTCGCCTGGAGGGCAAAACCTCCTGGATTTTCTCGAGTTGCGGCAGGTGCTCTCGACTTACGACGGGGACCTCAGGGACCCGCTCTGGTGGCCTCAGGAAAGGCCAGTCCCCATGCGAGTTCCTCGGGGTCCTCTCGGGATTCCTCTCCCGTCGATGCCGGGGCCTAAGACCTTGTGTGGAGTCGGGGCCGGAACCTGAGGATTCCTCTCCAGTGCTGACATGGATCTTGGGGTACTTCTGGAGTCTCCCCAGGGGCGTCAGTCCTCGTCTCGAATGCGGGCATGCACTTGCGCTTTCCTCCAGAGCGGTAGCAGCAGTGTCACGCAGTCCGCCGCGTGGATCAAAGGATCTATGGTTTTCCCTCGACTCTTTCCCACGAGGCTTTCCCACAGGGCTGTCCCACGTGCACACGTGGTGGGAGTGGATCCTCGGCTTGAACGTCAAGGCAGTGCAGGGAAAACAGGTTCCTCTGGAATGGACTGACACATCTGGGGGACTCTTGGAATGGTGGCACGACCCTGGAGTTCCTCTCGCCTTTCCTGTGGAGAGCGCCTCCTCTTGAGTTGCGACGGGAATTCCGGGAATTCATTCCCTACGAAACAGGGAAAGGATCCCTCATCTCGAGCTAGGAGGCGGAAACGGGGCTCCCCTGGATGTGTGCGGGACACCACGTGCTTCCTCTCGAGTGGAGACGGGTATGTCGGGGAACTTCTTGAGTTGCAGCAAGGGTGTGAAGGACCCTTTGGAAGTTCCAGTGGTTAGACGTGATTAGCCTCGAGAAGCCTCAGCGGAAATGGGCCTCATCTCGCCTGGAGGGCAAAACCTCCTGGATTTTCTCGAGTTGCGGCAGGTGCTCTCGACTTACGACGGGGACCTCAGGGACCCGCTCTGGTGGCCTCAGGAAAGGCCAGTCCCCATGCGAGTTCCTCGGGGGCCTCTCGGGATTCCTCTCCCATCGATGCCGGGGCCTAAGACCTTGTGTGGAGTCGGGGCCGGAACCTGAGGATTCCTCTCCAGTGCTGACATGGATCTTGGGGTACTTCTGGAGTCTCCCCAGGGGAGTCAGTCCTCGTCTCGAATGCGGGCATGCACTTGCGCTTTCCTTCAGAGCGGTAGCAGCAGTGTCACGCAGTCCGCCGCGTGGATCAAAGGATCTATGGTTTTCCCTCGAGTCTTTCCCAGGAGTCTTTCCCACGAGGCTTTCCCACAGGGCTGTCCCACGTGCACACGTGGTGGGAGTCGATCCTCGGCTTGAACGTCAAGGCAGTGCAGGGAAAACAGGTTCCTCTGGAATGGACTGACACATCTGGGGGACTCTTGGAATGGTGGCACGACCCTGGAGTTCCTCTCGCCTTTCCTGTGGAGAGCGCCTCCTCTTGAGATGCGACGGGAACGCCGGGAATTCTTTCCCTACGAAACAGGGAAAGGATCCCTCATCTCGAGCTAGGAGGCGGAAACGGGGCTCCCCTGGATGTGTGCGGGACCCCACGTGCTTCCTCTCGAGTGGAGACGGGTATGTCGGGGAACTTCTTGAGTTGCAGCAAGGGTGTGAAGGACCCTTTGGAAGTTCCAGTGGTTAGACGTGATTAGCCTCGAGAAGCCTCAGCGGAAATGGGCTTCATCTCGCCTGGAGGGCAAAACCTCCTGGATTTTCTCGAGTTGCGGCAGGTTCTCTCGACTTACGACGGGGACCTCAGGGACCCGCTCTGGTGGTCTCAGGAAAGGCCAGTCCCCATGCGAGTTCCTCGGGGGCCTCTCGGGATTCCTCTCCCGTCGATGCCGGGGCCTAAGACCTTGTGTGGAGTCGGGGCCGGAACCTGAGGATTCCTCTCCAGTGCTGACATGGATCTTGGGGTACTTCTGGAGTCTCCCCAGGGGAGTCAGTCCTCGTCTCGAATGCGGGCATGCACTTGCACTTTCCTCCAGAGCGGTAGCAGCAGTGTCACGCAGTCCGCCGCGTGGATCAAAGGATCTATGTTTTTCCCTCGAGTCTTTCCCACGAGGCTTTCCCACGAGGCTTTCCCACAGGGCTGTCCCACGTGCACACGTGGTGGGAGTGGATCCTCGGCTTGAACGTCAAGGCAGTGCAGGGAAAACAGGTTCCTCTGGAATGGACTGACACATCTGGGGGACTCTTGGAATGGTGGCACGACCCTGGAGTTCCTCTCGCCTTTCCTGTGGAGAGCGCCTCCTCTTGAGATGCGACGGGAACGCCGGGAATTCTTTCCCTAAGAAACAGGGAAAGGATCCCTCATCTCGAGCTAGGAGGCGGAAACGGGGCTCCCCTGGATGTGTGCGGGACCCCACGTGCTTTCTCTCGGGTGGAGACGGGTATGTCGGGGAACTTCTTGAGTTGCAGCAAGGGTGTGAAGGACCCTTTGGAAGTTCCAGTGGTTAGACGTGATTCGCCTCGAGAAGCCTCAGCGGAAATGGGCCTCATCTCGCCTGGAGGGCAAACCCTCCTGGATTTTCTCGAGTTGCGGCAGGTGCTCTCGACTTACGACGGGGACCTCAGGGACCCGCCCTGGTGGCCTCAGGAAAGGCCAGTCCCCATGCGAGTTCCTCGGGGGCGTCTCGGGATTCCTCTCCCGTCGATGCCGGGGCCTAAGACCTTGTGTGGAGTCGGGGCCGGAACCTGAGGATTCCTCTCCAGTGCTGACATGGATCTTGGGGTACTTCTGGAGTCTCCCCAGGGGAGTCAGTCCTCGTCTCGAATGCGGGCATGCACTTGCGCTTTCCTCCAGAGCGGTAGCAGCAGTGTCACGCAGTACGCCGCGTGGATCAAAGGATCTATAGTTTTCCCTCGAGTCTTTCCCACGAGGCTTTCCCACGAGGCTTTCCCACAGGGCTGTCCCACGTGCACACGTGGTGGGAGTGGATCCTCGGCTTGAACGTCAAGGCAGTGCAGGGAAAACAGGTTCCTCTGGAATGGACTGACACATCTGGGGGACTCTTGGAATGGTGGCACGACCCTGGAGTTCCTCTCGCCTCTCCTGTGGAGAGCGCCTCCTCTTGAGATGCGTCGGGAACGCCGGGAATTCTTTCCCTACGAAACAGGGAAAGGATCCCTCATCTCGAGCTAGGAGGCGGAATCGGGGCTCCCCGGGATGTGTGCGGGACCCCACGTGCTTCCTCTCGAGTGGAGACGGGTATGTCGGGGAACTTCTTGATTTGCAGCAAGGGTGTGAAGGACCCTTTGGAAGTTCCAGTGGTTAGACGTGATTCGCCTCGATAAGCCTCAGCGGAAATGGGCCTCATCTCGCCTGGAGGGCAAAACCTCCTGGATTTTCTCGAGTTGCGGCAGGTGCTCTCGACTTACGACGGGGACCTCAGGGACCCGCTCTGGTGGCCTCAGGAAAGGCCAGTCCCCATGCGAGTTCCTCGGGGGCCTCTCGGGATTCCTCTCCCGTCGATGCCGGGGCCTAAGACCTTGTGTGGAGTCGGGGCCGGAACCTGAGGATTCCTCTCCAGTGCTGACATGGAACTTGGGGTACTTCTGGAGTCTCCCCAGGGGAGTCAGTCCTCGTCTCGAATGCGGGCATGCACTTGCGCTTTCCTCCAGAGCGGTAGCAGCAGTGTCACGCAGTCCGCCGCGTGGATCAAAGGATCTATGGTTTTCCCTCGAGTCTTTCCCACGAGGCTTTCCCACGAGGCTTTCCCACAGGGCTGTCCCACGTGCACACGTGGTGGGAGTGGATCCTCGGCTTGAACGTCAAGGCAGTGCAGGGAAAACAGGTTCCTCTGGAATGGACTGACACATCTGGGGGACTCTTGGAATGGTGGCACGACCCTGGAGTTCCTCTCGCCTTTCCTGTGGAGAGCGCCTCCTCTTGAGATGCGACGGGAATGCCGGGAATTCTTTCCCTACGAAACAGGGAAAGGATCCCTCATCTCGAGCTAGGAGGCGGAAACGGGGCTCCCCTGGATGTGTGCTGGACCCCACGTGCTTCCTCTCGAGTGGAGACGGGTATGTCGGGGAACTTCTTGAGTTGCAGCAAGGGTGTGAAGGACCCTTTGGAAGTTCCAGTGGTTAGACGTGATTCGCCTCGAGAAGCCTCAGCGGAAATGGGCCTCATCTCGCCTGGAGGGCAAAACCTCCTGGATTTTCTCGAGTTGCGGCAGGTGCTCTCGACTTACGACGGGGACCTCAGGGACCCGCTCTGGTGGCCTCAGGAAAGGCCAGTCCCCATGCGAGTTCCTCGGGGGCGGATAGGGATTCCTCTCCCGTCGATGCCGGGGCCTAAGCCCTTGTGTGGAGTCGGGGCCGGAACCTGAGGATTCCTCTCCAGTGCTGACATGGATCTTGGGGTACTTCTGGAGTCTCCCCAGGGGAGTCAGTCCTCGTCTCGAATGCGGGCATGCATTGCGCTTTCCTCCAGAGCGGTAGCAGCAGTGTCACGCAGTCCGCCGCGTGGATCAAAGGATCTATGGTTTTCCTTCGAGTCTTTCCCACGAGGCTTTCCCACGAGGCTTTCCCACAGGGCTGTCCCACGTGCACACGTGGTGGGAGTCGATCCTCGGCTTGAACGTCAAGGCAGTGCAGGGAAAACAGGTTCCTCTGGAATGGGCTGACACATCTGGGGGACTCTTGGAATGGTGAAACGACCCTGGAGTTCCTCTCGCCTTTCCTGTGGAGAGCGCCTCCTCTTGAGATGCGACGGGAACGCCGGGAATTCTTTCCCTACGAAACATGAAAGGATCCGTCATCTCGAGCTAGGAGGCGGAAACGGGGCTCCCCTGGATGTGTGCGGGACACCACGTGCTTCCTCTCGAGTGGAGACGGGTATGTCGGGGAACTTCTTGAGTTGCAGCAAGGGTGTGAAGGACCCTTTGGAAGTTCCAGTGGTTAGATGTGATTGGCCTCGAGAAGCCTCAGCGGAAATGGGCCTCATCTCGCCTGGAGGGCAAAACCTCCTGGATTTTCTCGAGTTGCGGCAGGTGCTCTCGACTTACGACGGAGACCTCAGGGACCCGTTCTGGTGGCCTCAGGAAAGGCCAGTCCCCATGCGAGTTCCTCGGGGGCCTCTCGGGATTCCTCTCCCGTCGATGCCGGGGCCTAAGACCTTGTGTGGAGTCGGGGCCGGAACCTGAGGATTCCTCTCCAGTGCTGACATGGATCTTGGGGTACTTCTGGAGTCTCCCCAGGGGAGTCAGTCCTCGTCTCGAATGCGGGCATGCACTTGCGCTTTCTTCCAGAGCGGTAGCAGCAGTGTCACGCAGTCCACTGCGTGGATCAAAGGATCTATCGTTTTCCCTCGAGTCTTTCCCACGAGGCTTTCCCACAGGGCTTTCCCACAGGGCTGTCCGACGTGCACACGTGGTGGGAGTCGATCCTCGGCTTGAACGTCAAGGCAGTGCAGGGAAAACAGTTTCCTCTGGAATGGACTGACACATCTGGGGGACTCTTGGAATGGTGTCTCGACCCTGGAGTTCCTCTCGCCTTACCTGTAGAGAACCCCTCCTCTTGAGATGCGACGGGAACGCCGGGAATTCTTTCCCTACGAAACAGGGAAAGGATCCCTCATCTCGAGCTAGGAGGCGTAAACGGGGCTCCCCTGGATGTGTGCGGGACCCCACGTGCTTCCTCTCGAGTGGAGACGGGTATGTCGGGGAACTTCTTGAGTTGCAGCAATGGTGTGAAGGACCCTTTGGAAGTTCCAGTGGTTAGATGTGATTGGCCTCGAGAAGCCTCAGCGGAAATGTGCCTCATCTCGCCTGGAGGGCAAAACCTCCTGGATTTTCTCGAGTTGCGGCAGGTGCTCTCGACTTACGACGGGGACCTCAGGGACCCGCTCTGGTGGCCTCAGGAAAGGCCAGTCCCCATGCGAGTTCCTCGGGGGCCTCTCGGGATTCCTCTCCCGTCGATGCCGTGGCCTAATACCTTGTGTGGAGTCGGGGCCGGAACCTGAGGATTCCTCTCCAGTGCTGACATGGATCTTGGGGTACTTCTGGAGTCTCCCCAGGGGAATCAGTCCTCGTCTCGAATGCGGGCATGCACTTGCGCTTTCCTCCAGAGCGGTAGCAGCAGTGTCACGCAGTCCGCCGCGTGGATCAAAGGATCTATGGTTTTCCCTCGAGTCTTTCCCACGAGGCTTTCCCACGAGGCTTTCCCACAGGGCTGTCCCACGTGCACACGTGGTGGGAGTCGATCCTCGGCTTGAACGTCAAGGCAGTGCAGGAAAAACAGGTTCCTCTGGAATGGACTGACACATCTGGGGGACTCTTGGAATGGTGTCACGACCCTGGAGTTCCTCTTGCCTTTCCTGTGGAGAGCGCCTCCTGTTGAGATGCGACGGGAACGCCGAGAATTCTTTCCCTACGAAACAGGGAAAGGATCCCTCATATCGAGCTAGGAGGCGGAAACGGGGCTCCCCTGGATGTTTGCGGGACCCACGTGCTTCCTCTCGAGTGGAGACGGGTATGTCGGGGAACTTCTTGAGTTGCAGCAAGGGTGTGAAGGACCCTTTGGAAGTTCCAGTGGTTAGACGTGATTAGCCTCGAGAAGCCTCAGCGGAAATGGGCCTCATCTCGCCTGGAGGGTAAAACCTCCTGGATTTTCTCGAGTTGCGGCAGGTGCTCTCGACTTACGACGGGGACCTCAGGGACCCGCTCTGGTGGCCTCAGGAAAGGCCAGTCCCCATGCGAGTTCCTCGGGGGCGGATAGGGATTCCTCTCCCGTCGATGCCGGGGCCTAAGCCCTTCTGTGGAGTCGGGGCCGGAACCTGAGGATTCCTCTCCAGTGCGGACATGGATCTTGGGGTACTTCTGGAGTCTCCCCAGGGGAGTCAGTCCTCGTCTCGAATGCGGGCATGCATTGCGCTTTCCTCCAGAGCAGTAGCAGCAGTGTCACGCAGTCCGCCGCGTGGATCAAAGGATCTATGGTTTTCCCTCGAGTCTTTCCCACGAGGCTTTCCCACGAGGCTTTCCCACAGGGCTGTCCCACGTGCACTCGTGGTGGGAGTCGATCCTCGGCTTGAACGTCAAGGCAGTGCAGGGAAAACAGGTTCCTCTGGAATGGGCTGACACATCTGGGGGACTCTTGGAATGGTGAAACGACCCTGGAGTTCCTCTCGCCTTTCCAGTGGAGAGCGCCTCCTCTTGAGATGCGACGGGAACGCCGGGAATTCTTTCCCTACGAAACAGGGAAAGGATCCCTCATCTCGAGCTAGGAGGCGGAAATGGGGCTCCCCTGGATGTGTGCGGGACACCACGTGCTTCCTCTCGAGTGGAGACGGGTATGTCGGGGAACTTCTTGAGTTGCAGCAAGGGTGTGAAGGACCCTTTGGAAGTTCCAGTGGTTAGATGTGATTGGCCTCGAGAAGCCTCGGCGGAAATGGGCCTCATCTCGCCTGGAGGGCAAAACCTCCTGGATTTTCTCGAGTTGCGGCAGGTGCTCTCGACTTACGACGGAGACCTCAGGGACCCGTTCTGGTGGCCTCAGGAAAGGCCAGTCCCCATGCGAGTTCCTCGGGGGCCTCTCGGGATTCCTCTCCCGTCGATGCCGGGGCCTAAGACCTTGTGTGGAGTCGGGGCCGGAACCTGAGGATTCCTCTCCAGTGCTGACATGGATCTTGGGGTACTTCTGGAGTCTCCCCAGGGGAGTCAGTCCTCGTCTCGAATGCGGGCATGCACTTGCGCTTTCTTCCAGAGCGGTAGCAGCAGTGTCACGCAGTCCACTGCGTGGATCAAAGGATCTATGGTTTTCCCTCGAGTCTTTCCCACGAGGCTTTCCCACAGGGCTTTCCCACAGGGCTGTCCGACGTGCACACGTGGTGGGAGTCGATCCTCGGCTTGAACGTCAAGGCAGTGCAGGGAAAACAGTTTCCTCTGGAATGGACTGACACATCTGGGGGACTCTTGGAATGGTGTCTCGACCCTGGAGTTCCTCTCGCCTTACCTGTAGAGAACCCCTCCTCTTGAGATGCGACGGGAACGCCGGGAATTCTTTCCCTACGAAACAGGGAAAGGATCCCTCATCTCGAGCTAGGAGGCGTAAACGGGGCTCCCCTGGATGTGTGCGGGACCCCACGTGCTTCCTCTCGAGTGGAGACGGGTATGTCGGGGAACTTCTTGAGTTGCAGCAATGGTGTTAAGGACCCTTTGGAAGTTCCAGTGGTTAGATGTGATTGGCCTCGAGAAGCCTCAGCGGAAATGTGCCTCATCTCGCCTGGAGGGCAAAACCTCCTGGATTTTCTCGAGTTGCGGCAGGTGCTCTCGACTTACGACGGGGACGTCAGGGACCCGCTCTGGTGGCCTCAGGAAAGGCCAGTCCCCATGCGAGTTCCTCGGGGGCCTCTCGGGATTCCTCTCCCGTCGATGCCGGGGCCTAAGACCTTGTGTGGAGTCGGGGCCGGAACCTGAGGATTCCTCTCCAGTGCTGACATGGATCTTGGGGTACTTCTGGAGTCTCCCCAGGGGAGTCAGTCCTCGTCTCGAATGCGGGCATGCACTTGCGCTTTCCTCCAGAGCGGTAGCAGCAGTGTCACTCAGTCCGTCGCCTGGATCAAACGATCTATGGTTTTCCCTCGAGTCTTTCCCACGAGGCTTTCCCACCAGGCTTTCCCACAGGGCTGTCCCACGTGCACACGTGGTGGGAGTCGATCCTCGGCTTGAACGTCAAGGCAGTGCAGGGAAAACAGGTTCCTCTGGAATGGACTGACACATCTGGGGGACTCTTGGAATGGTGGCACGACCCTGGAGTTCCTCTCGCCTTTCCTGTGGAGAGCGCCTCCTCTTGAGATGCGACGGGACGCCGGGAATTCTTTCCCTACGAAACAGGGAAAGGATCCCTCATCTCGAGCTAGGAGGCGGAAACGGGGCTCCCCTGGATGTGTGCGGGACCCCACGTGCTTCCTCTCGAGTGGAGACGGGTATGTCGGGGAACTTCTTGAGTTGCAGCAATGGTGTGAAGGACCCTTTGGAAGTTCCAGTGGTTAGATGTGATTGGCCTCGAGAAGCCTCAGCGGAAATGGGCCTCATCTCGCCTGGAGGGCAAAACCTCCTGGATTTTCTCGAGTTGCGGCAGGTGCTCTCGACTTACGATGGGAACTCAGGGACCCGCTCTGGTGGCCTCAGGAAAGGCCAGTCCCCATGCGAGTTCCTCGGGGGCGTCTCGGGATTCCTCTCCCATCGATGCCGGGGCCTAAGACCTTGTGTGGAGTCGGGGCCGGAACCTGAGGATTCCTCTCCAGTGCTGAAATGGATCTTGGGGTACTTCTGGAGTCTCCCCAGGGGAGTCAGTCCTCGTCTCGAATGCGGGCATGCACTTGCGCTTTCCTCCAGAGCGGTAGCAGCAGTGTCACGCAGTCCACCGCGTGGATCAAAGGATCTATGGTTTTCCCTAGAGTCTTTCCCACGAGGCTTTCCCACAGGGCTTTCCCACAGGGCTGTCCCACGTGCACACGTGGTGGGAGTCGATCCTCGGCTTGAACGTCAAGGCAGTGCAGGGAAAACAGGTTCCTCTGGAATGGACTGACACATCTGGGGGACTCTTGGAATGGTGTCTCGACCCTGGAGTTCCTCTCGCCTTACCTGTAGAGAACCCCTCCTCTTGAGATGCGACGGGAACGCCGGGAATTCTTTCCCTACGAAACAGGGAAAGGATCCCTCATCTCGAGCTAGGAGGCGTAAACGGGGCTCCCCTTGATGTGTGCGGGACCCCACGTGCTTCCTCTCGAGTGGAGACGGGTATGTCGGGGAACTTCTTGAGTTGCAGCAATGGTGTGAAGGACCCTTTGGAAGTTCCAGTGGTTAGATGTGATTGGCCTCGAGAAGCCTCAGCGGAAATGTGCCTCATCTCGCCTGGAGGGCAAAACCTCCTGGATTTTCTCGAGTTGCAGCAGGTGCTCTCGACTTACGACGGGGACCTCAGGGACCCGCTCTGGTGGCCTCAGGAAAGGCCAGTCCCCATGCGAGTTCCTCAGGGGCCTCTCGGGATTCCTCTCCCGTCGATGCCGTGGCCTAAGACCTTGTGTGGAGTCGGGGCCGGAACCTGAGGATTCCTCTCCAGTGCTGACATGGATCTTGGGGTACTTCTGGAGTCTCCCCAGGGGAGTCAGTCCTCGTCTCGAATGCGGGCATGCACTTGCGCTTTCCTCCAGAGCGGTAGCAGCAGTGTCACGCAGTCCGCCGCGTGGATCAAAGGATCTATGGTTTTCCCTCGACTCTTTCCCACGAGGCTTTCCCACGAGGCTTTCCCACAGGGCTGTCCCACGTTCACACGTGGTGGGAGTCGATCCTCGGCTTGAACGTCAAGGCAGTGCAGGGAAAACAGGTTCCTCTGGAATGGACTGACACATCTGGGGGACTCTTGGAATGGTGTCACGACCCTGGAGTTCCTCTTGCCTTTCCTGTGGAGAGCGCCTCCTGTTGAGATGCGACGGGAACGCCGAGAATTCTTTCCCTACGAAACAGGGAAAGGATCCCTCATCTCGAGCTAGGAGGCGGAAACGGGGCTCCCCTGGATGTTTGCGGGACCCACGTGCTTCCTCTCGAGTGGAGACGGGTATGTCGGGGAACTTCTTGAGTTGCAGCAAGGGTGTGAAGGACCCTTTGGAAGTTCCAGTGGTTAGACGTGATTAGCCTCGAGAAGCCTCAGCGGAAATGGGCCTCATCTCGCCTGGAGGGTAAAACCTCCTGGATTTTCTCGAGTTGCGGCAGGTGCTCTCGACTTACGACGGGGACCTCAGGGACCCGCTCTGGTGGCCTCAGGAAAGGCCAGTCCCCATGCGAGTTCCTCGGGGGCCTCTCGGGATTCCTCTCCCGTCGATGCCGGGGCCTAAGACCTTGTGTGGAGTCGGGGCCGGAACCTGAGGATTCCACTCCAGTGCTGACATGGATCTTGGGGTACTTCTGGAGTCTCCCCAAGGAAGTCAGTCCTCGTCTCGAATGCGGGCATGCACTTGCGCTTTCCTCCAGAGCGGTAGCAGCCGTGTCACGCAGTCCGCCGCGTGGATCAAAGGATCTATGGTTTTCCCTCGAGTCTTTCCCACGAGGCTTTCCCACGAGGCTTTCCCACAGGGCTGTCCCACGTGCACACGTGGTGGGAGTCGATCCTCGGCTTGAACGTCAAGGCAGTGCAGGGAAAACAGGTTCCTCTGGAATGGACTGACACATCTGGGGGACTCTTGGAATGGTGTCACGTCCCTGGAGTTCCTCTCGCCTTTCCTGTGGAGAGCGCCTCCTCTTGAGATGCGACGGGAACGCCGGGAATTCTTTCCCTACGAAACAGGGAAAGGATCCCTCATCTCGAGCTAGGAGGCGGAAACGGGGCTCCCCTGGATGTGTGCGGGACACCACGTGCTTCCTCTCGAGTGGAGACGGGTATGTCGGGGAACTTCTTGAGTTGCAGCAAGGGTGTGAAGGACCCTTTGGAAGTTCCAGTGGTTAGATGTGATTGGCCTCGAGAAGCCTCAGCGGAAATGGGCCTCATCTCGCCTGGAGGGCAAAACCTCCTGGATTTTCTCGAGTTGCGGCAGGTGCTCTCGACTTACGACGGGGACCTCAGGGACCCGCTCTGGTGGCCTCAGGAAAGGCCAGTCCCCATGCGAGTTCCTCGGGGGCCTCTCGGGATTCCTCTCCCGTCGATGCCGGGGCCTAAGACCTTGTGTGGAGTCGGGGCCGGAACCTGAGGATTCCTCTCCAGTGCTGACATGGATCTTGGGATACTTCTGGAGTCTCCCCAGGGGAGTCAGTCCTCGTCTCGAATGCGGGCATGCACTTGCGCTTTCCTCCAGAGCGGTAGCAGCAGTGTCACGCAGTCCGCCGTGTGGATCAAAGGATCTATGGTTTTCCCTCGAGTCTTTCCCACGAGGCTTTCCCACGAGGCTTTCCCACAAGGCTGTCCCACGTGCACACGTGGTGGGAGTCGATCCTCGGCTTGAACGTCAAGGCAGTGCAGGGAAAACAGGTTCCTCTGGAATGGACTGACACATCTGGCGGACTCTTGGAATGGTGTCACGACCCTGGAGTTCCTCTCGCCTTTCCTGTGGAGAGCGCCTCCTCTTGAGATGCGACGGGAACGCCGGGAATTCTTTCCCTACGAAACAGGGAAAGGATCCCTCATCTCGAGCTAGGATGCGTAAACGGGGCTCCCCTGGATGTGTGCGGGACACCACGTGCTTCCTCTCGAGTGGAGACGGGTATGTCGGGGAACTTCTTGAGTTGCAGCAAGGGTGTGAAGGACCCTTTGGAAGTTCCAGTGGTTAGATGTGATTGGCCTCAAGAAGCCTCAGCGGAAATGGGCCTCATCTCGCCTGGAGGGCAAAACCTCCTGGATTTTCTCGAGTTGCGGCAGGTGCTCTCGACTTACGACGGGGACCTCAGGGACCCGCTCTGGTGGCCTCAGGAAAGGCCAGTCCCCATGCGAGTTCCTCGGGGGCCTCTCGGGATTCCTCTCCCGTCGATGCCGGGGCCTAAGACCTTGTGTGGAGTCGGGGCCGGAACCTGAGGATTCCTCTCCAGTGCTGACATGGATCTTGGGGTACTTCTGGAGTCTCCCCAAGGAAGTCAGTCCTCGTCTCGAATGCGGGCATGCACTTGCGCTTTCCTCCAGAGCGGTAGCAGCCGTGTCACGCAGTCCGCCGCGTGGATCAAAGGATCTATGGTTTTCCCTCGAGTCTTTCCCACGAGGCTTTCCCACGAGGCTTTCCCACAGGGCTGTCCCACGTGCACACGTGGTGGGAATCGATCCTCCGCTTGAACGTCAAGGCAGTGCAGGGAAAACAGGTTCCTCTGGAATGGACTGACACATCTGGGGGACTCTTGGAATGGTGTCACGACCCTGGAGTTCCTCTCGCCTTTCCTGTGGAGAGCGCCTCCTCTTGAGATGCGACGGGAACGCCGGGAATTCTTTCCCTACGAAACAGGGAAAGGATCCCTCATCTCGAGCTAGGAGGCGTAAACGGGGCTCCCCTTGATGTGTGCGGGACCCCACGTGCTTCCTCTCGAGTGGAGACGGGTATGTCGGGGAACTTCTTGAGTTGCAGCAATGGTGTGAAGGACCCTTTGGAAGTTCCAGTGGTTAGATGTGATTGGCCTCGAGAAGCCTCAGCGGAAATGTGCCTCATCTCGCCTGGAGGGCAAAACCTCCTGGATTTTCTCGAGTTGCAGCAGGTGCTCTCGACTTACGACGGGGACCTCAGGGACCCGCTCTGGTGGCCTCAGGAAAGGCCAGTCCCCATGCGAGTTCCTCAGGGGCCTCTCGGGATTCCTCTCCCGTCGATGCCGTGGCCTAAGACCTTGTGTGGAGTCGGGGCCGGAACCTGAGGATTCCTCTCCAGTGCTGACATGGATCTTGGGGTACTTCTGGAGTCTCCCCAGGGGAGTCAGTCCTCGTCTCGAATGCGGGCATGCACTTGCGCTTTCCTCCAGAGCGGTAGCAGCAGTGTCACGCAGTCCGCCGCGTGGATCAAAGGATCTATGGTTTTCCCTCGACTCTTTCCCACGAGGCTTTCCCACGAGGCTTTCCCACAGGGCTGTCCCACGTTCACACGTGGTGGGAGTCGATCCTCGGCTTGAACGTCAAGGCAGTGCAGGGAAAACAGGTTCCTCTGGAATGGACTGACACATCTGGGGGACTCTTGGAATGGTGTCACGACCCTGGAGTTCCTCTTGCCTTTCCTGTGGAGAGCGCCTCCTGTTGAGATGCGACGGGAACGCCGAGAATTCTTTCCCTACGAAACAGGGAAAGGATCCCTCATCTCGAGCTAGGAGGCGGAAACGGGGCTCCCCTGGATGTTTGCGGGACCCACGTGCTTCCTCTCGAGTGGAGACGGGTATGTCGGGGAACTTCTTGAGTTGCAGCAAGGGTGTGAAGGACCCTTTGGAAGTTCCAGTGGTTAGACGTGATTAGCCTCGAGAAGCCTCAGCGGAAATGGGCCTCATCTCGCCTGGAGGGTAAAACCTCCTGGATTTTCTCGAGTTGCGGCAGGTGCTCTCGACTTACGACGGGGACCTCAGGGACCCGCTCTGGTGGCCTCAGGAAAGGCCAGTCCCCATGCGAGTTCCTCGGGGGCCTCTCGGGATTCCTCTCCCGTCGATGCCGGGGCCTAAGACCTTGTGTGGAGTCGGGGCCGGAACCTGAGGATTCCACTCCAGTGCTGACATGGATCTTGGGGTACTTCTGGAGTCTCCCCAAGGAAGTCAGTCCTCGTCTCGAATGCGGGCATGCACTTGCGCTTTCCTCCAGAGCGGTAGCAGCCGTGTCACGCAGTCCGCCGCGTGGATCAAAGGATCTATGGTTTTCCCTCGAGTCTTTCCCACGAGGCTTTCCCACGAGGCTTTCCCACAGGGCTGTCCCACGTGCACACGTGGTGGGAGTCGATCCTCGGCTTGAACGTCAAGGCAGTGCAGGGAAAACAGGTTCCTCTGGAATGGACTGACACATCTGGGGGACTCTTGGAATGGTGTCACGTCCCTGGAGTTCCTCTCGCCTTTCCTGTGGAGAGCGCCTCCTCTTGAGATGCGACGGGAACGCCGGGAATTCTTTCCCTACGAAACAGGGAAAGGATCCCTCATCTCGAGCTAGGAGGCGGAAACGGGGCTCCCCTGGATGTGTGCGGGACACCACGTGCTTCCTCTCGAGTGGAGACGGGTATGTCGGGGAACTTCTTGAGTTGCAGCAAGGGTGTGAAGGACCCTTTGGAAGTTCCAGTGGTTAGATGTGATTGGCCTCGAGAAGCCTCAGCGGAAATGGGCCTCATCTCGCCTGGAGGGCAAAACCTCCTGGATTTTCTCGAGTTGCGGCAGGTGCTCTCGACTTACGACGGGGACCTCAGGGACCCGCTCTGGTGGCCTCAGGAAAGGCCAGTCCCCATGCGAGTTCCTCGGGGGCCTCTCGGGATTCCTCTCCCGTCGATGCCGGGGCCTAAGACCTTGTGTGGAGTCGGGGCCGGAACCTGAGGATTCCTCTCCAGTGCTGACATGGATCTTGGGATACTTCTGGAGTCTCCCCAGGGGAGTCAGTCCTCGTCTCGAATGCGGGCATGCACTTGCGCTTTCCTCCAGAGCGGTAGCAGCAGTGTCACGCAGTCCGCCGTGTGGATCAAAGGATCTATGGTTTTCCCTCGAGTCTTTCCCACGAGGCTTTCCCACGAGGCTTTCCCACAAGGCTGTCCCACGTGCACACGTGGTGGGAGTCGATCCTCGGCTTGAACGTCAAGGCAGTGCAGGGAATACAGGTTCCTCTGGAATGGACTGACACATCTGGCGGACTCTTGGAATGGTGTCACGACCCTGGAGTTCCTCTCGCCTTTCCTGTGGAGAGCGCCTCCTCTTGAGATGCGACGGGAACGCCGGGAATTCTTTCCCTACGAAACAGGGAAAGGATCCCTCATCTCGAGCTAGGATGCGTAAACGGGGCTCCCCTGGATGTGTGCGGGACACCACGTGCTTCCTCTCGAGTGGAGACGGGTATGTCGGGGAACTTCTTGAGTTGCAGCAAGGGTGTGAAGGACCCTTTGGAAGTTCCAGTGGTTAGATGTGATTGGCCTCAAGAAGCCTCAGCGGAAATGGGCCTCATCTCGCCTGGAGGGCAAAACCTCCTGGATTTTCTCGAGTTGCGGCAGGTGCTCTCGACTTACGACGGGGACCTCAGGGACCCGCTCTGGTGGCCTCAGGAAAGGCCAGTCCCCATGCGAGTTCCTCGGGGGCCTCTCGGGATTCCTCTCCCGTCGATGCCGGGGCCTAAGACCTTGTGTGGAGACGGGGCCGGAACCTGAGGATTCCTCTCCAGTGCTGACATGGATCTTGGGGTACTTCTGGAGTCTCCCCAAGGAAGTCAGTCCTCGTCTCGAATGCGGGCATGCACTTGCGCTTTCCTCCAGAGCGGTAGCAGCCGTGTCACGCAGTCCGCCGCGTGGATCAAAGGATCTATGGTTTTCCCTCGAGTCTTTCCCACGAGGCTTTCCCACGAGGCTTTCCCACAGGGCTGTCCCACGTGCACACGTGGTGGGAATCGATCCTCCGCTTGAACGTCAAGGCAGTGCAGGGAAAACAGGTTCCTCTGGAATGGACTGACACATCTGGGGGACTCTTGGAATGGTGTCACGACCCTGGAGTTCCTCTCGCCTTTCCTGTGGAGAGCGCCTCCTCTTGAGATGCGACGGGAACGCCGGGAATTCTTTCCCTACGAAACAGGGAAAGGATCCCTCATCTCGAGCTAGGAGGCGGAAACGGGGCTCCCCTGGATGTGTGCGGGACACCACGTGCTTCCTCTCGAGTGGAGACGGGTATGTCGGGGAACTTCTTGAGTTGCAGCAAGGGTGTGAAGGACCCTCTGAAAGTTCCAGTGGTTAGATGTGATTGGCCTCGAGAAGCCTCAGCGGAAATGGGCCTCATCTCGCCTGGAGGGCAAAACCTCCTGGATTTTCTCGAGTTGCGGCAGGTGCTCTCGACTTATGACGGAGACCTCAGGGACCCGCTCTGGTGGCCTCAGGAAAGGCCAGTCCCCATGCGAGTTCCTCGGGGGCCTCTCGGGATTCCTCTCCCGTCGATGCCGGGGCCTAAGACCTTGTGAGGAGTCGGGGCCGGAACCTGAGGATTCCTCTCCAGTGCTGACATGGATCTTGGGGTACTTCTGGAGTCTCCCCAAGGAAGTCAGTCCTCGTCTCGAATGCGGGCATGCACTTGCGCTTTCCTCCAGAGCGGTAGCAGCAGTGTCACGCAGTCCGCCGCGTGGATCAAAGGATCTATGGTTTTCCCTCGAGTCTTTCCCACGAGGCTTTCCCCCGAGGCTTTCCCACAGGGCTTTCCCACGTGCACACGTGGTGGGAGTCGATCCTCCGCTTGAACGTCAAGGCAGTGCAGGGAAAACAGGTTCCTCTGGAATGGACTGACACATCTGGGGGACTCTTGGAATGGTGGCACGACCCTGGAGTTCCTCTCGCCTTTCCTGTGGAGAGCGCCTCCTCTTGAGATGCGACGGGACGCCGGGAATTCTTTCCCTACGAAACAGGGAAAGGATCCCTCATCTCGAGCTAGGAGGCGGAAACGGGGCTCCCCTGGATGTGTGCGGGACACCACGTGCTTCCTCTCGAGTGCAGACGGGTATGTCGGGGAACTTCTTGAGTTGCAGCAATGGTGTGAAGGACCCTTTGGAAGTTCCAGTGGTTAGATGTGATTGGCCTCGAGAAGCCTCAGCGGAAATGGGCCTCATCTCGCCTGGAGGGCAAAACCTCCTGGATTTTCTCGAGTTGCGGCAGGTGCTCTCGACGTACGACGGGGACCTCAGGGACCCGCTCTGGTGGCCTCAGGAAAGGCCAGTCCCCATGCGAGTTCCTCGGGGGCGTCTCGGGATTCCTCTCCCGTCGATGCCGGGGCCTAAGACCTTGTGTGGATTCGTGGCCGGAACCTGAGGATTCCTCTCCAGTGCTGACATGGATCTTGGGGTACTTCTGGAGTCTCCCCAGGGGAGTCAGTCCTCGTCTCGATTGCGGGCATGCACTTGCGCTTTCCTCCAGAGCGGTAGCAGCAGTGTCACGCAGTCCGCCGCGTGGATCAAAGGATCTATGGTTTTCCCTCGAGTCTTTCCCACGAGGCTTTCCCACGAGGCTTTCCCACAGGGCTGTCCCACGTGCACACGTGGTGGGAGTCGATCCTCGGCTTGAACGTCAAGGCAGTGCAGGGAAAACAAGTTCCTCTGGAATGGACTGTCACATCTGGGGGACTCTTGGAATGGTGTCACGACCCTGGAGTTCCTCTCGCCTTTCCTGTGGAGAGCGCCTCCTCTTGAGATGCGACGGGAACGCCGGGAATTCTTTCCCTACGAAACAGGGAAAGGATCCCTCATCTCGAGCTAGGAGGCGGAAACGGGGCTCCCCTGGGTGTGTGCGGGACCCCACGTGCTTCCTCTCGAGTGGAGACTGGTACGTCGGGGAACTTCTTGAGTTGCAGCAATGGTGTGAAGGACCCTTTGGAAGTTCCAGTGGTTAGATGTGATTGGCCTCGAGAAGCCTCAGCGGAAATGGGCCTCATCTGGCCTGGAGGGCAAAACCTCCTGGATTTTCTCGAGTTGCGGCAGGTGCTCTGGACTTAAGACGGGGACCTCAGGGACCCGCTCTGGTGGCCTCAGGAAAGGCCAGTCCCCATGCGAGTTCCTCGGGGGCCTCTCGGGATTCCTCTCCCGTCGATGCCGGGGCCTAAGACCTTGTGTGGAGTCGGGGCCGGAACCTGAGGATTCCTCTCCAGTGCTGACATGGATCTTGGGGTACTTCTGGAGTCTCCCCTGGGGAGTCATTCCTCGTCTCGAATGCGGGCATGCACTTGCGCTTTCCTCCAGAGCGGTAGCAGCAGTGTCACGCAGTCCGCCGCGTGGATCAAGAATCTATGGTTTTCCCTCGAGTCTTTCCCACGAGGCTTTCCCAATAGGCTTTCCACAGGGCTGTCCCACATGCACACGTGGTGGGAGTCGATCCTCGGCTTGAACGTCAAGGCAGTGCAGGGAAAACAGGTTCCTCTGGAATGGACTGACACATCTGGGGGACTCTTGGAATGGTGGCACGACCCTGGAGTTCCTCTCGCCTTTCCTGTGGAGAGCGCCTCCTCTTGAGATGCGACGGGAACGCCGGGAATTCTTTCCCTACGAAACAGGGAAAGGATCCCTCATCTCGAGCTAGGAGGAGGAAACGGGGCTCCCCTGGATGTGTGCGGGACCCCACGTGCTTCCTCTCGAGTGCAGACGGGTATGTCGGGGAACTTCTTGAGTTGCAGCAAGGGTGTGAAGGACCCTTTGGAAGTTCCAGTGGTTAGATGTGATTGGCCTCGAGAAGCCTCAGCGGAAATGGGCCTCATCTCACCTGGAGGGCAAAACGTCCTGGATTTTCTCGAGTTGCGGCAGGTGCTCTCGACTTACGACGGGGACCTCAGGGACCCGCTCTGGTGGCCTCAGGAAAGGCCAGTCCCCATGCGAGTTCCTCGGGGCCCTCTAAGGATTCCTCTCCCGTCGATGCCGGGGCCTAAGACCTTGTGTGGAGTCGGGGCCGGAACCTGAGGATTCCTCTCCAGTGCTGACATGGATCTTGGGGTACTTCTGGAGTCTCCCCAGGGGAGTCAGTCCTCGTCTCGAATGCGGGCATGCACTTGCGCTTTCCTCCAGAGCGGTAGCAGCAGTGTCACGCAGTCCGCCGCGTGGATCAACGGATCTATGGTTTTCCCTCGAGTCTTTCCCACGAGGCTTTCCCACGAGGCTTTCCCACAGGGCTGTCCCACGTGCACACGTGGTGCGAGTCGATCCTCGGCTTGAACGTCAAGGCAGTGCAGGGAAAACAGGTTCCTCTGGAATGGACTGACACATCTGGGGGACTCTTGGAATGGTGTCTCGACCCTGGAGTTCCTCTCGCCTTTCCTGTGGAGAGCGCCTCCTCTTGAGATGCGACGGGAACGCCGAGAATTCTTTCCCTACGAAACAGGGAAAGGATCACTCATCTCGAGCTAGGAGGCGGAAACGGGGCTCCCCTGGATGTGTGCGGGACCCCACGTGCTTCCTCTCGAGTGGAGACGGGTATGTCGGGGAACTTCTTGAGTTGCAGCAAGGGTGTGAAGGACCCTTTGGAAGTTCCAGTGGTTAGATGTGATTGGCCTCGAGAAGCCTCAGCGGAAATGGGCCTCATCTCGCCTGGAGGGCAAAACCTCCTGGATTTTCTCGAGTTGCGGCAGGTGCTCTCGACTTACGACGGGGACCTCAGGGACCCGCTCTGGTGGCCTCAGGAAAGGCCAGTCCCCATGCGAGTTCCTCGGGGGCCTCTCGGGATTCCTCTCCCGTCGATGCCGGGGCCTAAGACCTTGGGTGGAGTCGGGGCCGGAACCTGAGGATTCCTCTCCAGTGCTGACATGGATCTTGGGGTACTTCTGGAGTCTCCCCAGGGGAGTCAGTCCTCGTCTCGAATGCGGGCATGCACTTGCGCTTTCCTCCAGAGCGGTAGCAGCAGTGTCACGCAGTTCGCCGCGTGGATCAAAGGATCTATGGTTTTCCCTCGAGTCTTTCCCACGAGGCTTTCCCAAGAGGCTTTCCACAGGGCTGTCCCACGTGCACACGTGGTGGGAGTCGATCCTCGGCTTGAACGTCAAGGCAGTGCAGGGAAAACAGGTTCCTCTGGAATGGACTGACACATCTGGGGGACTCTTGGAATGGTGGCACGACCCTGGAGTTCCTCTCGCCTTTCCTGTGGAGAGCGCCTCCTCTTGAGATGCGACGGGAACGCCGGGAATTCTTTCCCTACGAAACAGGGAAAGGATCACTCATCTCGAGCTAGGAGGCGGAAACGGGGCTCCCCTGGATGTGTGCGGGACCCCACGTGCTTCCTCTCGAGTGGTGACGGGTATGTTGGGGAACTTCTTGAGTTGCAGCAAGGGTGTGAAGGACCCTTTGGAAGTTCCAGTGGTTAGATGTGATTGGCCTCGAGAAGCCTCAGCGGAAATGGGCCTCATCTCGCCTGGAGGGCAAAACCTCCTGGATTTTCTCGAGTTGCGGCAGGTGCTCTCGACTTACGACGGGGACCTCAGGGACCCGCTCTGGTGGCCTCAGGAAAGGCCAGTCCCCATGCGAGTTCCTCGGGGCCCTCTCTGGATTCCTCTCCCGTCGATGCCGGGGCCTAAGACCTTGTGTGGAGTCGGGGCCGAAACCTGAGGATTCCTCTCCAGTGCTGACATGGATCTTGGGGTACTTCTGGAGTCTCCCCAGGGCAGTCAGTCCTCGTCTCGAATGCGGGCATGCACTTGCGCTTTCCTCCAGAGCGGTAGCAGCAGTGTCACGCAGTCCGCCCCGTGGATCAAAGGATCTATGGTTTTCCCTCGAGTCTTTCCCACGAGGCTTTCCCACGAGGCTTTCCAACAGGGCTGTCCCACGTGCACACGTGATGGGAGTCGATCCTCGGCTTGAACGTCAAGGCAGTGCAGGGAAAACAGGTTCCTCTGGAATGGACTGACACATCTGGGGGACTCTTGGAATGGTGTCTCGACCCTGGAGTTCCTCTCGCCTTTCCTGTGGAGAGCGCCTCCTCTTGAGATGCGACGGGAACCCCGGGAATTCTTCTCCTACGAAACAGGGAAAGGATCCCTCATCTCGAGCTAGGAGGCGGAAACGGGGCTCCCCTGGATGTGTGCGGGACACCACGTGCTTCCTCTCGAGTGGAGACAGGTATGTCGGGGAACTTCTTGAGTTGCAGCAAGGGTGTGAAGGACCCTTTGGAAGTTCCAGTGGTTAGATGTGATTGGCCTCGAGAAGCCTCAGCGGAAATGGGCCTCATCTCGCCTGGAGGGCAAAACCTCCTGGATTTTCTCGAGTTGCGGCAGGTGCTCTAGACTTACGACGGGGACCTCAGGGACCCGCTCTGGTGGCCTCAGGAAAGGCCAGTCCCCATGCGAGTTCCTCGGGGGCCTCTCGGGATTCCTCTCCCGTCGATGCCGGGGCCTAAGACCTTGTGTGGAGTCGTGTCCGGAACCTGAGGATTCCTCTCCAGTGCTGACATGGATCTTGGGGTACTTCTGGAGTCTCCCCAGGGGAGTCAGTCCTCGTCTCGAGTGCGGGCATGCACTTGCGCTTTCCTCCAGAGCGGTAGCAGCAGTGTCACGCAGTCCGCCGCGTGGATCAAAGGATCTATGATTTTCCCTCGAGTCTTTCCCACGAGGCTTTCCCACGAGGCTTTCCCACAGGGCTGTCCCACGTGCACACGTGGTGGGAGTCGATCCTCGGCTTGAACGTCAAGGCAGTGCAGGGAAAACAGGTTCCACTGGAATGGACTGACACATCTGGGGGACTCTTGGAATCGTGGCACGACCATGGAGTTCCTCTCGCCTTTCCTGTGGAGAGCGCCTCCTCTTGAGATGCGACGGGAACGCCGGGAATTCTTTCCCTACGAAACAGGGAAAGGATCCCTCATCTCGAGCTAGGAGGCGGAAACGGGGCTCCCCTGGATGTGTGCGGGACCCCACGTGCTTCCTCTCGAGTGGAGACGGGTATGTTGGGGAACTTCTTGAGTTGCAGCAAGGGTGTGAAGGACCCTTTGGAAGTTCCAGTGGTTAGTTGTGATTGGCCTCGAGAAGCCTCAGCGGAAATGGGCCTCATCTCGCCTGGAGGGCAAAACCTCCTGGATTTTCTCGAGTTGCGGCAGGTGCTCTCGACTTACGACGGGGACCTGAGGGACCCGCCCTGGTGGCCTCAGGAAAGGCCAGTCCCCATGCGAGTTCCTCGGGGGCGTCTCGGGATTCCTCTCCCGTCGATGCCGGGGCCTAAGACCTTGTGTGGAGTCGGGGCCGGAACCTGAGGATTCCTCTCCAGTGCTGACATGGATCTTGGGGTACTTCTGGAGTCTCCCCAGGGGAGTCAGTCCTCGTCTCGAGTGCGGGCATGCACTTGCGCTTTCCTCCAGAGCGGTAGCAGCAGTGTCACGCAGTCCGCCGCGTGGATCAAAGGATCTATGGTTTTCCCTCGAGTCTTTCCCACGAGGCTTTCCCACGAGGCTTTCACACAGGGCTGTCCCACAGGGCTGTCCCACGTGCACACGTGGTGGGAGTCGATCCTCGGCTTGAACGTCAAGGCAGTGCAGGGAAAACAGGTTCCTCTGGAATGGACTGACACATCTGGGGGACTCTTGGAATGGTGTCTCGACCCTGGAGTTCCTCTCGCCTTTCCTGTGGAGAGCGCCTCCTCTTGAGATGCGACGGGAACCCCGGGAATTCTTCTCCTACGAAACAGGGAAAGGATCCCTCATCTCGAGCTAGGAGGCGGAAACGGGGATCCCCTGGATGTGTGCGGGACACCACGTGCTTCCTCTCGAGTGGAGACAGGTATGTCGGGGAACTTCTTGAGTTGCAGCAAGGGTGTGAAGGACCCTTTGGAAGTTCCAGTGGTTAGATGTGATTGGCCTCGAGAAGCCTCAGCGGAAATGGGCCTCATCTCGCCTGGAGGGCAAAACCTCCTGGATTTTCTCGAGTTGCGGCAGGTGCTCTAGACTTACGACGGGGACCTCAGGGACCCGCTCTGGTGGCCTCAGGAAAGGCCAGTCCCCATGCGAGTTCCTCGGGGGCTTCTCGGGATTCCTATCCCGTCGATGCCGGGGCCTAAGACCTTGTGTGGAGTCGTGTCCGGAACCTGAGGATTCCTCTCCAGTGCTGACATGGATCTTGGGGTACTTCTGGAGTCTCCCCAGGGGAGTCAGTCCTCGTCTCGAATGCGGGCATGCACTTGCGCTTTCCTCCAGAGCGGTAGCAGCAGTGTCACGCAGTCCGCCGCGTGGATCAAAGGATCTATGGTTTTCCCTCGAGTCTTTCCCACGAGGCTTTCCCACGAGGCTTTCCCACAGGGCTGTCCCACGTGCACACGTGGTGGGAGTCGATCCTCGGCTTGAACGTCAAGGCAGTGCAGGGAAAACAGGTTCCACTGGAATGGACTGACACATCTGGGGGACTCTTGGAATGGTGGCACGACCATGGAGTTCCTCTCGCCTTTCCTGTGGAGAGCGCCTCCTCTTGAGATGCGACGGGAACGCCGGGAATTCTTTCCCTACGAAACAGGGAAAGGATCCCTCATCTCGAGCTAGGAGGCGGAAACGGGGCTCCCCTGGATGTGTGCGGGACACCACGTGCATCCTCTCGAGTGGAGACGGGTATGTCGGGGAACTTCTTGAGTTGCAGCAAGGGTGTGAAGGACCCTTTGGAAGTTCCAGTGGTTAGACGCGATTGGCCTCGAGAAGCCTCAGCGGAAATGGGCCTCATCTCGCCTGGATGGCAAAACCTCCTGGATTTTCTCGAGTTGCGGCAGGTGCTCTCGACTTACGACGGGAACCTCAGGGACCCGCTCTGGTTTCCTCAGGAAAGGCCAGTCCCCATGCGAGTTCCTCGGGGGCCTCTCGGGATTCCTCTCCCGGCGATCCCGGGGCCTAAGACCTTGTGAGGAGTCGGGGCCGGAACCTGAGGATTCCTCTCCAGTGCTGACATGGATCTTGGGGTACTTCTGGAGTCTCCCCAGGGGAGTCAGTCCTCGTCTCGAATGCGGGCATGCACTTGCGCTTTCCTCCAGAGCGGTAGCAGCAGTGTCACGCAGTCCGCCGCGTGGATCAAAGGATCTATGGTTTTCCCTCGAGTCTTTCCCACGAGGCTTTCCCACGAGGCTTTCCCACAGGGCTGTCCCACGTGCACACGTGGTGGGAGTCGATCCTCGGCTTGAACGTCAAGGCAGTGCAGGGAAAACAGGTTCCTCTGGAATGGACTGACACATCTGGGGGACTCTTGGAATGGTGGCACGACCCTGGAGTTCCTCTCGCCTTTCCTGTGGAGAGCGCCTCCTCTTGAGATGCGACGGGAACGCCGTGAATTCTTTCCCTACGAAACAGGGAAAGGATCCCTCATCTCGAGCTAGGAGGCGGAAACGGGGCTCCCCTGGATGTGTGCGGGACACCACGTGCTTCCTCTCGAGTGGAGACGGGTATGTCGGGGAACTTCTTGAGTTGCAGCAAGGGTGTGAAGGACCCTTTGGAAGTTCCAGTGGTTAGTTGTGATTGGCCTCGAGAAGCCTCAGCGGAAATGGGCCTCATCTCGCCTGGAGGGCAAAACCTCCTGGATTTTCTCGAGTTGCGGCAGGTGCTCTCGACTTACGACGGGGACCTCAGGGACCCGCCCTGGTGGCCTCAGGAAAGGCCAGTCCCCATGCGAGTTCCTCGGGGGCGTCTCGGGATTCCTCTCCCGTCGATGCCGGGGCCTAAGACCTTGTGTAGTCGGGGCCGGAACCTGAGGATTCCTCTCCAGTGCTGACATGGATCTTGGGGTACTTCTGGAGTCTCCCCAGGGGAGTCAGTCCTCGTCTCGAGTGCGGGCATGCACTTGCGCTTTCCTCCAGAGCGGTAGCAGCAGTGTCACGCAGTCCGCCGCGTGGATCAAAGGATCTATGGTTTTCCCTCGAGTCTTTCCCACGAGGCTTTCCCACGAGGCTTTCACACAGGGCTGTCCCACAGGGCTGTCCCACGTGCACACGTGGTGGGAGTCGATCCTCGGCTTGAACGTCAAGGCAGTGCAGGGAAAACAGGTTCCTCTGGAATGGACTGACACATCTGGGGGACTCTTGGAATCGTGGCACGACCCTGGAGTTCCTCTCGCCTTTCCTGTGGAGAGCGCCTCCTCTTGAGATGCGACGGGAACGCCGGGAATTCTTTCCCTACGAAACAGGGAAAGGATCCCTCATCTCGAGCTAGGAGGCGGAAACGGGGCTCCCCTGGATGTGTGCGGGACCCACGTGCTTCCTCTCGAGTGGAGACGGGTATGTCGGGGAACTTCTTGAGTTGCAGCAAGGGTGTGAAGGACCCTTTGGAAGTTCCAGTGGTTAGACGTGATTAGCCTCGAGAAGCCTCAGCAGAAATGGGCCTCATCTCGCCTGGAGGGCAAAACCTCCTGGATTTTCTCGAGTTGCTGCAGGTGCTCTCGACTTACGACGGGGACCTCAGGGACCCGCTCTGGTGGCCTCAGGAAAGGCCAGTCCCCATGCGAGTTAATCGGGGGCCTCTCGGGATTCCTCTCCCGTCGATGCCGGGGCCTAAGACCTTGTGTGGAGTCGGGGCCGGAACCTGAGGATTCCTCTCCAGTGCTGACATGGATCTTGGGGTACTTCTGGAGTCTCCCCAGGGGAGTCAGTCCTCGTCTCGAATGCGGGCATGCACTTGCGCTTTCCTCCAGAGCGGTAGCAGCAGTGTCACGCAGTCCGCCGCGTGGATCAAAGGATCTATGGTTTTCCCTCGAGTCTTTCCCACGAGGCTTCCCACGAGGCTTTCCCGCAGGGCTGTCCCACGTGCAAACGTGGTGGGAGTCGATCCTCGGCTTGAACGTCAAGGCAGTGCAGGGAAAACAGGTTCCTCTGGAATGGACTGACACATCTGGGGGACTCTTGGAATGGTGTCACGACCCTGGAGTTCCTCTCGCCTTTCCTGTGGAGAGCGCCTCCTCTTGAGATGCGACGGGAACGCCGGGAATTCTTTCCCTACGAAACAGGGAAAGGATCCCTCATCTCGAGCTAGGAGGCGGAAACGGGGCTCCCCTGGATGTGTGCGGGACCCCACGTGCTTCCTCTCGAGTGGAGACGGGTTTGTCGGGGAACTTCTTGAGTTGCAGCAAGCGTGTGAAGGACCCTTTGGTAGTTCCAGGGGTCAGAAGTGATTAGCCTCGAGAAGCCTCAGCGGAAATGGGCCTCATCTCGCCTGGAGAGCAAAACCTCCTGGATTTTCTCGAGTTGCGTCAGGTGCTCTCGACTTACGACGGGGACCTCAGAGACCCGCTCTGGTGGCCTCAGGAAAGGCCAGTCGCCATGCGAGTTCCTCGGGTCCTCTCGGGATTCCTCTCCCGTCGATGCTGGGGCCTAACCCTTGTGTTGAGTCGGGGCCGGAACCTGAGGATTCCTCTCCAGTGCTGACATGGATCTTGGGGTACTTCTGGAGTCTCCCCAGGGGAGTCAGTCCTCGTCTCGAATGCGGGCATGCACTTGCGCTTTCCTCCAGAGCGGTAGCAGCAGTGTCACGCAGTCCACCGCGTGGATCAAAGGATCTATGGTTTTCCCTCGAATCTTTCCCACGAGGCTTTCCCACGAGGCTTTCCCACAGGGCTGTCCCACGTGCACACGTGGTGGGAGTCGATCCTCGGCTTGAACGTCAAGGCAGTGCAGGGAAAACAGGTTTCTCTGGAATGGACTGACACATCTGGGGGACTCTTGGAATGGTGACACGACCCTGGAGTTCCTCTCGCCTTTCCTGTGGAGAGCGCCTCCTCTTGAGATGCGACGGGAACGCCGGGAATTCTTTCCCTACGAAACAGGGAAAGGATCCCTCATCTCTAGGTGGGAGGCGGAAACGGGGCTTCCCTGGATGTGTGCGGGACCCTTGTGCTTCCTCTCGAGGGGAGACGGGTATGTCGGGGAACTTCTTGAGTTGCAGCAAGGGTGTGAAGGACCCTTTGGAAGTTCCAGTGGTTAGATGTGATTAGCCTCGAGCAGCCTCAGCGGAAATGGGCCTCATCTCGCCTGGAGGGCAAAACCTCCTGGATTTTTTCGAGTTGCGGCAGGTGCTCTCGACTTACGACGGGGACCTCGGGGACCCGCTCTGGTGGCCTCAGGAAAGGCCAGTCCCCATGCGAGTTCCTCGGAGGCCTCTCGGGATTCCTCTCCCTTCGATGCCGGGGCCTAAGACCTTTGTGGAGTCGGGGCCGGAACCTGAGGATTCCTCTCCTGTGCTGACATGGATCCTGGGGTACTTCTGGAGTCTACCCCGGGGAGTCAGTCCTCGTCTCGAATGCGGACATGCACTTGCGCTTTCCTCCAGAGCGGTAGCAGAAGTGTCCCGCAGTCCGCCGCGTGGATCAAAGGATCTATGGTTTTCCCTCGAGTCTTTCCCACGAGGCTTTCCCACGAGGCTTTCCCACAGGGCTGTCCCACGTGCACACGTGGTGGGAGTCGATCCTCGGCTTGAACGTCAAGGCAGTGCAGGGAAAACAGGTTCCTCCGGCATGGACTGACACATCTGGGGGACTCTTGGAATGGTGGCACGACCCTGGAGTTCCTCTCGCCTTTCCTGTGGAGAGCGCCTTCTCTTGAGAGGCGACGGGAACGCCGGGAATTCTTTCCCTAAGAAACAGGGAAAGGATCCCTCATCGCGAGCTAGGAGGCGGAAACGGGGCTCCCCTGGATGTGTGCGGGACCCCACGTGCTTCCTCTCGAATGGAGACGGGTATGTCGGGGAACTTCTTGAGTTGCAGCAAGGGTGTGAAGGACCCTTTGGAAGTTCCAGTGGTTAGAAGTGATTAGCCTCGAGAAGCCTCAGCGGAAATGGGCCTCATCTCGCCTGGAGAGCAAAAACTCCTGGATTTTCTCGAGTTGCGGCAGGTGCTCTCGACTTACGACGGGGACCTCAGAGACCCGCTCTGGTGGCCTCAGGAAAGGCCAGTCCCCATGCGAGTTCCTCGGGTCCTCTCGGGATTCCTCTCCCGTCGATGCTGGGGCCTAAGCCCTTGTGTGGAGTCGGGGCCGGAACCTGAGGATTCCTCTCCAGTGCTGACATGGATCTTGGGGTATTTCTGGAGTCTCCCCAGGGGAGTCAGTCCTCGTCTCGAATGCGGGCATGCACTTGTGCTTTCCTCCAGAGCGGTAGCAACAGTGTCACGCAGTCCGCCGCTTGGATCAAAAGATCTATGGTTTTCCCTCGAGTCTTTCCCACGAGGCTTTCCCACGAGGCTTTCCCACAGGGCTGTCCCACGTGCACACGTGGTGGGAGTGGATCCTCGGCTTGAACGTCAAGGCAGTGCAGGGAAAACAGGTTCCTCTGGAATGGACTGACACATCTGGGGGACTCTTGTAATGGTGGCACGAACCTGGAGTTCCTCTAGCCTTTCCTGTGGAGAGCGCCTCCACTTGAGATGCGACGGGAACGCCGGGAATTCTTTCCCTACGAAACAGGGAAAGGATCCCTCATCTCGAGCTAGGAGGCGGAAACGGGGCTCCCCTGGATGTGTGCGGGACCCCACGTGCTTCCTCTCGAGTGGAGATGGGTATGTCGGGGAAGTTCTTGAGTTGCAGCAAGGGTGTGAAGAACCCTTTGGAAGTTCCAGTGGTTAGACGTGATTAGCCTCGAGAAGCCTCAGCGGAAATGGGCCTCATCTCGCCTGGATGGCAAAACCTCCTGGATTTTCTCGAGTTGCGGCAGGTGCTCTCGACTTACGATCGGGACCTCAGGGACCCGTTCTGGTGGCCTCAGGAAATGCCAGTCCCCATGCGAGTTCCTCGGGGGCCTCTCAGGATTCCTCTCCCGTCGATGCCGGGGCCTAAGACCTTGTGTGGAGTCGGGGCCGGAACCTGCGGATTCCTCTCCAGTGCTGACATGGATCTTGGGGTACTTCTGGAGTCTCCCCAGGGGAGTCAGTCCTCGTCTCGAATGCGGGCATGCACTTGCGCTTTCCTCCAGAGCGGTAGCAGCCGTGTCACGCAGTCCGCCGCGTGGATCAAAGGATCTATTGTTTTCCCTCGTGTCTTTCCCACGAGGCTTTCCCACGAGGCTTTCCCACAGGGCTGTCCCACGTGCACACGTGGTGGGAGTCGAACCTCGGCTTGAACGTCAAGGCAGTGCAGGGAAAACATGTTCCTCTGGAATGGACTGACACATCTGGGGGACTCTTGGAATGGTGGCACGACCCTGGAGTTCCTCTCGCCTTTCCTGTGGAGAGCGCCTCCTCTTGAGATGCGACGGGAACGCCGGGAATTCTTTCCCTACGAAACAGGGAAAGGATCCCTCATCTCTAGGTGGGAGGCGGAAACGGGGCTTCCCTGGATGTGTGCGGGACCCTTGTGCTTCCTCTCGAGGGGAGACGGGTATGTCGGGGAACTTCTTGAGTTGCAGCAAGGGTGTGAAGGACCCTTTGGAAGTTCCAGTGGTTAGATGTGATTAGCCTCGAGCAGCCTCAGCGGAAATGGGCCTCATCTCGCCTGGAGGGCAAAACCTCCTGGATTTTTTCGAGTTGCGGCAGGTGCTCTCGACTTACGACGGGGACCTCGGGGACCCGCTCTGGTGGCCTCAGGAAAGGCCAGTCCCCATGCGAGTTCCTCGGAGGCCTCTCGGGATTCCTCTCCCTTCGATGCCGGGGCCTAAAACCTTTGTGGAGTCGGGGCCGGAACCTGAGGATTTCTCTCCTGTGCTGACATGGATCCTGGGGTACTTCTGGAGTCTACCCCGGGGAGTCAGTCCTCGTCTCGAATGCGGACATGCACTTGCGCTTTCCTCCAGAGCGGTAGCAGCAGTGTCCCGCAGTCCGCCGCGTGCATCAAAGGATCTATGGTTTTCCCTCGAGTCTTTCCCACGAGGCTTTCCCACGAGGCTTTCCCACAGGGCTGTCCCACGTGCACACGTGGTGGGAGTCGATCCTCGGCTTGAACGTCAAGGCAGTGCAGGGAAAACAGGTTCCTCCGGCATGGACTGACACATCTGGGGGACTCTTGGAATGGTGGCACGACCCTGGAGTTCCTCTCGCCTTTCCTGTGGAGAGCGCCTTCTCTTGAGAGGCGACGGGAATGCCGGGAATTCTTTCCCTAAAAACAGGGAAAGGATCCCTCATCGCGAGCTAGGAGGCGGAAACGGGGCTCCCCTGGATGTGTGCGGGACCCCACGTGCTTCCTCTCGAATGGAGACGGGTATGTCGGGGAACTTCTTGAGTTGCAGCAAGGGTGTGAAGGACCCTTTGGAAGTTCCAGTGGTTAGAAGTGATTAGCCTCGAGAAGCCTCAGCGGAAATGGGCCTCATCTCGTCTGGAGAGCAAAAACTCCTGGATTTTCTCGAGTTGCGGCAGGTGCTCTCGACTTACGACGGGGACCTCAGAGACCCGCTCTGGTGGCCTCAGGAAAGGCCAGTCCCCATGCGAGTTCCTCGGGTCCTCTCGGGATTCCTCTCCCGTCGATGCTGGGGCCTAAGCCCTTGTGTGGAGTCGGGGCCGGAACCTGAGGATTCCTCTCCAGTGCTGACATGGATCTTGGGGTACTTCTGGAGTCTCCCCAGGGGAGTCAGTCCTCGTCTCGAATGCGGGCATGCACTTGCGCTTTCCTCCAGAGCGGTAGCAGCAGTGTCACGCAGTCCACTGCGTGGATCAAAGGATCTATGGTTTTCCCTCGAGTCTTTCCCACGAGGCTTTCCCACGAGGCTTTCCCACAGGACTGTCCCACGTGCACACGTGGTGGGAGTCGATCCTCGGCTTGAACGTCAAGGCAGTGCAGGGAAAACAGGTTCCTCTGGAATGGACTGACACATCTGGGGGTCTCTTGGAATGGTGCCACGACCCTGGAGTTCCTCTCGCCTTTCCTGTGGAGAGCGCCTCCTCTTGAGATGCGACGGGAACGCCGGGAATTTTTTCCCTACGAAACAGGGAAAGGATCCCTCATCTCGAGCTAGGAGGCGGAAACGGGTCGCACCTGGATGTGTGCGGGACCCCACGTGCTTCCTCTCGAGTGGAGACGGGTATGTCGGGGAACTTCTTGAGTTGCAGCAAGGGTGTGAAGGACACTTTGGAAGTTCCAGTGGTTAGATGTGATTGGCCTCGAGAAGCCTCAGCGGAAATGGGCCTCATCTCGCCTGGAGGGCAAAACCTCCTGGATTTTCTCGAGTTGCGGCAGGTGCTCTCGACTTACGACGGGGACCTCAGGGACCCGCTCTGATGGCCTCAGGAAAGGCCAGTCCTCATGCGAGTTCCTCGGGGGCCTCTCGGGATTCCTCTCCTGTCGATGCCGGGGCCTAAGACCTTGTGTGGAGTCGGGGCCGGAACCTGAGGATTCCTCTCCAGTGCTGACATCGATCTTGGGGTACTTCTGGAGTCTCCCCAGGGGAGTCAGTCCTCGTCTCGAATGCGGGCATGCACTTGCGCTTTCCTCCAGAGCGGTAGCAGCAGTGTCACGCAGTCCTCCGCGTGGATCAAAGGATCTATGTTTTTCCCTCGAGTCTTTCCCACGAGGCTTTCCCACGAGGCTTTCCCACAGGGCTGTCCCACGTGCACACGTGGTGGGAGTCGATCCTCGGCTTGAACGTCAAGGCAGTGAAGGGAAAACAGGTTCCTCTTGAATGAACTGACACATCTGGGGGACTCTTGGAATGGTGGCACGACCCTGGAGTTCCTCTCGCATTTCCTGTGGAGAGCGCCTCCTCTTGAGATGCGACGGGAACGCTGGGAATTCTTTCCCTACGAAACAGGGAAAGGATCACTCATCTCGAGCTAGGAGGCGGAAAAGGGGCTCCCCTGGATGTGTGCGGGACCCCACGTGCTTCCTCTCGAGTGGAGACGGGTATGTCGGGGAACTTCTTGAGTTGCAGCAAGGGTGTGAAGGACCCTTTGGAAGTTCCAGTGGTTAGACGTGATTAGCCTCGAGAAGCCTCAGCGGAAATGGGCCTCATCTCGCCTGGAGAGCAAAACCTCCTGGATTTTCTCGAGTTGCGGCAGGTGCTCTCGACTTACGACGGGGACCTCAGGGACCCGCTCTGGTGGCCTCAGGAAAGGCCAGTCCCCATGCGAATTCATCGGGGGCCTCTCGGGATTACTCTCCCTTCGATGCCGGGCCTAAGACCTAGTGTGGAGTCGGGGCCGGAACATGAGGATTCCTCTCCAGTGCTGACATGGATCTTGGGGTACTTCTGGAGTCTCCCCAGGGGAGTCAGTCCTCGTCTCGAATGCGGGCATGCACTTGCGCTTTCCTCCAGAGCGGTAGCAGCAGTGTCACCCAGTCCGCCGCGTGGATAAAAGGATCAATGTTTTTCCTTCGATTCTTTCCCACGAGGCTTTCCCACGAGGCTTTCCCACAGGGCTGTCCCACTTGCACAGGTGGTGGGAGTCGATCCTCGGCTTGAACGTCAAGGCAGTGCAGGGAAAACTGGTTCCTCTGTAATGGACTGACACATCTGGGCTTCTCTTGGAATGGTGGCACCACCCTGGAGTTCCTCTCGCCTCTCCTGTGGAGAGCGCCTCCTCTTGAGATGCGACGGGAACGCCGGGAATTCTTTCCCTACGAAACAGGGAAAGGATCCCTCATCTCGAGCTAGGAGGCGGAAACGGGGCTCCCCTGGATGTGTGCAGGACCCCACGTGCTTCCTCTCGAGTGGAGACGGGTATGTCGGGGAACTTCTTGAGTTGCAGCAAGGGTGTGAAGGACCCTTTGGAAGTTCCAGTGGTTAGAAGTGATTAGCCTCGAGAAGCCTCAGCGGAAATGGGCCTCATCTCGCCTGGAGAGCAAAACCTCCTGGATTTTCTCGAGTTGCGGCAGGTGCTCTCGACTTACAACGGGGACCTCAGAGACCCGCTCTGGTGGCCTCAGGAAAGGCCAGTCCCCATGCGAGTTCCTCGGGGTCTTCTCGGCATTCCTCTATCGTCGATTCCGGGGCCTAAGACCTTGTGTGGAGTCGGGGCCGGAACCTGAGGATTCCTCTCCAGTGCTGACATGGATCTTGGGGTACTTCTGGAGTCTCCCCAGGGGAGTCAGTCCTCGTCTCGAATGCGGGCATGCACTTGCGCTTTCCCCCAGAGCGGTAGCAGCAGTGTCACGCAGTCCGCCGCGTGGATCAAAGGATCTATGGTTTTCCCTCGAGTCTTTCCAACGAGGCTTTCCCACGAGGCTTTCCCACAGGGCTGTCCCACGTGCACACGTGGTGGGAGTCGATCCTCGGCTTGAACGTCAAGGCAGTGCAGGGAAAACAGGTTCCTCTGGAATGGACTGACACATCTGGGGGACTCTTGGAATGGTGGCACGACCCTGGAGTTCCTCTCGCCTTTCCTGTGGAGAGCGCCTCCTCTTGAGATGCGACGGGAACGCCGGGAATTCTTTCCCTACGAAACAGGGAAAGGATCCCTCATCTCGAGATAGGAGGCGGAAACGGGGCTACCCTGGATGTGTGCGGGACCCTCGTGCTTCCTCTCGAGTGGAGACGGGTATGTCGGGGAACTTCTAGAGTTGCAGCAAGGGTGTGAAGGACCCTTTGGAAGTTCCAGTGGTTAGACGTGATTAGCCTCGAGAAGCCTCAGCGGAAATGGGCCTCATCTCACCTGGAGGGCAAAACCTCCTGGATTTTCTCGAGTTGCGGCAGGTGCTCTCGACTTACAACGGGGACCTCAGGGAACCGCTCTGGTGGCCTCAGGAAAGGCCAGTCCCCATGCGAGTTATTCGGGGGCCTCTCGGGATTCCTCTCCCGTCGATGCCGGGGCCTAAGACCTTGTGTGGAGTCGGGGCCGGAACCTGAGGATTCCTCTCCAGTGCTGACATGGATCTTGGGGTACTTCTGGAGTCTCCCCAGGGGAGTCAGTCCTCGTCTCGAATGCGGGCATGCACTTGCGCTTTCCTCCAGAGCGGTAGCAGCAGTGTCACGCAGTCCGCCGCGTGGATCAAAGGATCTATGATTTTCCCTCGAGTCTTTCCCACGAGGCTTTCCCACGAGGCTTTCCCACAGGGCTGTCCCACGTGCACACGTGTTGGGAGTGGATTCTCGGCTTGAACGTCAAGGCAGTGCAGGGAAAAAAGTTTCCTCTAGAATGGACTGACACATCTGGGGCACTCTTGGAATGGTGGCAAGACCCTGGAGTTCCTTTCGCCTTTCCTGTGGAGAGCGCCTCCTCTTGAGATTCGACGGGAACGCCGGGAATTCTTTCCCTACGAAACAGGGAAAGGATCCCTCATCTCGAGCTAGGAGGCGGAAACGGGGCTCCCCTGGATGTGTGCGGGACACCACGTGCTTCCTCTCGAGTGGAGACGGGTATGTCGGGGAACTTCTTGAGTTGCAGCAAGGGTGTGAAGGACCCTTTGGAAGTTCCAGTGGTTAGATGTGATTAGCCTCGAGAAGCCTCAGCGGAAATGGGCCTCATCTCGCCTGGAGGGCAAAACCTCCTGGATTTTCTCGAGTTGCGGCAGGTGCTCTCGACTTACGACGGGGACCTCAGGGACCCGCTCTGGTGGCCTCAGGAAAGGCCAGTCCCCATGCGAGTTCCTCGGGTCCTCTCGGGATTCCTCTCCCGTCGATGCTGGGGCCTAAGCCCTTGTGTGGAGTCGGGGCCGGAACGTGAGGATTCCTCTCCAGTGCTGACATGGATCTTGGGGTACTTCTGGAGTCTCCCCAGGGGAGTCAGTCCTCGTCTCGAATGCGGGCATGCACTTGCGCTTTCCTCCAGAGCGGTAGCAGCAGTGTCACGCAGTCCACCGCGTGGATCAAAGGATCTATGGTTTTCCCTGGAGTCTTTCCCTCGAGTCTTTCCCACGAGGCTTTCCCACGAGGCTTTCCCACAGGGCTGTCCCACGTGCACACGTGGTGGGAGTCGATCCTCGGCTTGAACGTCAAGGCAGTGCAGGGAAAACAGGTTCCTCTGGAATGGACTGACACATCTGGGGGACTCTTGGAATGGTGGCACGACCCTGGAGTTCCTCTCGCCTTTCCTGTGGAGAGCGCCTCCTCTTCAGATGCGACGGGAACGCCGGTAATTCTTTCCCTACGAAACAGGGAAAGGATCCCTCATCTCGAGCTAGGAGGCGAAACGGGGCTCCCCTGGATGTGTGCGGGACCGCAAGTGCTTCCTCTCGAGTGGAGACGGGTATGTCGGGGAACTTCTTGAGTTGCAGCAAGGGTGTGAAGGACCCTTTGGAAGGTCCAGTGGTTAGATGTGATTGGCCTCGAGAAGCCTCAGTGGAAATGGGCCTCATCTCGCCTGGAGGGGAAAAACCTCCTGGATTTTCTCGAGTTGCGGCCGGTGCTCTCGACTTACGACGGGGACCTCAGGGACCCGCTCTGGTGGCCTCATGAAAGGCCAGTCCCCATGCGAGTTCTTCGGGGGCCTCTCGGGATTCCTCTCCCGTCGATGCCGGGGCCTAAGACCTTGTGTGGAGTCGGGGCCGGAACCTGAGGATTCCTCTCCAGTGCTGACATGGATCTTGGGGTACTTCTGGAGTCTCCCCAGGGGAGTCAGTCCTCGTCTCGAATGCGGGCATGCACTTGCGCTTTCCTCCAGAGCGGTAGCAGCAGTGTCACGCAGTCCGCCGCGTGGATCAAAGGATCTATGGTTTTCCCTCGAGTCTTTCCCACGAGGCTTTCCCACGAGGCTTTCCCACAGGGCTGTCCCACGTGCACACGTGGTGGGAGTCGATCCTCGGCTTGAACGTCAAGGCAGTGCAGGGAAAACAGGTTCCTCTGGAATGGACTGACACATCTGGGAGACTCTTGGAATGGTGGCACGACCCTGGAGTTCCTCTCGCCTTTCCTGTGGAGAGCGCCTCCTGTTGAGATGCGACGGGAACGCCGGGAATTCTTTCCCTAAGAAACAGGGAAAGGATCCCTCATCTCGAGCTAGGAGGCGGAAACGGGGCTCCCCTGGATGTCTGCGGGACCCACGTGCTTCCTCTCGATTGGAGACGGGTATGTCGGGGAACTTCTTGAGTTGCAGCAAGGGTGTGAAGGACCCTTTGGAAGTTCCAGTGGTTAGACGTGATTAGCCTTGAGAACCCTCAGCGGAAATGGGCCTCATCTCGCCTGGAGGGCAAAACCTCCTGGATTTTCTCGAGTTGCGGCAGGTGTTCTCGACTTATGACGTTGACCTCAGGGAACCGCTCTGGTGGCCTCAGGAAAGCCCAGTCCCCATGCGAGTTCTTCGGGGGCCTCTCGGGATTCCTATCCCGTCGATGCCGGGGCCTAAGACCTTGTGTGGAGTCGGGGCCGGAACCTGAGGATTCCTCTCCAGTGCTGACATGGATCTTGGGGTACTTCTGGAGTCTCCCCAGGGGAGTCAGTCCTCGTCTCGAATGCGGGCATGCACTTGCGCTTTCCTCCAGAGCGGTAGCAGCAGTGTCACGCAGTCCGCCGCGTGGATCAAAGGATCTATGGTTTTCCCTCGAGTCTTTCCCACGAGGCTTTCCCACGAGGCTTTCCCACAGGGCTGTCCCACGTGCACACGTGGTGGGAGTCGATCCTCGGCTTGAACGTCAAGGCAGTGCAGGGAAAACAGGTTCCTCTGGAATGGACTGACACATCTGGGGGACTCTTGGAATGGTGGCACGACCCTGGAGTTCCTCTCGCCGTTCCTGTGGAGAGCGCCTCCTCTTGAGATGCGACGGGAACGCCGGGAATTCTTTCCCGACGAAACAGGGAAAGGATCCCTCATCTCGAGTTAGGAGGCGGAAACGGGGCTCCCCTGGATGTGTGCGGGACACCACGTGCTTCCTCTCGAGTGCAGACGGGTATGTCGGGGAACTTCTTGAGTTGCAGCAAGGTTGTAAAGGACCCTTTGGAAGTTCCAGTGGTTAGACGTGATTAGCCTCGAGAAGCCTCAGCGGAAATGGGCCTCATCTCGCCTGGAGGGCAAAACCTCCTGGATTTTCTCGAGTTGCGGCAGGTGCTCTCGACTTACGACGGGGACATCAGGAACCCGCTCTGGTGGCCTCAGGAAAGGCCAGTCCCCATGCGAGTTCCTCGGGGCCTCTCGGGTTTTCTCTCCCGTCGATGCCGGGGCCTAAGACCTTGTGTGGAGTCGGGGCCGGAACCTGAGGATTCCTCTCCAGTGCTGACATGGATCGTGGGGTACTTCTGGAGTCTCCCCAGGGGAGTCAGTCCTCGTCTCGAATGCGGGCATGCACTTGCGCTTTCCTCCAGAGCGGTAGCAGCAGTGTCACGCAGTCCGCCGCGTGGATCAAAGGATCTATGGTTTTCCCTCGAGTCTTTCCCACGAGGCTTTCCCACGAGGCTTTCCCACAGGGCTGTCCCACGTGCACACGTGGTGGGAGTCGATCCTCGGCTTGAACGTCAAGGCAGTGCAGGGAAAACAGGTTCCTCTGGAATGGACTGACACATCTGGGGGACTCTTGGAATGGTGGAACGACCCTGGAGTTCCTCTCGCCTTTTCTGTGGAGAGCGCCTCCTCTTGAGATGCGACGGGAACGCCGGGAATTCTTTCCCTACGAAACAGTGAATGGATCCCTCATCTCGAGCTAGGAGGCGGAAACGGGGCTCCCCTGGATGTGTGCGGGACCCCACGTGCTTCCTCTCGAGTGCAGACGGGTATGTCGGGTAACTTCTTGAGTTGCAACAAGGGTGTGAAGGACCCTTTGGAAGTTCCAGTGGTTAGACGTGATTAGCCTCGAGAAGCCTCAGCGGAAATGGGCCTCATCTCGCCTGGAGGGCAAAACCTCCTGGATTTTCTCGAGTTGCGGCAGGTGCTCTCGACTTACGACGGGGACCTCAGGGACCCGCTCTGGTGGCCTCAGGAAAGGCCAGTCCCCATGCGAGTTCCTCGGGGGCCTCTCGGGATTCCTCTCCCGTCGATGCCGGGGCCTAAGACCTTGTGTGGAGTCGGGGCCGGAACCTGAGGATTCCTCTCCAGTGCTGACATGGATCTTGGGGTACTTCTGGAGTCTCCCCAGGGGAGTCAGTCCTCGTCTCGAATGCGGGCATGCACTTGCGCTTTCCTCCAGAGCGGTAGCAGCAGTGTCACGCAGTCCGCCGCGTGGATCAAAGGATCTATGATTTTCCCTCGAGTCTTTCCCACGAGGCTTTCCCACGAGGCTTTCCCACAGGGCTGTCCCACGTGCACACGTGTTGGGAGTGGATTCTCGGCTTGAACGTCAAGGCAGTGCAGGGAAAAAAGTTTCCTCTAGAATGGACTGACACATCTGGGGCACTCTTGGAATGGTGGCAAGACCCTGGAGTTCCTTTCGCCTTTCCTGTGGAGAGCGCCTCCTCTTGAGATGCGACGGGAACGCCGGGAATTCTTTCCCTACGAAACAGGGAAAGGATCCCTCATCTCGAGCTAGGAGGCGGAAACGGGGCTCCCCTGGATGTGTGCGGGACCCCACGTGCTTCCTCTCGAGTGGAGACGGGTATGTCGGGGAACTTCTTGAGTTGCAGCCAGGGTGTGAAGGACCCTTTGGAAGTTCCAGTGGTTAGACGGGATTAGCCTCGAGAAGCCTCAGCGGAAATGGGCCTCATCTCGCCTGGAGGGCAAAACCTCCTGGATTTTCTCGAGTTGCGGCAGGTGCTCTCGACTTACGACGGGGACCTCAGGGACCCGCTCTGGTGGCCTTAGGAAAGGCCAGTCCCCATGCGAGTTCCTCGGGGGCCTCTGGGGATTCCTCTCCCTTCGATGCCGGGGCCTAAGACCTTGTGTGGAGTCGGGGCCGGAACCTGAGGATTCCTCTCCAGTGCTGACATGGATCTTGGGGTACTTCTGGAGTCTCCCCAGGGGAGTCAGTCCTCGTCTCGAATGCGGGCATGCACTTGCGCTTTCCTCCAGAGCGGTAACAGCAGTGTCACGCAGTCTGCCGCGTGGATCAAAGGATCTATGGTTTTCCCTCGAGTCGTTCCAACGAGGCTTTCCCACGAGGCTTTCCCACAGGGCTGTCCCACGTGCACACGTGGTGGGAGTCGATCCTCGGCTTGAACGTCAAGGCAGTGCAGGGAAAACAGGTTCCTCTGGAATGGACTGACACATCTGTGGGACTCTTGGAATGGTGGCACGACCCTGGAGTTCCTCTCGCCTTTCCTGTGGAGAGTGCCTCCTCTTGAGATGCGACGGGAACGCCGGGAATTCTTTCCCTTCGAAACAGGGAAAGGATCCCTCATCTCGAGCTAGGAGGCGGAAACGGGGCTCCCCTGGATGTGTGCGGGACCCCACGTGCTTCCTCTCGAGTGGAGACGGGTATGTCGGGGAACTTCTTGAGTTGCAGCAAGGGTGTGAAGGACCCTTTGGAAGTTCCAGTGGTTAGATGTGATTGGCCTCGAGAAGCCTCAGCGGAAATGGGCCTCATCTCGCCTGGAGGGCAAAACCTCCTGGATTTTCTCGAGTTGCGGCAGGTGCTCTCGACTTACGACGGGGACGTCAGGGACCCGCTCTGGTGGTCTCAGGAAAGGCCAGTCCCCATGCGAGTTCCTCGGGGGCCTCTCGGGATTCCTCTCCCGTCGATGCCGGGGCCTAAGACCTTGTGTGGAGTCGGGGCCGGAACCTGAGGATTCCTCTCCAGTGCTGACATGGATCTTGGGGTACTTCTGGAGTCTCCCCAGGGGAGTCAGTCCTCGTCTCGAATGCGGGCATGTACTTGCGCTTTCCTCCAGAGCGGTAGCAGCAGTGTCACGCAGTTCGCCACGTGGATCAAGGGATCTATGGTATTCCCTCGAGTCTTTCCCACGAGGCTTTCCCACGAGGCTTTCCCACAGGGCTGTCCCACGTGCACACGCGGTGGGAGTCGATCCTCGGCTTGAGCGTCAAGGCAGTGCACGGAAAACAGATTCCTCTGGAATGGACTGACACATCTGGGGGTCTCTTGGAATGGTGCCACGACCCTGGAGTTCCTCTCGCCTTTCCTGTGGAGAGCGCCACCTCTTGAGATGCGACGGGAACGCCGGGAATTCTTTCCCTACGAAACAGGGAAAGGATCCCTCATCTCGAGCTAGGAGGCGGAAACGGGGCTCCCCTGGATGTTTGCGGGAAACCACGTGCTTCCTCTCGAGTGGAGACGGGTATGTCGCGGAACTGCTTGAGTTGCAGCAAGGGTGTGAAGGACCCTTTGGAATTTCCAGTGGTTAGATGTGATTAGCCTCGTGAAGCCTCAGCGGAAATGGGCCTCATCTCACCTGGAGGGCAAAACCTCCTGGATTTTCTCGAGTTGCGGCAGGTGCTCTCGACTTACGACGGGGACCTCAGGGACCCGCTCTGGTGGCCTCAGGAAAGGCCAGTCCCCATGCGAGTTCCTCGGGGGCCTCTCGGGATTCCGCTCCCGTCGATGCCGGGGTCTAAGACCTTGTGTGGAGTCGGGGCCGGAACCTGAGGATTCCTCTCCAGTGCTGACATGGATCTTGGGGTACTTCTGGAGTCTCCCCAGGGGAGTCAGTCCTCGTCTCGAATGCGGGCATGTACTTGCGCTTTCCTCCAGAGCGGTAGCAGCAGTGTCACGCAGTTCGTCACGTGGATCAAGGGATCTATGGTATTCCCTCGAGTCTTTCCCACGAGGCTTTCCCACGAGGCTTTCCCACAGGGCTGTCCCACGTGCACACGCGGTGGGAGTCGATCCTCGGCTTGAGCGTCAAGGCAGTGCACGGAAAACAGATTCCTCTGGAATGGACTGACACATCTGGGGGTCTCTTGGAATGGTGCCACGACCCTGGAGTTCCTCTCGCCTTTCCTGTGGAGAGCGCCACCTCTTGAGATGCGACGGGAACGCCGGGAATTCTTTCCCTACGAAACAGGGAAAGGATCCCTCATCTCGAGCTAGGAGGCGGAAACGGGGCTCCCCTGGATGTTTGCGGGAAACCACGTGCTTCCTCTCGAGTGGAGACGGGTATGTCGCGGAACTGCTTGAGTTGCAGCAAGGGTGTGAAGGACCCTTTGGAAGTTCCAGTGGTTAGATGTGATTAGCCTCGAGAAGCCTCAGCGGAAATGGGCCTCATCTCGCCTGGAGGGCAAAAACTCCTGGATTTTCTCGCGTTGCGGCAGGTGCTCTCGACTTACGACGGGGACCTCAGGGACCCGCTCTGGTGGCCTCAGGAAAGGCCAGTCCCCATGCGAGTTCCTAGGGGGCCCTTAGGGATTCCTCTCCCGTCGATGCCGGGGCCTAAGACCTTGTGTGGATTCGGGTTCCGAAAGTGAGGATTCCTCTCCAGTGCTGACATGGATCTTGGGGTACTTCTAGAGTCTCCCCAGGGGAGTCAGTCCTCGTCTCGAATGCGGGCATGCACTTGCGCTTTCCTCCAGAGCTGTAGCAGCAGTGTCAAGCAGTCCGCCGCGTGGATCAAAGGATCTATGGTTTTCCCTCGAGTCTTTCCCACGAGGCTTTCCAACGAGGCTTTCCCACGAGGCTTTCCCACAGGGCTGTCCCACGTGCACACGTGGTGGGAGTCGATCCTCGGCTTGAACGTCAAGGCAGTGCAGGGAAATCAGGTTCCTCTGGAATGGACTGACACCTCTGGGGGACTCTTTGAATGGTGGGACGACCCTGGAGTTCCTCTCGCCTTTCCTGTGGAGAGCGCCTTCTCTTGAGATGCGACGGGAATGCCGGGAATTCTTTCCCTACGAAACAGGGAAAGGATCCCTCATCTCGAGCTAGGAGGCGGAAACGGGGCTCCCCTGGATGTGTGCGGGACCCCACGTGCTTCCTCTCGAGTGGAGACGGGTATGTCGGGGAACTTCTTGAGTTGCAGCAAGGGTGTGAAGGACCCTTTGGAAGTTCCAGTGGTTAGACGGGATTAGCCTCGAGAAGCCTCAGCGGAAATGGGCCTCATCTCGCCTGGAGGGCAAAACCTCCTGGATTATCTCGAGTTGCGGCAGGTGCTCTCGACTTACGACGGGGACCTCAGAGACCCGCTCGGGTGGCCTCAGGAAAGGCCAGTCCCCATGCGAGTTCTTCGGGGGCCTCTGGGGATTCCTCTCCCGTCGATGCCGGGGCCTAAGACCTTGTGTGGAGTCGGGGCCGGAACCTGAGGATTCCTCTCCAGTGCTGACATGGATCTTGGGGTACTTCTGGAGTCTCCCCAGGGGAGTCAGTCCTCGTCTCGAATGCGGGCATGCACTTGCGCTTTCCTCCAGAGCGGTAGCAGCAGTGTCACGCAGTCCGCCGCGTGGATCAAAGGATCTATGGTTTTCCCTCGAGTCTTTCCCACGAGGCTTTCCCACGAGGCTTTCCCACAGGGCTGTCCCACGTGCACACGTGGTGGGAGTCGATCCTCGGCTTGAACGTCAAGGCAGTGCAGGGAAAACAGGTTCCTCTGGAATGGACTGAGACCTCTGGGGGACTCTTGGAATGGTGGGACGACTCTGGAGTTCCTCTCGCCTTTCCTGTGGAGAGCGCCTTCTCTTGAGATGCGACGGGAACGCCGGGAATTCTTTCCCTACGAAACAGGGAAAGGATCCCTCATCTCGAGCTAGGAGGCGGAAACGGGGCTCCCCTGGATGTGTGCGGGACCCCACGTGCTTCCTCTCGAGTGGAGACGGGTATGTCGGGGAACTTCTTGAGTTGCAGCAAGGGTGTGAAGGACCCTTTGGAAGTTCCAGTGGTTAGACTGGATTAGCCTCGAGAAGCCTCAGCGGAAATGGGCCTCATCTCGCCTGGAGGGCAAAACCTCCTGGATTATCTCGAGTTGCGGCAGGTGCTCTCGACTTACGACGGGGACCTCAGGGACCCGCTCTGGTGGCCTCAGGAAAGGCCAGTCCCCATGTGAGTTCCTCGGGGGCCTCTGGGGATTCCTCTCCCGTCGATGCCGGGGCCTAAGACCTTGTGTGGAGTCGGGGCCGGAACCTGAGGATTCCTCTCCAGTGCTGACATGGATCTTGGGGTACTTCTGGAGTCTCCCCAGGGGAGTCAGTCCTCGTCTCGAATGCGGGCATGCACTTGCGCTTTCCTCCAGAGCGGTAACAGCAGTGTCACGCAGTCCGCCGCGTGGATCAAAGGATCTATGGTTTTCCCTCGAGTCTTTCCCAAGAGGCTTTCCCGCGAGGCTTTCCCACAGGGCTGTCCCACGTGCACACGTGGTGGGAGTCGATCCTCGGCTTGAACGTCAAGGCAGTGCAGGGAAAACAGGTTCCTCTGGAATGGACTGACACATCTGTGGGACTCTTGGAATGGTGGCACGACCCTGGAGTTCCTCTCGCCTTTCCTGTGGAGAGTGCCTCCTCTTGAGATGCGACGGGAACGCCGGGAATTCTTTCCCTTCGAAACAGGGAAAGGATCCCTCATCTCGAGCTAGGAGGCGGAAACGGGGCTCCCCTGGATGTGTGCGGGACCCCACGTGCTTCCTGTCGAGTGGAGACGGGTATGTCGCGGAACTGCTTGAGTTGCAGCAAGGGTGTGAAGGACCCTTTGGAATTTCCAGTGGTTAGATGTGATTAGCCTCGAGAAGCCTCAGCGGAAATGGGCCTCATCTCACCTGGAGGGCAAAACCTCCTGGATTTTCTCGAGTTGCGGCAGGTGCTCTCGACTTACGACGGGGACCTCAGGGACCCGCTCTGGTGGCCTCAGGAAAGGCCAGTCCCCATGCGAGTTCCTCGGGGGCCTCTCGGGATTCCGCTCCCGTCGATGCCGGGGCCTAAGACCTTGTGTGGAGTCGGGGCCGGAACCTGAGGATTCCTCTCCAGTGCTGACATGGATCTTGGGGTACTTCTGGAGTCTCCCCAGGGGAGTCAGTCCTCGTCTCGAATGCGGGCATGTACTTGCGCTTTCCTCCAGAGCGGTAGCAGCAGTGTCACGCAGTTCGCCACGTGGATCAAGGGATCTATGGTATTCCCTCGAGTCTTTCCCACGAGGCTTTCCCACGAGGCTTTCCCACAGGGCTGTCCCACGTGCACACGCGGTGGGAGTCGATCCTCGGCTTGAGCGTCAAGGCAGTGCACGGAAAACAGATTCCTCTGGAATGGACTGACACATCTGGGGGTCTCTTGGAATGGTGCCACGACCCTGGAGTTCCTATCGCCTTTCCTGTGGAGAGCGCCACCTCTTGAGATGCGACGGGAACGCCGGGAATTCTTTCCCTACGAAACAGTGAAAGGATCCCTCATCTCGAGCTAGGAGGCGGAAACGGGGCTCCCCTGGATGTGTGCGGGACCCCACGTGCTTCCTCTCGAGTGGAGACGGGTATGTCGCGGAACTGCTTGAGTTGCAGCAAGGGTGTGAAGGACCCTTTGGAAGTTCCAGTGGTTAGATGTGATTAGCCTCGAGATGCCTCAGCGGAAATGGGCCTCATCTCGCCTGGAGGGCAAAACCTCCTGGATTTTCTCGAGTTGCGGCAGGTGCTCTCGACTTACGATGGGGACCTCAGGGACCCGCTCTGGTGGCCTCAGGAAAGGCCAGTCCCCATGCGAGTTCCTCGGGGGCCTCTCGGGATTCCTCTCCCGTCGATGCCGGGGCCTAAGGCCTTGTGTGGAGTCGGGGCCGGAACCTGAGGATTCCTCTCCAGTGCTGACATGGATCTTGGGGTACTTCTGGAGTCTCCCCAGGGGAGTCAGTCCTCGTCTCGAATGCGGGCATGCACTTGCGCTTTCCTCCAGAGCGGTAGCAGCAGTGTCACGCAGTCCGCCGCGTGCATCAAAGGATCTATGGTTTTCCCTCGAGTCTTTCCCACGAGGCTTTCCCACGAGGCTTTCCCACAGGGCTGTCCCACGTGCACACGTGGTGGGAGTCGATCCTCGGCTTGAACGTCAAGGCAGTGCAGGGAAAACAGGTTCCTCTGGAATGGACTGACACATCTGGGGGTCTCTTGGAATGGTGTCACGACCCTGGAGTTCCTCTCGCCTTTCCTGTGGAGAGCGCCTCCTCTTGAGATGCGACGGGAACGCCGGGAATTCTTTCCCGACGAAACAGGGAAAGGATCCCTCATCTCGAGCTAGGAGGCGGAAACGGGGCTCCCCTGGATGTGTGCGGGACCCCACGTGCTTCCTCTCGAGTGGAGACGGGTATGTCGGGGAACTTCTTGAGTTGCAGCAAGGGTGTGAAGGACCCTTTGGAAGTTCCAGTGGTTAGACGTGATTAGACTGGAGAAACCTCAGCGGAAATGGGCCTCATCTCGCCTGGAGGGCAAAACCTCCTGGATTTTCTCGAGTTGCGGCAGGTGCTCTCGACTTACGACGGGGACATCAGGGACCCGCTCTGGTGGCCTCAGGAAAGGCCAGTCCCCATGCGAGTTCCTCGGGGGCCTCTCGGGATGCCTCTCCCGTCGATGCCGGGGCCTAAGACCTTGTGTGGAGTCGGGGCCGGAACCTGAGGATTCCTCTCCAGTGCTGACATGGATCTTGGGGTACTTCTGGAGTCTCCCCAGAGGAGTCAGTCCTCGTCTCGAATGCGCGCATGCACTTGCGCTTTCCTCCAGAGCGGTAGCAGCAGTGTCACGCAGTCCGCCGCGCGGATCAAAGGATCTATGGTTTTCCCTCGAGTCTTTCCCACGAGGCTTTCCCACGAGGCTTTCCCACAGGGCTGTCCCACGTGCACACGTGGTGGGAGTCGATCCTCGGCTTGAACGTCAAGGCAGTGCAGGGAAAACAGGTTCCTCTGGAATGGACTGACACATCTGGGGGTCTCTTGGAATGGTGGCACGACCCTGGAGTTCCTCTCGCCTTTCCTGTGGATAGCGCCACCTCTTGATGCGACGGGAACGCCGGGAATTCTTTCCCTACGAAACAGGGAAAGGATCCCTCATCTCGAGCTAGGAGGAGGAAACGGGGCTCCCCTTGATGTGTGCGGGACCCCACGTGCTTCCTCTCGAGTGGAGACTGGTATGTCGCGGAACTGCTTGAGATGCAGCAAGGGTGTGAAGGACCCTTTGGAAGTTCCAGTGGTTAGATGTGATTGGCCTCGAGAAGCCTAAGCGGAAATGGGCCTCATCTCGCCTGGAGGGCAAAACCTCCTGGATTTTCTCGAGTTGCGGCAGGTGCTCTCGACTTACGACGGGGACCTCGGGGACCCGCTCTGGTGGCCTCAGGAAAGGCCAGTCCTCATGCGAGTTCCTCGGGGGCCTCTCGGGATTCCCCTCCCGTCGATGCTGGGGCCTAAGACCTTGTGTGGAGTCGGGGCCGGAACCTGAGGATTCCTCTCCAGTGCTGACATGGATCTTGGGGTACTTCTGGAGTCTCCCAGGGGAGTCAGTCCTCGTCTCGAATGCGGGCATGCACGTGCGCTTTCCTCCAGTGCGGTAGCAGCAGTGTCACGCAGTCCGCCGCGTGGATCAAAGGATCTATGGTTTTCCCTCGAGTCTTTCCCACGATGCTTTCCCACGAGGCTTTCCCACAGGGCTGTCCCACGTGCACACGTGGTGGAAGTCGATCCTCGGCTGGAACGTCAATGCAGTGAAGGGAAAACAGGTTCCTCCTGAATGGACTGACACATCTGGGGGACTCTTGGAATGGTGGCACGGCCCTGGAGTTCCTCTCGCCTTTCGTGTGGAGAGCGCCTCCTCTTGAGATGCGACGGGAACGCCGGGAATTCTTTCCCTAAGAAACAGGGAAAGGATCCCTCATCTCGAGCTAGGAGGCGGAAACGGGGCTCCCCTGGATGTGTGCGGGACCCCACGTGCTTCCTCTCGAGTGGAGACGGGTATGTCGGGGAATTTCTTGAGTTGCAGCAAGGGTGTGAAGGACCCTTTGGAAGTTCCAGTGGTTAAATGTGATTGGCCTCGAGAAGCCTCAGCGGAAATGGGCCTCATCTCGCCTGGAGGGCAAAACCTCCTGGATTTTCTCGAGTTGCGGCAGGTGCTCTCTACTTACGACGGGGACCTCAGGGACCCGCTCTGGTGGCCTCAGGAAAGGCCAGTCCCCATGCGAGTTCCTCGGGGGCCTCTCGGGATTCCTCTCCCGTCGATGCCGGGCCCTAAGACCTTGTGTGGAGTCGGGGCCGGAACCTGAGGATTCCTCTCCAGTGCTGACATGGATCTTGGGGTACTTCTGGAGTCTCCCCAGGGGAGTCAGTCCTCGTCTCGAATGCGCGCATGCACTTGCGCTTTCGTCCAGAGCGGTAGCAGCAGTGTCACTCAGTCCGCCGCGTGGATCAAAGGATCTATGGTTTTCCCTCGAGTCTTTCCCACGAGGCTTTCCCACGAGGCTTTCCCACAGGGCTGTCCCACGTGCACACGTGGTGGGAGTCGATCCTCGGCTTGAACGTCAAGGCAGTGCAGGGAAAACAGGTTCCTCTGGAATGGACTGACACATCTGGGGGTCTCTTGGAATGGTGCCACGACCCTGGAGTTCCTCTCGCCTTTCCTGTGGAGAGCGCCACCTCTTGAGATGCGAAGGGAACGCTGGGAATTCTTTCCCTACGAAACAGGGAAAGGATCCCTCATCTCGAGCTAGGAGGAGGAAACGGGGCTCCCCTTGATGTGTGCGGGACCCCACGTGCTTCCTCTCGAGTGGAGACGGGTATGTCGCGGAACTGCTTGAGATGCAGCAAGGGTGTGAAGGACCCTTTGGAAGTTCCAGTGGTTAGATGTGATTGGCCTCGAGAAGCCTCAGCGGAAATGGGCCTCATCTCGCCTGGAGGGCAAAACCTCCTGGATTTTCTCGAGTTGCTGCAGGTGCTCTCGACTTACGACGGGGACCTCGGGGACCCGCTCTGGTGGCCTCAGGAAAGGCCAGTCCTCATGCGAGTTCCTCGGGGGCCTCTCGGGATTCCCCTCCCGTCGATGCTGGGGCCTAAGACCTTGTGTGGAGTCGGGGCCGGAACCTGAGGATTCCTCTCCAGTGCTGACATGGATCTTGGGGTACTTCTGGAGTCTCCCAGGGGAGTCAGTCCTCGTCTCGAATGCGGGCATGCACTTGCGCTTTCCTCCAGTGCGGTAGCAGCAGTGTCACGCAGTCCGCCGCGTGGATCAAAGGATCTATGGTTTTCCCTCGAGTCTTTCCCACGATGCTTTCCCACGAGGCTTTCCCACAGGGCTGTCCCACGTGCACACGTGGTGGAAGTCGATCCTCGGCTGGAACGTCAATGCAGTGAAGGGAAAACAGGTTCCTCCTGAATGGACTGACACATCTGGGGGACTCTTGGAATGGTGGCACGGCCCTGGAGTTCCTCTCGCCTTTCCTGTGGAGAGCGCCTCCTCTTGAGATGCGACGGGAACGCCGGGAATTCTTTCCCTAAGAAACAGGGAAAGGATCCCTCATCTCGAGCTAGGAGGCAGAAACGGGGCTCCCCTGGATGTGTGCGGGACCCCACGTGCTTCCTCTCGAGTGGAGACGGGTATGTCGGGGAATTTCTTGAGTTGCAGCAAGGGTGTGAAGGACCCTTTGGAAGTTCCAGTGGTTAAATGTGATTGGCCTCGAGAAGCCTTAGCGGAAATGGGCCTCATCTCGCCTGGAGGGCAAAACCTCCTGGATTTTCTCGAGTTGCGGCAGGTGCTCTCTACTTACGACGGGGACCTCAGGGACCCGCTCTGGTGGCCTCAGGAAAGGCCAGTCCCCATGCGAGTTCCTCGGGGGCCTCTCGGGATTCCTCTCCCGTCGATGCCGGGGCCTAAGACCTTGTGTGGAGACGGGGCCGGAACCTGAGGATTCCTCTCCAGTGCTGACATGGATCTTGGGGTACTTCTGGAGTCTCCCCAGGGGAGTCAGTCCTCGTCTCGAATGCGGGCATGCACTTGCGCTTTCCTCCAGAGCGGTAGCAGCAGTGTCACGCAGTCCGCCGCGCGGATCAAAGGATCTATGGTTTTCCCTCGAGTCTTTTCCAAGAGGCTTTCCCACGAGGCTTTCCCACAGGGCTGTCCCACGTGCACACGTGGTGGGAGTCGATCCTCGGCTTGAACGTCAAGGCAGTGCAGGGAAAACAGGTTCCTCTGGAATGGACTGACACATCTGGGGGACTCTTGGAATGGTGGCACGACCCTGGAGTTCCTCTCGCCTTTCCTGTGGAGAGCGCCTCCTCTTGAAATGCGACGGGAACGCCGGGAATTCTTTCCCTAAGAAACAGGGAAAGGATCCCTCATCTCGAGCTTGGAGGCGGAAACGGGGCTCCCCTGGATGTGTGCGGGACCCCACGTGCTTCCTCTCAAGTGGAGACGGGTATGTCGGGGAACTTCTTGAGTTGCAGCAAGGGTGTGAAGGTCCCTTTGGAAGTTCCAGTGGTTAGATGTGATTGGCCTCGAGAAGCCTCAGCGGAAATGGGCCTCATCTCGCCTGGAGGGCAAAACCTCCTGGATTTTCTCGAGTTGCGGCAGGTGCTCTCGACTTACGACGGGGACCTCAGGGACCCGCTCTGGTGGCCTCAGGAAAGGCCAGTCCCAATGCGAGTTCCTCGGGGGCCTCTCGGGGTGCCTCTCCCGTCGATGCCGGGGCCTAAGACCTTGTGTGGAATCGGGGCCAGAATTTCAGGATTCCTCTCCAGTGCTGACATGGATCTTGGGGTACTTCTGGAGTCTCCCCAGGGGAGTCAGTCCTCGTCTCGAATGCGGGCATGGACTTGCGCTTTCCTCCAGAGCGGTAGCAGCAGTGTCACGCAGTCCGCCGCGTGGATCAAAGGATCTATGGTTTTCCCTCGAGTCTTTCCAACGAGGCTTTCCCACGAGGCTTTCCCACAGGGCTGTCCCACGTGCACACGTGGTGGGAGTCGATCCTCGGCTTGAACGTCAAGGCAGTGCAGGGAAAACAGGTTCCTCCTGAATGGACTGACACATCTGGGGGACTCTTGGAATGGTGGCACGACCCTGGAGTTCCTCTCGCCTTTCCTGTGGAGAGCGCCTCCTCTTGAGATGCGACGGGAACGCCGGGAATTCTTTCCCTAAGAAACAGGGAAAGAATCCCTCATCTCGAGCTAGGAGGCGGAAACGGGGCTCCCCTGGATGTGTGCGGGACCCCACGTGCTTCCTCTCGAGTGGAGACGGGTATGTCAGGGAACTTCTTGAGTTGCAGCAAGGGTGTGAAGGACCCTTTGGAACTTCCAGTGGTTAGACGTGATTAGCCTCGAGAAGCCTCAGCGGAAATGGGCCTCATCTCGCTGAAGGGCAAAACCTCCTGGATTTTCTCGAGTTGCGGCAGGTGCTCTCGACTTACGACGGGGACCTCAGGGACCCGCTCTGGTGGCCTCAGGAAAGGCCAGTCCCCATGCGAGTTCCTCGGGGGCCTCTCGGGATTCCTCTCCCGTCGATGCCGGGGCCTAAGACCTTGTGTGGAGTCGGGGCCGGAACCTGAGGATTCCTCTCCAGTGCTGACATGGATCTTGGGGTACTTCTGGAGTCTCCCCAGGGGAGTCAGTCCTCGTCTCGAATGTGGGCATGCACTTGCGCTTTCCTCCAGAGCGGTAGCAGCAGTGTCACGCAGTCCGCCGCGTGGATCAAAGGATCTATGGTTTTCCCTCGAGACTTTCCCACGAAGCTTTCCCACGAGGCTTTCCCACAGGGCTGTCCCACGTGCACACATGGTGGGAGTGGATCCTCGGCTTGAACGTAAAGGCAGTGCAGGGAAAACAGGTTCCTCTGGAATGGACTGACACATCTGGGGGACTCTTGGACTGGTGGCACGACCCTGGAGATCCTCTCGCCTTTCCTGTGGAGAGCGCCTCCTCTTGAGATGCGACGGGAACGCCGGGAATTCTTTCCCTACGAAACAGGGAAAGGATCCCTCATCTCGAGCTAGGAGGCGGAAACGGGGCTCCCCTGGATGTGTGCGGGACCCCACGTGCTTCCTCTCGAGTGGAGACGGGTATGTCGGGGAACTTCTTGAGTTGCAGCAAGGGTGTGAAGGACCCTTTGGAAGTTCCAGTGGTTAGACGTGATTAGCCTCGAGAAGCCTCAGCGGAAATGTGCCTCATCTCGCCTGGAGGGCAAAACCTCCTGGATTTTCTCGAGTTGTGGCAGGTGCTCTCGACTTACGACGGGGACCTTAGGGACCGCTCTGGTGGCCTCAGGAAAGGCCAGTCCCCATGCGAGTTCCTCGGGGGCCTCTCGGGATTCCTCTCCCGTCGATGCCGGGGCCAAAGACCTTGTGTGGATTCGGGGCCGGAACCTGAGGATTCCTCTCCAGTGCTGACATGGATTTTGGGGTACTTCTGGAGTCTCCCCAGGGGAGTCAGTCCTCGTCTCGAATGCCCGCATGCACTTGCGCTTTCCTCCAGAGCGGTAGCAGCAGTGTCACGCAGTCCGCCGCGTGGATCAAAGGATCTATGGTTTTCCCTCGAGTCTTTTCCAAGAGGCTTTCCCACGAGGCTTTCCCACAGGGCTGTCCCACGTGCACACGTGGTGGGAGTCGATCCTCGGCTTGAACGTCAAGGCAGTGAAGGGAAAACAGGTTCCTCCTGAATGGACTGACACATCTGGGGGACTCCTGAAATGGTGGCACGACCCTGGAGTTCCTCTCGCCTTTCCTGTGGAGAGCGCCTCCTCTTGAGATGCGACGGGATCGCCGGGAATTCTTTCCCTAAGAAACAGGGAAAGGATCCCTCATCTCGAGCTAGGAGGCGGAAACGGGGCTCCCCTGGATGTGTGCGGGACCCCACGTGCTTCCTCTCGAGTGGAGACGGGTATGTCGGGGAACTTCTTCAGTTGCAGGAAGGGTGTGAAGGACCCTAGGAACTTCCAGTGGTTAGACGTGATTAGCCTCGAGAAGCCTCAGCGGAAATGGGCCTCATCTCGCCTGGAGGGCAAAACCTCCTGGATTTTCTCGAGTTGCGGCAGGTGCTCTCGACTTACGACGGGGACCTCAGGGACCGCTCTGGTGGCCTCAGGAAAGGCCAGTCCCCATGCGAGTTCCTCGGGGGCCTCTCGGGATTCCTCTCCCGTCGATGCCCGGGCCTAAGACCTTGTGTGGAGTCGGGGCCAGAATCTGAGGATTCCTCTCCAGTGCTGACATGGATCTAGGGGTACTTCTGGAGTCTCCCCAGGGGAGTCAGTCCTCGTCTCGAATGCGGGCATGCACTTGCGCTTTCCTCCAGAGCGGTAGCAGCAGTGTCACGCAGTCCGCCGCGTGGATCAAAGGATCTATGGTTTTCCCTCGAGTCTTTCCCACGAGGCTTTCCCACGAGGCTTTCCCACAGGGCTGTCCCACGTGCACACGTGGTGGGAGTCGATCCTCGGCTTGAACGTCAAGGCAGTGCAGGGAAAACAGGTTCCTCTGGAATGGACTGACACATCTGGGGGACTCTTGGAATGGTGGCACGACCCTGGAGTTCCTCTCGCCTTTCCTGTGGAGAGCGCCTCCTCTTGAGATGCGACGGGAACACCGGGAATTCTTTCCCTACGAAACAGGGAAAGGATCCTTCATCTCGAGCTTGGAGGCAGAAACGGGGCTCCCCTGGATGTGTGCGGGACCCCACGTGCTTCCTCTCAAGTGGAGACGGGTATGTCGGGGAACTTCTTGAGTTGCAGCAAGGGTGTGAAGGACCCTTTGGAAGTTCCAGTGGTTAGATGTGATTGGCCTCGAGAAGCCTCAGCGGAAATGGGCCTCATCTCGCCTGGAGGGCAAAACCTCCTGGATTTTCTCGAGTTGCGGCAGGTGCTCTCGACTTACGACGGGGACCTCAGGGACCCGCTCTGGTGGCCTCAGGAAAGGCCAGTCCCCATGCGAGTTCCTCGGGGGCCTCTCGGGATGCCTCTCCCGTCGATGCCGGGGCCTAAGACCTTGTGTGGATTCGGGGCCGGAACCTGAGGATTCCTCTCCAGTGCTGACATGGATCTTAGGGTACTTCTGGAGTCTCCCCAGGGGAGTCAGTCCTCGTCTCGAATGCGGGCATGCACTTGCGCTTTCCTCCAGAGCGGTAGCAGCAGTGTCACGCAGTCCGCCGCGTGGATCAAAGGATCTATGGTTTTCCCTCGAGTCTTTCCCAGGAGGCTTTCCCACGAGGCTTTCCCACAGGGCTGACCCACGTGCACACGTGGTGGGAGTGGATCCTCGGCTTGAACGTCAAGGCAGTGCAGGGAAAAAAGTTTCCTCTGGAATGGACTGACACATCTGGGGGACTCTTGGAATGGTGGCACGACCCTGGAGATCCTCTCGCCTTTCCTGTGGAGAGCGCCTCCTCTTGAGATGCGACGGGAACGCCGGGAATTCTTTCCCTACGAAACAGGGAAAGGATCCCTCATCTCAAGCTTGGAGGCGGAAACGGGGCTCCCCTGGATGTGTACGGGACCCTCGTGCTTCCTCTCGAGTGGAGACGGGTATGTCGGGGAACTTCTTGAGTTGCAACAAGGGTGTGAAGGACCCTTTGAAAGTTTCATTGCTTAGTAGTGATTAGCCTCGAGAAGCCTCAGCGGAAATGGGCCTCATCTTGCCTGGAGGGCAAAACCTCCTGGATTTTCTCGAGTTGCGGCAGGTGCTCTCGACTTACGACGGGGACCTCAGGGACCCGCTCTGGTGGCCTCTGGAATGGCCAGTCCCCATGCGAGTTCCTCGGGGGCCTCTCGGGATTCCTCTCCCGTCGATGCCGGGGCCTAATAGCTTGTGTGGAGTCGGGGCCGGAACCTGAGGATTCCTCTCCAGTGCTGACATGGATATTGGGGTACTTCTGGAGTCTCCCCAGGGGAGTCAGTCCTCGTCTCGAATGCGGGCATGCACTTGCGATTTCCTCCAGAGCGGTAGCAGCAGTGTCACGCTGTCCGCCGCGTTGATCAAACGATCTGTGGTTTTCCCTCGAGACTTTCCCACGAGGCTTTCCCACGAGGCTTTCCCACAGGGCTGTCCCACGTTCACACGTGGTGGGAGTCGATCCTCGGCTTGAACGTCAAGGCAGTGCAGGGAAAACAGGTTCCTCTGGAATGGACTGACACATCTGGGGGACTCTTGGAATGGTGGCACGACCCTGGAGTTCCTCTCGCCTTTCCTGTGGAGAGCGCCTCCTCTTGAGATGCGACGGGAATGCCGGGAATTCTTTCCCTACGAAACAGGGAAAGGATCCCTCATCTCGAGCTAGGAGGCGGAAACGGGGCTCCCCTGGATGTGTGCGGGACCCTCGTGCTTCCTCTCGAGTGGAGACGGGTATGTCGGGGAACTTCTTGAGTTGCAGCAAGGGTGTGAAGGACCCTTTGGAAGTTCCAGTGGTTAGATGTGATTAGCCTCGAGAAGCCTCAGCGGAAATGGGCCTCATCTCGCCTGGAGGGCAAAACCTCCTGGATTTTCTCGAGTTGCGGCAGGTGCTCTCGACTTACGACGGGGACCTCAGGGACCCGCTCCGGTGGCCTCAGGAAAGGCCAGTCCACATGCGAGTTCCTCGGGGGCCTCTCGGGATTCCTCTCCCGTCGATGCCGGGGCCTAAGACCTTGTGTGGAGTAGGGGCCGGAACCTGAGGATTCCTCTAGAGTGCTGACATGGATCGTGGGGTACTTCTGAAGTCTCCCCAGGGGAGTCAGTCCTCGTCTCGAATGCGGGCATGCACTTGAGCTTTCCTCCAGAGCGGTAGCAGCAGTGTCACGCAGTCCGCCGCGGGGAGCAAAGGATCTATGGTTTTCCCTCGAGACTTTCCCACGAGGCTTTCCCACGAGGCTTTCCCACAGGGCTGTCCCACGTGCACACGTGGTGGGAGTCGATCCTCGGCTTGAACGTCAAGGCAGTGCAGGGAAAACAGGTTACTCTGGAATGGACTGACACATCTGGGGGACTCTTGGAATGGTGGCACGACCCTGGAGTTCCTCTCGCCTTTCCTGTGGAGAGCGCCTCCTCTTGAGATGCGACGGGAACGCCGGGAATTCTTTCGCTACGAAACAGGGAAAGGATCCCTCATCTCGAGCTAGGAGGCGGAAACGGGGCTCCCCTGGTTTTGTGCGGGACCCTCGTGCTTCCTCTCGAGTGGAGACGGGTATGTCGGGGAACTTCTTGAGTTGCAGCAAGGGTGTGAAGGACCCTTTGGAAGTTCCAGTGGTTAGATGTCATTAGCCTCGAGAAGCCTCAGCGGAAATGGGCCTCATCTCGACGGAGGGCAAAATCTCCTGGATTTTCTCGAGTTGCGGCAGGTGCTCTCGACTTACGACGGGGACCTCAGGGACCCGCTCTGGTGGCCTCAGGAAAGGCCTGTCCCCATGCGAGTTCCTCGGGGTCTCTCGGGATTCCTCTCCCGTCGATGCCGGGGCCTAAGACCTTGCGTGGAGTCGGGGCCGGAACCTGAGGATTCCTCTCCAGTGCTGACATGGATCTTGGAGTACGTATGGAGTCTCCCCAGGGGAGTCAGTCCTCGTCTCGAATGCGGGCATGCATTGCCCTTTCCTCCAGAGCGGTAGCAGCAGTGTCACGCAGTCCGCCGCGTGGATCAAAGGATCTATGGTTTTCCCTCGAGTCTTTCCCACGAGGCTTTCCCACGAGGCTTTCCCACAGGGCTGTCCCACGTGCACACGTGGTGGGAGTCGATCCTCGGCTTGAACGTCAAGTGCAGGGAAAACAGGTTCCTCTGGAATGGACTGACACATCTGGGGGACTCTTGGAATGGTGGCACGACCCTGGAGTTCCTCTCGCCTTTCCTGTGGAGAGCGCCTCCTCTTGAGATGCGACGGGAACGCCGGGAATTCTTTCCCTACGAAACAGGGAAAGGATCCCTCATCTCGAGCTAGGAGGCGGAAACGGGGCTCCCCTGGATGTGTGCGGGACCCACGTGCTTCCTCTCGAGTGGAGACGGGTATGTCGGGAAACTTCTTGAGTTTCAGCAAGGGTGTGAAGGACCCTTTGGAAGTTCCAGTGGTTAGACGTGATTAGCCTCGAGAAGCCTCAGCGGAAATGGGGCTCATCTCGCCTGGAGGGCAAAACGTCCTGGATTTTCTCGAGTTGCGGCAGGTGCTCTCGACTTACGACGGGGACCTCAGGGACCCGCTCTGGTGGCCTCAGGAAAGGCCAGACCCCATGCGAGTTCTTCTGGGGCCTCTCGGGATTCCTCTCCCGTCGATGCCGGGGCCTAAGACCTTGTGTGGAGTCGGGGTCGGAACCTGAGGATTCCTCTCCAGTGCTGACATGGATCTTGGGGTACTTCTGGAGTCTCCCCAGGGGAGTCAGTCCTCGTCTCGAATGCGGGCATGCACTTGCGCTTTCCTCCAGAGCGGTAGCAGCCGTGTCACGCAGTCCGCCGCGTGGATCAAAGGATCTATGGTTTTCCCTCGAGTCTTTCCCACGAGGCTTTCCCACGAGGCTTTCCCACAGGGCTGTCCCACGTGCACACGTGGTGGGAGTCGATCCTCGGCTTGAACGTCAAGGCAGTGCAGGGAAAACAGGTTCCTCTGGAATGGACTGACACATCTGGGGGACTCTTGGAATGGTGTCACGACCCTGGAGTTCCTCTCCCCTTTCCTGTGGAGAGCGCCTCCTCTTGAGATGCGACGGGAACGCCGGGAATTCTTTCCCTACGAAACAGAGAAAGGATCCCTCATCTCGAGCTAGGAGGCGGAAACGGGGCTCCCCTGGATGTGTGCGGGACCCCACGTGCCTCCTCTCGAGTGGAGACGGGTATGTCGGGGAACTTCTTGAGTTGCAGCAAGGGTGTGAAGGACTCTTTGGAAGTTCCAGTGGTTAGATGTGATTGGTCTCGAGAAGCCTCAGCGGAAATGGGCCTCATCGCGCCTGGAGGTCAAAACCTCCTGGATTTTCTCGAGTTGCGGCAGGTGCTCTCGACTTACGACGGGGACCTCAGGGACCCGCTCTGGTGGCCTCAGGAAAGGCCAGTCCCCATGCGAGTTCCTCCGGGGCCTCTGGGGATTCCTCTCCCGTCGATGCCGGGGCCTAAGACCTTGTGTGGAGTCGGGGCCGGAACCTGAGGATTCCTCTCCAGTGCTGACATGAATCTTGGGGTACTTCTGGAGTCTCCCCAGGGGAGTCAGTCCTCGTCTCGAATGCGGGCATGCATTGCGCTTTCCTCCAGAGCGGTAGCAGCAGTGTCACGCAGTCCGCCGCGTGGATCAAAGGATCTATGGTTTTCCCTCGAGTCTTTCCCACGAGGCTTTCCCACGAGGCTTTCCCACAGGGCTGTCCCCCGTGCACACGTGGTGGGAGTCGATCCTCGGCTTGAACGTCAAGGCAGTGCAGGGAAAACAGGTTCCTCTGGAATGGACTGACACATCTGGGGGCCTCTTGGAATGGTGGCACGACCCTGGAGTTCCTCTCGCCTTTCCTGTGGAGAGCGCCTCCTCTTGAGATGCGACGGGAACGCCGGGTATTATTTCCCTACGAAACAGGGAAAGGATCCCTCATCTCGAGCTAGGAGGCGGAAACGGGGCTCCCCTGGATGTGTGCGGGACCCACGTTCTTCCTTTCGAGTGGAGACGGGTATGTCGGGGAACTTCTTGAGTTGCAGCAAGGGTGTGAAGGACCCTTTGGAAGTTCCAGTGGTTAGACGTTATTAGCCTCGAGAAGCCTCAGCGGAAATGGGCCTCATCTCGCCTGGAGGGCAAAACCTCCTGGATTTTCTCGAGTTGCGGCAGGTGCTCTCGACTTACGACGGGGACCTCAGGGACCCGCTCTGGTGGCCTCAGGAAAGGCCAGTCCCCATGCGAGTTCCTCGGGGGCCTCTGGGGATTCCTCTCCCGTCGATGCCGGTGCCTAAGTCCTTGTGTGGAGTCGGGGTCGGAACCTGAGGATTCCTCTCCAGTGCTGACATGGATCTTGGGTACTTCTGGAGTCTCCCCAGGGGAGTCAGTCTTCGTCTCGAATGCGGGCATGCACTTGCGCTTTCCTCCAGAGCGGTAGCAGCAGTGTCACGCAGTCCGCCGCGTGGATCAAAGGATCTATGGTTTTCCCTCGAGTCTTTCCCATGAGGCTTTCCCACGAGGCTTTCCCACAGGGCTGTCCCACGTGCACACGTGGTGGGAGTCGATCCTTGGCTTGAACGTCAAGGCAGTGCAGGGAAAACAGGTTCCTCTGGAATGGACTGACACATCAGGGGGACTCTTGGAATGGTGGCACGACCCTGGAGTTCCTCTCGCCTTTCCTGTGGAGAGCGCCTCCTCTTGAGATGCGACGGGAACGCCGGGAATTCTTTCCCTAAGAAACAGGGAAAGGATCCCTCATCTCGAGCTAGGAGTCGGAAACGGAGCTCCCCTGGATGTGGGCGGGACACCACGTGCTTCCTCTCGAGTGGAGACGGGTATGTCGGGGAACTTCTTGAGTTGCAGCAATGGTGTGAAGGACCCTTTGGAAGTTCCAGTGGTTAGACGTGATTAGCCTCGAGAAGCCTCAGCGGAAATGGGCCTCATCTCGCCTGGAGGGCAAAACCTCCTGGATTTTCTCGAGTTGCGGCAGGTGCTCTCGACTTACGACGGGGACCTCAGGGACCCGCTCTGGTGGCCTCAGGAAAGGCCAGTCCCCATGCGAGTTCCTCGGGGGCGTCTCGGGATTCCTCTCTGGTCGATGCCGGGGCCTAAGACCTTGTGTGGAGTCGGGGCCGGAACCTGAGGATTCCTCTCCAGTGCTGACATGGATCTTGGGGTACGTCTGGAGTCTCCCCAGGGGAGTCAGTCCTCGTCTCGAATGCGGGCATGCACTTGCGCTTTCCTCCAGAGCGGTAGCAGCAGTGTCACGCAGTCCGCCGCGTGGATCAAAGGATCTATGGTTTTCCCTCGAGTCTTTCCCACGAGGCTTTCCCAGGAGGCTTTCCCACAGGGCTGTCCCACGTGCACACGTGGTGGGAGTCGATCCTCGACTTGAACGTCAAGGCAGTGCAGGGAAAACAGGTTCCTCTGGAATGGACTGACACATCTGGGGGACTCTTGGAATGGTGGCACGACCCTGGAGTTCCTCTCGCCTTTCCTGTGGTGAGCGCCTCCTCTTGAGATGCGACGGAAACGCCGGGAATTCTTTCCCTACGAAACAGGGAAAGGATCCCTCATCTCGAGCTAGGAGGCGAAACAGGGCTCCCCTGGATGTGTGTGGGACACCACGTGCTTCCTCTCGAGTGGAGACGGGTATGTCGGGGAACTTCTTGAGTTGCAGCAAGGGTGTGAAGGACCCTTTGGAAGTTCCAGTGGTTAGATGTGATTGGCCTCGAGAAGCCTCAGCGGAAATGGGCCTCATCTCGCCTGGAGGGCAACACCTCCTGGATTTTCTCGAGTTGCGGCAGGTGCTCTCGACTTACGACGGGGACCTCAGGGAACCGCTCTGGTGGCCTCAGGAAAGGACAGTCCCCATGCGAGTTCCTCGGGGGCCTCTCGGGATTCCTCTCCCGTCGATGCCGGGGCCTAAGACCTTGTGTGGAGTCGGGGTCGGAACCTGAGGATTCCTCTCCAGTGCTGACATGGATATTGGGGTACTTCTGGAGTCTCCCCAGGGGAGTCAGTCCTCGTCTCGAATGCGGGCATGCACTTGCGCTTTCCTCCAGAGCGGTAGCAGCAGTGTCACGCAGTCCGCCGCGTGGATCAAAGGATCTATGGTTTTCCCTCGAGTCTTTCCCACGAGGCTTTCCCACGAGGCTTTCCCACAGGGCTGTCCCACGTGCACACGTGGTGGGAGTGGATCCTCGGCTTGAACGTCAAGGCAGTGCAGGGAAAACAGGTTCCTCTGGAATGGACTGACACATCTGGGGGACTCTTGGAATGGTGGCACGACCCTGGAGTTCCTCTCGCCTTTCCTGTGGAGAGCGCCTCCTCTTGAGATGCGACGGGAACACCGGGAATTCTTTCCCTACGAAACAGGGAAAGGATCCCTCATCTCGAGCTTGGAGGCGGAATCGGGGCTCCCCTGGATGTGTGCGGGACACCACGTGCTTCCTCTCGAGTGCAGACGGGTATGTCGGGGAACTTCTTGAGTTGCAGCAAGGGTGTGAAGGACCCTTTGGAAGTTCCAGTGGTTAGATGTGATTGGCCTCGAGAAGCCTCAGCGGAAATGGGCCTCATCTCGCCTGGAGGGCAAAACCTCCTGGATTTTCTCGAGTTGCGGCAGGTGCTCTCGACTTACGACGGGGACCTCAGGGACCCGCTCTGGTGGCCTCAGGAAAGGCCAGTCCCCATGCGAGTTCCTCAGGGGCCTCTCGGGATTCCTCTCCCGTCGATGCCGGGGCCTAAGACCTTGTGTGGAGTCGGGGCCGGAATCTGAGGATTCATCTCCAGTGCTGACATGGATCTTGGGGTACTTCTGGAGTCTCCCCAGGGGAGTCAGTCCTCGTCTCGAATGCGCGCATGCACTTGCGCTTTCCTCCAGAGCGGTAGCAGCAGTGTAACGCAGTCCGCCGCGTGGATCAAAGGATGTTTGGTTTTCCCTCGAGTCTTTCCCACGAGGCTTTCCCACGAGGCTTTCCCACAGGGCTGTCCCACGTGCCCACGTGGTGGGAGTCGAACCTCGGCTTGAACGTCAAGGCAGTGCAGGGAAAACATGTTCCTCTGGAATGGACTGACACATCTGGGGGACTCTTGGAATGGTGGCACGACCCTGGAGTTCCTCTCGCCTTTCCTGTGGAGAGCGCCTCCTCTTGAGATGCGACGGGAACGCCGGGAATTCTTTCCCTACGAAACAGGGAAAGGATCCCTCATCTCTAGGTGGGAGGCGGAAACGGGGCTTCCCTGGATGTGTGCGGGACCCTTGTGCTTCCTCTCGAGGGGAGACGGGTATGTCGGGGAACTTCTTGAGTTGCAGCAAGGGTGTGAAGGACCCTTTGGAAGTTCCAGTGGTTCGATGTGATTAGCCTCGAGCAGCCTCAGCGGAAATGGGCCTCATCTCGCCTGGAGGGCAAAACCTCCTGGATTTTTTCGAGTTGCGGCAGGTGCTCTCGACTTACGACGGGGACCTCGGGGACCCGCTCTGGTGGCCTCAGGAAAGGCCAGTCCCCATGCGAGTTCCTCGGAGGCCTCTCGGGATTCCTCTCCCTTCGATGCCGGGGCCTAAAACCTTTGTGGAGTCGGGGCCGGAACCTGAGGATTTCTCTCCTGTGCTGACATGGATCCTGGGGTACTTCTGGAGTCTACCCCGGGGAGTCAGTCCTCGTCTCGAATGCGGACATGCACTTGCGCTTTCCTCCAGAGCGGTAGCAGCAGTGTCCCGCAGTCCGCCGCGTGCATCAAAGGATCTATGGTTTTCCCTCGAGTCTTTCCCACGAGGCTTTCCCACGAGGCTTTCCCACAGGGCTGTCCCACGTGCACACGTGGTGGGAGTCGATCCTCGGCTTGAACGTCAAGGCAGTGCAGGGAAAACAGGTTCCTCCGGCATGGACTGACACATCTGGGGGACTCTTGGAATGGTGGCACGACCCTGGAGTTCCTCTCGCCTTTCCTGTGGAGAGCGCCTTCTCTTGAGAGGCGACGGGAATGCCGGGAATTCTTTCCCTAAAAACAGGGAAAGGATCCCTCATCGCGAGCTAGGAGGCGGAAACGGGGCTCCCCTGGATGTGTGCGGGACCCCACGTGCTTCCTCTCGAATGGAGACGGGTATGTCGGGGAACTTCTTGAGTTGCAGCAAGGGTGTGAAGGACCCTTTGGAAGTTCCAGTGGTTAGAAGTGATTAGCCTCGAGAAGCCTCAGCGGAAATGGGCCTCATCTCGTCTGGAGAGCAAAAACTCCTGGATTTTCTCGAGTTGCGGCAGGTGCTCTCGACTTACGACGGGGACCTCAGAGACCCGCTCTGGTGGCCTCAGGAAAGGCCAGTCCCCATGCGAGTTCCTCGGGTCCTCTCGGGATTCCTCTCCCGTCGATGCTGGGGCCTAAGCCCTTGTGTGGAGTCGGGGCCGGAACCTGAGGATTCCTCTCCAGTGCTGACATGGATCTTGGGGTACTTCTGGAGTCTCCCCAGGGGAGTCAGTCCTCGTCTCGAATGCGGGCATGCACTTGCGCTTTCCTCCAGAGCGGTAGCAGCAGTGTCACGCAGTCCACCGCGTGGATCAAAGGATCTATGGTTTTCCCTCGAGTCTTTCCCACGAGGCTTTCCCACGAGGCTTTCCCACAGGACTGTCCCACGTGCACACGTGGTGGGAGTCGATCCTCGGCTTGAACGTCAAGGCAGTGCAGGGAAAACAGGTTCCTCTGGAATGGACTGACACATCTGGGGGTCTCTTGGAATGGTGCCACGACCCTGGAGTTCCTCTCGCCTTTCCTGTGGAGAGCGCCTCCTCTTGAGATGCGACGGGAACGCCGGGAATTTTTTCCCTACGAAACAGGGAAAGGATCCCTCATCTCGAGCTAGGAGGCGGAAACGGGTCGCACCTGGATGTGTGCGGGACCCCACGTGCTTCCTCTCGAGTGGAGACGGGTATGTCGGGGAACTTCTTGAGTTGCAGCAAGGGTGTGAAGGACACTTTGGAAGTTCCAGTGGTTAGATGTGATTGGCCTCGAGAAGCCTCAGCGGAAATGGGCCTCATCTCGCCTGGAGGGCAAAACCTCCTGGATTTTCTCGAGTTGCGGCAGGTGCTCTCGACTTACGACGGGGACCTCAGGGACCCGCTCTGATGGCCTCAGGAAAGGCCAGTCCTCATGCGAGTTCCTCGGGGGCCTCTCGGGATTCCTCTCCTGTCGATGCCGGGGCCTAAGACCTTGTGTGGAGTCGGGGCCGGAACCTGAGGATTCCTCTCCAGTGCTGACATCGATCTTGGGGTACTTCTGGAGTCTCCCCAGGGGAGTCAGTCCTCGTCTCGAATGCGGGCATGCACTTGCGCTTTCCTCCAGAGCGGTAGCAGCAGTGTCACGCAGTCCTCCGCGTGGATCAAAGGATCTATGTTTTTCCCTCGAGTCTTTCCCACGAGGCTTTCCCACGAGGCTTTCCCACAGGGCTGTCCCACGTGCACACGTGGTGGGAGTCGATCCTCGGCTTGAACGTCAAGGCAGTGAAGGGAAAACAGGTTCCTCTTGAATGAACTGACACATCTGGGGGACTCTTGGAATGGTGGCACGACCCTGGAGTTCCTCTCGCATTTCCTGTGGAGAGCGCCTCCTCTTGAGATGCGACGGGAACGCTGGGAATTCTTTCCCTACGAAACAGGGAAAGGATCACTCATCTCGAGCTAGGAGGCGGAAAAGGGGCTCCCCTGGATGTGTGCGGGACCCCACGTGCTTCCTCTCGAGTGGAGACGGGTATGTCGGGGAACTTCTTGAGTTGCAGCAAGGGTGTGAAGGACCCTTTGGAAGTTCCAGTGGTTAGACGTGATTAGCCTCGAGAAGCCTCAGCGGAAATGGGCCTCATCTCGCCTGGAGAGCAAAACCTCCTGGATTTTCTCGAGTTGCGGCAGGTGCTCTCGACTTACGACGGGGACCTCAGGGACCCGCTCTGGTGGCCTCAGGAAAGGCCAGTCCCCATGCGAATTCATCGGGGGCCTCTCGGGATTACTCTCCCTTCGATGCCGGGCCTAAGACCTAGTGTGGAGTCGGGGCCGGAACATGAGGATTCCTCTCCAGTGCTGACATGGATCTTGGGGTACTTCTGGAGTCTCCCCAGGGGAGTCAGTCCTCGTCTCGAATGCGGGCATGCACTTGCGCTTTCCTCCAGAGCGGTAGCAGCAGTGTCACCCAGTCCGCCGCGTGGATAAAAGGATCAATGTTTTTCCTTCGATTCTTTCCCACGAGGCTTTCCCACGAGGCTTTCCCACAGGGCTGTCCCACTTGCACAGGTGGTGGGAGTCGATCCTCGGCTTGAACGTCAAGGCAGTGCAGGGAAAACTGGTTCCTCTGTAATGGACTGACACATCTGGGCTTCTCTTGGAATGGTGGCACCACCCTGGAGTTCCTCTCGCCTCTCCTGTGGAGAGCGCCTCCTCTTGAGATGCGACGGGAACGCCGGGAATTCTTTCCCTACGAAACAGGGAAAGGATCCCTCATCTCGAGCTAGGAGGCGGAAACGGGGCTCCCCTGGATGTGTGCAGGACCCCACGTGCTTCCTCTCGAGTGGAGACGGGTATGTCGGGGAACTTCTTGAGTTGCAGCAAGGGTGTGAAGGACCCTTTGGAAGTTCCAGTGGTTAGAAGTGATTAGCCTCGAGAAGCCTCAGCGGAAATGGGCCTCATCTCGCCTGGAGAGCAAAACCTCCTGGATTTTCTCGAGTTGCGGCAGGTGCTCTCGACTTACAACGGGGACCTCAGAGACCCGCTCTGGTGGCCTCAGGAAAGGCCAGTCCCCATGCGAGTTCCTCGGGGTCTTCTCGGCATTCCTCTATCGTCGATTCCGGGGCCTAAGACCTTGTGTGGAGTCGGGGCCGGAACCTGAGGATTCCTCTCCAGTGCTGACATGGATCTTGGGGTACTTCTGGAGTCTCCCCAGGGGAGTCAGTCCTCGTCTCGAATGCGGGCATGCACTTGCGCTTTCCCCCAGAGCGGTAGCAGCAGTGTCACGCAGTCCGCCGCGTGGATCAAAGGATCTATGGTTTTCCCTCGAGTCTTTCCAACGAGGCTTTCCCACGAGGCTTTCCCACAGGGCTGTCCCACGTGCACACGTGGTGGGAGTCGATCCTCGGCTTGAACGTCAAGGCAGTGCAGGGAAAACAGGTTCCTCTGGAATGGACTGACACATCTGGGGGACTCTTGGAATGGTGGCACGACCCTGGAGTTCCTCTCGCCTTTCCTGTGGAGAGCGCCTCCTCTTGAGATGCGACGGGAACGCCGGGAATTCTTTCCCTACGAAACAGGGAAAGGATCCCTCATCTCGAGATAGGAGGCGGAAACGGGGCTACCCTGGATGTGTGCGGGACCCTCGTGCTTCCTCTCGAGTGGAGACGGGTATGTCGGGGAACTTCTAGAGTTGCAGCAAGGGTGTGAAGGACCCTTTGGAAGTTCCAGTGGTTAGACGTGATTAGCCTCGAGAAGCCTCAGCGGAAATGGGCCTCATCTCACCTGGAGGGCAAAACCTCCTGGATTTTCTCGAGTTGCGGCAGGTGCTCTCGACTTACAACGGGGACCTCAGGGAACCGCTCTGGTGGCCTCAGGAAAGGCCAGTCCCCATGCGAGTTATTCGGGGGCCTCTCGGGATTCCTCTCCCGTCGATTCCGGGGCCTAAGACCTTGTGTGGAGTCGGGGCCGGAACCTGAGGATTCCTCTCCAGTGCTGACATGGATCTTGGGGTACTTCTGGAGTCTCCCCAGGGGAGTCAGTCCTCGTCTCGAATGCGGGCATGCACTTGCGCTTTCCTCCAGAGCGGTAGCAGCAGTGTCACGCAGTCCGCCGCGTGGATCAAAGGATCTATGATTTTCCCTCGAGTCTTTCCCACGAGGCTTTCCCACGAGGCTTTCCCACAGGGCTGTCCCACGTGCATACGTGTTGGGAGTGGATTCTCGGCTTGAACGTCAAGGCAGTGCAGGGAAAAAAGTTTCCTCTAGAATGGACTGACACATCTGGGGCACTCTTGGAATGGTGGCAAGACCCTGGAGTTCCTTTCGCCTTTCCTGTGGAGAGCGCCTCCTCTTGAGATTCGACGGGAACGCCGGGAATTCTTTCCCTACGAAACAGGGAAAGGATCCCTCATCTCGAGCTAGGAGGCGGAAACGGGGCTCCCCTGGATGTGTGCGGGACACCACGTGCTTCCTCTCGAGTGGAGACGGGTATGTCGGGGAACTTCTTGAGTTGCAGCAAGGGTGTGAAGGACCCTTTGGAAGTTCCAGTGGTTAGATGTGATTAGCCTCGAGAAGCCTCAGCGGAAATGGGCCTCATCTCGCCTGGAGGGCAAAACCTCCTGGATTTTCTCGAGTTGCGGCAGGTGCTCTCGACTTACGACGGGGACCTCAGGGACCCGCTCTGGTGGCCTCAGGAAAGGCCAGTCCCCATGCGAGTTCCTCGGGTCCTCTCGGGATTCCTCTCCCGTCGATGCTGGGGCCTAAGCCCTTGTGTGGAGTCGGGGCCGGAACGTGAGGATTCCTCTCCAGTGCTGACATGGATCTTGGGGTACTTCTGGAGTCTCCCCAGGGGAGTCAGTCCTCGTCTCGAATGCGGGCATGCACTTGCGCTTTCCTCCAGAGCGGTAGCAGCAGTGTCACGCAGTCCACCGCGTGGATCAAAGGATCTATGGTTTTCCCTGGAGTCTTTCCCTCGAGTCTTTCCCACGAGGCTTTCCCACGAGGCTTTCCCACAGGGCTGTCCCACGTGCACACGTGGTGGGAGTCGATCCTCGGCTTGAACGTCAAGGCAGTGCAGGGAAAACAGGTTCCTCTGGAATGGACTGACACATCTGGGGGACTCTTGGAATGGTGGCACGACCCTGGAGTTCCTCTCGCCTTTCCTGTGGAGAGCGCCTCCTCTTCAGATGCGACGGGAACGCCGGTAATTCTTTCCCTACGAAACAGGGAAAGGATCCCTCATCTCGAGCTAGGAGGCGAAACGGGGCTCCCCTGGATGTGTGCGGGACCGCAAGTGCTTCCTCTCGAGTGGAGACGGGTATGTCGGGGAACTTCTTGAGTTGCAGCAAGGGTGTGAAGGACCCTTTGGAAGGTCCAGTGGTTAGATGTGATTGGCCTCGAGAAGCCTCAGTGGAAATGGGCCTCATCTCGCCTGGAGGGCAAAACCTCCTGGATTTTCTCGAGTTGCGGCCGGTGCTCTCGACTTACGACGGGGACCTCAGGGACCCGCTCTGGTGGCCTCATGAAAGGCCAGTCCCCATGCGAGTTCTTCGGGGGCCTCTCGGGATTCCTCTCCCGTCGATGCCGGGGCCTAAGACCTTGTGTGGAGTCGGGGCCGGAACCTGAGGATTCCTCTCCAGTGCTGACATGGATCTTGGGGTACTTCTGGAGTCTCCCCAGGGGAGTCAGTCCTCGTCTCGAATGCGGGCATGCACTTGCGCTTTCCTCCAGAGCGGTAGCAGCAGTGTCACGCAGTCCGCCGCGTGGATCAAAGGATCTATGGTTTTCCCTCGAGTCTTTCCCACGAGGCTTTCCCACGAGGCTTTCCCACAGGGCTGTCCCACGTGCACACGTGGTGTGAGTCGATCCTCGGCTTGAACGTCAAGGCAGTGCAGGGAAAACAGGTTCCTCTGGAATGGACTGACACATCTGGGAGACTCTTGGAATGGTGGCACGACCCTGGAGTTCCTCTCGCCTTTCCTGTGGAGAGCGCCTCCTGTTGAGATGCGACGGGAACGCCGGGAATTCTTTCCCTAAGAAACAGGGAAAGGATCCCTCATCTCGAGCTAGGAGGCGGAAACGGGGCTCCCCTGGATGTCTGCGGGACCCACGTGCTTCCTCTCGATTGGAGACGGGTATGTCGGGGAACTTCTTGAGTTGCAGCAAGGGTGTGAAGGACCCTTTGGAAGTTCCAGTGGTTAGACGTGATTAGCCTTGAGAACCCTCAGCGGAAATGGGCCTCATCTCGCCTGGAGGGCAAAACCTCCTGGATTTTCTCGAGTTGCGGCAGGTGTTCTCGACTTATGACGTTGACCTCAGGGAACCGCTCTGGTGGCCTCAGGAAAGGCCAGTCCCCATGCGAGTTCCACGGGGGCCTCTCGGGATTCCTATCCCGTCGATGCCGGGGCCTAAGACCTTGTGTGGAGTCGGGGCCGGAACCTGAGGATTCCTCTCCAGTGCTGACATGGATCTTGGGGTACTTCTGGAGTCTCCCCAGGGGAGTCAGTCCTCGTCTCGAATGCGGGCATGCACTTGCGCTTTCCTCCAGAGCGGTAGCAGCAGTGTCACGCAGTCCGCCGCGTGGATCAAAGGATCTATGGTTTTCCCTCGAGTCTTTCCCACGAGGCTTTCCCACGAGGCTTTCCCACAGGGCTGTCCCACGTGCACACGTGGTGGGAGTCGATCCTCGGCTTGAACGTCAAGGCAGTGCAGGGAAAACAGGTTCCTCTGGAATGGACTGACACATCTGGGGGACTCTTGGAATGGTGGCACGACCCTGGAGTTCCTCTCGCCGTTCCTGTGGAGAGCGCCTCCTCTTGAGATGCGACGGGAACGCCGGGAATTCTTTCCCGACGAAACAGGGAAAGGATCCCTCATCTCGAGTTAGAAGGCGGAAACGGGGCTCCCCTGGATGTGTGCGGGACACCACGTGCTTCCTCTCGAGTGCAGACGGGTATGTCGGGGAACTTCTTGAGTTGCAGCAAGGTTGTAAAGGACCCTTTGGAAGTTCCAGTGGTTAGACGTGATTAGCCTCGAGAAGCCTCAGCGGAAATGGGCCTCATCTCGCCTGGAGGGCAAAACCTCCTGGATTTTCTCGAGTTGCGGCAGGTGCTCTCGACTTACGACGGGGACATCAGGAACCCGCTCTGGTGGCCTCAGGAAAGGCCAGTCCCCATGCGAGTTCCTCGGGGGCCTCTCGGGTTTTCTCTCCCGTCGATGCCGGGGCCTAAGACCTTGTGTGGAGTCGGGGCCGGAACCTGAGGATTCCTCTCCAGTGCTGACATGGATCGTGGGGTACTTCTGGAGTCTCCCCAGGGGAGTCAGTCCTCGTCTCGAATGCGGGCATGCACTTGCGCTTTCCTCCAGAGCGGTAGCAGCAGTGTCACGCAGTCCGCCGCGTGGATCAAAGGATCTATGGTTTTCCCTCGAGTCTTTCCCACGAGGCTTTCCCACGAGGCTTTCCCACAGGGCTGTCCCACGTGCACACGTGGTGGGAGTCGATCCTCGGCTTGAACGTCAAGGCAGTGCAGGGAAAACAGGTTCCTCTGGAATGGACTGACACATCTGGGGGACTCTTGGAATGGTGGAACGACCCTGGAGTTCCTCTCGCCTTTTCTGTGGAGAGCGCCTCCTCTTGAGATGCGACGGGAACGCCGGGAATTCTTTCCCTACGAAACAGTGAATGGATCCCTCATCTCGAGCTAGGAGGCGGAAACGGGGCTCCCCTGGATGTGTGCGGGACCCCACGTGCTTCCTCTCGAGTGCAGACGGGTATGTCGGGTAACTTCTTGAGTTGCAACAAGGGTGTGAAGGACCCTTTGGAAGTTCCAGTGGTTAGACGTGATTAGCCTCGAGAAGCCTCAGCGGAAATGGGCCTCATCTCGCCTGGAGGGCAAAACCTCCTGGATTTTCTCGAGTTGCGGCAGGTGCTCTCGACTTACGACGGGGACCTCAGGGACCCGCTCTGGTGGCCTCAGGAAAGGCCAGTCCCCATGCGAGTTCCTCGGGGGCCTCTCGGGATTCCTCTCCCGTCGATGCCGGGGCCTAAGACCTTGTGTGGAGTCGGGGCCGGAACCTGAGGATTCCTCTCCAGTGCTGACATGGATCTTGGGGTACTTCTGGAGTCTCCCCAGGGGAGTCAGTCCTCGTCTCGAATGCGGGCATGCACTTGCGCTTTCCTCCAGAGCGGTAGCAGCAGTGTCACGCAGTCCGCCGCGTGGATCAAAGGATCTATGATTTTCCCTCGAGTCTTTCCCACGAGGCTTTCCCACGAGGCTTTCCCACAGGGCTGTCCCACGTGCACACGTGTTGGGAGTGGATTCTCGGCTTGAACGTCAAGGCAGTGCAGGGAAAAAAGTTTCCTCTAGAATGGACTGACACATCTGGGGCACTCTTGGAATGGTGGCAAGACCCTGGAGTTCCTTTCGCCTTTCCTGTGGAGAGCGCCTCCTCTTGAGATGCGACGGGAACGCCGGGAATTCTTTCCCTACGAAACAGGGAAAGGATCCCTCATCTCGAGCTAGGAGGCGGAAACGGGGCTCCCCTGGATGTGTGCGGGACCCCACGTGCTTCCTCTCGAGTGGAGACGGGTATGTCGGGGAACTTCTTGAGTTGCAGCCAGGGTGTGAAGGACCCTTTGGAAGTTCCAGTGGTTAGACGGGATTAGCCTCGAGAAGCCTCAGCGGAAATGGGCCTCATCTCGCCTGGAGGGCAAAACCTCCTGGATTTTCTCGAGTTGCGGCAGGTGCTCTCGACTTACGACGGGGACCTCAGGGACCCGCTCTGGTGGCCTTAGGAAAGGCCAGTCCCCATGCGAGTTCCTCGGGGGCCTCTGGGGATTCCTCTCCCTTCGATGCCGGGGCCTAAGACCTTGTGTGGAGTCGGGGCCGGAACCTGAGGATTCCTCTCCAGTGCTGACATGGATCTTGGGGTACTTCTGGAGTCTCCCCAGGGGAGTCAGTCCTCGTCTCGAATGCGGGCATGCACTTGCGCTTTCCTCCAGAGCGGTAACAGCAGTGTCACGCAGTCTGCCGCGTGGATCAAAGGATCTATGGTTTTCCCTCGAGTCTTTCCAACGAGGCTTTCCCACGAGGCTTTCCCACAGGGCTGTCCCACGTGCACACGTGGTGGGAGTCGATCCTCGGCTTGAACGTCAAGGCAGTGCAGGGAAAACAGGTTCCTCTGGAATGGACTGACACATCTGTGGGACTCTTGGAATGGTGGCACGACCCTGGAGTTCCTCTCGCCTTTCCTGTGGAGAGTGCCTCCTCTTGAGATGCGACGGGAACGCCGGGAATTCTTTCCCTTCGAAACAGGGAAAGGATCCCTCATCTCGAGCTAGGAGGCGGAAACGGGGCTCCCCTGGATGTGTGCGGGACCCCACGTGCTTCCTCTCGAGTGGAGACGGGTATGTCGGGGAACTTCTTGAGTTGCAGCAAGGGTGTGAAGGACCCTTTGGAAGTTCCAGTGGTTAGATGTGATTGGCCTGGAGAAGCCTCAGCGGAAATGGGCCTCATCTCGCCTGGAGGGCAAAACCTCCTGGATTTTCTCGAGTTGCGGCAGGTGCTCTCGACTTACGACGGGGACGTCAGGGACCCGCTCTGGTGGTCTCAGGAAAGGCCAGTCCCCATGCGAGTTCCTCGGGGGCCTCTCGGGATTCCTCTCCCGTCGATGCCGGGGCCTAAGACCTTGTGTGGAGTCGGGGCCGGAACCTGAGGATTCCTCTCCAGTGCTGACATGGATCTTGGGGTACTTCTGGAGTCTCCCCAGGGGAGTCAGTCCTCGTCTCGAATGCGGGCATGTACTTGCGCTTTCCTCCAGAGCGGTAGCAGCAGTGTCACGCAGTTCGCCACGTGGATCAAGGGATCTATGGTATTCCCTCGAGTCTTTTCCACGAGGCTTTCCCACGAGGCTTTCCCACAGGTCTGTCCCACGTGCACACGCGGTGGGAGTCGATCCTCGGCTTGAGCGTCAAGGCAGTGCACGGAAAACAGATTCCTCTGGAATGGACTGACACATCTGGGGGTCTCTTGGAATGGTGCCACGACCCTGGAGTTCCTCTCGCCTTTCCTGTGGAGAGCGCCACCTCTTGAGATGCGACGGGAACGCCGGGAATTCTTTCCCTACGAAACAGGGAAAGGATCCCTCATCTCGAGCTAGGAGGCGGAAACGGGGCTCCCCTGGATGTTTGCGGGAAACCACGTGCTTCCTCTCGAGTGGAGACGGGTATGTCGCGGAACTGCTTGAGTTGCAGCAAGGGTGTGAAGGACCCTTTGGAATTTCCAGTGGTTAGATGTGATTAGCCTCGAGAAGCCTCAGCGGAAATGGGCCTCATCTCACCTGGAGGGCAAAACCTCCTGGATTTTCTCGAGTTGCGGCAGGTGCTCTCGACTTACGACGGGGACTTCAGGGACCCGCTCTGGTGGCCTCAGGAAAGGCCAGTCCCCATGCGAGTTCCTCGGGGGCCTCTCGGGATTCCGCTCCCGTCGATGCCGGGGTCTAAGACCTTGTGTGGAGTCGGGGCCGGAACCTGAGGATTCCTCTCCAGTGCTGACATGGATCTTGGGGTACTTCTGGAGTCTCCCCAGGGGAGTCAGTCCTCGTCTCGAATGCGGGCATGTACTTGCGCTTTCCTCCAGAGCGGTAGCAGCAGTGTCACGCAGTTCGTCACGTGGATCAAGGGATCTATGGTATTCCCTCGAGTCTTTCCCACGAGGCTTTCCCACGAGGCTTTCCCACAGGGCTGTCCCACGTGCACACGCGGTGGGAGTCGATCCTCGGCTTGAGCGTCAAGGCAGTGCACGGAAAACAGATTCCTCTGGAATGGACTGACACATCTGGGGGTCTCTTGGAATGGTGCCACGACCCTGGAGTTCCTCTCGCCTTTCCTGTGGAGAGCGCCACCTCTTGAGATGCGACGGGAACGCCGGGAATTCTTTCCCTACGAAACAGGGAAAGGATCCCTCATCTCGAGCTAGGAGGCGGAAACGGGGCTCCCCTGGATGTTTGCGGGAAACCACGTGCTTCCTCTCGAGTGGAGACGGGTATGTCGCGGAACTGCTTGAGTTGCAGCAAGGGTGTGAAGGACCCTTTGGAAGTTCCAGTGGTTAGATGTGATTAGCCTCGAGAAGCCTCAGCGGAAATGGGCCTCATCTCGCCTGGAGGGCAAAACCTCCTGGATTTTCTCGAGTTGCGGCAGGTGCTCTCTACTTACGATGGGGACCTCAGGGACCCGCTCTGGTGGCCTCAGGAAAGGCCAGTCCCCATGCGAGTTCCTCGGGGGCCTCTCGGGATTCCTCTCCCGTCGATGCCGGGGCCTAAGGCCTTGTGTGGAGTCGGGGCCGGAACCTGAGGATTCCTGTCCAGTGCTGACATGGATCTTGGGGTACTTCTGGAGTCTCCCCAGGGGAGTCAGTCCTCGTCTCGAATGCGGGCATGCACTTGCGCTTTCCTCCAGAGCGGTAGCAGCAGTGTCACGCAGTCCGCCGCGTGGATCAAAGGATCTATGGTTTTCCCTCGAGTCTTTCCCACGAGGCTTTCCCACGAGGCTTTCCCACAGGGCTGTCCCACGTGCACACGTGGTGGGAGTGGATCCTCGGCTTGAACGTCAAGGCAGTGCAGGGAAAACAGGTTCCTCTGGAATGGAGTGACACATCTGGGGGACTCTTGGAATGTTGGCACGACCCTGGAGTTCCTCTCGCCTTTCCTGTGGAGAGCGCCTCCTCTTGAGAAGCGACGGGAACGCCGGGAATTCTTTCCCTACGAAACAGGGAAAGGATTCCTCATCTTGAGCTAGGAGGCGGAAAAGGGGCTTCCCTGGATGTGTGCGGGACCCTCGTGCTTCCTCTCGAGTGGAGACGGGTATGTCGGGGAACTTCTTGAGTTGCAGCAAGGGTGTGAAGGACCCTTTGGAAGTTCCAGTGGTTAGATGTGATTAGCCTCGAGAAGCCTCAGCGGAAATGGGCCTCATCTCGCCTGGAGGGCAAAAACTCCTGGATTTTCTCGCGTTGCGGCAGGTGCTCTCGACTTACGACGGGGACCTCAGGGACCCGCTCTGGTGGCCTCAGGAAAGGCCAGTCCCCATGCGAGTTCCTAGGGGGCCCTTAGGGATTCCTCTCCCGTCGATGCCGGGGCCTAAGACCTTGTGTGGATTCGGGTTCCGAAAGTGAGGATTCCTCTCCAGTGCTGACATGGATCTTGGGGTACTTCTAGAGTCTCCCCAGGGGAGTCAGTCCTCGTCTCGAATGCGGGCATGCACTTGCGCTTTCCTCCAGAGCTGTAGCAGCAGTGTCAAGCAGTCCGCCGCGTGGATCAAAGGATCTATGGTTTTCCCTCGAGTCTTTCCCACGAGGCTTTCCAACGAGGCTTTCCCACGAGGCTTTCCCACAGGGCTGTCCCACGTGCACACGTGGTGGGAGTCGATCGTCGGCTTGAACGTCAAGGCAGTGCAGGGAAATCAGGTTCCTCTGGAATGGACTGACACCTCTGGGGGACTCTTTGAATGGTGGGACGACCCTGGAGTTCCTCTCGCCTTTCCTGTGGAGAGCGCCTTCTCTTGAGATGCGACGGGAATGCCGGGAATTCTTTCCCTACGAAACAGGGAAAGGATCCCTCATCTCGAGCTAGGAGGCGGAAACGGGGCTCCCCTGGATGTGTGCGGGACCCCACGTGCTTCCTCTCGAGTGGAGACGGGTATGTCGGGGAACTTCTTGAGTTGCAGCCAGGGTGTGAAGGACCCTTTGGAAGTTCCAGTGGTTAGACGGGATTAGCCTCGAGAAGCCTCAGCGGAAATGGGCCTCATCTCGCCTGGAGGGCAAAACCTCCTGGATTATCTCGAGTTGCGGCAGGTGCTCTCGACTTACGACGGGGACCTCAGAGACCCGCTCGGGTGGCCTCAGGAAAGGCCAGTCCCCATGCGAGTTCTTCGGGGGCCTCTGGGGATTCCTCTCCCGTCGATGCCGGGGCCTAAGACCTTGTGTGGAGTCGGGGCCGGAACCTGAGGATTCCTCTCCAGTGCTGACATGGATCTTGGGGTACTTCTGGAGTCTCCCCAGGGGAGTCAGTCCTCGTCTCGAATGCGGGCATGCAATTGCGCTTTCCTCCAGAGCGGTAGCAGCAGTGTCACGCAGTCCGCCGCGTGGATCAAAGGATCTATGGTTTTCCCTCGAGTCTTTCCCACGAGGCTTTCCCACGAGGCTTTCCCACAGGGCTGTCCCACGTGCACACGTGGTGGGAGTCGATCCTCGGCTTGAACGTCAAGGCAGTGCAGGGAAAACAGGTTCCTCTGGAATGGACTGAGACCTCTGGGGGACTCTTGGAATGGTGGGACGACTCTGGAGTTCCTCTCGCCTTTCCTGTGGAGAGCGCCTTCTCTTGAGATGCGACGGGAACGCCGGGAATTCTTTCCCTACGAAACAGGGAAAGGATCCCTCATCTCGAGCTAGGAGGCGGAAACGGGGCTCCCCTGGATGTGTGCGGGACCCCACGTGCTTCCTCTCGAGTGGAGACGGGTATGTCGGGGAACTTCTTGAGTTGCAGCAAGGGTGTGAAGGACCCTTTGGAAGTTCCAGTGGTTAGACTGGATTAGCCTCGAGAAGCCTCAGCGGAAATGGGCCTCATCTCGCCTGGAGGGCAAAACCTCCTGGATTATCTCGAGTTGCGGCAGGTGCTCTCGACTTACGACGGGGACCTCAGGGACCCGCTCTGGTGGCCTCAGGAAAGGCCAGTCCCCATGTGAGTTCCTCGGGGGCCTCTGGGGATTCCTCTCCCGTCGATGCCGGGGCCTAAGACCTTGTGTGGAGTCGGGGCCTGAACCTGAGGATTCCTCTCCAGTGCTGACATGGATCTTGGGGTACTTCTGGAGTCTCCCCAGGGGAGTCAGTCCTCGTCTCGAATGCGGGCATGCACTTGCGCTTTCCTCCAGAGCGGTAACAGCAGCGTCACGCAGTCCGCCGCGTGGATCAAAGGATCTATGGTTTTCCCTCGAGTCTTTCCCAAGAGGCTTTCCCACGAGGCTTTCCCACAGGGCTGTCCCACGTGCACACGTGGTGGGAGTCGATCCTCGGCTTGAACGTCAAGGCAGTGCAGGGAAAACAGGTTCCTCTGGAATGGACTGACACATCTGTGGGACTCTTGGAATGGTGGCACGACCCTGGAGTTCCTCTCGCCTTTCCTGTGGAGAGTGCCTCCTCTTGAGATGCGACGGGAACGCCGGGAATTCTTTCCCTTCGAAACAGGGAAAGGATCCCTCATCTCGAGCTAGGAGGCGGAAACGGGGCTCCCCTGGATGTGTGCGGGACCCCACGTGCTTCCTGTCGAGTGGAGACGGGTATGTCGCGGAACTGCTTGAGTTGCAGCAAGGGTGTGAAGGACCCTTTGGAATTTCCAGTGGTTAGATGTGATTAGCCTCGAGAAGCCTCAGCGGAAATGGGCCTCATCTCACCTGGAGGGCAAAACCTCCTGGATTTTCTCGAGTTGCGGCAGGTGCTCTCGACTTACGACGGGGACCTCAGGGACCCGCTCTGGTGGCCTCAGGAAAGGCCAGTCCCCATGCGAGTTCCTCGGGGGCCTCTCGGGATTCCGCTCCCGTCGATGCCGGGGCCTAAGACCTTGTGTGGAGTCGGGGCCGGAACCTGAGGATTCCTCTCCAGTGCTGACATGGATCTTGGGGTACTTCTGGAGTCTCCCCAGGGGAGTCAGTCCTCGTCTCGAATGCGGGCATGTACTTGCGCTTTCCTCCAGAGCGGTAGCAGCAGTGTCACGCAGTTCGCCACGTGGATCAAGGGATCTATGGTATTCCCTCGAGTCTTTCCCACGAGGCTTTCCCACGAGGCTTTCCCACAGGGCTGTCCCACGTGCACACGCGGTGGGAGTCGATCCTCGGCTTGAGCGTCAAGGCAGTGCACGGAAAACAGATTCCTCTGGAATGGACTGACACATCTGGGGGTCTCTTGGAATGGTGCCACGACCCTGGAGTTCCTATCGCCTTTCCTGTGGAGAGCGCCACCTCTTGAGATGCGACGGGAACGCCGGGAATTCTTTCCCTACGAAACAGTGAAAGGATCCCTCATCTCGAGCTAGGAGGCGGAAACGGGGCTCCCCTGGATGTGTGCGGGACCCCACGTGCTTCCTCTCGAGTGGAGACGGGTATGTCGCGGAACTGCTTGAGTTGCAGCAAGGGTGTGAAGGACCCTTTGGAAGTTCCAGTGGTTAGATGTGATTAGCCTCGAGATGCCTCAGCGGAAATGGGCCTCATCTCGCCTGGAGGGCAAAACCTCCTGGATTTTCTCGAGTTGCGGCAGGTGCTCTCGACTTACGATGGGGACCTCAGGTACCCGCTCTGGTGGCCTCAGGAAAGGCCAGTCCCCATGTGAGTTCCTCGGGGGCCTCTCGGGATTCCTCTCCCGTCGATGCCGGGGCCTAAGGCCTTGTGTGGAGTCGGGGCCGGAACCTGAGGATTCCTCTCCAGTGCTGACATGGATCTTGGGGTACTTCTGGAGTCTCCCCAGGGGAGTCAGTCCTCGTCTCGAATGCGGGCATGCACTTGCGCTTTCCTCCAGAGCGGTAGCAGCAGTGTCACGCAGTCCGCCGCGTGCATCAAAGGATCTATGGTTTTCCCTCGAGTCTTTCCCACGAGGCTTTCCCACGAGGCTTTCCCACAGGGCTGTCCCACGTGCACACGTGGTGGGAGTCGATCCTCGGCTTGAACGTCAAGGCAGTGCAGGGAAAACAGGTTCCTCTGGAATGGACTGACACATCTGGGGGTCTCTTGGAATGGTGTCACGACCCTGGAGTTCCTCTCGCCTTTCCTGTGGAGAGCGCCTCCTCTTGAGATGCGACGGGAACGCCGGGAATTCTTTCCCGACGAAACAGGGAAAGGATCCCTCATCTCGAGCTAGGAGGCGGAAACGGGGCTCCCCTGGATGTGTGCGGGACCCCACGTGCTTCCTCTCGAGTGGAGACGGGTATGTCGGGGAACTTCTTGAGTTGCAGCAAGGGTGTGAAGGACCCTTTGGAAGTTCCAGTGGTTAGACGTGATTAGACTGGAGAAACCTCAGCGGAAATGGGCCTCATCTCGCCTGGAGGGCAAAACCTCCTGGATTTTCTCGAGTTGCGGCAGGTGCTCTCGACTTACGACGGGGACATCAGGGACCCGCTCTGGTGGCCTCAGGAAAGGCCAGTCCCCATGCGAGTTCCTCGGGGGCCTCTCGGGATGCCTCTCCCGTCGATGCCGGGGCCTAAGACCTTGTGTGGAGTCGGGGCCGGAACCTGAGGATTCCTCTCCAGTGCTGACATGGATCTTGGGGTACTTCTGGAGTCTCCCCAGAGGAGTCAGTCCTCGTCTCGAATGCGCGCATGCACTTGCGCTTTCCTCCAGAGCGGTAGCAGCAGTGTCACGCAGTCCGCCGCGTGGATCAAAGGATCTATGGTTTTCCCTCGAGTCTTTCCCACGAGGCTTTCCCACGAGGCTTTCCCACAGGGCTGTCCCACGTGCACACGTGGTGGGAGTCGATCCTCGGCTTGAACGTCAAGGCAGTGCAGGGAAAACAGGTTCCTCTGGAATGGACTGACACATCTGGGGGTCTCTTGGAATGGTGGCACGACCCTGGAGTTCCTCTCGCCTTTCCTGTGGATAGCGCCACCTCTTGATGCGACGGGAACGCCGGGAATTCTTTCCCTACGAAACAGGGAAAGGATCCCTCATCTCGAGCTAGGAGGAGGAAACGGGGCTCCCCTTGATGTGTGCGGGACCCCACGTGCTTCCTCTCGAGTGGAGACTGGTATGTCGCGGAACTGCTTGAGATGCAGCAAGGGTGTGAAGGACCCTTTGGAAGTTCCAGTGGTTAGATGTGATTGGCCTCGAGAAGCCTAAGCGGAAATGGGCCTCATCTCGCCTGGAGGGCAAAACCTCCTGGATTTTCTCGAGTTGCGGCAGGTGCTCTCGACTTACGACGGGGACCTCGGGGACCCGCTCTGGTGGCCTCAGGAAAGGCCAGTCCTCATGCGAGTTCCTCGGGGGCCTCTCGGGATTCCCCTCCCGTCGATGCTGGGGCCTAAGACCTTGTGTGGAGTCGGGGCCGGAACCTGAGGATTCCTCTCCAGTGCTGACATGGATCTTGGGGTACTTCTGGAGTCTCCCAGGGGAGTCAGTCCTCGTCTCGAATGCGGGCATGCACTTGCGCTTTCCTCCAGTGCGGTAGCAGCAGTGTCACGCAGTCCGCCGCGTGGATCAAAGGATCTATGGTTTTCCCTCGAGTCTTTCCCACGATGCTTTCCCACGAGGCTTTCCCACAGGGCTGTCCCACGTGCACACGTGGTGGAAGTCGATCCTCGGCTGGAACGTCAATGCAGTGAAGGGAAAACAGGTTCCTCCTGAATGGACTGACACATCTGGGGGACTCTTGGAATGGTGGCACGGCCCTGGAGTTCCTCTCGCCTTTCGTGTGGAGAGCGCCTCCTCTTGAGATGCGACGGGAACGCCGGGAATTCTTTCCCTAAGAAACAGGGAAAGGATCCCTCATCTCGAGCTAGGAGGCGGAAACGGGGCTCCCCTGGATGTGTGCGGGACCCCACGTGCTTCCTCTCGAGTGGAGACGGGTATGTCGGGGAATTTCTTGAGTTGCAGCAAGGGTGTGAAGGACCCTTTGGAAGTTCCAGTGGTTAAATGTGATTGGCCTCGAGAAGCCTCAGCGGAAATGGGCCTCATCTCGCCTGGAGGGCAAAACCTCCTGGATTTTCTCGAGTTGCGGCAGGTGCTCTCTACTTACGACGGGGACCTCAGGGACCCGCTCTGGTGGCCTCAGGAAAGGCCAGTCCCCATGCGAGTTCCTCGGGGGCCTCTCGGGATTCCTCTCCCGTCGATGCCGGGCCCTAAGACCTTGTGTGGAGTCGGGGCCGGAACCTGAGGATTCCTCTCCAGTGCTGACATGGATCTTGGGGTACTTCTGGAGTCTCCCCAGGGGAGTCAGTCCTCGTCTCGAATGCGCGCATGCACTTGCGCTTTCGTCCAGAGCGGTAGCAGCAGTGTCACTCAGTCCGCCGCGTGGATCAAAGGATCTATGGTTTTCCCTCGAGTCTTTCCCACGAGGCTTTCCCACGAGGCTTTCCCACAGGGCTGTCCCACGTGCACACGTGGTGGGAGTCGATCCTCGGCTTGAACGTCAAGGCAGTGCAGGGAAAACAGGTTCCTCTGGAATGGACTGACACATCTGGGGGTCTCTTGGAATGGTGCCACGACCCTGGAGTTCCTCTCGCCTTTCCTGTGGAGAGCGCCACCTCTTGAGATGCGAAGGGAACGCTGGGAATTCTTTCCCTACGAAACAGGGAAAGGATCCCTCATCTCGAGCTAGGAGGAGGAAACGGGGCTCCCCTTGATGTGTGCGGGACCCCACGTGCTTCCTCTCGAGTGGAGACGGGTATGTCGCGGAACTGCTTGAGATGCAGCAAGGGTGTGAAGGACCCTTTGGAAGTTCCAGTGGTTAGATGTGATTGGCCTCGAGAAGCCTCAGCGGAAATGGGCCTCATCTCGCCTGGAGGGCAAAACCTCCTGGATTTTCTCGAGTTGCTGCAGGTGCTCTCGACTTACGACGGGGACCTCGGGGACCCGCTCTGGTGGCCTCAGGAAAGGCCAGTCCTCATGCGAGTTCCTCGGGGGCCTCTCGGGATTCCCCTCCCGTCGATGCTGGGGCCTAAGACCTTGTGTGGAGTCGGGGCCGGAACCTGAGGATTCCTCTCCAGTGCTGACATGGATCTTGGGGTACTTCTGGAGTCTCCCAGGGGAGTCAGTCCTCGTCTCGAATGCGGGCATGCACTTGCGCTTTCCTCCAGTGCGGTAGCAGCAGTGTCACGCAGTCCGCCGCGTGGATCAAAGGATCTATGGTTTTCCCTCGAGTCTTTCCCACGATGCTTTCCCACGAGGCTTTCCCACAGGGCTGTCCCACGTGCACACGTGGTGGAAGTCGATCCTCGGCTGGAACGTCAATGCAGTGAAGGGAAAACAGGTTCCTCCTGAATGGACTGACACATCTGGGGGACTCTTGGAATGGTGGCACGGCCCTGGAGTTCCTCTCGCCTTTCCTGTGGAGAGCGCCTCCTCTTGAGATGCGACGGGAACGCCGGGAATTCTTTCCCTAAGAAACAGGGAAAGGATCCCTCATCTCGAGCTAGGAGGCGGAAACGGGGCTCCCCTGGATGTGTGCGGGACCCCACGTGCTTCCTCTCGAGTGGAGACGGGTATGTCGGGGAACTGCGTGAGTTGCAGCAAGGGTGTGAAGGACCCTTTGGAAGTTCCAGTGGTTAAATGTGATTGGCCTCGAGAAGCCTTAGCGGAAATGGGCCTCATCTCGCCTGGAGGGCAAAACCTCCTGGATTTTCTCGAGTTGCGGCAGGTGCTCTCTACTTACGACGGGGACCTCAGGGACCCGCTCTGGTGGCCTCAGGAGAGGCCAGTCCCCATGCGAGTTCCTCGGGGGCCTCTCGGGATTCCTCTCCCGTCGATGCCGGGGCCTAAGACCTTGTGTGGAGTCGGGGCCGGAACCTGAGGATTCCTCTCCAGTGCTGACATGGATCTTGGGGTACTTCTGGAGTCTCCCCAGGGGAGTCAGTCCTCGTCTCGAATGCGGGCATGCACTTGCGCTTTCCTCCAGAGCGGTAGCAGCAGTGTCACGCAGTCCGCCGCGCGGATCAAAGGATCTATGGTTTTCCCTCGAGTCTTTTCCAAGAGGCTTTCCCACGAGGCTTTCCCACAGGGCTGTCCCACGTGCACACGTGGTGGGAGTCGATCCTCGGCTTGAACGTCAAGGCAGTGCAGGGAAAACAGGTTCCTCTGGAATGGACTGACACATCTGGGGGACTCTTGGAATGGTGGCACGACCCTGGAGTTCCTCTCGCCTTTCCTGTGGAGAGCGCCTCCTCTTGAAATGCGACGGGAACGCCGGGAATTCTTTCCCTAAGAAACAGGGAAAGGATCCCTCATCTCGAGCTTGGAGGCGGAAACGGGGCTCCCCTGGATGTGTGCGGGACCCCACGTGCTTCCTCTCAAGTGGAGACGGGTATGTCGGGGAACTTCTTGAGTTGCAGCAAGGGTGTGAAGGTCCCTTTGGAAGTTCCAGTGGTTAGATGTGATTGGCCTCGAGAAGCCTCAGCGGAAATGGGCCTCATCTCGCCTGGAGGGCAAAACCTCCTGGATTTTCTCGAGTTGCGGCAGGTGCTCTCGACTTACGACGGGGACCTCAGGGACCCGCTCTGGTGGCCTCAGGAAAGGCCAGTCCCCATGCGAGTTCCTCGGGGGCCTCTCGGGGTGCCTCTCCCGTCGATGCCGGGGCCTAAGACCTTGTGTGGAATCGGGGCCAGAATTTCAGGATTCCTCTCCAGTGCTGACATGGATCTTGGGGTACTTCTGGAGTCTCCCCAGGGGAGTCAGTCCTCGTCTCGAATGCGGGCATGGACTTGCGCTTTCCTCCAGAGCGGTAGCAGCAGTGTCACGCAGTCCGCCGCGTGGATCAAAGGATCTATGGTTTTCCCTCGAGTCTTTCCAACGAGGCTTTCCCACGAGGCTTTCCCACAGGGCTGTCCCACGTGCACACGTGGTGGGAGTCGATCCTCGGCTTGAACGTCAAGGCAGTGCAGGGAAAACAGGTTCCTCCTGAATGGACTGACACATCTGGGGGACTCTTGGAATGGTGGCACGACCCTGGAGTTCCTCTCGCCTTTCCTGTGGAGAGCGCCTCCTCTTGAGATGCGACGGGAACGCCGGGAATTCTTTCCCTAAGAAACAGGGAAAGAATCCCTCATCTCGAGCTAGGAGGCGGAAACGGGGCTCCCCTGGATGTGTGCGGGACCCCACGTGCTTCCTCTCGAGTGGAGACGGGTATGTCGGGGAACTTCTTGAGTTGCAGCAAGGGTGTGAAGGACCCTTTGGAACTTCCAGTGGTTAGACGTGATTAGCCTCGAGAAGCCTCAGCGGAAATGGGCCTCATCTCGCTGAAGGGCAAAACCTCCTGGATTTTCTCGAGTTGCGGCAGGTGCTCTCGACTTACGACGGGGACCTCAGGGACCCGCTCTGGTGGCCTCAGGAAAGGCCAGTCCCCATGCGAGTTCCTCGGGGGCCTCTCGGGATTCCTCTCCCGTCGATGCCGGGGCCTAAGACCTTGTGTGGAGTCGGGGCCGGAACCTGAGGATTCCTCTCCAGTGCTGACATGGATCTTGGGGTACTTCTGGAGTCTCCCCAGGGGAGTCAGTCCTCGTCTCGAATGTGGGCATGCACTTGCGCTTTCCTCCAGAGCGGTAGCAGCAGTGTCACGCAGTCCGCCGCGTGGATCAAAGGATCTATGGTTTTCCCTCGAGACTTTCCCACGAAGCTTTCCCACGAGGCTTTCCCACAGGGCTGTCCCACGTGCACACATGGTGGGAGTGGATCCTCGGCTTGAACGTAAAGGCAGTGCAGGGAAAACAGGTTCCTCTGGAATGGACTGACACATCTGGGGGACTCTTGGAATGGTGGCACGACCCTGGAGATCCTCTCGCCTTTCCTGTGGAGAGCGCCTCCTCTTGAGATGCGACGGGAACGCCGGGAATTCTTTCCCTACGAAACAGGGAAAGGATCCCTCATCTCGAGCTAGGAGGCGGAAACGGGGCTCCCCTGGATGTGTGCGGGACCCCACGTGCTTCCTCTCGAGTGGAGACGGGTATGTCGGGGAACTTCTTGAGTTGCAGCAAGGGTGTGAAGGACCCTTTGGAAGTTCCAGTGGTTAGACGTGATTAGCCTCGAGAAGCCTCAGCGGAAATGTGCCTCATCTCGCCTGGAGGGCAAAACCTCCTGGATTTTCTCGAGTTGTGGCAGGTGCTCTCGACTTACGACGGGGACCTTAGGGACCGCTCTGGTGGCCTCAGGAAAGGCCAGTCCCCATGCGAGTTCCTCGGGGGCCTCTCGGGATTCCTCTCCCGTCGATGCCGGGGCCAAAGACCTTGTGTGGATTCGGGGCCGGAACCTGAGGATTCCTCTCCAGTGCTGACATGGATCTTGGGGTACTTCTGGAGTCTCCCCAGGGGAGTCAGTCCTCGTCTCGAATGCCCGCATGCACTTGCGCTTTCCTCCAGAGCGGTAGCAGCAGTGTCACGCAGTCCGCCGCGTGGATCAAAGGATCTATGGTTTTCCCTCGAGTCTTTTCCAAGAGGCTTTCCCACGAGGCTTTCCCACAGGGCTGTCCCACGTGCACACGTGGTGGGAGTCGATCCTCGGCTTGAACGTCAAGGCAGTGAAGGGAAAACAGGTTCCTCCTGAATGGACTGACACATCTGGGGGACTCCTGAAATGGTGGCACGACCCTGGAGTTCCTCTCGCCTTTCCTGTGGAGAGCGCCTCCTCTTGAGATGCGACGGGATCGCCGGGAATTCTTTCCCTAAGAAACAGGGAAAGGATCCCTCATCTCGAGCTAGGAGGCGGAAACGGGGCTCCCCTGGATGTGTGCGGGACCCCACGTGCTTCCTCTCGAGTGGAGACGGGTATGTCGGGGAACTTCTTCAGTTGCAGGAAGGGTGTGAAGGACCCTAGGAACTTCCAGTGGTTAGACGTGATTAGCCTCGAGAAGCCTCAGCGGAAATGGGCCTCATCTCGCTGAAGGGCAAAACCTCCTGGATTTTCTCGAGTTGCGGCAGGTGCTCTCGACTTACTACGGGGACCTCAGGGACCCGCTCTGGTGGCCTCAGGAAAGGCCAGTCCCCATGCGAGTTCCTCGGGGGCGTCTCGGGATTCCTCTCCCGTCGATGCCGGGGCCTAAGACCTTGTGTGGAGTCAGGGCCGGAACCTGAGGATTCCTCTCCAGTGCTGACATGGATCTTGGGGTACTTCTGGAGTCTCCTCAGGAGAGTCAGTCCTCGTCTCGAATGTGGGCATGCACTTGCGCTTTCCTCCAGAGCGGTAGCAGCAGTGTCACGCAGTCCGCCGCGTGGATCAAAGGATCTATGGTTTTCCCTCGAGACTTTCCAACGAAGCTTTCCCACGAGGCTTTCCCACAGGGCGGTCCCACGTGCACACGTGGTGGGAGTGGATCCTCGGCTTGAACGTCAAGGCAGTGCAGGGAAAAAAGGTTCCTCTGGAATGGACTGACACATCTGGGGGACTCTTGGAATGGTGGCACGACCCTGGAGATCCTCTCGCCTTTCCGGTGGAGAGCGCCTCCTCTTGAGATGCGACGGGAACGCCGGGAAATCTTTCCCTACGAAACAGGGAAAGGATCCCACATCTCGAGCAAGGAGGCGGAAACGGGGCTCCCCTGGATGTGTGCGGGACACCACGTGCTTCCTCTCGAGTGGAGACGGGTATGTCGCGGAACTTCTTGAGTTGCAGCAAGGGTGTGAAGGACCCTTTGGAAGTTCCAGTGGTTAGACGTGATTAGCCTCGAGAAGCCTCAGAGGAAATGGGCCTCATCTCGCCTGGAGGGCAAAACCTCCTGGATTTTCTCGAGTTGCGGCAGGTGCTCTCGACTTACGACGGGGACCTCAGGGACCCGCTCTGGTGGCCTCAGGAAAGGCCAGTCCCCATGCGAGTTCCTCGGGGGCCTCTCGGGATTCCTCTCCCGTCGATGCCGGGGCCTAAGACCTTGTGTGGAGTCGGGGCCGGAACCTGAGGATTCCTCTCCAGTGCTGACATGGATCTTGGGGTACTTCTGGAGTCTCCCCAGGGAGTCAGTCCTCGTCTCGAATGCGGGCATGCACTTGCGCTTTCCTCCAGAGCGGTAGCAGCAGTGTCACGCAGTCCGCCGCGTGGATCAAAGGATCTATGGTTTTCCCTCGAGTCTTTCCAACGAGGCTTTCCCACGAGGCTTTCCCACAGGGCTGTCCCAAGTGCACACGTGGTGGGAGTCGATCCTCGGCTTGAACGTCAAGGCAGTGCAGGGAAAACAGGTTCCTCTGGAATGGACTGACACATCTGCGGGACTCTTGGAATGGTGGCACGACCCTGGTTTTCCTCTCGCCTTTCCTGTGGAGAGGGCCTCCTCTTGAGATGCGCCGGGAACGCCGGGAATTCTTTCCCTACGAAACAGGGAAAGGATCCCTCATCTCGAGCTAGAAGGCGGAAACGGGGCTCCCCTGGATGTGTGCGGGACCCCACGTGCTTCCTCTCGAGTGGAGACGGGTATGTCGGGGAACTTCTTGAGTTGCAGCAAGGGTGTGAAGGACCCTTTCGAAGTTCCAGTGGTTAGACGTGATTAGCCTCGAGAAGCCTCAGCGGAAATGGGCCTCATCTCGCCTGGAGGGCAAAACCTCCTGGATTTTCTCGAGTTGCGGCAGGTGCTCTCGACTTACGACGGGGACCTCAGGGACCGCTCTGGTGGCCTCAGGAAAGGCCAGTCCCCATGCGAGTTCCTCGGGGGCCTCTCGGGATTCCTCTCCCGTCGATGCCCGGGCCTAAGACCTTGTGTGGAGTCGGGGCCAGAATCTGAGGATTCCTCTCCAGTGCTGACATGGATCTAGGGGTACTTCTGGAGTCTCCCCAGGGGAGTCAGTCCTCGTCTCGAATGCGGGCATGCACTTGCGCTTTCCTCCAGAGCGGTAGCAGCAGTGTCACGCAGTCCGCCGCGTGGATCAAAGGATCTATGGTTTTCCCTCGAGTCTTTCCCACGAGGCTTTCCCACGAGGCTTTCCCACAGGGCTGTCCCACGTGCACACGTGGTGGGAGTCGATCCTCGGCTTGAACTTCAAGGCAGTGCAGGGAAAACAGGTTCCTCTGGAATGGACTGACACATCTGGGGGACTCTTGGAATGGTGGCACGACCCTGGAGTTCCTCTCGCCTTTCCTGTGGAGAGCGCCTCCTCTTGAGATGCTACGGGAACACCGGGAATTCTTTCCCTACGAAACAGGGAAAGGATCCTTCATCTCGAGCTTGGAGGCAGAAACGGGGCTCCCCTGGATGTGTGCGGGACCCCACGTGCTTCCTCTCAAGTGGAGACGGGTATGTCGGGGAACTTCTTGAGTTGCAGCAAGGGTGTGAAGGACCCTTTGGAAGTTCCAGTGGTTAGATGTGATTGGCCTCGAGAAGCCTCAGCGGAAATGGGCCTCATCTCGCCTGGAGGGCAAAACCTCCTGGATTTTCTCGAGTTGCGGCAGGTGCTCTCGACTTACGACGGGGACCTCAGGGACCCGCTCTGGTGGCCTCAGGAAAGGCCAGTCCCCATGCGAGTTCCTCGGGGGCCTCTTGGGATGCCTCTCCCGTCGATGCCGGGGCCTAAGACCTTGTGTGGATTCGGGGCCGGAACCTGAGGATTCCTCTCCAGTGCTGACATGGATCTTAGGGTACTTCTGGAGTCTCCCCAGGGGAGTCAGTCCTCGTCTCGAATGCGGGCATGCACTTGCGCTTTCCTCCAGAGCGGTAGCAGCAGTGTCACGCAGTCCGCCGCGTGGATCAAAGGATCTATGGTTTTCCCTCGAGTCTTTCCCACGAGGCTTTCCCACGAGGCTTTCCCACAGGGCTGACCCACGTGCACACGTGGTGGGAGTGGATCCTCGGCTTGAACGTCAAGGCAGTGCAGGGAAAAAAGTTTCCTCTGGAATGGACTGACACATCTGGGGGACTCTTGGAATGGTGGCACGACCCTGGAGATCCTCTCGCCTTTCCTGTGGAGAGCGCCTCCTCTTGAGATGCGACGGGAACGCCGGGAATTCTTTCCCTACGAAACAGGGAAAGGATCCCTCATCTCAAGCTTGGAGGCGGAAACGGGGCTCCCCTGGATGTGTACGGGACCCTCGTGCTTCCTCTCGAGTGGAGACGGGTATGTCGGGGAACTTCTTGAGTTGCAACAAGGGTGTGAAGGACCCTTTGAAAGTTTCATTGCTTAGTAGTGATTAGCCTCGAGAAGCCTCAGCGGAAATGGGCCTCATCTTGCCTGGAGGGCAAAACCTCCTGGATTTTCTCGAGTTGCGGCAGGTGCTCTCGACTTACGACGGGGACCTCAGGGACCCGCTCTGGTGGCCTCTGGAATGGCCAGTCCCCATGCGAGTTCCTCGGGGGCCTCTCGGGATTCCTCTCCCGTCGATGCCGGGGCCTAATAGCTTGTGTGGAGTCGGGGCCGGAACCTGAGGATTCCTCTCCAGTGCTGACATGGATATTGGGGTACTTCTGGAGTCTCCCCAGGGGAGTCAGTCCTCGTCTCGAATGCGGGCATGCACTTGCGATTTCCTCCAGAGCGGTAGCAGCAGTGTCACGCTGTCCGCCGCGTTGATCAAACGATCTGTGGTTTTCCCTCGAGACTTTCCCACGAGGCTTTCCCACGAGGCTTTCCCACAGGGCTGTCCCACGTTCACACGTGGTGGGAGTCGATCCTCGGCTTGAACGTCAAGGCAGTGCAGGGAAAACAGGTTCCTCTGGAATGGACTGACACATCTGGGGGACTCTTGGAATGGTGGCACGACCCTGGAGTTCCTCTCGCCTTTCCTGTGGAGAGCGCCTCCTCTTGAGATGCGACGGGAATGCCGGGAATTCTTTCCCTACGAAACAGGGAAAGGATCCCTCATCTCGAGCTAGGAGGCGGAAACGGGGCTCCCCTGGATGTGTGCGGGACCCTCGTGCTTCCTCTCGAGTGGAGACGGGTATGTCGGGGAACTTCTTGAGTTGCAGCAAGGGTGTGAAGGACCCTTTGGAAGTTCCAGTGGTTAGATGTGATTAGCCTCGAGAAGCCTCAGCGGAAATGGGCCTCATCTCGCCTGGAGGGCAAAACCTCCTGGATTTTCTCGAGTTGCGGCAGGTGCTCTCGACTTACGACGGGGACCTCAGGGACCCGCTCCGGTGGCCTCAGGAAAGGCCAGTCCACATGCGAGTTCCTCGGGGGCCTCTCGGGATTCCTCTCCCGTCGATGCCGGGGCCTAAGACCTTGTGTGGAGTAGGGGCCGGAACCTGAGGATTCCTCTAGAGTGCTGACATGGATCGTGGGGTACTTCTGAAGTCTCCCCAGGGGAGTCAGTCCTCGTCTCGAATGCGGGCATGCACTTGAGCTTTCCTCCAGAGCGGTAGCAGCAGTGTCACGCAGTCCGCCGCGGGGAGCAAAGGATCTATGGTTTTCCCTCGAGACTTTCCCACGAGGCTTTCCCACGAGGCTTTCCCACAGGGCTGTCCCACGTGCACACGTGGTGGGAGTCGATCCTCGGCTTGAACGTCAAGGCAGTGCAGGGAAAACAGGTTACTCTGGAATGGACTGACACATCTGGGGGACTCTTGGAATGGTGGCACGACCCTGGAGTTCCTCTCGCCTTTCCTGTGGAGAGCGCCTCCTCTTGAGATGCGACGGGAACGCCGGGAATTCTTTCGCTACGAAACAGGGAAAGGATCCCTCATCTCGAGCTAGGAGGCGGAAACGGGGCTCCCCTGGTTTTGTGCGGGACCCTCGTGCTTCCTCTCGAGTGGAGACGGGTATGTCGGGGAACTTCTTGAGTTGCAGCAAGGGTGTGAAGGACCCTTTGGAAGTTCCAGTGGTTAGATGTCATTAGCCTCGAGAAGCCTCAGCGGAAATGGGCCTCATCTCGACGGAGGGCAAAATCTCCTGGATTTTCTCGAGTTGCGGCAGGTGCTCTCGACTTACGACGGGGACCTCAGTTACCCGCTCTGGTGGCCTCAGGAAAGGCCAGTCCCCATGCGAGTTCCTCGGGGTCTCTCGGGATTCCTATCCCGTCGATGCCGGGGCCTAAGACCTTGTGTGGAGTCGGGGCCGGAACCTGAGGATTCCTCTCCAGTGCTGACATGGATCTTGGGGTACTTCTGGAGTCTCCCCAGGGGAGTCAGTCCTCGTCTCGAATGCGGGCATGCACTTGCGCTTTCCTCCAGAGCGGTAGCAGCAGTGTCACGCAGTCCGCCGCGTGGATCAAAGGATCTATGGTTTTCCCTCGAGTCTTTCCCACGAGGCTTTCCCACGAGGCTTTCCCACAGGGCTGTCCCACGTGCACACGTGGTGGGAGTCGATCCTCGGCTTGAATGTCAAGGCAGTGCAGGGAAAACAGTTTCCTCTGGAATGGACTGACACATCTGGGGGACTCTTGGAATGGTGGCACGACCCTGGATTTCCTCTCGCCTTTCCTGTGGAGAGCCCCTCCTCTTGAGATGCGACGGGAACGCCGGGAATTCTTTCCCTACGAAACAGGGAAAGGATCCCTCATCTCGAGCTAGAAGGCGGAAACGGGGCTCCCCTGGATGTGTGCGGGACCCCACGTGCTTCCTCTCGAGTGCAGACGGGTATGTCTGGGAAGTTCTTGAGTTGCAGCAAGGGTGTGAAGGACCCTTTGGAAGTTCCAGTGGTTAGTTGTGATTGGCCTCGAGAAGCCTCAGCGGAAATGTGCCTCATCTCGCCTGGAGGGCAAAACCTCCTGGATTTTCTCGAGTTGTGGCAGGTGCTCTCGACTTACGACGGGGACCTTAGGGACCGCTCTGGTGGCCTCAGGAAAGGCCAGTCCCCATGCGAGTTCCTCGGGGGCCTCTCGGGATTCCTCTCCCGTCGATGCCGGGGCCAAAGACCTTGTGTGGATTCGGGGCCGGAACCTGAGGATTCCTCTCCAGTGCTGACATGGATTTTGGGGTACTTCTGGAGTCTCCCCAGGGGAGTCAGTCCTCGTCTCGAATGCCCGCATGCACTTGCGCTTTCCTCCAGAGCGGTAGCAGCAGTGTCACGCAGTCCGCCGCGTGGATCAAAGGATCTATGGTTTTCCCTCGAGTCTTTTCCAAGAGGCTTTCCCACGAGGCTTTCCCACAGGGCTGTCCCACGTGCACACGTGGTGGGAGTCGATCCTCGGCTTGAACGTCAAGGCAGTGAAGGGAAAACAGGTTCCTCCTGAATGGACTGACACATCTGGGGGACTCCTGAAATGGTGGCACGACCCTGGAGTTCCTCTCGCCTTTCCTGTGGAGAGCGCCTCCTCTTGAGATGCGACGGGATCGCCGGGAATTCTTTCCCTAAGAAACAGGGAAAGGATCCCTCATCTCGAGCTAGGAGGCGGAAACGGGGCTCCCCTGGATGTGTGCGGGACCCCACGTGCTTCCTCTCGAGTGGAGACGGGTATGTCGGGGAACTTCTTCAGTTGCAGGAAGGGTGTGAAGGACCCTAGGAACTTCCAGTGGTTAGACGTGATTAGCCTCGAGAAGCCTCAGCGGAAATGGGCCTCATCTCGCTGAAGGGCAAAACCTCCTGGATTTTCTCGAGTTGCGGCAGGTGCTCTCGACTTACTACGGGGACCTCAGGGACCCGCTCTGGTGGCCTCAGGAAAGGCCAGTCCCCATGCGAGTTCCTCGGGGGCGTCTCGGGATTCCTCTCCCGTCGATGCCGGGGCCTAAGACCTTGTGTGGAGTCAGGGCCGGAACCTGAGGATTCCTCTCCAGTGCTGACATGGATCTTGGGGTACTTCTGGAGTCTCCTCAGGAGAGTCAGTCCTCGTCTCGAATGTGGGCATGCACTTGCGCTTTCCTCCAGAGCGGTAGCAGCAGTGTCACGCAGTCCGCCGCGTGGATCAAAGGATCTATGGTTTTCCCTCGAGACTTTCCAACGAAGCTTTCCCACGAGGCTTTCCCACAGGGCGGTCCCACGTGCACACGTGGTGGGAGTGGATCCTCGGCTTGAACGTCAAGGCAGTGCAGGGAAAAAAGGTTCCTCTGGAATGGACTGACACATCTGGGGGACTCTTGGAATGGTGGCACGACCCTGGAGATCCTCTCGCCTTTCCGGTGGAGAGCGCCTCCTCTTGAGATGCGACGGGAACGCCGGGAAATCTTTCCCTACGAAACAGGGAAAGGATCCCACATCTCGAGCAAGGAGGCGGAAACGGGGCTCCCCTGGATGTGTGCGGGACACCACGTGCTTCCTCTCGAGTGGAGACGGGTATGTCGCGGAACTTCTTGAGTTGCAGCAAGGGTGTGAAGGACCCTTTGGAAGTTCCAGTGGTTAGACGTGATTAGCCTCGAGAAGCCTCAGAGGAAATGGGCCTCATCTCGCCTGGAGGGCAAAACCTCCTGGATTTTCTCGAGTTGCGGCAGGTGCTCTCGACTTACGACGGGGACCTCAGGGACCCGCTCTGGTGGCCTCAGGAAAGGCCAGTCCCCATGCGAGTTCCTCGGGGGCCTCTCGGGATTCCTCTCCCGTCGATGCCGGGGCCTAAGACCTTGTGTGGAGTCGGGGCCGGAACCTGAGGATTCCTCTCCAGTGCTGACATGGATCTTGGGGTACTTCTGGAGTCTCCCCAGGGAGTCAGTCCTCGTCTCGAATGCGGGCATGCACTTGCGCTTTCCTCCAGAGCGGTAGCAGCAGTGTCACGCAGTCCGCCGCGTGGATCAAAGGATCTATGGTTTTCCCTCGAGTCTTTCCAACGAGGCTTTCCCACGAGGCTTTCCCACAGGGCTGTCCCAAGTGCACACGTGGTGGGAGTCGATCCTCGGCTTGAACGTCAAGGCAGTGCAGGGAAAACAGGTTCCTCTGGAATGGACTGACACATCTGCGGGACTCTTGGAATGGTGGCACGACCCTGGTTTTCCTCTCGCCTTTCCTGTGGAGAGGGCCTCCTCTTGAGATGCGCCGGGAACGCCGGGAATTCTTTCCCTACGAAACAGGGAAAGGATCCCTCATCTCGAGCTAGAAGGCGGAAACGGGGCTCCCCTGGATGTGTGCGGGACCCCACGTGCTTCCTCTCGAGTGGAGACGGGTATGTCGGGGAACTTCTTGAGTTGCAGCAAGGGTGTGAAGGACCCTTTCGAAGTTCCAGTGGTTAGACGTGATTAGCCTCGAGAAGCCTCAGCGGAAATGGGCCTCATCTCGCCTGGAGGGCAAAACCTCCTGGATTTTCTCGAGTTGCGGCAGGTGCTCTCGACTTACGACGGGGACCTCAGGGACCGCTCTGGTGGCCTCAGGAAAGGCCAGTCCCCATGCGAGTTCCTCGGGGGCCTCTCGGGATTCCTCTCCCGTCGATGCCCGGGCCTAAGACCTTGGGTGGAGTCGGGGCCAGAATCTGAGGATTCCTCTCCAGTGCTGACATGGATCTAGGGGTACTTCTGGAGTCTCCCCAGGGGAGTCAGTCCTCGTCTCGAATGCGGGCATGCACTTGCGCTTTCCTCCAGAGCGGTAGCAGCAGTGTCACGCAGTCCGCCGCGTGGATCAAAGGATCTATGGTTTTCCCTCGAGTCTTTCCCACGAGGCTTTCCCACGAGGCTTTCCCACAGGGCTGTCCCACGTGCACACGTGGTGGGAGTCGATCCTCGGCTTGAACGTCAAGGCAGTGCAGGGAAAACAGGTTCCTCTGGAATGGACTGACACATCTGGGGGACTCTTGGAATGGTGGCACGACCCTGGAGTTCCTCTCGCCTTTCCTGTGGAGAGCGCCTCCTCTTGAGATGCGACGGGAACACCGGGAATTCTTTCCCTACGAAACAGGGAAAGGATCCTTCATCTCGAGCTTGGAGGCAGAAACGGGGCTCCCCTGGATGTGTGCGGGACCCCACGTGCTTCCTCTCAAGTGGAGACGGGTATGTCGGGGAACTTCTTGAGTTGCAGCAAGGGTGTGAAGGACCCTTTGGAAGTTCCAGTGGTTAGATGTGATTGGCCTCGAGAAGCCTCAGCGGAAATGGGCCTCATCTCGCCTGGAGGGCAAAACCTCCTGGATTTTCTCGAGTTGCGGCAGGTGCTCTCGACTTACGACGGGGACCTCAGGGACCCGCTCTGGTGGCCTCAGGAAAGGCCAGTCCCCATGCGAGTTCCTCGGGGGCCTCTCGGGATGCCTCTCCCGTCGATGCCGGGGCCTAAGACCTTGTGTGGATTCGGGGCCGGAACCTGAGGATTCCTCTCCAGTGCTGACATGGATCTTAGGGTACTTCTGGAGTCTCCCCAGGGGAGTCAGTCCTCGTCTCGAATGCGGGCATGCACTTGCGCTTTCCTCCAGAGCGGTAGCAGCAGTGTCACGCAGTCCGCCGCGTGGATCAAAGGATCTATGGTTTTCCCTCGAGTCTTTCCCACGAGGCTTTCCCACGAGGCTTTCCCACAGGGCTGACCCACGTGCACACGTGGTGGGAGTGGATCCTCGGCTTGAACGTCAAGGCAGTGCAGGGAAAAAAGTTTCCTCTGGAATGGACTGACACATCTGGGGGACTCTTGGAATGGTGGCACGACCCTGGAGATCCTCTCGCCTTTCCTGTGGAGAGCGCCTCCTCTTGAGATGCGACGGGAACGCCGGGAATTCTTTCCCTACGAAACAGGGAAAGGATCCCTCATCTCAAGCTTGGAGGCGGAAACGGGGCTCCCCTGGATGTGTACGGGACCCTCGTGCTTCCTCTCGAGTGGAGACGGGTATGTCGGGGAACTTCTTGAGTTGCAACAAGGGTGTGAAGGACCCTTTGAAAGTTTCATTGCTTAGTAGTGATTAGCCTCGAGAAGCCTCAGCGGAAATGGGCCTCATCTTGCCTGGAGGGCAAAACCTCCTGGATTTTCTCGAGTTGCGGCAGGTGCTCTCGACTTACGACGGGGACCTCAGGGACCCGCTCTGGTGGCCTCTGGAATGGCCAGTCCCCATGCGAGTTCCTCGGGGGCCTCTCGGGATTCCTCTCCCGTCGATGCCGGGGCCTAATAGCTTGTGTGGAGTCGGGGCCGGAACCTGAGGATTCCTCTCCAGTGCTGACATGGATATTGGGGTACTTCTGGAGTCTCCCCAGGGGAGTCAGTCCTCGTCTCGAATGCGGGCATGCACTTGCGATTTCCTCCAGAGCGGTAGCAGCAGTGTCACGCTGTCCGCCGCGTTGATCAAACGATCTGTGGTTTTCCCTCGAGACTTTCCCACGAGGCTTTCCCACGAGGCTTTCCCACAGGGCTGTCCCACGTTCACACGTGGTGGGAGTCGATCCTCGGCTTGAACGTCAAGGCAGTGCAGGGAAAACAGGTTCCTCTGGAATGGACTGACACATCTGGGGGACTCTTGGAATGGTGGCACGACCCTGGAGTTCCTCTCGCCTTTCCTGTGGAGAGCGCCTCCTCTTGAGATGCGACGGGAATGCCGGGAATTCTTTCCCTACGAAACAGGGAAAGGATCCCTCATCTCGAGCTAGGAGGCGGAAACGGGGCTCCCCTGGATGTGTGCGGGACCCTCGTGCTTCCTCTCGAGTGGAGACGGGTATGTCGGGGAACTTCTTGAGTTGCAGCAAGGGTGTGAAGGACCCTTTGGAAGTTCCAGTGGTTAGATGTGATTAGCCTCGAGAAGCCTCAGCGGAAATGGGCCTCATCTCGCCTGGAGGGCAAAACCTCCTGGATTTTCTCGAGTTGCGGCAGGTGCTCTCGACTTACGACGGGGACCTCAGGGACCCGCTCCGGTGGCCTCAGGAAAGGCCAGTCCACATGCGAGTTCCTCGGGGGCCTCTCGGGATTCCTCTCCCGTCGATGCCGGGGCCTAAGACCTTGTGTGGAGTAGGGGCCGGAACCTGAGGATTCCTCTAGAGTGCTGACATGGATCGTGGGGTACTTCTGAAGTCTCCCCAGGGGAGTCAGTCCTCGTCTCGAATGCGGGCATGCACTTGAGCTTTCCTCCAGAGCGGTAGCAGCAGTGTCACGCAGTCCGCCGCGGGGAGCAAAGGATCTATGGTTTTCCCTCGAGACTTTCCCACGAGGCTTTCCCACGAGGCTTTCCCACAGGGCTGTCCCACGTGCACACGTGGTGGGAGTCGATCCTCGGCTTGAACGTCAAGGCAGTGCAGGGAAAACAGGTTACTCTGGAATGGACTGACACATCTGGGGGACTCTTGGAATGGTGGCACGACCCTGGAGTTCCTCTCGCCTTTCCTGTGGAGAGCGCCTCCTCTTGAGATGCGACGGGAACGCCGGGAATTCTTTCGCTACGAAACAGGGAAAGGATCCCTCATCTCGAGCTAGGAGGCGGAAACGGGGCTCCCCTGGTTTTGTGCGGGACCCTCGTGCTTCCTCTCGAGTGGAGACGGGTATGTCGGGGAACTTCTTGAGTTGCAGCAAGGGTGTGAAGGACCCTTTGGAAGTTCCAGTGGTTAGATGTCATTAGCCTCGAGAAGCCTCAGCGGAAATGGGCCTCATCTCGACGGAGGGCAAAATCTCCTGGATTTTCTCGAGTTGCGGCAGGTGCTCTCGACTTACGACGGGGACCCAGGGACCCGCTCTGGTGGCCTCAGGAAAGGCCAGTCCCCATGCGAGTTCCTCGGGGTCTCTCGGGATTCCTCTCCCGTCGATGCCGGGGCCTAAGACCTTGCGTGGAGTCGGGGCCGGAACCTGAGGATTCCTCTCCAGTGCTGACATGGATCTTGGAGTACGTATGGAGTCTCCCCAGGGGAGTCAGTCCTCGTCTCGAATGCGGGCATGCATTGCCCTTTCCTCCAGAGCGGTAGCAGCAGTGTCACGCAGTCCGCCGCGTGGATCAAAGGATCTATGGTTTTCCCTCGAGTCTTTCCCACGAGGCTTTCCCACGAGGCTTTCCCACAGGGCTGTCCCACGTGCACACGTGGTGGGAGTCGATCCTCGGCTTGAACGTCAAGTGCAGGGAAAACAGGTTCCTCTGGAATGGACTGACACATCTGGGGGACTCTTGGAATGGTGGCACGACCCTGGAGTTCCTCTCGCCTTTCCTGTGGAGAGCGCCTCCTCTTGAGATGCGACGGGAACGCCGGGAATTCTTTCCCTACGAAACAGGGAAAGGATCCCTCATCTCGAGCTAGGAGGCGGAAACGGGGCTCCCCTGGATGTGTGCGGGACCCACGTGCTTCCTCTCGAGTGGAGACGGGTATGTCGGGAAACTTCTTGAGTTTCAGCAAGGGTGTGAAGGACCCTTTGGAAGTTCCAGTGGTTAGACGTGATTAGCCTCGAGAAGCCTCAGCGGAAATGGGGCTCATCTCGCCTGGAGGGCAAAACGTCCTGGATTTTCTCGAGTTGCGGCAGGTGCTCTCGACTTACGACGGGGACCTCAGGGACCCGCTCTGGTGGCCTCAGGAAAGGCCAGACCCCATGCGAGTTCTTCTGGGGCCTCTCGGGATTCCTCTCCCGTCGATGCCGGGGCCTAAGACCTTGTGTGGAGTCGGGGTCGGAACCTGAGGATTCCTCTCCAGTGCTGACATGGATCTTGGGGTACTTCTGGAGTCTCCCCAGGGGAGTCAGTCCTCGTCTCGAATGCGGGCATGCACTTGCGCTTTCCTCCAGAGCGGTAGCAGCCGTGTCACGCAGTCCGCCGCGTGGATCAAAGGATCTATGGTTTTCCCTCGAGTCTTTCCCACGAGGCTTTCCCACGAGGCTTTCCCACAGGGCTGTCCCACGTGCACACGTGGTGGGAGTCGATCCTCGGCTTGAACGTCAAGGCAGTGCAGGGAAAACAGGTTCCTCTGGAATGGACTGACACATCTGGGGGACTCTTGGAATGGTGTCACGACCCTGGAGTTCCTCTCCCCTTTCCTGTGGAGAGCGCCTCCTCTTGAGATGCGACGGGAACGCCGGGAATTCTTTCCCTACGAAACAGAGAAAGGATCCCTCATCTCGAGCTAGGAGGCGGAAACGGGGCTCCCCTGGATGTGTGCGGGACCCCACGTGCCTCCTCCCGAGTGGAGACGGGTATGTCGGGGAACTTCTTGAGTTGCAGCAAGGGTGTGAAGGACCCTTTGGAAGTTCCAGTGGTTAGATGTGATTGGCCTCGAGAAGCCTCAGCGGAAATGGGCCTCATCTCGCCTGGAGGGCAACACCTCCTGGATTTTCTCGAGTTGCGGCAGGTGCTCTCGACTTACGACGGGGACCTCAGGGAACCGCTCTGGTGGCCTCAGGAAAGGACAGTCCCCATGCGAGTTCCTCGGGGGCCTCTCGGGATTCCTCTCCCGTCGATGCCGGGGCCTAAGACCTTGTGTGGAGTCGGGGTCGGAACCTGAGGATTCCTCTCCAGTGCTGACATGGATATTGGGGTACTTCTGGAGTCTCCCCAGGGGAGTCAGTCCTCGTCTCGAATGCGGGCATGCACTTGCGCTTTCCTCCAGAGCGGTAGCAGCAGTGTCACGCAGTCCGCCGCGTGGATCAAAGGATCTATGGTTTTCCCTCGAGTCTTTCCCACGAGGCTTTCCCACGAGGCTTTCCCACAGGGCTGTCCCACGTGCACACGTGGTGGGAGTGGATCCTCGGCTTGAACGTCAAGGCAGTGCAGGGAAAACAGGTTCCTCTGGAATGGACTGACACATCTGGGGGACTCTTGGAATGGTGGCACGACCCTGGAGTTCCTCTCGCCTTTCCTGTGGAGAGCGCCTCCTCTTGAGATGCGACGGGAACACCGGGAATTCTTTCCCTACGAAACAGGGAAAGGATCCCTCATCTCGAGCTTGGAGGCGGAATCGGGGCTCCCCTGGATGTGTGCGGGACACCACGTGCTTCCTCTCGAGTGCAGACGGGTATGTCGGGGAACTTCTTGAGTTGCAGCAAGGGTGTGAAGGACCCTTTGGAAGTTCCAGTGGTTAGATGTGATTGGCCTCGAGAAGCCTCAGCGGAAATGGGCCTCATCTCGCCTGGAGGGCAAAACCTCCTGGATTTTCTCGAGTTGCGGCAGGTGCTCTCGACTTACGACGGGGACCTCAGGGACCCGCTCTGGTGGCCTCAGGAAAGGCCAGTCCCCATGCGAGTTCCTCAGGGGCCTCTCGGGATTCCTCTCCCGTCGATGCCGGGGCCTAAGACCTTGTGTGGAGTCGGGGCCGGAATCTGAGGATTCATCTCCAGTGCTGACATGGATCTTGGGGTACTTCTGGAGTCTCCCCAGGGGAGTCAGTCCTCGTCTCGAATGCGCGCATGCACTTGCGCTTTCCTCCAGAGCGGTAGCAGCAGTGTAACGCAGTCCGCCGCGTGGATCAAAGGATGTTTGGTTTTCCCTCGAGTCTTTCCCACGAGGCTTTCCCACGAGGCTTTCCCACAGGGCTGTCCCACGTGCACACGTGGTGGGAGTCGAACCTCGGCTTGAACGTCAAGGCAGTGCAGGGAAAACATGTTCCTCTGGAATGGACTGACACATCTGGGGGACTCTTGGAATGGTGGCACGACCCTGGAGTTCCTCTCGCCTTTCCTGTGGAGAGCGCCTCCTCTTGAGATGCGACGGGAACGCCGGGAATTCTTTCCCTACGAAACAGGGAAAGGATCCCTCATCTCTAGGTGGGAGGCGGAAACGGGGCTTCCCTGGATGTGTGCGGGACCCTTGTGCTTCCTCTCGAGGGGAGACGGGTATGTCGGGGAACTTCTTGAGTTGCAGCAAGGGTGTGAAGGACCCTTTGGAAGTTCCAGTGGTTAGATGTGATTAGCCTCGAGCAGCCTCAGCGGAAATGGGCCTCATCTCGCCTGGAGGGCAAAACCTCCTGGATTTTTTCGAGTTGCGGCAGGTGCTCTCGACTTACGACGGGGACCTCGGGGACCCGCTCTGGTGGCCTCAGGAAAGGCCAGTCCCCATGCGAGTTCCTCGGAGGCCTCTCGGGATTCCTCTCCCTTCGATGCCGGGGCCTAAAACCTTTGTGGAGTCGGGGCCGGAACCTGAGGATTTCTCTCCTGTGCTGACATGGATCCTGGGGTACTTCTGGAGTCTACCCCGGGGAGTCAGTCCTCGTCTCGAATGCGGACATGCACTTGCGCTTTCCTCCAGAGCGGTAGCAGCAGTGTCCCGCAGTCCGCCGCGTGCATCAAAGGATCTATGGTTTTCCCTCGAGTCTTTCCCACGAGGCTTTCCCACGAGGCTTTCCCACAGGGCTGTCCCACGTGCACACGTGGTGGGAGTCGATCCTCGGCTTGAACGTCAAGGCAGTGCAGGGAAAACAGGTTCCTCCGGCATGGACTGACACATCTGGGGGACTCTTGGAATGGTGGCACGACCCTGGAGTTCCTCTCGCCTTTCCTGTGGAGAGCGCCTTCTCTTGAGAGGCGACGGGAATGCCGGGAATTCTTTCCCTAAAAACAGGGAAAGGATCCCTCATCGCGAGCTAGGAGGCGGAAACGGGGCTCCCCTGGATGTGTGCGGGACCCCACGTGCTTCCTCTCGAATGGAGACGGGTATGTCGGGGAACTTCTTGAGTTGCAGCAAGGGTGTGAAGGACCCTTTGGAAGTTCCAGTGGTTAGAAGTGATTAGCCTCGAGAAGCCTCAGCGGAAATGGGCCTCATCTCGTCTGGAGAGCAAAAACTCCTGGATTTTCTCGAGTTGCGGCAGGTGCTCTCGACTTACGACGGGGACCTCAGAGACCCGCTCTGGTGGCCTCAGGAAAGGCCAGTCCCCATGCGAGTTCCTCGGGTCCTCTCGGGATTCCTCTCCCGTCGATGCTGGGGCCTAAGCCCTTGTGTGGAGTCGGGGCCGGAACCTGAGGATTCCTCTCCAGTGCTGACATGGATCTTGGGGTACTTCTGGAGTCTCCCCAGGGGAGTCAGTCCTCGTCTCGAATGCGGGCATGCACTTGCGCTTTCCTCCAGAGCGGTAGCAGCAGTGTCACGCAGTCCACCGCGTGGATCAAAGGATCTATGGTTTTCCCTCGAGTCTTTCCCACGAGGCTTTCCCACGAGGCTTTCCCACAGGACTGTCCCACGTGCACACGTGGTGGGAGTCGATCCTCGGCTTGAACGTCAAGGCAGTGCAGGGAAAACAGGTTCCTCTGGAATGGACTGACACATCTGGGGGTCTCTTGGAATGGTGCCACGACCCTGGAGTTCCTCTCGCCTTTCCTGTGGAGAGCGCCTCCTCTTGAGATGCGACGGGAACGCCGGGAATTTTTTCCCTACGAAACAGGGAAAGGATCCCTCATCTCGAGCTAGGAGGCGGAAACGGGTCGCACCTGGATGTGTGCGGGACCCCACGTGCTTCCTCTCGAGTGGAGACGGGTATGTCGGGGAACTTCTTGAGTTGCAGCAAGGGTGTGAAGGACACTTTGGAAGTTCCAGTGGTTAGATGTGATTGGCCTCGAGAAGCCTCAGCGGAAATGGGCCTCATCTCGCCTGGAGGGCAAAACCTCCTGGATTTTCTCGAGTTGCGGCAGGTGCTCTCGACTTACGACGGGGACCTCAGGGACCCGCTCTGATGGCCTCAGGAAAGGCCAGTCCTCATGCGAGTTCCTCGGGGGCCTCTCGGGATTCCTCTCCTGTCGATGCCGGGGCCTAAGACCTTGTGTGGAGTCGGGGCCGGAACCTGAGGATTCCTCTCCAGTGCTGACATCGATCTTGGGGTACTTCTGGAGTCTCCCCAGGGGAGTCAGTCCTCGTCTCGAATGCGGGCATGCACTTGCGCTTTCCTCCAGAGCGGTAGCAGCAGTGTCACGCAGTCCTCCGCGTGGATCAAAGGATCTATGTTTTTCCCTCGAGTCTTTCCCACGAGGCTTTCCCACGAGGCTTTCCCACAGGGCTGTCCCACGTGCACACGTGGTGGGAGTCGATCCTCGGCTTGAACGTCAAGGCAGTGAAGGGAAAACAGGTTCCTCTTGAATGAACTGACACATCTGGGGGACTCTTGGAATGGTGGCACGACCCTGGAGTTCCTCTCGCATTTCCTGTGGAGAGCGCCTCCTCTTGAGATGCGACGGGAACGCTGGGAATTCTTTCCCTACGAAACAGGGAAAGGATCACTCATCTCGAGCTAGGAGGCGGAAAAGGGGCTCCCCTGGATGTGTGCGGGACCCCACGTGCTTCCTCTCGAGTGGAGACGGGTATGTCGGGGAACTTCTTGAGTTGCAGCAAGGGTGTGAAGGACCCTTTGGAAGTTCCAGTGGTTAGACGTGATTAGCCTCGAGAAGCCTCAGCGGAAATGGGCCTCATCTCGCCTGGAGAGCAAAACCTCCTGGATTTTCTCGAGTTGCGGCAGGTGCTCTCGACTTACGACGGGGACCTCAGGGACCCGCTCTGGTGGCCTCAGGAAAGGCCAGTCCCCATGCGAATTCATCGGGGGCCTCTCGGGATTACTCTCCCTTCGATGCCGGGCCTAAGACCTAGTGTGGAGTCGGGGCCGGAACATGAGGATTCCTCTCCAGTGCTGACATGGATCTTGGGGTACTTCTGGAGTCTCCCCAGGGGAGTCAGTCCTCGTCTCGAATGCGGGCATGCACTTGCGCTTTCCTCCAGAGCGGTAGCAGCAGTGTCACCCAGTCCGCCGCGTGGATAAAAGGATCAATGTTTTTCCTTCGATTCTTTCCCACGAGGCTTTCCCACGAGGCTTTCCCACAGGGCTGTCCCACTTGCACAGGTGGTGGGAGTCGATCCTCGGCTTGAACGTCAAGGCAGTGCAGGGAAAACTGGTTCCTCTGTAATGGACTGACACATCTGGGCTTCTCTTGGAATGGTGGCACCACCCTGGAGTTCCTCTCGCCTCTCCTGTGGAGAGCGCCTCCTCTTGAGATGCGACGGGAACGCCGGGAATTCTTTCCCTACGAAACAGGGAAAGGATCCCTCATCTCGAGCTAGGAGGCGGAAACGGGGCTCCCCTGGATGTGTGCAGGACCCCACGTGCTTCCTCTCGAGTGGAGACGGGTATGTCGGGGAACTTCTTGAGTTGCAGCAAGGGTGTGAAGGACCCTTTGGAAGTTCCAGTGGTTAGAAGTGATTAGCCTCGAGAAGCCTCAGCGGAAATGGGCCTCATCTCGCCTGGAGAGCAAAACCTCCTGGATTTTCTCGAGTTGCGGCAGGTGCTCTCGACTTACAACGGGGACCTCAGAGACCCGCTCTGGTGGCCTCAGGAAAGGCCAGTCCCCATGCGAGTTCCTCGGGGTCTTCTCGGCATTCCTCTATCGTCGATTCCGGGGCCTAAGACCTTGTGTGGAGTCGGGGCCGGAACCTGAGGATTCCTCTCCAGTGCTGACATGGATCTTGGGGTACTTCTGGAGTCTCCCCAGGGGAGTCAGTCCTCGTCTCGAATGCGGGCATGCACTTGCGCTTTCCCCCAGAGCGGTAGCAGCAGTGTCACGCAGTCCGCCGCGTGGATCAAAGGATCTATGGTTTTCCCTCGAGTCTTTCCAACGAGGCTTTCCCACGAGGCTTTCCCACAGGGCTGTCCCACGTGCACACGTGGTGGGAGTCGATCCTCGGCTTGAACGTCAAGGCAGTGCAGGGAAAACAGGTTCCTCTGGAATGGACTGACACATCTGGGGGACTCTTGGAATGGTGGCACGACCCTGGAGTTCCTCTCGCCTTTCCTGTGGAGAGCGCCTCCTCTTGAGATGCGACGGGAACGCCGGGAATTCTTTCCCTACGAAACAGGGAAAGGATCCCTCATCTCGAGATAGGAGGCGGAAACGGGGCTACCCTGGATGTGTGCGGGACCCTCGTGCTTCCTCTCGAGTGGAGACGGGTATGTCGGGGAACTTCTAGAGTTGCAGCAAGGGTGTGAAGGACCCTTTGGAAGTTCCAGTGGTTAGACGTGATTAGCCTCGAGAAGCCTCAGCGGAAATGGGCCTCATCTCACCTGGAGGGCAAAACCTCCTGGATTTTCTCGAGTTGCGGCAGGTGCTCTCGACTTACAACGGGGACCTCAGGGAACCGCTCTGGTGGCCTCAGGAAAGGCCAGTCCCCATGCGAGTTATTCGGGGGCCTCTCGGGATTCCTCTCCCGTCGATTCCGGGGCCTAAGACCTTGTGTGGAGTCGGGGCCGGAACCTGAGGATTCCTCTCCAGTGCTGACATGGATCTTGGGGTACTTCTGGAGTCTCCCCAGGGGAGTCAGTCCTCGTCTCGAATGCGGGCATGCACTTGCGCTTTCCTCCAGAGCGGTAGCAGCAGTGTCACGCAGTCCGCCGCGTGGATCAAAGGATCTATGATTTTCCCTCGAGTCTTTCCCACGAGGCTTTCCCACGAGGCTTTCCCACAGGGCTGTCCCACGTGCATACGTGTTGGGAGTGGATTCTCGGCTTGAACGTCAAGGCAGTGCAGGGAAAAAAGTTTCCTCTAGAATGGACTGACACATCTGGGGCACTCTTGGAATGGTGGCAAGACCCTGGAGTTCCTTTCGCCTTTCCTGTGGAGAGCGCCTCCTCTTGAGATTCGACGGGAACGCCGGGAATTCTTTCCCTACGAAACAGGGAAAGGATCCCTCATCTCGAGCTAGGAGGCGGAAACGGGGCTCCCCTGGATGTGTGCGGGACACCACGTGCTTCCTCTCGAGTGGAGACGGGTATGTCGGGGAACTTCTTGAGTTGCAGCAAGGGTGTGAAGGACCCTTTGGAAGTTCCAGTGGTTAGATGTGATTAGCCTCGAGAAGCCTCAGCGGAAATGGGCCTCATCTCGCCTGGAGGGCAAAACCTCCTGGATTTTCTCGAGTTGCGGCAGGTGCTCTCGACTTACGACGGGGACCTCAGGGACCCGCTCTGGTGGCCTCAGGAAAGGCCAGTCCCCATGCGAGTTCCTCGGGTCCTCTCGGGATTCCTCTCCCGTCGATGCTGGGGCCTAAGCCCTTGTGTGGAGTCGGGGCCGGAACGTGAGGATTCCTCTCCAGTGCTGACATGGATCTTGGGGTACTTCTGGAGTCTCCCCAGGGGAGTCAGTCCTCGTCTCGAATGCGGGCATGCACTTGCGCTTTCCTCCAGAGCGGTAGCAGCAGTGTC